>NC_067436.1:2396465-3049526 GCF_009764475.1 Pristis pectinata
ACAAGAGGGCATGGCTTTAAGGTAATGGGTGGGAAGTTCAAGGGAGACGTCAGAGGGAGGTTTTTCACCCAGAGAGTGGTTGGTGCATGGAATGTGCTGCCTGGGGTGATGGAGGCTGATACATTGGTCAAGTTCAAGAGATTGTTAGATAAGCATATGGAGGAATTTAAGATAGAGGGATATGTGGGAGGAAGGGGTCAGCACAACATGGTGGGCCGAAGGGCCTGTATTGTGCTGTATTGTTCTATGGTTCTGTGAATCCCCTTTGGACAGCTTCCCATGCTACTATATCTTTTTTTAGATAAGGGGACCAAAACTGTGCACAGTACTTCAGGTGTGAGCTCAGCAACACCCTATAGAACTGTGGGAAAAAAAAAACCTCCTTATTCTTAAACTACAACCCCTTTTTCCTTTCTCAAAGGAGCTTTATTCAGTGATTACAGCATCACATTGTTACAATACTTCAATATTCCATGATTCATACTACTTACACCAGACTCAAAAGCCCCTGTGACACCCACCACAACAGGATGCTGACCAGCTGCTCTCACAGCTAAAACACCACTCTCTGCTGCCAGAGGAGCAGTCTGATCGGAGGCGACTGTGTCCCAGACTCGTAATAACTCTCGACTAAAAGCCAGGCAGCTCTGCAGGGCAGCACAGCTAGCTCCAATCCTTTTGCAATAAAGACCAACATGCCATTTGCCTTGTTAACTACTTGTTGAACCTACCTGCTAACTTTTTGAGATTCATGCACTATACTACCAGGATCCCTTTGAACTTCACTCAACAAGGTCCCTCATGGGAGGCTCATCCAGAAGATTAAGATGCATGGGATCCATGGTTACTTGGCCGTTTGCATTCAGAATTGGCTTGTCCATAGAAGACAGGGTAGTGGTTGATGGGATTTATTCTAGCTGGAGGTCCGTGACTAGTGGTGTTCCACAGGGGACGATATTGGGACCTCTGCTGTCTGAACCTACAGCACAATTCAGGCCCTTTGGCCCACAAAGCTGTGCCGAACATGTCCCTATCTTAGAAATTACTAGGCTTACCCATAGCCCTCTATTTTTCTCAGCTCCACGTACCTATCCAAAAGTCTTTTGGAAGACCCTATCGTATCCGCGTCCACCACCGTTGCTGGTAGCCCATTCCACGCACTCACCACTCTCTGAGTAAAAAAAACTTACTCTGATGTCTCCTCTATACCTTCTCCCCAGCACCTTAAACCTATGTCCTCTTGTGGCCACCATTTCAGCCCTGGGGAAAAGCCTCTCATCATCTTGTATACCTCTATCAGGTCCCCTCTCATCCTCCGTCACTCCAAGGAGAAAAGGCCGAGTTCCCTCAACCTGCTTTCATAAGGCATGCTCTGCATTCCAGGCAGTATCCTTGTAAATCTCCTCTGCACCTTTCCTATGGCTTCCACATCCTTCCTGTAGTGAGGCGACCAGAACTGAGCACAGTACTTCAAGTGTGGTCTGACCAGGGCCCTATATAGCTGCAACATTACCTCTCGGCTCCTAAATTCAATTCCCCGATTGATGAAGGACAATACACCATACACCAACACTATATATATATATATATATATATATATATATATATATATATATAAATTACTCTGATGAAAACGTGGATGGGTGGATTAGTAAATTTGCAGATGACACAAAGATTGGTGGCATTGTGGATGGTGTAGAAGATTGCCAAAGGATAGACGGGGTATAGATCAGTTGCAGATATGGGCGGGCAGTACACTGTAAATGGCAGGACCCTTAACAGTGTTGATGTACAGAGGGATCTTGGGGTCCAAGTCCATAGCTCACTGAAGGTGGTCGCACAGGTTAATAGGGTGGTAAAGAAGGTGTATGGCGTGCTTGCCGTTATTAGTCAAGGCATTGAGCTCAAGTATCAGGAAATTATGTTGCAGCTTTATAAAACTCTGTTTCGGCCACATCTGGAGTATTGCATTCAGTTCTGGTCGCCCCATTATAGAAAGGATGTGGGGGCTTTGGAGAGGGTGCAGATGAGGTTCACCAGAATGCTGACTGGATTAGAGGGCATGTGCTATAAGGAGAGGTTGGACAGGCTTGGGTTGTTTTCTCTCGAGCAGCGGAGGCTGAGGGGAGACTTGATAGAGGTTTATAAAATTATGAGAGGCATAGATAAAGACAGCTGGTATCCTTTCCCCAGAGTCGAAATGTTTATTACTAGAGGGCATGAATTTAAGATGAGGGAGGGAAAATTCAAAGGAGATGTGCGGGGCAAGTTTTATTTACACAGAGAGCGGTGGGTGTTTGGAATGCGCTGCCAGAGGTGGTGGTGGAGGCAGATATGATGGAGGAGTTTGAGGCTCTTAGACACATGAATGGAGGGAAATGGACCAGGTGTAGGCTGAAGGGATTAGGTGTCATTTGCTTAATTAGTTCGGCACAACATTGTGGGCTGAAGGGCCTGTTCCTGTGCTGTACTGTTCTATGTTCATTCATTTGCATTTTCTCTGCATTTAGGTAATAATCCACCTTTTGATTCCTCTTAGCGAAGTGCATGACCTCACACTTCCCCACATATGCCAGTCTACTGCCCATTCAATCTATTTCCCATTGCAGAACAGTGTCCTCATCACAACAGACCCTTCCACGTATTTTTGTATCATTGGCAAATTTGGAAACCTTGCATTTCATTCCCTGCTCCAAGTCATTAATGTAAATAATAAACCATTGATGGCCCAGAGCTGATCCTGGGAGCACTCGTCCAGTTACATTCCTCTAGCCTGAAAGGGACCCAGTTCTTCCAGTTCTTTCCATTTGGCAGCTGGTCTTCAACTCATTCTAGCACACTTCTTCCAACACCGTGAGCTTTTAATTTATGCACCAGCCTCACGATTTCAACCCAAACTGATTCCAGGGCCTGTTTCCATTCTGCATCTTTCTGTGACTCTATCCATTGCCGTTATATCATGACTCAGCACCGTTCTGCTACTGTCCTTGACTAACAACACCACCCCACCTCCCTTCCATTTTGGTGTGTTCTTTTTGGGACAGTGTATAACCTGGAATATTGAGCACCCAGTCCTGGTCACCTTGCAACCACTTTCCTGCAACAGCTATTACATTATACTGTATGTTGCTATCCATGCTGTCAACTCATCTGTTTTATGTTGTCATAGAGTCATACAGCACAGAAATGGACCCTTCAGCCCTACTGGTCCATGCTGACCAAGATGCCCATTTGCCTGCGTTTGGCCCATATCCCTCTAAACCTTTCCTATCCGTGTAGCTGTCCAAGTACCTTTTAAATGTTGTTAATGTAGCTGCCTCACCCACTTCCTCTGGCAGCTTGTTCCATGTACTGACCACCCTCTGTGTTGAAAAGCTTCCCCTCGGGTTTCTACTAAATCCCTTCTCACCTTAAACCTGTGCCCTCTAGTTCTTGATTCCTCAACGCTGGGACAAAGCGTTTTGTTGTAAATGCGAAGTGCATTCAGATAAGGAACATTAAGCTTTGATTCTTTTATGGAGTTATTTATCACTGTGATTTGCTCTGTTTTCTGTGATATTTTGTCCTGGCCTATCACACTATGACTGGCAGTCTCCCCCTCACTATCCTATACCACTGCTCTTTCATTTCCTCCTGATTTATTAAACCTCACATTCTTGGAGACCCCTGCCCCCAGTTAGTGTAAAGCCCACTCTACAACCCTAGTTATGTGATCCACCAGGACACTGGTCTCGGCATGGTTCAGGTGGAGCCCATCCCAAGGGAACAGCTCTCTCCTTCACAAGTACTGGTGTCGGTGTCCCATGATCAGAACCCGTTTCTCTCGCACCAATCTTTGATCCATGCATTTACCTCTCTGATCCTACCTACCCTTTGCCAATTTGTACATGGCTCAGGTAATAATTTGGACACTACCACCCTTGCGGTTCTGATTTTCATTCTTGCCCCAAGCACCTCCTCGTCCTTCAGCAGAACCTCCTTCCTTATTCTAGCTATGTCGTTAGTGCCCATATGGACAACAACCACTGGTTCATCCCCCTCCCACTCCTAGTTCTTCTCCAGTCCGGAAGAGATGTCCTTAACCCTGGCACCTGGCAGACAACACAGCCTTCAGAGCTCTGTCTTTGCTGCAGAGAACAACGTCTGTTTCCCTAACTATGCTGTCCCTGTGACTACAGCATTTCTCTTCTTCCCCCCCACTTGAATGGCTCTCTGTGCCTTGGTGTTATGGACAGTTCGCGCGTCCCCTCTGCAGTCCCTACCCCCTTCCAAACAGGAAGCAAGAGACCGGTGAATTCATAACAGGAAACAAACGAATGGCAGATGGGTTAAGTCAGTTTTTTGCATCAGTCTTCGCCATGGGGCCCTTTGCCGTGGGCCCTTCACTGTGGTCCCTTTGCCGTGGGCTCTGTGTGGGCCCTTCGCCATGGGGCCCTTTCGCCGTGGGCTCTGTGGGGCCCTCGCCATGGGCCCGTCGCTGTGGGCTCTGTGGGTCCTTTCGCCGTGGGCTCTGTGGGGCCCTCGCCATGGGCCCGTCGCCGTGGGCTCTGTGTGGGCCCTTCGCCATGGGGCCCTTTCGCCGTGGGCTCTGTGGGGCCCTTCGCCATGGGGCCCTTTCGCCGTGGGCTCTGTGGGGCCCTCGCCATGGGCCCTTCGCTGTGGGCTCTGTGGGGGCCCTTTGTTGTGGGGCCTTTCGCGGTGGGCCCTTCACCGCGGGCATTGTTCTCCAATGGTTTATCCCTTATGATTGGGATTTTTACAAGTTTTTGTTTGCAAATTTTACAAGTTCCAACCTGTTCTTTGGAATTAACCCAACTATTATCTTAGGGATATTTGCAGTGTCCTCCGTAGTGAAGAGTAATGCAAAAAATGATTTAACATGATTTGTTTCTCATTATTAATTAACCGGCTGGTTTCTCTACAGGTCCCACACCAGCCTTAGCCACCACCTTCCTATTTATCTATCCATAGACACTCCTACTGCTTGTTTTGATACTACACACAGGTTTACTCTCAAAATCAATTTTCTCCCTTCTTAGAACTTTTTAGTCTTTCTGGATCTTAAAAACCTCCCAATCCTCTGGCCTACCACCAGTCCTTGGCATTTGATGTGGAGGCACAAGAGACTGCAGATGCTGATGATTAAGTAACAATTCCTTTCCCCTCACAGGTGCTGATCAACTTGCAGATTGTTGTTGCCACATTGTATGCCCCACTTTTCAATTTAACGTTATCCTCGACCATTATCGTTAACCACAGATTGTGCCTCTTTCTCATGGAATCCCTCCTCCTAATTGGGATAAATCCTTGCTGAGCTGTTTGAATATCTGCCGCTGTTCACCTACTGCCCTGTACTTATTTTCCCAGCCCACCTCAGACAACTCCACCTTCATACCATTATAATCGCCTTATTTAGGTTGAAGACAGTAGTTTTGGTCCTGTGGTGTTCACCCTCAGACTGCATCTGGAATTCTGTCACATGGTGGTCACTGCCTCCTGGGGGATCTTTAACCACAACAGCTCCCATCAGTTCTTCCTCATTACTCATGACCAAATATAAAATGACCTGTTCCTGGGTAGGGTCCGTAACACACTGTTGCAGGAAGCAATCCCCGACGCACTGCTCAGATTCTTCAACAATGCACTTGCCAGTTTAGTTCGTCCAATCAACATGTAAATTAAAATCTCCCATGACTGTTACAGTTCCCTTCAAACATGTTCTTGATATTTCCCCATTTATGCTCCATCCTGTGGAGAGGTCCCATGTAGGGGGTCTATAGACTACTCCCACCCATGTCTTCGTTCCCCTGCGATTCATGATTTAAACCCAAACCGATTCTACTTCACTATCCACTGCCTCTGTATCACAACTCTGCACCTTTCTGATACCTTTCTTGGTGAACAATGTTACCCCACCTCCTTTCCCTTTTGACCTCTTTTGGAACATCGTATAACCTGGAATACTGAGCATCCAGTACTGGTCAGCAAGCAATGTGTTTGTAATAGCTATTAGATCATTGCTCTTAAAATATTGGTGCTAGTGTGAAAACATGGAATAACAGTGAATGATTCCCAGAAAGGAGTGAAGCGCTGCTTCATTCTCTGGTGTTTGTCCTTCATGGTAATATCATCCTTTGGCTATCGCAGATTTCAGCTCTATAGCATGGACCTTCAAGTAAAGATGCACCAGGTCTGGCTCTGCAAATGCAGCAATTTAGCTTCCCAGTGTAATCAAGTTGCTTCATTACTTCCTTGTCTTGCTTGCACAGACGGCTGTCCGTGTCTGGCAGAATTTTGTCCAGGGTGGACTGAGAGACCTTAATGATGACTTGACCCCACAGCTGGGCATATGCTTTAATGATGTGGAACTCCTCTTGTACAATAGAGATGCACCAAAGCTTTGTAAAAAAAAACTTGAATCCTGTCATGTGTGCATATGGGTCCTGGGAAGAAGGATATTGTTCATTGTCAACTGTCTGAAATGAAGTTACTTTTCAGTGGCTGCATAATTGTACTGTTTGATCCATCCAACTAGCTACAACTGCTTTACCAGTTACTTTTAGTGACCCTGATCAAAACTCAGTTCCTTTCCAATTTCTTTATCTCTTCTTCAATCAGCTCTCCCTGGAGTAGGGAGTGGGCCCTGGTTTGCACCAGACCGGTTTGACAACAGGTTTGTGTGCGTATCTGTGACACCTGTGAAGGCATCTTTAAAATGTTTCATATGTGGGCAAATGGTACCTTCATATCCCTGCAAACAGGTACTTTCAATTGAATTTCTTTCTTGCAAGACAATCTTTGCCCATTAGAAGTTGATATTCAGTGTAGTCTGCTACAATTATTGGTAACTCAAGATTCTAACTATCACAGTGCACCATGCAGAGCATCTGTCCCAGGACAGAGGTATAACCTCTGACCCACCAATGTATCATAAAGTCTTGAAGCACAAAATCAGGCCCACATTAACCCTCAAATACCCGAGTATATACTTTTCCAATTCATCAGCAGTTGGCCTGTAACCATCTCTGCCTTGGTGGTTCAAGTGCTCGTCCAGGTACAGTGACATGCAAAAGTTTGGGCACCCCTGGTCAAAATTTCTGTTACTGTGAATAGCTAAGCGAGTAACAGATGACCTGATTTCTAAAAGGCATAAAGTTAAAGACACATTTCTTTAATATTTTAAGCAGGATTACTTTGTTATTTCCATCTTTTACAGTTTCAAAATAACAATAAAGGAAAAGGGCCCGAAGCAAAAGTTTGGGCACCCTGTATGGTCACAACTTAGTAACACCCCCTTTGGCAAGTATCACAGCTTGTAAACGCTTTCTGTAGCTGGCTATGAGTCTTTCAATTCTTGTTTGGGGGGATTTTCGCCCATTCTTCCTTGCAAAAGGCTTCTAGTTCTGCGAGATTCTTGGGCCATCTTGCATGCACTGCTCTTTTTAGGACTATCCACAGATTTTCAATGATGTTTGGGTTGGGGGGGACTGTGAGGGCCATGGCAAAACCTTGTGCCTCTTAAGGTAGTCCATTGTGGATTTTGAGGTGTGTTTAGGATCGTTCTCCTGTTGTAGAAGCCATCCTCTTTTCATCCTCAGCTTTTTTACAGACGGTGTGATATTTGCCTCCCTTTTTTCTCCAAACATACCTTTGCTCATTGCGGCCAAAAAGTTCTATTCTAACTTCATCAGTCCACAGGTTTCCAAAATGCATCAGGCTTGTTTAGATGTTGCTTTGCAAACTTCTGACGCTGAATTTTGTGGTGAGGACGCAGGGAAGTTTGGAGTTAAAAGGGTGCAGAATTTCATGAAAAGAACACCTCTCCAACTGTTAAGTATTGGGGTGGATCAATCATGCTTTGGGCTTGTGTTGCAGCCAGTGACATGTGGAACATTTCACTTGTAGAGGGAAGAATGAATTCAATTAAATACCAGCAAATTCTGGAAGCAAACATCACACAGTCTGTAAAAAAAAAGCAGGAGATGTAAAGCAGATTGCTTTTGCAACAGGAGAACGATCCTAAACACACCTCAAAATCCACAATGGCACAAGCTGAAGGTTTTGCCATGGCCCTCACAGTCCCCCAACCCAAACATCATTGAAAATCTGTGGATAGACCTCAAAAGAGCAGTGCATGCAAGACGGCCCAAGTATCTCACAGAACTAGAAGGCTTTTGCAAGGAAGAATGGGTGAAAATCCCCCAAACAAGAATTGAAAGACTCGTAGCTGGCTACAGAAGGTGTTTACAAGCTGTGATACTTGCCAAAGGGGGTGTTACTAAGTACTGACCATGCAGGGTGCCCAAACTTTTGCTTCGGGCCCTTTTCCTTTATTGTTATTTTGAAACTGTGAAAGATGGAAATAAAAAAGTAATCTTGCTTAAAATATTAAAGAAATGTGTCAGCTTTAACTTTATGCCTTTTGGAAATCAGGTCATCTTTTACTCGTTTAGCTATTCACAGTAACAGAAATTTTGACCAGGGGTGCCCAAACTTTTGCATGCCACTGTACATTTTAAATGTTGTGAGAGTACCTGCCTCCACCTTCTCAGGCAGTGTGTTCCAGATCGCAGCCACCCGCTGGGTGAAACTACTTTCCCTCAGATCCCCTCTACCCCTCTTACACCTCACCTAAACTGATAGAGGGTATGATTTTAGATGTCCCCATTGTAATGAAAAGTTTCCTGCTATCAACCCCATCTATGCCCCTCATAATTTTGTACCTCTGTCAGGCTCCCCCCTCAGCCTCCTCTGCTCCAGTGAAAACAAACCCAGCCTGTCCAGTCTCCCCTCACAAGTGAAATGTTTCATCCTGGTGAACCTCCTCTGTACCTTCTCCAGAGCTGTACACAACACTCCAGCTGTGGCCTAACCAACATTTTATAGAATTACACCAGGACCTCCATGATCTTGTATCCTATGCCCTGGATACTGGAGGCCAATATCTTGTATGTCAACTTGGGGGCAGTTGACGATGGTTAGTAAATATTGAAGTCACCAGCAATGTACACGTCCCATGAATGAATAAAGAACTTGTACAACGTCTTCTGAGTATCTCCTCAGCCTGCCCTTCTCGCCGGCAGCAGGTGACGGAGCTGGTTATTGCACACGGCATTCCCCATCATGGAGCAGACTGTTATGATGTTAATCAACACACGGATCTTGTGGTCCTGTTGACTCAACAGGTTAACAAACTCTCGGTTGCTTCGGGCACTGATGCATTAATGCAATTCAGAGCAAGTTCTCAGACTGCTGCAGTGGTTGCATTTTAATGCAGATTCCCCGCTTGTGTGAAAAATTTGTTCTGCTGGGCCTGCCCGGAGAGGAGAGGTTTTGTGCGTTACATTATGTTCCGATTTACAAGGTGCAGATCCGTGTGTAATGGTTGAACTCTCTAGAAGAGCAGCCACGTGGGCAGTGCTTGTCAGTAAAACGGGCCCGTGCCACTTGTCCTTGTTCCTGAACCAGAGCTTCAGGAGTCATCCTATGTCTGTGGGCTCCCACTACATTCATGGCTGGCGCAGGATGGAATTCCCTGGCATTCTTGGCTGCCATCTCCCTGGAATTTGCAATCTTGTGACCAAAATCAAACATAACACTTGTGTTTCTATCTGAATTAGACTGAATTCTCTCCTCCTCAGACCACACACAGACCTGTCTCTGGGTATGTAATCTAAAACTCTCCAAAGCTGCAGTGATTTGATAGGCCATCCAGAACAAGGACCACAACCAGTCACCGAGTCCCCCAGCTTGTGGCTGTATGTGCCACGTTTATAGCTGGCTACAACCTCAGATGGGTGTGAGCTGAGGTTCTCTAACTTCTGAACCACCTCTTCAAATGGGATGTCTTTAGCTTTCTACGGAGATACTATGTGATAAGTGGAGACGTGATCCCTGCAAACAGCGTGACTTGCTTGTGTTCCCTCACCACAGTATTCACCTGCGTGTTCCCAATGCCATCTCGCACACTGAGAATGTTATTGGCTGTGATTAGCATCACTACACTCTCCATACCAGATGTGAGTGATTCACACCCTTCATTCTACACCCTGAGTCTCTCTGGTGTTGGCTTCAATCTGAGCTGTGATTTTTCTCTCCTTCCAAAATGCTGCCCCATTAATTGGTCACTGGTTTATTATTGTCACGTGTATCAAGATACGGTGTAAAACTTAGTTTTGCATGCCATCCAGACACATCATTTCAAAACATCAGTACATTGAGGTAGTACAAAGGGAAAAGAATAACAAAATGCAGAATATAGTGTTACATGAGCGTGTGTGTGGGGACTTGGCACCCAGTGTGCCCTGCCCCGTGCAGCGCACTGACACTGCCAGTCTGTGTGCTCCATCCTGTGAGACACAGTAACACTGCCAGTGTCCCTGAGATTTTACTGTAAAGTTGTTGTTGCTCTGAGGCCGAGTGCTGCTGTTTTATGGATTGGTTCATCACTAACACTGGAACATAAAGGAACAATGTTATCACCTTTAATATTATAACCTGGTCTGTCCAAGCATTGGAAAGTTTAATTGTGATTAATCATGCAGCTTTATAAAAACACAAGTAAATTATGGTCTTCGTTACATTATAAAACTATAGTTATAAAACTATAGTATAACTATTATAAAACTATAGTATACCAATATTTTTTGAACAGTACAAAAAGAAAAGACACGTTTAAGAAGTACCTAGATTAGCTCTTGAATTGTCAGGGCGTAGAAGGATATAGACCAAGTGTTAGTAATGGGATTGATCTACTTGGGTACGTGACGGTCAGTATGGACGTGGTGGGCCGAATGGCCCGTTTCCGAGACGGGGGAAGTGGGAGTGGTGGGGGAAGGGAGCGGGGCAGTAGGAACGTTGAGGCAGAGGAAGGGTGAGAAAAGACTGCAAGGAGTGGGGGTCCAGCCCCAGTCAGTGGTCCGAGAATGAGGTGTCCGAGACCTTCAGTCGAGGAGGGGGCCTGCGGGAGTCAGGCCGTTGCACCAACGATCGCTCTGCCTTTTCCTCTCCATCTTTCTCCACCGTGCTCCCATCTCTCTCGTTTCTATCCCTCCTGCCACTTGTCCCTTCCCCATCTCGCACTCTCTACTGACCTTCCCTCTGCTCTCTGTCTCACCTTTTCTAATTCCGTGCCCCTCACTTTCTCTCCCTTGTTCATTTGCTCTAGCCCCTCTCCTCTATTTTGCTCAATGTCCCCTTCCTACTTCTTGCCCTTCTACCCTCCCTCTCTCCCCCCCTTGCTGACCCTCTCATTTCCCCTCCTCTCCCTCACTCCCCATGCTCGCCCGTCTGCCCCCCTCCCTCTCTCCACCCCCTCAGTCTCCACCTCCTCTCCGTCTCCACAGTCCCTCTCTCCCAATCCATCCATCAACCATCACCCCTGCCCCACACTTCTTTCTCCATCTGTGGTAATATATCACCTCTCCTCCTTCGTCACGGCGCCTGAATCCTGGAACTCCCTCCCCTAAGGCACTGGGAACCTTCACCAGAAGGACTGCAGCAGTTCAAGAAGGCAGCTTGCCCTCTCCTCAAGGACATTAAACATTGACAATGACCACTGGCTTAACAGCAATGTGCACATCCCAAAATTAAGAAAATCCACTGCAAGTCAGGCCTGCTCTGTGTTGTGAGCTCATTGAGAGATAATTACACCCCACATCCATGTCATTGAGCTTGTGTAATCGAAATGACTGATAGCTCTTCCAGTCCCTCCGTCAAGTAGCTAAAGATGTTTTCCCTTCAGTCAGCAGTGTGGCTGAGCCTTCGACAGGAAGTTGAGTGATGTTTGTTTGAAGCGTATGCATGGTGCAAAGAGTGCAGTCTTCACTTGTGGTTGTACAGGAGACTTTCCGATTCATCTGGTTGAGTGCCATCACAATTAGTGTGCAAATGTCACAGAAAACCTTGCAGTACGAGACAGCTAATGGCAGGATTATTGTACCCAAATACTGAGTGGATTATTTTACAGCACAGTTTCTGCCAGATTGGGCCAACTCATGCCAGCCATTAGTTTATAAGGTGGATTCGGCAAATTTTAGTGTATCGTGTACACTTAGGAGATTTAGCTGCAGCCAGCAAATATGTATAGGTTGCAGGAAGTGTTACTGAGTATATTCAGAGAAAGTTAATCACATAATCTTGTGCACATGAAATGACTGCAGCGAATTACCCTCTCTGCTCCACGGATGTGTTTTAAAAACCTGGTACGTCAGCTTCTCGTTGGTTATTACTTCCTTGTCTTTTCCTGGACACGGCAGAGAATCACAGTGGCAGGAGCAGTAAACTATTGCGATGTTCTTGCATTTATTCTGCATGAAGTGCACAAGCCCCTATGTGTAAGCTTCAAGGCTCTGTGGGCTGTGGCAATGATTGAACACCCTGCCTGGGCCAGGATAAGTGCTGTGGGTAACTGCTGTGTGTTTGCACAACATGTCTGGTGTGGGATTTCCAGCCAGGTTCCTGAGCCCAGCACTGAGTGATGGAGCCAAGGCAAAACCCTGCTGGAAATGTGAAGTAAAACCAGCAAACACTAGTCAGCATGCTTCTCTGTACAGAGAACCAGACCTCGCTCTCCATCAGAACTGCAAGAATTACAGATTTAGCTGCCTGTTAGCAACACAAATAGTGTGCACCTGTCACTTGTCTGTGACGAATGCATCGTCTGTCACTCGACAGTCTCTGTTCCAAGAGAAATTTCTGTTTGTCTGTAATCCTTATCAACCTCAAGATGTCCCAAGGTGCCTTACCTCCAGTCTAGCATGCGGGAAGGGCAAGCATCGCAGCCGACTTGTGCACAGCTGTATGATTTTTAATGCTTATTTACAGGGACCAGGAATCACTGGCAAGGGCAGTGTTTATTGCCCATCCCTAATTATCCCTTGAGAAGGTGGCGACGAGTTCTCTTGTACATCCCCGCACAGATACGGGGCCATTAGCCCACCACGTCCGTGGCAACAGATTTGCTTGTTCATGCTGATCCCAGTTGCCCGCACTAGGTCCGTATCCTTCTGTGCCTCCCCTATTTCAGTGCCTTTCTACCTGTCTCTCAGACGTAGTGATCGTTTCTGATTCTTTCACCTCCTCCGGCAGCATGTTCCAGATATCTGCGCAAATCCCTTTTTAAAACTCCTTCCTCTCACCTTAAACCTGTGCCCTCTTGGTTTTGATACCCCCACCGTGGGGAAAATGATTCTATCGACCCTTCATATAATGGGGCAACCAGAGCCGCACACAATACAGTGCTGTCTAACCAGTGTTTTGTACAGTTGCAGCGTGATGTCCTTCAATGCTCTGTTCCCGACCCACGAAGGCAAGCATGCCATGTGACTTCTTCTCCACCCCATCTACCCATGTTGTCACTTTCAGGGAACTATGGACTTGAACCCCAAGGACCCTCTGTTCGTCAACATTCCTACCATTTACTGTATACGTATCATCCCTGTTTGACCTTCCAAAATGCATTGCCTTGCACATGTCAGGATTAAATTCTACCCGCCAATGCTCCGCCCAACCTTCCATTTGATCTGTAGTCTACTGTAGTCTTAGACAAACTTCCTCGCTGTTCACAACACCACCAATTTTTGTGTCATCAACAAATTTACTAATCATACCTTCTGCACTCATAGCCAAGTCAGTGATATATATCATAAGCAGCAAGGGGTCCCAGTGCCGATCCCTGTGGCAAACCACTAGGCACCGACTTAACATCAGAACAGCCTCCTATCACCAAGCCAATTAGCCAGCTCGCCGTGGATCCCCTGTGTCTTAATGTTCTGGACCGCCCTACCAATGAGACCTTCTTTAACCACTGCTGTCCTTGTGGTGACGATGCTCCTACGGTGCTGTTGGTGAGGGAGGTCCAGAATTGAGATCCAGTAATGATGCAGGCTGCTGATATATTTCCTAGTCAGGATAGCGTATGGCTCGAAGGGGAACCTGTGCCCTTGACTTTGGTTGTAGAGCTTGTGGGTTTGGGAGGTGCAGTTGAAGTAGCCTGGGAAGACCTGCAGTACATTTTGTGGATGGTCCACATGTAGCCACTGCACTGGTGGTGGGGGAGTAAGTGTTGGGAGTGGTGGATGGGCTGTCAATCAAGTTGGCTCTTTTCCTGAAGACGGTGTCAAGCTCTGCATTCATCCGGGCAAGTGGAGAGCGTGCCATCATGTCCTGATCTGTACGCCTTGCAGATGATGGAAAAGCTTTGGGCTGTCAGGAGTTGAGTCAACTGGTCTCCGACCTGCTGCTGTGGCCTCGGTATTAATGTGGCTAATCCTCCTGAGTCTCTGTCGGTGGTGACCTGGACGATGTTGAGACTTGATGATGATGCCATTGATGATGGTGGTTCAATTCTCAGACCATTGCCTGGCACTTTAGTGGCACAAATGTTACTTGTCACTTTTCAGCCAGTGCCGAAGTGTTATGTTGGTCTTGCTGCTTGGAGGTACGGATGCTTCATTTGCTCAGGAGCTGTGCATGGAATTGAACATTATGCAACCTTCAGTGAACATCCCTGCTGCTGATCTGAAGGTGGACAGCAGATCAAGAGGGGAGAATGTTGGTGGTGGGGTGGGGGGTGAGTGTGTGCCCCAGTACATGTGGATGTCAGACAGTGGCTCTTTTTGTGGTGAACTAATCACCTTGATGGAGACATTTCTGACAGCGCCTCTCCATGGTGCGCGTACCCTGGGCCTGGATGGGTTATTCCAGCCACCTCCTGCCAGGCTCTTTGGCCTCACAACTCCCATCTGTAGCTCTCCCAGCTACGGTGCCGTGTCTTGTAGTGCCCCCACCGCACAGCTGCTAAGGTCAGGACTGAACCCTGAGGCAGGAGTTCTACAAGCTACGTTACCGTGCTGCCCTAAAATCCGCCGCTCCCTGAATAAAGCAGTGATGAGCTTCATTCTGAGCGGGATGACTTTGTGTGTTAGAGAGCAGAAGGTGAGCACTGCTGAGCAACCTCTGCTCAGTGCACTCCCCAGTCCCTGTTGGGATGTAACTCTCCACTGCACTCCCTGTCAGCTTCTGAAATAAAACCAGAAGATGCTGGAAACACTCGTCAGCTTGAGGAGACACTGTCTGATCTGCTGAGCACTCTCAGCATTTTCTGATTTGATTTCAGATTTCCAGTATCTGCAGCTTTTTGCTTTCCAACCTGCCAACATCTGCTGGCTGCTCTGTTTACGCACGTTTCAACAAACTCTGAATGGAGTTATGTGTGAAAGTTGCAAAGTTAATGACGTCTGTGGAACTGTTCCTCAGGAAAAGGTACAGTGTGTAACAGCAGCAGTGATGTTGGAAAGATAGGAAGGCTTTGTGAGCTGCTTGGTTTGGGGTTTTGGTTGTCTGCCTGTGTGGATACCGACACTCAAGGTTTATTTTTTGTTGAATGAGTTGGAGCTTTCAGGTTGTTTTGCGTGATTATTATAGCTGGCCACAGCCACGTTCACCAGTTGGACATCTTGCAGCAAGCTCGTGAAAACATGCTGGTCACATTGTGGAATTTTACTTTCAAGCATTCTGGGACTTGTGCCAATTGCAGTGGTGTGGAGTCACAGTCTGGCTGGGTGTGAATAATATGGCTTGCTTCTGGTTAAATTCCTTGTAATAAGGAAAAAAGAGCAGCGCTTACCATGGCAAAACTGTGCTGTGGATTTGCGCAGAGAATGCAACAAATTTACCCATTAAAACTCTTTCATGCATTCCATGTGCATTACATTGGGGCGTATCTGGTGGGTTACAAATACAGAGTGGCTGCACCTTGGCACTGTTTACTGAATGAATGTTACCTCAGATGCTCTCAAGAGGTCAAGCAGTATCTTATCGCATTGCAGCTAAATAAAGCTCACTCCAGCATTCTGGAGTGCAGAGTACGTGGTACATTAAAGAAAGTCGAGTTTATTGTCAGATGCACAAGTACATGAAGCACAGGTGCAATGAAAAGGTTACTTGCAGCAACGTCAGAGGCATTAGATACAGAGCATTAACAAGAAAAACATAAGTTAACAACATAAATTATACAAGAAGGAGCTTAATTAGAACAAGAAAAAACAAAGTCCTTTGTAGTGCAGAGTGGCCATAGTGTTGCTATACTGAGGTAGTGATTAGGGTTGTGCAGTTGGTTCAAGAACTGAATGGTTGAAGGGAAGTAGCTGCTCCTGAACCTGGTGGTGTGGGACTTCAGGCTTCTATACCATTCGAGCGTAGAGTAGCATTGTCACAGCAAAAAAAAAACCCCAGAATATTGGAAACATTTCTGCACAGGACAAAGGCACTTCCTTCAGTCGGTGCACGATCTTCCTCTTCACTGCTGTGGTCTGCAGGCTGACCGTGGGTCTGTGCTGGTCACGGATCATGACTTCAGCCACCAATTTCCTGCACTGGATTGAAGGTGTTGGGTGATGTATTGTCTGCATCCTCTGATACAGCAACATGTGGTTGTTTATGGCAGAGGATGCTGGGACTCTGAAGAAGTCCTTCCTTAAATTTCGGGGTCTGGTTATGAATCTGCCGATAGCAAAATTGGCCACTGTGTGGTTGACGGTGAGGGGGGAGGCTTTGGACTGCTGGGGAGATAGAGATGGTCTGGTTAGTTGGGTACAAAAGTGGCAAAGGGAATTCAATCTGGGGAAGTGTGAGCTGTTGTACTTGGGAGGTGCAACAAGGCAAGAGGAACAGAGGATAAATGAAGGAATGTTCCTGCAACGGTGCAGTGCTCCCACAGCTGTGCACTGGAGTGGGATGAACAGATTTCCGTCTCAGGATTTATGCCTCTAGTCAGTCGTGTTGCTGTGGATCGAACTGGGTAGACTCTTGCTGCTTTATCTCTGGCCAAGTCTCAGGACACCTGATGTCCAGGATATCTTCAGTAGCACTGGGCCAGTGAGCCAGCATTGTGTGTGGTCACAGAGACAGTGTGTTGTCTGCAGCCCAGCAGTGGCTGGAATGTAGGCTGCTACAGTTTTGATGAAGGTGTAATCATCCCATTCTCCGATTCCTATCCAATGGGGACACAAAAGACTGCTTGACTTGGAAACAGCTGGGGAATGCTGCACATCTGGGGGCTTACTAGAGTCACAGTCTGGCTGTTGGTAACTGATATCAATGTGTTTCTGCAGCTGCTCATTTTTTTTGCTCCGGGTTCCTGGTACAATGTGTGTTACGCGTGGGTAAACAAGCCAGCTTACCACGGTGCCATGCAACCAGTTGTAGAGTCCGACTGATGTCTGGATGCCCCGTGACGTGGCCCTGGCTCAGGATGTGATTCCCACAATTGTTCCACCTCAGTCTCAGGTTGTTCTGGTTAATCACAGTGCCCTACAGAAGGGCGCTTCATTGTATCTCTGGCAATCCTCTCCAAAGGAGCCTCAAATGGCTTTGTAGCTGATGCTACCCAGGCTGATGTTGCAGCCATTTTGGACTGAACAAGATCTCTGAGGAGAAGGTGCAAGCTCCCCACTGATTGCTGGGAATCCATTTCTCACAACCGCTCAGTGTGCCCAAGGAGCGTTCAGAACAGCACTGAGAACCTCGCGTCCGTGTGTTGGGAGCATGAGGCTCGGAGTCAGCAGGGAAGGGAATGCACCACCCACCCCCTCGCCCCCCAAACACCTCCTGCCTCATCTGTGGCAGAGTCTGTGGGCTCGGAGGAGTAGCCAGTTGATGGGCTGTTGGAAAGAGGATGATTAACCAGGGTACTGGTGGGACACCCAGCACAAACTCGGTTCGTGCTGAAGGATCCGTGGAGACAGCCAGGGGGTCCAAAGGCAAGCCCCCAGCTGTGCAGCATTCTCCAGCTATTTCCAACAAGAGACCTGCAAGGGATCTGCATCTGTGACCCTTTTTTACAGAGAGTGTTGGGTACCTGGAATGCACTGCCAAGGGTGGTCGTGGAGGCAAATATGATAGAGGCATTTTAGAGGCTCCTAGACAGGCACACGAGTGTACAGAGAATGGAGGGATACGGACATTGTGTGGGCAGAAGGGATCAGTTTAATTAGGTGTCATTAGCTTAATTAGTTCGGTACAATATGGTGGGCTGAAGGGCCTGTCTCTGTGCTGCACTGTTCTGTGTTACATGTTTAAATAGTAGGGGGTGGGTTCAACAGATTGGAAAAGTGTGGATAAAGTAAAAGGGAAGGAGAGTGCAGGAGAGGTTACTGAAGTCTCCAGAATAAAGAATAAGACAGAAAGTGTAAAAAGAGATAAGAATTTAACTGCAGGCAACATGGAGACTAATTTGAGAAGGGTGGTGAGTGCAGGACTGAAGGTGTTATATTTGAATGCACACAGTATACGAAACAAGGTAGATCAGCTTATAGCGCAGTTAGAAATTGGCAGGTACGACGTTGTGGGCATCACAGAGTCGTAGTTGGAAGAAGATCACAGCTGGGACCTAAACATCCAAGGATACACATCCCATCGAAAAGACAGGCAGGTGGGCAGAGGGGGTGGGGTGGCTCTGTTGGGAAAAAAAATGAAATCAAATCCTTAAAGAAATGACATTATATCAGAAGATGTAGAATCCTTGTTGGTAGAGTTAAGAAACTGCAAGGGTAAAAGGACCCTGTTGGGAGTTGTATACAGGCCTTCGAATAGTAGCCAAATTACAATAGGAAATAGAAAAGGCTGAAACTGTGGAAGACACCAGCAACATGCCTGAAATTCGAGAGGGTCAGGGGGCAGAAATGAGTGTAGTCACTATTACTAAGGAGAAGATGCTTGGGAGACTGAAAGGTTTGAAGGTAGATAAGTCACCTGGACCAGATGGACTACCCCCCCCCCCACCCCCCCCAGGGTTCTGAAAAATGTAGCTTAAGAGATTGTGGAAGCATCAGTAGTGATCTTCCAAGAATCACTAGAGTCAGGAATGGTTCTGGAGAACTGGAAAATCGCAAATATCACTCCACTCTTTAAGAAGGGAGGGAGGCAAAAGACAGGATATTATAAACCAGTTAGCCTGACTTCAGTGGTTGGTAAGATGTTAGAGTCCATTATTAAGGATGAGGTTTCGGGGCACTTGGAAGCTCATGATGAAATAGGCCGAAGTCAGCATTGTTTCCTTTAGGGGAAATCTTGCCTGACAAATCTGTTGGAATTCTTTGAGGAAGTAACAGGCAGGATAGACAAAGGGGAGTCGGTGGATGTCGTTTACTTGGATTTTCAGAAGGTCTTTGACAAGGTGCTACACATGAGGCTGCTAAACAAGATAGGACCCCATGGTATTACAGGAAAGGTACCAGCATGGATAATCAGCTGACTGGCAGAAGGCAGAGTGGGAATAAATGGAGCCTTTTTTGGTCGGCTGCTGGTGACTAGTGGTGTTCTACAGGGGTCGGTGTTGGGTCTGCTACTTTTCATGTCGTACGTTAAATGATCTGGATAATGGAACTGATGGCTTTGTGGCCAAGTTTGTGGATGATACAAAGACAGGTGGAGGGACAGGTAGTGTTGAGGAAGCAGGGAGTCTGCAGAAGGACTTGGACAGGTTGGGAGAATGGACAAAGTAGTGGCAGATGGAATACAACGTAGGGAAGTGTACGGTCATGCGCTTTGGTAGAAGGAATAAAAGGGCAGACTGTTTTCTAAATGGGGAGCAAATTCAGAAATCGGAGGCGCAAAGGGACTTGAGTCCTAGTGCAGGATTCCCTGAAGGTTAACTTGCAGGTTGAGTTGGTAGTAGGGAAGGCAAATGCAATGTTAGCATTCATTTCGAGAGGACTAGAATATAAAAGCAAGGATATACTGCGGAGGCTTTATAAGGCATTGGCCAGACCACATTTGGAGTATTATGAGCAGTTTTGGGCCCATATCTAAGGAAGGATGTGCTGGCTTTGGAGAGGGTCCAAAGGAGGTTTACAAGAATGATCCCAGGGATGAAAGGGTTAACGTATGAGGAGTGTTTGATGATTCTGGGCCTGCACTCGCTGGAATTTAGAAGGATGGGGGGGGGGGGCGGGGGGGTTCTTATTGAAACCTACCGAACATTGGAAGGCCTGGACAGAGTGGACGTGTAGAGGATGTTTCCAGTAGTGGGAGAGTCTAGGACCAGAGGGCACAGCCTCAGAAATAGAAGGATGTCCCTTTAGAACAGAGATGAGGAGGAATTTCTTTAGCCAGAGGGTGGTGAATCTGTGGAATTCATTGCCACAGATGGCTGCGGAGGCCACGTCATATAGTATATTTAAAGCAGAGATTGATAGGTTCTTGATTAGTAAGGGCATCAAAGTTTACAGGGTGAAGGCAGGAGAATGTGGTTGAGGGGGAAAAATAAATCAGCCATGACTGAATGGCAGAGCAGACTTAATGGGCCGAACGGCCTAAATCTGCTCTTATGTCTTACAGTTTGATGGTCTGTTACGGGACTGCTGCTACAAGCAGCCACTTCTTAAACTTATACAAAATGACCCCTATAGGTCCTACCCAGGTTCTGTTTTTACAGACGTCACTAAGCTGATTTTGTCTGTAAATCGGAAAATACACAAAATCACTTGATATGGTGACCACACCTCCACGGTGCTGTAATGATGATGTCAAAAGCACATAGGACTGATGAGAAGAAACAATTCCCAAAACTGGAGAGACGGAGAGGAAACCCATTCTGTCGTTTCTAAGAAGGAATGTGCGTACGAACGTTGGACTTCTGAATCTCATAACATCTATGAGAGCTCATTCGTGTGTAAGGGTGTTTGAGGTCGGGCATTTGTAACCCCGGGGTGACCTGTACAATGTTTTATTAGGACATTGAACTATACGTGGAGAATTCTGGAGGTACCCAGCAGGTCAGACAGCGTCCGTGGAGAGGGAAACAGTCTGTATTTCGGGTCAATGACCTTTCATTTGAAAGGTCACGACTCTATCGCCAAGGGCTATACAACACTGCAGCACTGCAGCAGCTAAACTGTTAACACTTGCAAACTGTCTGAAGCCTGAGATTTAACTTTCCACAAACCATCCTGGAAGTGTTTATTTGATTTAGACTGCAGACTGAGCAATTACACTGTTCCCTCTGCAAAGAGTGCACAGATCCTGTACTGAATATTTGGGATGCACTGTATTGAACACTGTTGGTTGGGGAAAGGCCTCTCAGAAGAAAGCAGCAACAGCCAAGTTTGTGGCACCGCAGTTGGCTCTGCTGCACGGGACAGGAGGAAAAAGACTAGCAGAACCGGAGTGGGAGGGGACTCGCTAGCGAGGGGAGCAGAGCTGGAGTGGGAGGGGACTCGCTAGTGAGGGGAGCAGAGCTGGAGTGGGAGGGGACTCGCTAGTGAGGGGAGCAGAGCTGGAGTGGGAGGGGACTCGCTAGTGAGGGGAGCAGAGCTGGAGTGGGAGGGGACTCACTAGCGAGGGGAGCAGACCGGCATTTCTGTGGCTGCAAGCAATTCTTCGGAATGATATGTTGCCTCCCTGGTGCCAGGACCAGGGATGTCTCAGAGCGGCTGCAGGACATTCTGAAAGGGGAGGGTGAACAGCCACTGGTTGTGGTATTTGTCAGTACCAATGAAACGGGTAGAGAAAGGGAGGAGATCCTGCAATATGAATTTGGGGAGCTAGGTAGCAGACTAAGGAGCAGGGCCCCTCAGTTTGTAACCTGTGGGTTACTTCCAGTGCCACATGCTCCGAGGTGCAGGGACAGGAAGATGGGTCAGATGATTGCGTAGCTGAAGGAATGGTGTAGGAAGGAGGGCTTTAGATTTCTGGATCATTGCGAATGTTTCTGGGGTAGGTGGGATGTGTACAAGCAGGGCAGGGTGCACCTGAACCAGAACTGGTCTGACATTCTTATTGCGAGGTTTGCTGTGCTGTTGGGGAGAATTTAAAATAATTTAACGGGGGGAAGGGGACACAGAGATGTACAGTTGGGCATGAGGTTCAGTCAAATATAGAAGAAAACCTGGGTCAGTAGTAGACAGCAGGCGTGGGAATGAAAGGGGACACGGGAGGATTGGAAGGATAAGTTGCATCTGTTTTAATGCAAGGAACCTGAGTGGTAAGGTGGATGAACCTCGTGCATTGGTCAGCACGTGGGAATGTGATATTGTTGGAATCACTGAGATGTGGTTGAATGAAGGGCAGGGCCGGCAGCCCAACATTCAAAGGTGCAGACCTTTCAGGAATGATGGGGTGGTCTGGAGAAGAGGAAGGGGGCATTGCTTATTGACCAAGGAGACCATCACTGCAGTAATGAGTCTTGTGTTGGGCCTCATTGTAACAGTACAGGAGGCCACAGACCAATAGGTCAGAGTGGGAGAGGGGTGGGGAATTAAAGTGATAGGCAATGGCAAGCTCAGGGTTGGCCCCGGTGGTGTTCCGCAAAGTGATCGCCCAATCTGCGTTTGGTTTCTCCGAGGTAGAGGCGGTCACAGTGTGAACATCGAACGCAGTAAATAGATTGGAGGATGTGCGAGTGAATCGTTGCCTCGCCTGGAGAGAGAGTCTGGGTCCCTGGATGGTGGGAGGGGAAGCGGTGAAAGGACAAGTGTTGCACCTCCTGCCATTGCAGGGAAAGTGCCGTAAGAAGGGAGGGGTTGGTGGGAACGGAGGAGCGGAGCAGGGAGTCACGGAGGGAACGGTCCCTGTGAAATGCTGGAAGGGGAGGAGAGGGGGAGCCGTGTCTGCTGGTGGAATTCCCCCTGAAGGTGTTGGAAACTGCAGAGAATGATCTGCTGACTGTGGAGGTTGGTGGGGTGGAAGGTGAGGACCAGGGAAGCTCTGTCTTTGTCCTGTCCCGGAGGAGAGGGGGTGAGAGCAGAGGTGTGGGAAACGGATAAGATGTGGTTGAGGTTTTTGTTAATGACGGTAGAGGGGAAGTCATGGTTCAGGAAGAAGGGGGACATTTCAGATGCCTGAAAAGTCTCATGACCAGAGCAAATACGATGGAGACAGAGGAACTGGGAGAATGGGATAGAGTCGTTGCAGAAGGCAGATTGGGTCAGAGAGGAGCCGAGATGGCTGTGGGAGTCCACCCCACCAGCCTCCTCATTTAACAGATCGTTCTCCGTAACTTCCACCACCAGACACACCTTCCCCTCTCCTGCCCTTTCCGCATTTCACAGGGACTGTTCCCTTTGTGACACCCTGGTCGACTTTTCCGTCAACACACGTCCTTTCATCTCTTCCCTTCCCACCATCTAAGTTCTCTTCCTAACTGGAGAAACCAAATGCAGATTGGGTGATCACTTTGTGGAACACCAACGTTCAGTCCACAGGGCAACCCCGACACTTCAATTCTCCACCCCACTCCCACTCTGACCTATTGGTCTGTGACCTCCTGTATTCCCGCAAGCCTGAGGAGCAACACCTCATCTTTGCTCACGTTGCAGCCTTCTGGACTTGATGTTAAATTCTACAACTTTAGGTAAGTTGATTTCTGTCTGTGTCAGCCGTCTGTCTGTGGTATTGGCTCCACTTGTTTCTTGATTCTTATCCCTTTTTCTTTCTGGAAGTGGAGGACGTTCCCACCCTGACCTGCCGGGCACATCTTCGTGCTCTGCATTTCACAGCTCCTACATTTCCCTGTCTCCAATTGCTCCCATTGACCCATTAACCAGATAACTTTGTTTGTAGATTATCCCCATGGTCACCCCAGTTTTCTGCTGTCAGAGACACCCCCTCTACCACCCCACCTGCAGATTAACAATCTTCCGTGGTTTCCTTTCCAGTTTTGATATAGATTGGGTGGTAAAGGAGATGTACGGCACGCTTGCCTTCATTGTTCGGGGCATTGAGCACAAGAGTGAGGAAGTCATATTGCAGCTGTATATAACTTTAATTCTGCCGCACTTGGAGTACTGTGTGCTGTTCTGGTCGCCTCATTACAGGAAGGATGTGGAGGCTTTGGAGAGGGTGCAGAAGAGTCCAGGATGCTGCCTGGATTAGAGGGTATGAGCTATAAGGAGAGTTTGGACAAACTTGGGGTATTTTTCCGGGGTAGAAAAGTCAAATACTAGAGAACATGCATTTAAGGTGAGAGGGGGAAAGCTTAAAGGAGATGTGCGGGGCAGGTTTTTTTTACACAGAGAGTGGTAGCTGCCTGGAACAGGTTGCCAGGGCAGGTGGCGGAAGCAGACACAATGGAGGCATTTAAGAGGCTGTTAGAACGTAGATAGACACGTGAATATTCAGGAGATGGAGGGATATGGACCATGTACAGGCAGAAGAGATTTAGTTTCATTTGGCATGGTGTTTGGAGCAGACATTGTGGGCCAAAGGGCCTCTTCCTGTGCTGGACTGTTCTATTTTCTATAAGCTGAACCAGAAAAAAGCACCTGCTTGACCCTCACTGCAGAGTCTCATAGCTCGAGTCACTTGCCGTCCTCCGCTGCCCCCCTCGCTGTCTGTCCATTCCTCCCCACCCACTTCGCTGACTCTTCCCCTCCCCCCTCACCATCTGTCTACACAGCACAGATCGAACACGTCACGTGCAATCACTTTTGAAAGGTTCTTGGTTGAGATGTCAAAAGGTGTTGCCGAGCTGTGACCGGAGGTGCTGTCAGTACGTAGAACCGACAGAGAGGGGGCAGGTGCTGAGCACAGGTTGCTGATGGTTATGATCATTGAAGTCACCTGTTATAATTTAAACAGGAAGACAGGCGACCGTTTTGGATCTGCACTCACAGCGACAAAGTGCCTGAACGCAACCCTCCAGTAAGAGGAAGCAGCCTGCAGGTCACAGTGTCAGCAGGGGGGAGGCAAATGTGATTACAGGTGCGGATAGGAAGTTGGCATTGATGGCTTCAGAGCAAAGAAGGTAAAAGGTGAATTAAAAGAAATATTTTCATTGGCTAGGTAACAATGAACTCAAGTGGCAGCAGAATTGGTCATGACAGCAGCTCGGATACTGTGTTAGGGAAGGGGCAGAGACCTGCTGATAATGAGAGGGAGGCTGACTTCAGGCAGTGACGGGCACTGAGAGAGGACAGGCTGCTGATTGGAGGAGATGCCAGGGGCCATAGACCTGAGGTACCAGAGGACACTTTTTGGTTTAAGGTAAACAAAGGGGACTGTGATTTATGGGAACAAGAAGGCCTGATTTCAGTTTATCTAAAGGACTCTGACTTCAGGATTGCTGGTGTCAGGAGCTGAGAAAGATGCTGATTTCAAGCAGGAAGGGAGAGTGATTGAAGGTGATTCTTCAAACATCTACGGAAGATGAGAATTTTGTATTTGGTAAGTTGTGTGATCTAGAATGTGACACCAAGAACTAGAGGGCATAGGTGAAAGGGGAAAGATTTGATAGGAACTTGAGGGCAACTTTTTTTTTACTCAAAGGGTGGTATGTATGTGGAATAAGCTGCCAGAGGAAGTGGTTGAGGCAAGTACAATAACAGCTTTTAAAAGACAGTTCTACAGGTAGTAGACAGGAAAGGTTTGGAAGATTTTGGGCTAAATGCTGGCAACTGGGACTAGCTTGGATAGGGCATCTTGGTTGGCATGGACCAGTTGGGCAGAAGGGCCTGTTTATGTGCTGTACATGACCTAATTCAGGGCAATTCAGTAATAAATTTCAAGAAGAAATTGGGTAAATATCAGAAAGGAAACCTTGCCAGTTGTGGGGAAAGGGAGAGGAGGAGGAAGGGCTGAATTACCGGCAGTGTCATTCTGTGGTTCAGTGAGTTCTGCAGAAACCACAGTGCTGCCCCTTCCTCTGTGTGCTGTGCCTTGTGTCTGCTGGTTGATCTAAGAGGATTATGGTGGTGTGTACAATCTGTCGCCGGCCCAGTGAGCGAGCCCGGATTAACCTGATCTGATGAAGATCAGCTGCTGCCATATGGTTCACAAAGTGGAAGGCTCCCTGAAGTTCCAGCACCCTGTTTCAGGAGGCTGACTGACTCTGGAGCTCCCAGTTGGTGTGATGGGGACGGGATCTGGGAGGCAGGGAACACTGCACTGTTTGAACCTTCACACTCAGATGAGTCAACGTGATTGTGCAAAGCCCTGTCAGCCAGTGGTTTTATCATAAATCCATTGATCCTGATGGCAAGAGAGGCCCTTCTGTGACCCAGCATCCATTCGACGTGCTGAAAGGCTTCTCGTGTTGTTAGAAAACATGAGCAATGATTGAGTTCGTCCTGGCTGCACAGACTGGGAATGGGGGATCCATTAATTCTCACACTGCCCTTCCCCCTGTCTACACACTTATCCAGCTCCCTCTCGGAGAGCACCATTGAGTCTGCCAGCACTCACTGCAGGAATGTCCTGCTCCTCACTGCTGTGACCAGTGGTGAGGTGCCAGAAGGTGTGGGGCCAGCACTGTACAGCAGCAGTGGAGGAGGCTAAACCTCACCGGAACGGGGATCGACATCGCACACCCCACCTTCGGGTCTGACTCTCCCTAGATACCCCCCAGAATGGGAAAAACTAATTAACTATTGACCTTATCTATGCCTCTCATAATGTTACACACCTCTGTCAGATCACCCCTCAGCCTCCTTCGCTCCAGGGAAAACAAGCCCAGCCTGTCCAATCTCTCCCCATAACTAAAGCCCTCCGTTCCAAGCAACATCTGGGTGAATCTCCTCTGCACTCTCTCCACATAGTGTGGTGACCAGAACTGCACACAGTGCTCCATGCAGTCTAACTAGTATTTTGTAAAGTTGCAACAGAACAACCCAACTCTTTCATTCTGTGCCCCGACCTTTGAAGGGGAGTGAGCCATCCGCCTTCACCACTGCATCTACCTGTGTTGCCACTTTCATGGGACTTTGGGCTTGGACCCCAACGTCTCTCTGTTCATCAACATTACATGTTGGTTTCAGAGGCAGCTGGTAAATGTGGGCGATGAGTGAAGATTTTCAGTTCCTGGGATGGGCTGAGAGCTCTCGGGGCTGCGATGCCCACCCACGTCTCTTCACGGAGAGCCCTCTGGCTGGGCACCTCAGCAGCAATGGGTGGGCTCACTGACATCGGTTCCGGGCTCCGAAACTGCCCTCCGCGATTCCGACGGCATCTGGTGTCCCGGTGCGCCGGTTCATCCCCTGGGTACACCTCGGCAATCCTCCTAACATGTCTGCACCTCCACACAAGCTGTCCCGCAGCACCCAGCTCATGGGGCGAGAACCAGACACCAGTGACAGACACAGTACACAAGAAAGGATTTGGAATCCCTCTGTTTGCAGCAGCCCCAGCATACGTCATCCCTCGTCCCAGAACACTCATCTCTGGCGCTGGGCTGCAGCGGGTTCCCAGACCGGGGCGGTGATGACCCACCGGTCTGGCCCCAGAGTGACACGGAGTGATCGTCCCCCTGCCGCAGCTGTTCCTGAACGTCACCGTCCCTTCCCAGGATCCAGCGTGACTGACGGGGCCAGTGGTTGTTGCTCATCCTTTGCTGTATGTTTCAGAGCATGGTGGGGCTGGGCTCACAGTCCAGGCAGACCGGGAATCTCGGGAAAGGTCAGAGATACCAGGCCTGCTCTGGTTGTTCATTGGAAGTCGTCTGGGAACAGGTGAAGCAACCCGGAGGGTGAGAGAGAGAATGGGGAGGGGGAGAAGAGGAAAGGGAAAGAGAAGGGGTCAAACGGGGGGGGGAGTTAGAGAACAGGAGAGGAGAAATGAAATCACAAGGGCAAAAGGGAGCATGAGAACAGACGATCACTATAAATGAGAGCCCAATGTATAAATATTAAATGCATCTAAATATTAAACTGGTGGTAAGGGGTGGGGTCACAAGATGCAGGTTGTGCCTTTGTCTGACAAGGATGGTGCCCATGCCTCAGTAGAAGGGTAAGTTTCGGAGATAAGGGGCAGGGTGGACATTGATGTGGTACTGGGAGGGTGGTCTATGCTGGGACACGTCCCACCCTAGTCTGGGCTGCTGAGGGAGGCTGTGGTGGAGCTGTGAGAGGACTTTCTATAATCCGCCACTCCTGCCAAGATCCGGGAGAGCAGGGAAAATGGGAAGTGTGTGCTGCGTACAGGGCAAGGTGTGAGAACCTGCTCAGTACCACAGCCAGTCAGTCTGACATCAGCAATGGGGAACTCTTTGAGCACTGATGATAAGAAAAAAAATTCACACTCACTTCAGAATTAGACAGCTCAGTTTTGTTCAAGGCAAATCATGTTTAACTAACTGGATTTGAATGTTTTGACAAGGTAACAGAGAGGGTTGATTGGTGTAATGTGGAAGGGACAGAAGGATTTTCAGTAGCAATTGGCACAGTCTCTCATAACAGACTGGTTTGGAAACCTGAGACCATGGAATAAAGGTGTCAGAACAGAGGTTCCTGAACATTAGAGGAATCTGGGATAGGGCAGGAAGGTGGCAGAGAGTCAAAGATCAGAAGTGATAGTCAATGGCTGAGCATTCTCAAGGGGCTGAATGGTCAAGGCAGTGAGTTGTGGTAAATCTCAGTTACATCACCTCTTGATCTCTCGCACTAGAGGAACAAAAGCCTCTCAGTGCAACATAGAGTCAGAAATTACTCCCGAGTGAAGGTGAAAAGTTTTGACAGCACCAGTGTACTTGTCAGTAATACCACACTCATTCCTGAACCTTCTCACCTGGCCCCTGCTTTGCCAATCACTCTTTCCACAAGCGTTCAGGTGCGGCAGTCAGGAGGGCAGATGGTATGTTGGGTCGGAGTACAGGAGGGAGGATGTCTGGCTGCAGTTGTGCAGGGCCTTGGTGAGACTCCGTCTGGCTGGTGTGTCCAGTTATAGACTGTAGGACATAGGAGCAGAATTAGGCCATTCAGCCCTGGCTGATTTATTTTTCCCAGTTCTGGTCTCCTTGTTTGAGGAAGAATGTTCGACCATGTGGGAGGGAATTCAGTGCAGGTTCACCAGGCTGATCCCCGGGATGGTAGGTCTGGTGTACGAGGAGAGATTAGGTCAGTCAGGCCTGTAGAAACATGAAATTTGAACAGGACTCCACAGACCAGACACAAGGTGAAAGTTCCCAACGGCAGGGAGCCTGGAACAGGAGACTCAGTATACGGCCTCTGCCAGTTACAGCTGAGACGAGAGATGTTTTCACCAAGAGAGTGATGAACCCATGGAATCCTCTACCTCAGAGGGCTGTGGAGGCCAAATCATTACAAACAGAAGGTAGACACAAGAAATTCTGCAGATGCTGGAATCTGGAGCAATACACAAAAAGTGCTGGAGGAACTCAGCAGGTCAGGCAGCATCCATGGAGGGAAATAAACATTCAACGTTTCGGGCTGAGACCCTTCATCAGGACTGGAAAGGAAGAGGGCAGAAGCCAGAATAAGGTGGTGGGGGGAGGGGGAGGAGCACACACAGGCAGGTGACCGGTGAGTCCAGGTGAGAGGGGGAAGGTGTAATAAGCTGAGAGGTGATAGGTAGAAGAGGCCAAGATCGATGTATTTAATGTTAAAAGGATTGACGGATATGGGGACAAGGTGGGATTGGGATACTGAAGGGGGTGATGAGCCGTGATCATATTGAATGTAACAGGCTCGAAAGGGCCGAATGGCTTGCTCCCACTCCCGTTTTCCATGTATTTGTATTTTTCTGTCCCTGTGCGCCTTTCCCCGATCTCCTCGCGGTTGGATCCTGGGAATCCAGCAACGTGGATCCAGCCTACAGTGAACCATTGCGGCTGCCTTTCTTGGCAGCAGTTGTGAGAGCGTTCTTCACTGAGCTAAGGCGAGCGGGGAATGTTGGAGGTACTCAGCAGGTCAGGCAGCATCTGTGAAGAGAGGAACAGAGTCAAAGTAGTGACTCTGCCAAAGCAATGATTTATTTGGGAAGTCGTGTCAAAGACTGACAAGTCAAAGCAGTGAGTGTACTTGGGAAGGTACCCACAAGCTGCCTCAAACAGTGGGTGAGGATAACTCCAGTTGTCCCCTACCCATGTGGAAGGAGATCACTGTGTGTGTGAGAGAGAGAGGCTGCAGGCAATGGGACTGATGGGATTGCTCTGAGATCCAGCATGGACATGATGGTCTGAATGGCCTCGTTCTGCGTTGTAAGGAAATATGAGGAATGTGTGCCTTGTAGCGGCTGTAAAAGCAATGGCCTGAGCCAACCTCATGGGCTCGAACTTGTTCAGGTATGTAGTGGCTTGGCCTGAGCCGGGGAGTGAGGTTGCTGTTGACCAGCACAGTGTGGTGTCTGTTGCCAGTTTTCAGAACCACACTGCCACCTCCTGCCAGCTCCCTGTAACTGCAAGAAACACAGTGCGGAGGGTGTGTGGGCATGACTGGCACTGAACAGCAAGGTAAAATAATTGGTTCAACTGTTTGTTGCAGCTCATCCCTGGCAGTCATTCTCCATTGTGTTAGTGTGTGTGAGTGTGAGAGAGAGAGAGAGAGAGAGACAGCTCCAGGAAAATTGCAACGGTCAGCTGTGACCACTAAATGTGACCTTTTAAGATTTCACAAAATCCTTTCGCTCAAGGACTATGGAGCAGCCTTCTCAAATTTGGTTGCTACCAGAAATTTGCCTCCATCTTATGTCATCATGCTGGTGGCATGTGAGATGTGGTTTTAACCACTGGGTCCAAAAGGAAGCCAGTTCCGGTGCGGACCAGGATCGAGAAAGGCCCCAGCACTTTTCTCAGTCTTTCTCCGCGGGACACCTCACCTCCAACAAGCTTCCCACCGGAATGGAGCTGATCCTCAGGACAAATAGGGAAACTCTTCAACCTATGTCATCTCCAGCCCAGAACTAAGGTCACTCCAAGCTGCCTACCCAGACCATGCTTGTTCTGAGGCCGAGGTCCTTGTCAACACCAGAGATCGCAGATGCTGGAATCTGGAGCAACACACAATCTGCTGGAGGGACTCAGCGGGCCGAGCAGCGTCTGTGGGGGGCGGAGGGAGAATTGTTGATGTTTTGTGTCAAAACCCTGCGTCAGTCCTGGTGATTCCTTTCACCTACAGATGCTGCTCGGCCTGCTGAGATCCTCCAGCAGATTTTGTTGGTCCAAGTCACTGTCGGCCTGTTCACTGGGGTGTACAGGAGGACTATACTTAACATGCACAAAACCAAGGCCGTTGACCACCCTCTGCTTTTGTACTACCCTCCAACAATAAAGTCCAGGACTAGACCCTGGAAAACGTGGCCCAGTCCCACATCTCAGGAACTGCATCTCAGTGAAGGCCACCATCGATGGTCGGATTCACCATTACTTGCAATGCACCAACACAGCTGTTGGCCAACTGAGGAAAAGGGTGTTCAAAGACCAAGAGCTCAGACCAGGTGCAAAGCTCATGGTCCACTGGGCAGCAGTGATCCCGGCCTTCCCGTATGCTTCTGCGGCGTGAACTACCTACAGCCGGCACTCCAAGGCACAAGAGAGATCCCACAAATGATGTCACCACAAAATCCTCCAAATTCACTGCCAGGGTAAGTGGACTGACATCCTCTCCCAGGCTGATAGATCCACCACTAAAACCCTAATCACCTCCATGGGGCAGCCACCCCATTCACATGCCTGAAACCTGAAAAAGACGGGCTTCATCACAGATGGAGATCCCCAGGTGGACAGAGGAACAGATGCAAGGATGTTTCTCAGAACCACCTTGAAGAAATGCAACCACCGGCTCCTGGGAATCTCTGGCCCATGACCACTCAAAGTAGAGAAGGAATATTTGGGATGGCACTGGGATGGATGATAGCAGGAGTATTTTTGGTGAGGGAGGAGAGGAAAAGTCGGAGGTGCTGGGGCAGTAGGAGGGGACAAGGGAAGGGTGGAGCAGGTGTCCCAGGCACAGTGATTCTTCAGGGAACTCCTGCCTTACCTGCTGGTCTCGGGGCTCTGCCTCTACCTCCTCCACCTGTTTCCTGGAGAGAGGTGCTGGCAGTAGAATATTCTGCAACCCCAGTGGCTCCCGTGTTCCCTCCCTGGAATGGAAGCTCTGAGCGACTGACGATATTGTTGAAGATCAGATCTGCTGTCGGCTTACTGAATAAGGGGCCGAATGGTCTTATTCCTGCCGTTCCTCATGTTGTTTGGAGTAAGACGAAGCTGGAATGTTTTCTGCACCCAGTTAATACGTGATTTTAGTTTGGATGCTGGATTGTGAGGAGTTTAAGTATGTGGGCTGTTAATTGAGTCTGCTGTAGCAGATGTTGAGGGCTCGAGGACTAATATAAAATAAAAACAGAAAATCGTGGAAACACTCAGCCTGGCAGGCAACGTCTGTGGACAGCAAAACAGTGAAGACACCCTTCAGCTGAGTGGTGTGGGCAGGTTCTGATGTTCAAGGACAGCTGTAACTTGTGTTTGGAGGGAGATTCCTCCCCCGGGTCCTGGTGCTGAGTGTCTGCAGAGGAACTGCGCAGGTGCTGACCTGCAGGTGGGATGACCAGGTTTCTGATGAGCAGAGTTGAAGGGCACTTCCACTGATGGGCTGCACCTGTGTGTGTGTGTGACGGAGTCCGTGTGGTGGAGGTGGGTGATCCTCAACAGATCTCCGGGTTTCTCAGGCAGTTGGGATCCATTCCTGACCGGACTGAGCAGACACTGTGTAGGAGATGTCTCCAGGTACCTCATTAGCAGACCCGTCTGTAGATCTTGCTGAAACACTGTGGATAGGCATGCTAACAGCACAGCCTGCCCTGAACCAACACACAGAGCAGCATCAGCCCAACAGCCCCGATCCCAGCCTCTTTAGAAAATAATCTCCCTTGCCAATTCAAAATTGTTGATCAAATCAATGAATTGGGGGCGTGGCCAGTGTGGGGCGGGGTCAGTCTGGGGGTGTGGCCCCTGTGACAGACATGGTCAGTTTTTGTCTCAGTCGTACAGCACAGAAACAGGCCCTTCGGCCCACCACGTCCACACTGACCTTTCACCCATCTACACTAATCCCATGTGCCCACGTTAGGAGCAAATCCTCCGTGCCTTGCCTATTTAAGTGTCTGTCTCAATGCCACAAATGTACTGATTGTATCTAATTGCACCACCTCCTCCAACAGCATGTTCCAGATATCCATCACTCTGTGTGTAAAACAAAACCCTCAGGTCCCCTTTAAAACTCCTTCCTCTCACCTTAAACCCATGCCCTCTAGTTTATGATACCCCTACTATAGGGAAAGAGATTTTGATTATCTATCCTATCTATGCCTCTCATAATCTTACATACTTATCAGGACACCCCTTAACCTCTTTCGCTCCAGGGACAACAAGCCCAGCCTGTCCAATCTCTCCCCATAATTACTGTCCTCCAGTCCGGGCAACGTCCTGGTGAATCTCCTCTGCACTCTCTCCAGTGAAGTCACATCTTTCTTGTAGTGTGGTGACCAGAACTGCGCACACTATTCTGTGCAGCCAAACTAGCGTTTTGTAAAGTTGCAACCTAATGACCGATCTCCTCCACGCTGTGCCTCGAGCTATGAAGGCAGGCATGCCGTGTGTCTTCACCACCCTACCCACCTGCGTTGCCACTTTATGAGGTCCAACCGTTCCAGGCAGTCTGACGGGAGCTGCAGCTGGACACACTTCCCACCTGGGACACTGGAAAAGTCCCTGATCTCCCTTTTCTACAGGAGGAGCAGACCACTGCCCTAACTCCCACATCCTCAATCCCCAGTCCCTTCCACGAAGAGAGAGAAGGAGAAAACCCTTACCTGGTCACCACTTGCCCTCCTTGCCAACGGCCATACCTTGCTGTCAGCAGTCCCCTTCGTTGGCCATGCCCACTCTACCCAGTCTCCCGTTCACACCTCGCTCTCGTCCATCCTGCAGGTGCTGCCAGCTCACTCCTGCTTCTCGACAGCGACACCTGCGGCTGTGCCTGGACCCTGGGTAGAGGTCCTCGCAGTCGGATGGGCTAACAGTAGGAGTGGTGTTGGACCCGGGGTGTCTGGGAGCCACTAGACTGTTTGTGACCAGCTTGTATCGTTCCTGTCCCTAAGTCTGGAAGAAGGTCCAGAGCCTGACGTCTGGCATTTTGCGCTCTTGGCCAGGTCTCGCCTGTCTCCACAGCTCACCCTGCCTCGAGCACCAGGTGCGGTGTTCACACTGCCTTTACTTTGGAAGTGTCCTGCTGCACAGTGTTACTCTGTAAGCCCAAAAACATTTCAACCATTTATACGGTGGTCACAGAACGGCTCCCGCAGATGTACACTGATTGAACCTTGTGCAGACTTCATCAATGAGACTCCCGATGGTGTTTGTAGACACGGATTTGCTGGGTCAGTGCAGCCCCTTTGCAAACGTGGGGAACAAATAAACCTGCAGGTGGTGGCGTCTGACACAAAATCAGAAACGCTGGAAGAGAATCAGTCAAGCAGCGCCTGTGGATAGAGAAGCCAGTCAATGTTTCAGGTCGAAGACCCTTCATCAAGAGGGCCCTTTACATTCAAGCTCCAGTCCCTTCTCTGGGAGCAACCTGACAAAATTAAACCTTGTTAAACTCTGCCCAGAGCAGGTAAGAGTCAGGTCACTAGTTGACCAGGTGTTGGTGAAAGGCACGAAGACACTGCAAACCTTGGCTAAACTTTTGCTAAAGTTTTAATAAGCTGAAATGTTTAGGCTCAACATTAATGGTTTGGTGAACGCTGTTGCTTCAGGAATGTTTCACAGGACATGAAAGAAAATTGTGATTAATTGTGTGTTTTTCATTTTCAGCTCAAATTGAAATCATCCCCTGCAAGATCTGTGGAGATAAATCATCAGGAATCCATTACGGTGTAATCACTTGTGAAGGCTGCAAGGTAGTCTCACCGAGGGGGGGAATCTCACCGGGGGGGGGGGGCGGGGGGCGCGGGGGGTGGTGGGAGGGGGCATGGTCTCACCAAGAAGGAGGGGGTTCTCACCAAGGTGGGGAGGGGGTGCGGTGTCTCACTGAGGGGTAGTTGGGAAGGTCACCTCTCAAATGGAACCAACCCGCCCCCCCCCGTTGAACACAACCCCCCACCTCCCCCATTGGACACAACCCCCCACCCCCCACCTCCCCTGTTGGACACCCCGTGCCCAGCCTCCCCTCCCTTTTGGACACGCCCCTCTCCGCCTTCCTTTCAGACATGACCCGGACATATTCCACCCCCCCCCCCGACACGCCCCCTCCTCCCTTGGACACTCCTAATGGGCTGAATGGCCTCCTTCTGTATCAATATGTATAAATTATAATACAAAAAGGAAGTCAATTGTTGATGCGGTAGGCAGGGAGAATGTGGTAGTTCACATCAGGTCATTCTGTGGTTGAGGCAGCTGAGTTGTTCCTGATTTCTGGAATAGTGGTGACTTGGCAATGAACCCCTAAATTATTCCTCATTCCACCATGGTGTCCCACTGGGACTGCGTTTTCGTGATTCTGCAGTGTAGGGGCAAGTTCACGCAGTTTCAACCAGTACTTCCGTTCTTGGCACCAATCCTTTGGGATCTCCCAAAGACCAAACAAGTCTGATTCAATAACATCCACATGAGCAGATTTGAAGTGGAAGTCGGGCTTTGAGATCTGAAGCAGAAATGTTGGACAATTTGTTAATATAAAATTGTGTATAGTTATAACAGACTAGGGTCAATTGGAGAGAAAGGCAACATCAATTACATGGTGTGGAGTCCATGAACCGCCTAGAGCACAGAAGGTAGTTTCTCACACTGGTGACTACTGGTGTACCACAGGGGTCGGTGCTGGGACCTTTGTTGTTCATTATTTATGTAAACGATTTGGATGTGAATGTACAAGGCCTGGTTAGTAAGTTTGCAGATGACACTACAATAGGTGGTATAGTGGACAGTGAAAAGGGTTATCAAAAATTACAGGGGGATCTTGATCTGCTGGGTAAGTGGCAAGTCAGGGATAATAAATCTGATTCTGAAGATTGGCAAATGGCTTTCAATGCAGAAAAGTGCGAAGAGTTACATTTTAGAAAGTCAAACCAGGGATAGTGAATGAACAGGCCCTGGGGAGTGTTGTGGAACAGAGGGACCTGGGTGCGCAAGTACATAGTTCACTGAAAGCAGTGCCACAGGTAGACAGGGTGGTGAAGAAGGCATTTGGTACGCTGGCCTTCATCAGTCAGGGCACTGAGTACAGGAGTTGGGAAGTTACGGTGCAGTTGTACAAGATGTTGGTGAGACCGGACTTGGAGTATTGTGTACGGTTTTGGTCACCCTCCTATAGGAAAGACATCATTAACAAGAGAAGATTTACAAGGATGCTACCAGGACTCGAGGGCCAGAGTTGTAGGGAGAGGTTGGACAGGTTAGAATCTTATTCCTTGGAATGTAGATTAGAGGTGTATAAAATCATGAGGGGTATAGATAGGGTGAATGGTCTTCCCAGGGAAGGGGAACTAAAAACTAGAGGGCATGGATTTAAGAGATTAAAGACTTGAAAGGGACATGCAGGGCAATTCCTTCACACGGAGTGGTAGTGGGTATATGGAATGAGCTGCCAGAGAAAGTGGTTGAGAAAGGTACAAGAAAAACATTTAGAAGACATTTGGATAAGTACATGGATAAGAGGGGTTTAGGGGGATATGGGCCAAATGCAGGCAACTGGGACCGGCTCTGTGGGCAGCATGGACGAGTTGGGCCAAAGGGCCTCTATCGGTGCTGTGTTACTCTATTACTCTCTGACTCTGTGTACCCACCTTCCAACTTTATTGCCGTTTCCTTGCCTCTCCCTGTGACCTCCTTGTAGCCTTGCCTAAGGTCTCTCCTCGTGCTTCTTTGGGATAACCGGTGGGGATACACTGCCACACATAAAATGTACAAGGTTCTTGGCAGTGTTTGCCAGGGTAGATACGGTGAGGATCTTTCCCTTGGCTACGGGGTCTATAACCAGACGTCACAGTCTGAGGAGAAGGGATTGGCCGTACAATACTGAGATGAGAAGAGATGTCTTCAACCTGAGGGCGGTGCATCTTTGGGATTCTCTACCCTGGAGGTTGTGGGAGCTCGGTCACTGAGTTCATCCAAAACGGGAGATTTCCGGATATTGGAGGAATCGAGGGGTGTGGGGAAGTGGTGCTGAGGTGGAAGGTCAGCCACGATATCATTGAATGCGTGAGACACTGGACCTTATCCTGTTTCCTGTATGGGTGTGGATATAGGACTTTCCGTCCTATAGAGGGCTTGGCTTATGTTGTAGACAGTGATATTTATGTGGGCTACACAACATCATTTTATTGGTGAACCAGTGGTTCAACGTGAATGACTAATTACCGTGTCGATTCCGAAGATAGGGATTTAGCCTGGATGTGCTTGGGATGTGGATTGCTTATCTGGAGACCATGCCTGCAAATTGCACATGTTGGGGGATGGCCAGGGATACTCGTGCCCAGACAGCCGCCCTCCCCAGGGGCAGCCGGAGCAAGGGTCCAGTAGGTGGAGCTCGGAGACTGGAACGGCTGTGGGTGTGTGTTCCCCACCCCTGATCGGGTCGCCCTCAGGCTCCCCAAGTCACAGCCATCTCCTGGCGGACCTGGTAACCCTGCACCAGCTGAGCTCAGTTTAGCCACACTGGGGATTCATTGGCCTCAGACACAGAGGAGGGTCTTGCCTCTCCCCATCTCAGTAGGGCCAATGAGCTCCAGGATACGTCCCACCCCACACATAGCTAGGCCGCCGCTGCTGTTGATGAGAACCGCAGATGCCAGAAATCTGAAACAAAACCCAGAAGTGCTGGGAAAACATCTCAGGCAGCATCAGTGGAAAGAGAAACAGTTAACGTTTCAAGTCTGAGACTGGGAAAGAACGGAACGAGTTAGGTCGCAGAGAAAGTGGGGGAGGGGGGGTGGGAGGAATAAAGAAAACTTTAGTGCTTTTAGTGATGTTGGCTCAGGGATAAGAAGTGTCTGTGCCACTGGGTGACCATCCCGTGCCCCTTCCAATTGAGCCACTGCTTTTTTGTGTCGTCTGAGAGGGCAGATAAAGTGGTGCTCAGCCAAAGGTGGCGCCTCCAGTGTTGTGGCTCAGGTACTGCGCTGGAGTGGTCTCTCTGGTCTCCTGAACCTTCCGGCAGAGGTGCGAGTGTCACCTACTGTGCTTGGCTGGTTAAGTAATTGTAAAGTCAATTTCCAATAAATACTGGGACAGTGCTTGGCATTATGTTCACCTCGGTGACACAGTTACCAGGCACACAGACCAGGGCGCTGGGAGGACAGACGTCAACTCTTGTCAGCTCTTGAGATCTTTTGGTCCAGGGAGAGGTATTGGTATTGGTTTATTATTGTCACTTGTACCGAGGTACAGAGAAAAACTTGTCTTGCATACTGATCGCACAGGTCAGTTCATTACACAGTGCATTGTAGTACAGAGTGCATGATGTAGCACAGGTAAAAACAATAACAGTGCAGAGTAAAGTGTCACAGCTACAGAGAAAGTGCAGTGCAGCTAGTCAATAAGGTGCAAGATCACAACAAGGTAGATCGTGAGGTCATAGTCCATCTCATTGTACAAGGTAACCATTCAATAGTCTTAACACAGTGGGGTAGAAGCTGTCCTTAAGTCTGGTGGTACGTGCCCTCAGGCTCCTGTATCTTCTACCTGATGGAAGAGGAGAGGAGAGAAGAGAGAATGTCCCGGGTGGGTGGCATCTTTGATTATGCTGGCTGCTTCACCAAGACAATGAGAGGCAAAGACAGAGTCCAAGGAGGGGAGGCTGGTGTCCGTGACATGCTGGGCTGTGTCCACAACGCTCTGCAGTTTCTTGTGGTCCTGGGCAGAGCAGTTGCCGTACCAAGCCATGATGCATCCAGATAGGATGCTTTTTACGGCGCATTGATAAAAGTTGATGAGTGCCAAAGGGGACAAACCGAATTTCTTTAGCCTCCTGAGGAAGTAGAGGCACTGTTGAGCTTTCCTGGCCGTGGCATCTACATGATTTGACCAGGACAGGCTGTTGGTGATGTTCACTCCCAGGAACTTGAAGCTCTCAACCCTCTCGACCTCAGCACCTTTGATGTAGACAGGTGCATGTACACCGCCCCCTTTCCTAAAGTCAATGACCAGCTCTTTTGTGTTGCTGACATTGAGGGAAAGGTTGTTGTCATTAGTTGTCATGGCAACTAAATGGAAATGGAATCAAAGGCCACAGGCCCTTCAGCCCACTATGTCTATGCTGACCATCAAGTACCCATCTAGATTAATCCTATCGTCCAGCACTTGGTCCACTGCCTTCTACGCCTTGGTGATTCAAGTGCTCATCTAGGTACTCCTTCAAAGTTGTGAGTATACCAGCCCTCACCAACTCTGGCAGTGCGGTCCAGATTCCAACCATCTTTGGAGTGGAAAAAGTTCTCCCTCAGATCCCCTCTAAACCGCTTGTCCTGAACCCGTACTATCTACCCTGTCTGTGGGCTCATTTGACACAGCTGTGAGAATGTTTGTAACGATGGGGAGGGCTGATTTACGGTTCCCGTCTCCCCGTTGTTCTCTGCAAACACACATGTTCTGGATGTATCTTGGCAGCTGTCAGCTGCTATTCTCCTAATTAAACAGCAAGTATCTCACTGATTAAAACATATGGGCCTGTTGTGGCAGGACCTCATGATGATTAGGTGTTAGTGTCAATTCATTTAGCTAATATCATTAGTCTACCAAACAATGTCAACTTTTAACCCTCCCTTTTTCAGACAGGGAGCAGTGAATGTGCTTGAACTGGTGGCCCACGTGGTCAAAGCCCAGCCCTCCACATGTGTTCATGTGTACCGACACCTGGGGCAGGCTGGAGAGAGTGGTGCAGCTTAATTGAGCCACTGCCTCACAGCTCCAGTGAGCCAGGTTCAATCCCAACCTCTGGTGCTGTCTGTGGGGAGTTAACACCTTGTCCTTGTGACAGCCTGGGATTCCCCCTGGGTGCTCCGGTTTTCTTCCACATCCCAAAAACACACAGGTTGGTGGGTTAATTGGCCACTGTAAATGTAGGTGAGTGCTAGAAACTGGGGAGAATAAAATGGGATTAGTGTAAATGTGTTCTTGATTGTCGGTGGAGACTCGGTGAGCTGAAGGACCCGTTTCAATGCTGTGTGACTCAATGTTTCTATGAAGTTCTCCGAGTGTGAGGGTATCACTGTGGGAACACCAGAGTGAGAGGCAGGAGCATGAGGTGGTTGCCAATTAATCCAGGGAGAATGCAGGAGAACTTGCTTCCCCCAGAGAGAGGGAAGACAGAACTCCCAGAGGGATTGAAGATCCAGAGGTATGTAAGGGGAAGCTGAGTAAACCAACAATGACAGGGCAGAGGGAAACAGCAGAGAGGTGCGATCTGGCAGGAGGGATCTTGTATGGGGTGCAGCGACTGCTGGGAGCACAGTCCTGGTATACACAGGACAGTCACACGGGACACGTGTGTTATGGGTACCAGGAGGTCAGGCTTCCATTCCTCCAGAGAACTGGGACAGAGGGTGGGGGTGGAGTGAGAGGGGGCACGGTCAGGAGACAGGGCTGAACATAGAGCAGAGACACAAGAGAGTGCAGATGCTGGAATCTGGAGCAACACACAGCTGGTTGAGACCCCAGCGGGTTGAGCAACGTCTGTTGGGGGGGAAGGGATTGTCGATGTTTCAGGCCTGATGCAGGGTTTCGACCCAAAATGTTGATAATTCCTTCCCTCCCACAGATGCTGCTCAACCGGCTGAGTTCCTCCAGCAGACTGTATGTTGTATGTGACTGGGTCAGGGGTCCGTGCTTGCAGCCAAGCAATAGAGTGGGAGTGTGTAGACAGAAGCAGAGAGTCAAGGGGTTTGAGGTCCTGCCTCTCGATGAGTCAGAGGGAAGCTGTGTGACCCCAGGGTCAAAGAGCAGGGACAGGGTGAAGGAGTCAGGATCATGGTGATGGCTTCAGATGGGTCACTGTGAAGGAGTCAGTGGGTCAGAGTGAATGACCCTGAGGTCGGTGTGGTGGGGTCGACAGGTCAGAGTGAATGATTCAGGGATGATGAGCTCTGTCACTGTGCAGGTGTCAGGGTCAGAGTGAAGAGGTCAGTGCGACAGATGGAATGGAGTCAGACCATGAAGGAGTATCGGGTCAGAGGTGAGAGTGGAGGAGTTGGGATCAGAGGGTCATTGTGTACAAGTTGGGGGTCAGTAGGTTGGAGGGAAGGGGTTAGCGGGGCAGGGCGATGGGATCGGTGTGATGGACTGTGGGTCAGAGTGATGAGGTCAGGCGAGAGTGAGTACTTTGTGCTTGTGATGCTGCTGTAAATCTTTCATTGCACCTGTGCATACATGTACTTGTGCATGTGACAATAAACTCGACCTTGACTTTGATTCAGAGGTGAAGTGTTGAAGTCAGAGAATGACTGTGAACAAGGCAAGGGATCAGGGGAGGGGTCGCTGGGTCAGAGTGAAGGTCAGAGAAGGGGTTGGGGGTCGGAGTGAAGAACTAGCCTAGGGATCTGTACGAAGCAGGTTGGATGTTCACTGGGGAGGGGTCACGGGGGCAGCAGGACAGAGAGCAGCTCTCAGAGGATCACTGATGACAAAAATAACATGGATGCTGGAAATCTGAAATAAAAACAGAAAATGCTGGAAACACTCAGCAGGTCAGGCAGCGTCTGTGTGGAGAGATTTAACGTTTCAGGTCTGAGACCCTTCATCGGGCATCGGAGTGATGCAGTCAGTGGGTGAGCGTTTAAAAACTTGGTGGGTTAGGGCATCAGATTGGTGGGTTCAAGAGGTCAGAATGAAGGGTCACCAGGTCAAAGTGAAGCAGGTCAGTGGGTCAGAGTGGTCTGCTGGGGTCAGAGTGAACAGGCCAATGTGTCCAAGGAATTTGTGGAATTGAGTTAAAAGTAAATATATAAAATCCTGGATATCATTGATACTCAGTGTGAGTGATATGGAATAGCTTTCCTTGATGTTGGGACTAGCTGGGTGGGCACCGTGGTCAGCATGGACTGGTTGGGCCGAAGGGCCTGTATCTGTGCTGTATTGACTCTGACAAGTCAAGAACTAATGTAGAATGTAAGTTGTTGATGTGTTTGGAGAGTTGATCCGCAATGAGTACAGGACGGCCTTTCCCAATCTGCTCCCACCAGGTACTGCACTGAGCCCTGGTTTTCCGGTGAGGCCACTGTGGTTGGTCCACGTGTGACCCGTCTAATGATGATCTCTTGTTTGCTTCAAACAAAGGGGTTCTTCCGGAGGAGCCAGCAGAGCAATGCCACCTACTCGTGCCCGCGGCAGAAGAACTGCCTGATTGACCGAACGAGCCGGAATCGGTGCCAGCACTGTCGGTTACAGAAGTGTCTGACGGTGGGAATGTCTCGCGATGGTAAGCTGCAAATCCCAGTGATGTGACGGCCCTTCGCATCCTGATCCCTCACGGATCACCCGCTCCCAGGGGCACCACATGTAATGGTGAGAGGCAATGTTAAAGTGGAAGTTGAGCCCCAGGCTTTGTGCTTCATTCACACTGTCCTGCCTTGTTCTCTTAAAGAGAGTGAAACACTATTTTAAAAAAAGAAACATGTCTCTTTGTGTGTAGGGTAAGGCTTGTCTCAAAGACTCTGCAGTTCACAAGTTCAGGGAGATGGGTGGGTGAAGGTTGGGAGTTGTCTCAAACACACATTCCCGGTGGCTGAGGTTTATGAAAGGAGTTCTTAAAAACACTTCTTAAAAAATCTTAACAGTAGTGCTGCTGAAACACAGCTCCGTGCAGCAATTTTCTTGACAATCCAGAATTGTAAAGTATCACCACGGTTCAGCATTTGTGATTATTCTCATGCAGAGTATTTAGGAATAATCAATATTTTGATGTTACACTACAGAGTAAATTAACTTTGCGCTGATGTACAAATTGTGGACCACTCTCAATGATGCAGGGGGTGTCTGGTTAATGTGTTTGCTGTTGAGAATGTGCTTGGCAAGCTGTTTGTGAGTGTTGTAGTTGACAATCCGCTTGAAAGGTCAGTTTATGCCCTTACTGATCTGACAGCTCCACGGGGACCCGGGGATATTCCACTCTCAGAGGCAGTGTGGAAGTTGGAAAGTTATTTCAATCCATTGCCATTTGAAATAGCAGATGTTACAAATTCGGAATAGAGAATTGAAGAGCAGCAGAATCTATAGTGTTATATTGAAAGATTTATCCCGTCTAGCCCCTTTGGAATGGAATCACCTCTCATTCTTCTAAACCCAAGTGAGCAAAGACGCAATCTGCTTAATCTCTCTCAAAGGGCACATCCTCCATCCTGGGAATCAACATGGTGAACCCTTGTTACAGTCCATCTACCACAAGTATATTCTTCCTCAGAGGGACCAGGCCTGTGTCATTGGGTCCATGCCGGCTCACAGAGGAACAATCCCATTCCCCCTCTCCCTCTCTCCCTGTGCTGCTGCAACTTTTCCCATTTCACACATGATCTTCATCTCCCCTTTGATTCTTTTTCTCTGCCATCATCTTCCACCAGGTGCAGTTTGCAATCACCATTATGTCTCTGGAACATGAGAGGAAAGCAGATCACCCGGGGGAAATCCATACAGTCACAGGGAGGATGTGCAAACTCCACACAGACAGCACTGGAGGTCAGGATTGAACCAGGGTTTCCTGGGTAGCAAGGCAGCAGACCCACTAGATGCTTTGTGCCGACATCTCTTGGAGCAAGATGTCTCTCATGTTGTGCTCAAACTTTGGTGAATTCTTAAACCATGTATAGATAGGATGAATGCGCTCAGTCTTCTTCCCAGGGTCAGGGAATCAAGAACTGGAGGGCATAGGCTTAAGGTGAGAGGGGAGAGATTTAATAGAAACTTGAGGGGCAACTTTTTTTTACACAATGGGTAGTATACGTGTGGAACGAGCTGCCAGAGGAAGTGGTTGAGGCAGGTACAACAACTTTTAAAAGACCATTGGACAGGTACATGGATTGGAAATGTTGAGAAGGTTACAGGCCAAACACTGGCAAATGCGACTAGCTTGGATGGGGCATCTTGGTTGGCATGGACCAGCTGGGCTAGTCTGCGACTCCATTTGAGAATAGTGGGGAAAAGCACCTGCACATGTCTGCAAACCAATGCCTTCTGAATGGTGTGCTCTGTTAGCAAGGATAGGTTCTTTGGGCTGAATGGCCTCCTGCTGTGCCATAAGGAAATACAATGATGAACCTTTCCCATCAACCTGAGTGGAAGATGGGACCTCCATTAACATCACATATACAAGAGGGTACTTTCTACAGTGCAGCACTCTCTGCCGACTGCATTGGACGTATGTGCTTAAGTAGCCAGGGTGAAGGGCAAATTGTGGGGTTTCCCCAGGTCCTCTTTGTGGATTTTGATGCCTTTGTTTAGAATTAAAATGCAGAGATTTGAATTCATGCGAAACTTAAATGAAATTCATTCCCCAGCTGTCAGTCAACATAAGAACTTTAAAACTTTGAGGGTAATGTCAGATGAGAAGTGTATTTACAACTTGTCAGAGTGTTACAGAGGGATTTTGTGTGAAGTCCATGCTTTTGGAAGACTTCAGTACAGCAGAGACTTCATAATAAAAACTGAAAATGCAGGTCAATGGAAAGAGAAATTGAGTTAATGTTTAAGACCCAAAACATTACCTCTGTTTCTCTCTCCACAGATGCTGCCTGACCTGCTGAGTGTTTTCAGCAGCTTCAGTTTTTATTTCAGATTTCCAGCATCTGCAGTCTTCTTCAGATTTTCACAGACTTCATGAAGCAGAAGAGAGCATGTCTGATACAGAGGTGCATGTTCCTCGTCACATCTGATAAATAGGTGTGTGTTCCTTGTCACGCCTGATAGGTGCGTGTTCTTCCTTGCAGCTGTCAAGTTTGGTCGGATGTCCAAGAAGCAGAGGGACAGTCTGTATGCCGAGGTGCAGAAGCATCGCCTGCAGCAACAGCAGAGGGACCACGCGCAGCCGCCTGGTGAGGCAGAGCCCCTGACCCCACCTTACAGCAGCCTGGCAGAACTGAACAATGACCTCAGCAACTTGTACATGGACGGGCAGGCGGCAGAAGTGGGCAAGGCAGACTCAGCCATGAACAACCTCTACCTGGACATTCAGCCATCTCCCGACCAGTCTGGTCTGGACATCAATGGCATTAAACAGGAACCAATTTGTGAATATGTAACGGCCCCGGACTTCTTCCCCTACTGCTCCTTCACGGATGGTGAAACGTCTCCGACTGCCTCGATGGCAGAGCTAGGTAAGGCGGTCACGCAGAGAGGCGGAGTGTGTGTCTGCAGGGGAACTGGGGAATGGTGCATTTGTCGAAGTGGGTTGTGGTGCACGGGAGTGTGGGGAAGTGGGCTCCTGACCTCCACAGTCCCTTGTGTTCGAGCAGCTAGTCTCCGAAGCCCAGGGGAGACGCTCCTTGTGAGGGTGGCGTTGCCTGCTGTGATCTAAGACCAATGGGTGAGCTTGTCTGGACCTTCATCTGCTGTACTCCCCGTGTTTAAGCACTCCACACGGCTGTTAGAAACAGGAGCACTCATCTGACCTTGACCTTGCTTCCACTTTCCTACCTGTTGCCCAGAACCCTTCACTCCTGATAGACCAGAAACCTCTCTTGGCCTTGAACGTAACACAACATAAGATAGGTCAGAAATAGACCTGGGAGTAGGCCATTCAGCCCCTCCCACCTGCGCCACCATTCAATGTGATCATGGCTGATCTTTTACCTCAGTGCCACTTCCCTGCACTAACCCCGTATCTTTTGATTCCCTGAAGATCTAAAACCTTTCCATTCCTAGCTTGAACACGGTGACTGACCCTCCGCAGACTCTTGAGTAGAGAATTTCAAAGATTCATCAGTCTCTGGCTGAAAAAAATTATTCTCATCTTCACCCTGAATGGCTGATGGTTTATACTGAAACCGTGACCCTGGTTATAGATTGGTGGAGCACGGAAACAGGCCCTTCGGCCCAACTCATCCATGCCGACCAAGATGCCTATCTAAACTAATCCCATTTGCCTGCGTTTGGTCCATATCCTTTCAAACCTTTCCTGTCCATGTACCTGTCTGAATGTTTTTTAAACGTTATAATTGTACCTGCCTCGACCACCTCCTCTGGCAGCTCCTTCCACATACCCACCATCCTCTGGGTGAAAAGCTTGCTCCTCAGGTCCCCTTTAAATCTTTCCCCTCTCACCTTAAACCTATGCCCTCTAGTTTTAGACTCCTCTATCCAGGGCGAGAAAGATTGTGACCTTCCACCCTAACTACACCTCTCATAATTTTATAAACCTCCATAAAGTCACCCCAAGTCCCCTTCGCTCCAGGGAAAACAGCCCCAGCATCTCTGGTCTTTCCTTATAACTCAAGCCCGCCAGTCCCGGCACCATTCTTTTGAATTTTTTCTGCACCCTCTCTATCTCAATCACATCCTTCCCATTCTGTGGCGACCAGAACTGGACACAATACTGCAAGTGTGGTCCAACCAACATCCTGTACAGCTGCAGCTTGACGTCCATGTCGTACTCAATGCCCCGACCAATGAACGCCAACATGCCAAATGCCTTCTTCACCGCCTTGCCTACTTATGTCTTCACTTTCAGGGGACTATGTACTTGTACCCCTGGGTCTCTCTGTTCCCCAGGGCCCTGCCATTCACTGTGTGTGCCCTGGCCTCCCAAAATGCATCACCTCGCAGTTGTCTGAGTTAACTCGACCTGCTATTCCCAGTTGATCCAGATCCTGCTGTAACTTTCTTGTTCTTCTATCCTGTTCTTCACTGTCCCCCACACCACCAGTTTTAGTGTTATCTCATCCAATTTGTTAATCTGTGTGACAAGCAACAGGGGAAAGTTCAAAGGAGATGTGCGGGGCAAGTTTTTTTACGAAGAGAGTGGTGGGTGCTTGGAACGGGCTGCCAGGGGTGGTGGTGGAGGCAGATACGATGGAGGTGTTTAAGAGGCTCTTACACAGGCACATGGTGCTGCTCGACCCACTGAGTTCCTCCAACAGTTTGTTGCTCTTCATTCCTGGGACGGACGGTTTGTTGTATAAGGAGATGTTATGCAAACTGTGCCCAGGCTGTCTGGAGTTTAGAAGAATGAGAAGCGATTTCATTGAAATGTACCCATTTGTCATGGGGTTAGACCAGGTGGATGTTTCCCCTGGCATCGGCACTCAATGGGGAGGTGACCAGGTTGGCGAGGAGATGATCGGTGGTAGGGGAGTGTGGTCAGTGCCTGGGATTGGAGGGGCAGGGGAAGTCTGGTGGGTTGGCTGAGGGAGTTGGGACCTGCAGTGCCAGGGCGGAGACCATTGGGAACAGAGTGGGAGGGGCGAAAGGACAGAGAGGGCTCCCACTGCAGCGTGACAGGTCGCTGACCTCATTCTCCCAGGACTGCCCAAATATGGTCGCTCCCAGGACCCAGCCTCGCTGCCGAGGCCCTGATGAGGTCTCCGAGCACCGGACCTGACCTCCTGGATCTGGGCCTGGTCCATCCCAGAATATCCTCATCCAGGGAAATACAGAGCGCTCGGCCACAAGTTCTGCCACAGATCCAGCGGGCGCACACAGGACCCTGGCTCACCATTGCTGGGGCCACCAGCACACGAGGGTACTCAGGTCTCCAGGCATGGCCTCTGGGAGAGCAGGAGACCCTATCTGGGGCACTCACTCGCTGGGTGTGGAGAGCATCAGTACCAGCAAGGTGCTTTATCCCCAGTTAGTGATGGGGTCATAGAGAGAAAGACAGCACAGAACCAGGCCATTCAACCCACCGAGTCCGCACTGACCATCAACCACCCAGGTACACTAATCCTACATTAATCCCACTTTTTATTCTCCCCACATTTCCATCAACTCCCCCCAGATTCTACCATTCACCCACACACTAGGGGAGTTTACAGCGACCGAGTTAAACTGCCAACCTCCGCTTCTTTGGGGTGTGGGAGGAAACTGGAACATCCTGGGCTCACAGAGGGAACAGGCAAACTCCACACACACGGTGCCCAAGGTCAGGATCGAAACCGGGTCTCCGGCGCTGTGAGGCAGCGGCTTTGCCCACTGAGACGCTGTGCCTCCCTGGGTTGGATGAGACTCCTGTACTTGCATGGAACTCCTCGCCTCATTGGTTTAAGGAGAAGGCTGGCATTGTTCAGCAGGTCAGGCAGCGCTGTGGGGAGAGAAACATTCACCCATCAGGTCAGTCATTTGTTTGGCGTTCTGTGACCATTGGCCTGATTGTCTGCTGTGTCTTCAGTAGCTCACTTTTCTCCTCTAGAGCACCTTGCACAGAACATTGCCAAGTCCCACATTGAGACCTGCCAATACCTCCAGGAGGAACTGCAGCAACTGATGTGGCAAACGTACGTCCGGGAGGAGCTGGAGATTTACCTGAACAAGGTAAGGCCAGCCGTGAGTGACTCTGGAACAAGCTTCATTTTCTTCAGTCCTGGACGTTAACACAGTGGTCTTCTCACCCAGCCCAGGGAGGTGATGTGGCAGCTGTGTGCGATCAAAATCACCGAAGCAATTCAGTACGTGGTGGAGTTTGCCAAACGCATTGATGGATTCATGGAACTGTGTCAAAATGATCAGATCGTACTTCTGAAAGCAGGTACCCAGTTTTCACAGCTGGTGCTCCTTCCTTGAGAGTGGTGTGGGAGTGACCTGAGGGGGGAGAGAGGGAGGAGGAGGAGGGGCAGAAGAAAGGATGGGAGCGAGAGCTGGGAGTAAGGGCTTTAAGACAGTGAAAGGACTTCATGGTGTATTCACTTGGGTGACACTATAACCAAAGATGTTCGCATTGATCACTAATAAATCCAGTAAAGCAGGAGAATCCAGAGATTGGTGAGAATGTGGAATCTTTCCCATAGAGTGGCCCAAAGGAAAAGTCTGGATGAATTTAGAGGGAGCAGGTTATGTGCAAGAGGGAATAATGAATAGGTAGACCTTGCTGGGGTTAAATGGAGGGGGTTTATCAACCAGTGTGTGGGTTCGCCTGCTTTTTGCTGTAGGTTCTGTAAGGATGCCAACTGTGGACGGGGAAACTTCCTTGACTCTGTTACTGGCTGTGGGAGGCATTGACAAGGAAAGGCCCCGTGCTGATTCCCTCTCCTAGTTTCTATCCCCTGCTTCTCTCCCCCTCCCTTCCCCCTCTCTCCCTTCCCTCTCTCTCCCCCTCCCTTCCCTCTCTCTCCTCCCTTCCACCTCTCTCCCCCTCCCTGCCTCTCTCTCTCCTAACTCTCTCCCTCTCCCCCTTCCCTCCTCCCTCTCCCCCTTCCCTCCTCCCTCTCCGCCTCCCCTCTCTCCCCCTCCCCGCCTCCGCCTCCACCCTCCATCATTGCTTGGACATGCTGGGGACAGTGTGCAGCCGAGTGAAGTTCATGGATCAATTGCTGTCCTGTCCCCACTTGCGGTCACGATCCTCGTTTTGGGAAATCGGGCATCACGTGGCTCCAGTCGTAACCATGCAGCGTGGAAACAGGCCGTCCGGCCTGCCACGTCTACGCCCAGCAGTAGCACCCATCCCATCTCCCACCAGCTGGCCCATTCCCTTCTCTGCCTGGGCCATTCAAATGCTCGTCTGGACATTTCTTAAATGCTGTCAGTGACCCTGCTTCCACCACTCTCTCCGGCAGTGTGTTCCAGGTTCTCACCGCTCCCTGGGTGAAAAGGTTCCCCTCAGATCCCCTCTGAATCTCTTTCCCCTTACCCTAAATCTATGCCCTCTAGCTTTATTCACCTCTGCTGTGAGGAAAAGTTACCTCCAGACTACGCCATGTATACCCCTCATAATTTTATATGCCTCAGTCATTTTCCCATTTAACCTCCTCCGCTCCGGGGAGAACGGACCCAGCCTCTCCAGTCTCTCCCTGTTACTGAAATGGTCCATCCCAGGCAACATCCCAGTGAATCTCCTCTGCACCCTGTCCAGTGCAGTCACATCTCTCCCATAGTGTGGTGAACATGAATGTTTAAAGAGACATTGAAACTTTGCGTCCATGCTGTCAATGATCTTTAGCTGTGATTCACCGACCAATGGGAGCCAGTTTCCTCTGTTCATTGACGCACCATTCGATGCCTCAGCCCCTCTATCTGATCTCACTCTTTGATGTAGTGTGCAGGCACGGTAGTGTAGCAGTTAGCATAACACTATTACAGTGCCAGTGACCTGGGTTCAATTCCTGCCACTGTCTGTAAGGAGTTTGTACATTCTCCCCGTGTCTGCGTGGGTTTCGTCCGAGTGCTCCGGTTTCCTCCCACATTCCAAAGACGTACGGGTTAGGAAGTTGTGGACATGCTATGTTGGCGCTGGAAGCGTGGCGACACTTGCGGGCTGCCCCCAGAACACTCTACGCAAAAGATGCATTTCACTGTGTGTTTAGATGTTCATGTAACTCATAAAGATAGCTTATCTTAATGCCCAGTGTCTCTTAATCTCTCATAACTGATGTCTCTTCACTTGCCTGATCTCTCTTTCCCTTTCTCCATGGCCCCAAACAACATTCATCACCCGAATACATCCTGAACATACAAATAAAACTCCACCTTTCAGACCTCTGATGTAACTTTTAAGAAGGCAAGAGTCACGGGTGTTTTGTGATCTCAAGACATCCCAGAGTACCTTCCAGCCAGTGAGTTGCTTTTGTGTGTCTGCAGCTTGGAAACACAGCTAACATCAGTGCACAGCAAGCTCCCACAAAGAGCAACATTGCTGGAGAGATAATTTATTGGTAGGTGGAATATGTCAGGGAATGACTCCATCTGCTTTTAAATCGTGCGGTGAGATTTACTGTATAACCTCACTTCAGCCTGGGCTGATTGAAAGGGTGGCACTTCTGACACTGCAGCACTCCCTCAGTGCAGTCCTGGGGGATCAGTCTGCATATGGATCAGTCTTTGGAACAGTGAGTTAATCCACACCCTCCTGACACCGAGACGAGAGTGAGCCAATCAAAAGTGGAGTGGACGCACTGCTCAGTTATTTAATCTCCCCTCTCTACTTCTTTTATCCTTTAAAAGTGCCAGCAGTTACCTGGCATTCACCTGCCCAGATTATCCTTGCCTCTCAATGTTTTTCCCAGAGAACCACCACCCCCAGTAATGTGTCACCGCACCTTCTGTTCTAGAATGGAAGGGGGGTGAGGAGGTGGTGGGGGATGGACGGGATGAGGTGGGTCAGTGAAAGGGCTTAGGATGGCTTGGGATGTTGTGGGGTTGGGGCAGAGTTCAACATCGAACAGCACAGGAACAGGCTCTTCAGCCCACGACATCTGTGCCGACCATGATGCCAAATTAAACTAAACCTTTCTGCCTGCACGTGATCCATATCCCTCCATTCTCTGCCCGTTCATGTGCCTGTCTAAATGCCTCGTAAACATCGCTATATTGTCTGCCTCCACCACCACCCCGGCAGCACATTACAGGCAACCACCACCCTCTCTGTGTTTAAAGAAAAACTGCTCCGCACATTTCCTTTAAACTTTCCCCACCTCACCTTAAAGCTATGCTCTCTAATGTTCGATATTTCTACCCTGGGAAACAGATTCTGACTCTCTATCTCTGCCTCTCATCATTTTATAAACTTCTGTCAGGTCTCCCCTCAGTCTCTGACACTCCAGAGAAAACACGCCAAGTTTGTCCAACCTCTCCTTGTAGGCCTCTAATCCAGGCAGTCTCCTGGTGACCCTCTTCTGCACCCTCTCCAAAGCCTCCACATCCTTCCTGTAATGGGGCGACCAGAACTTCACACAATACTCCAAGTGTGGCTTAACCAAAGTTTTATACAGCTGCATCATGACTTCCTGACTCTTATGCTCTGTGCCCCAATCAATGAAGGCAACGTAGGGTAATACAATAGTTGGTGGGAAGATGGCCGCAGTTCAAGTGGGGAGGGGGTTTAGTGCGAATGCAGTCAGTGGAGGTGATGGGGTTGGGGAAGAGTTGGTGGGATAATGGGTACAGTTCAGGTGGGGAGGGTTTAGGGTGTACTGTGTGTGTTTCTCACCTCTCACATGGTCCTTTTGTTATGTAACATGGAATCCTGGGACCACTGTACCTCACAGGGCAACTTCTTCCCCAGGTTGGCTGATGGGTTGGAGCAACAAACAGCTTTGGAAGTTTAACCTCTCTCCTCCAGTGTGGCAGAGCCTGTGTGCTCTGGCTGCAGTGTGTGGGTGGCAGGGAATGATCACACTGACCAGAGGCAGCCGGCTGTTTGTCCAGGCGGGTGAAAGACACTTTGCTGCAAAGTCGGTCAGAGCTCGGAGTTTCAGCGGGAGGGGAAGTGATTTGCCGAGTTAAAGGGAAAGATTGGGAAATGGGTTTTGGTAATGTTCTCTGCCGAGACCCGGTCTCCGGTGCTGACTGGGTGTTGTCGAGGTCGGTCCTAAGTTGTTGATCTTCTCTCCACGTCTTCAGGTTCTTTAGAAGTTGTGTTTGTCCGAATGTGTCGCGCGTTCGACTCCCAGAACAACACCGTGTATTTTGACGGGAAATTCGCTGGACCCGACATCTTCAAATCGCTGGGTAAAGGAAGACTTCTCGTGTTGTCCGTCTGCCTGACCCCTCCCCACCCTCCAACCCCGCCACAGCCCTGACCCCCCAACTCACCCCTCCAACCCCTCCACCCCACGACCCACCGACCCTCCCCCAACTCACCCCTCCATCCCTCCCCCCCCCCCCCCCCACCGGACCCCTCCACTCCGCTGACCAACCCCTCCACACCTCTGACCCTCCCCCTGACCCCTCCACCCCCTGATCCTCCAACCCCTCTTTCATCTGTTCCTTCCTCTCCCCACCACTCTCTGCCACCTCCTTACCACCACGGATGCATGTATTGATTTAGTTTTCAGGATGTGGGAGTTGTGGCCCAGCGGAGGTTTATTTGCCGAGAGGTTGGGGGTGAGCCCACACCTACCGCAGCAGTCCTTCTGGTGACCATGCTCCCGGGGAGGGAGTTCCTGGCTCTAGACTGCATGGCGATGAAGAACCGGGGTTATATTTCCAAGTCAGGATAATGTCAACTTGGAGGGGAACCTGCAAGTGGTGGTGTTCCCCTGCACCTGCTGCCCTCGTCCTTGGTAGTGGTCGAGGTTGTGTGATCGGGAGGTGCTGTGAGGGTGGTCTGGGTGAGAGCCGCAGTGCGTTGTAGATGGTGCACACTGCAGCCGCCGGTGGAGGTGATAGCCCACCCCACCCACAGCCCTCCTCTAACCCAGCACCCCTCCCCACCCTCTCCCTCTCTCCTCCCCTCCCTGACTCACCCACCCCTCCTCATCTTTTCCAACCCCATCACATCACCTCCAATATCGAAGGAAAACTGGGAAGCAGTCAGGAGGCACAGCTGATGGACTTCCTGAGAGAGACATCTCCAGCCAAGGCAGGAATCACATTCCAGGAGCCGGGAAGAATCATGGCCTTCCCGCAGTTGCCTGGTTGGTTGTGATTCTGTCTGGTTCAGTGTTTACCACAGACCACATATTGGTACCGTGTCCCCAGTAACTTCCACATCACTTGCCGGGAAATTTTGTAAGCATCCATCTCTCCCCAAGGAGAGATTGAATGCATTGTTGTCAGAGAGAAGCTTCAAGGCAAGGGAGCGAGATGTCTGGCCCCAGAGACCAGCAAGGTCCATGGGTTAAAAGGAAGCTTAGATTTTAAAGGGAGGCGGAGCAAATTGTTAACCAGAGTAGGCGTGGTGAAGGGAAAGGTGCAACTAGTGGAGCGCACAAACCAATCAACAACGTGTGGGGATTTACAAACCATACAGAATCTCTGAATGGTCCGAACCCACTGGCTGGGTAACGCAGTAACAGCATTATTGGTCCCATCATTAGTGTAGTATGTCACAGAAGCTCTCATGGGTTCAAGCACACTCCCCTCCCATTGGTCAGTTTCTGGATTGCCTGACAAATCATATTCTGAGTGATTTATTTGGATCATTTTGGAATTCCAACATTTACACCAATCTGCAAAAACAGCGCCCCGCGGGCCGGCTGACAACGAAAGGTCACTCGCGGGGTGAGATCTCATTCTCCATTCACCTCCTCTCCTGCAGGTTGTGATGACTTGATCAACTCCGTCTTTGAAACTGGCAAAAGTCTGTGTGCGCTGCACTTGGTGGAGGATGAGATTGCCTTGTTTTCTGCTTACGTGTTGATCTCAGCTGGTGAGTTCCTCCATAAGTGAGGACGGTCACCCTTAGTGACTGTATAATTGTCTACTTCATGATGTTTCCACTGCACTCCAGTTACCCTTCCTCCCTCTTTATAAACCAGATGTTTCTAAGGTAGGTGGGCCAATCAGAGATTCCAGAGAGCCTGGCTCAGCCATTGTGTGACACCTCAGACATTGCTGCAGGAAGGGTGATTCGCTTTGGCCAGTGAGACTCCCCACCCCCAGAGCACTGATTGGGAACATTTGTCCTTGTGTCCACAACAATTAATGCAGACTGAGAAAGCCAGGGATTAATCAAAGGTGGCCAGCATATCCTTCGTAGGGGGAGATCACATCTGACCAAACGGATTCAATTTTCTGAAGGTGTATTGATGAGGGTGGTGCGTTTGATGTGGTCCACAGGAACTTCAGTAAGGCTTAGGACAGAGTCCCACATGGGAGACTGGTCCAAAAGGTTAGGGCCCATGGGATCCAGGGTAAACTGGGTACATTGTGTCCAAAATTGGCTTGGCAATTGGAGACAGAGGTAGGTGGTGGAAAGTTGTTTTTGTGACCGGAGGTGTGCTACAGAGAGCGGTGCTGGGACCTTATTGGTTGTCATATATTAATGATTTGGATAAGAGTGTAAGAGGTATGATTAGCAAGTTTGCAGGTGACAGGAAAATTGCGAGTGTTGTCGATAGTGAAGAGTCTTAGGCTACAGGACGGTTTGATCATTCGGTAAGATAGCCAGACCAATGGCAGATAGAATTCAATCCTGATAAGGGGAGGACACAAGGAACAAAGGGACCTTGGTGTGCAAGTCCATAGGTCCCTGAAGGTGTTGGCAGAGCTAGATGAGATGGAAAGAAAGTCTAAGGGTTGCTTGCTTTTGTTTGCTGGGTCATAGAACATAAGATCGCTGAGGTCATAGTACAACTTCATTAAAATATTGGTTGGGCCACACCTGGGGCACTGTGTGCGGTTCTGGTCACCACACTATAGGAAGGATGTGATTGCGGTGCAGAGGAGATTCACCAGGATGTCGCCTGGGATGAAGTGTTTCAGTTATGAGAGACTGGAGAGGCTGGGCTTGCTTCTCTTGGAGTGGAGGTGGCTGAGGGAGGTGTACAAAGTCATGAGGGGTACAGTTAGGGTGCAGAGTGGCAAACTTTTCCCATTGCAAAGACTTCATAATCTAGAAAGCATAAGTTTAGGGTAAGAGGATAAGGGGGGATCTGAGGAAAAATCTTTTCACTCGGTGTACAGTAGAGCAGGTATCCTGGCGATATTCAGACATCGAGACGATCAGTTAAACCAAGAAGGATTAGAACGTAACAGACCAAGGGCTGGTAACTGGGATTATTTTAGACAGATACTTCATGGTGGATGACAGGCCTGACTCTGTGGCTGTGTGTTCACTACAAGAGCACCCACTGGAAATAGGTACCCAGGGGTTCACACCTGGGGCAGTGACTGGGGACGTAGTGATATACACACCAGGAACTGTGATGGCAGGTGAGTGTCTAGGTGTCCATAGCTGGACTGACGTGCGGAAAATGGAGGGTTGTCTGTCTCGATGAATTACAGGGATAGAGCAAATCAAGATTCTGGAGAGATTTGGTAATAGAAATGGGAACTGTTGTATCCAGTTCCACCTCTCTGTCTCAGACAGAGGGTTCTGCATCATCAGAGAGAGTTCCACAGTGTGACCTCAGTGTGTTAAAGTTCCATGGTGTAACCAGATTCCCTGGAGAACCGGCTGTGTTGGCTATTGAACCACCTTGTGGGTTTACAGTCTGCTCCACCACTTCCACATCCAGTTTTGGGTCACCCTGCTTGCAAGATGTGAGATTCGAACTGACTGTATACTGGTCATCGGGATGGAGGATGAGGGGGGACCTGATTGAGGTGTATAAGATGATGAGAGGTATTGATAGGGTAGATAGTCAGAGGCTTTTCTCCAGGGCTGAAATGGTGGCCACAAGAGGACATAGGTTTAAGGTGCTGGGGAGTAGATACAGAGGAGATGTCAGGGGTAAGTTTTTTACTCAGAGAGTGGTGAGTGCGGGGAATGGGCTGCCGGAAACAGTGGTGGAGGCTGATACGATAGGGTCTTTCAAGAGACTGTTGGATCGGTACATGGAGCTGAGTAAAATAGAGGGCTATGGGTAAGCCTAGTAATTTCTAGGGTAGGGACATGTTCGGCACAGCTTTGTGGGCCAGAGGGTCTGAATTGTGCTGTAATTGTTCTATGTTCTAAACAAAGGTGTTTTTCTGATGTTCCGCTCAGTAGATGATCACTTCTGATTCTCTTCTTGATTGCTGATTAACTTCATTGACTGGGCTTCAGTTGTTCAGCAGGCATTGTGACAGGTACTTGGCCTGCGTGCTTCCAGTAACATCCCCACACTACTACTGTTCCCAGTATCTTGTTCACTGACTGTGCGGACTGTTTCCCTTTGTTATATTTGGTTTTAGCAGCGTTGATCAGGGTTATCGGTGTGGCGTGTATGTGGGCGGGTGTGTGGTGTGGGTATGGGTGTGGAGTGTGTGGGTGGGCACAGGGTGTAGGGATGAGTGTGGGGTGTGTGTGTGGGCACGGGGTGTGGGTTGTGTGTGTGGGCACGGGGGTGGTTGTGGGATGGGTACAGGGTGAGTGTGAGTTGGTGTCAGATGGGCACAGGAGGATGTGCCCTGTCTCCCCACACCCATGGTAGCACACAGAGTGCATTAACAGTCTGTGGTCCCAGTCATGTGTGGATTGAGGCTGGGCTGGGCTGCCGACTGCCGGGTTGACTGTGCTGCGATCTCAATCCCCAGATCGCCTGTGGCTTCAGGAGAAAATCAAAGTGGAGAAGCTGCAGCAGAGGATCCAGTTGGCCCTTCAACACCTCCTGCAGAAACATCACCGAGAGGATGGCATTCTGACCAAGGTACCGCACTTCTCTATCCACTGGTGCGACCCAAGCATCACTGGCAATGTCGGCACTTATCACCACCTATAATTCCCCCTGAGGAGGCAGTTAGGGGTCAACCCCATTATTGGGTGTGGAGTCATGTATGATTGAGAGAGGGTTCGGGCAGGAGAGCCCCTGGCCCGAGAGAAGGAGAGAACCCGGTGCTTTCATGGTCAGCATTCCTGATTTGGCTTACTTAAAACTCCAGAAGAACTTAACATCTTGTATTTAAATTCCCAGCCACCGCAGTCTCTGCTTCAGTGATCAGGACTTTGGCTGCTGGTGCAGTAACCTCCATGTTACTGTACCCAGGAGGAGAGTGGTGGGATTTACACTCTGAGCTCTCTCACGTTAGCCCTCTGAGTCACAGTTAAATAATTCACAGCCAGAAATATCAAGAACAGAGATTAGTACAAATTACGGGCTCGACAGATGCACAGCTGTTGTCTATCTGTCACCACAGCACCGTTGTGGTTTCTTTAGATCACCACCATAGTCTGTGACTCCAGCACAGAGATCGGCCTAGCACACAGCGCTCAGCCGATGACAGCACTCTGGTCCGACAGGGTGTCAGTGTGGCTCTGAGGCAATGGAACGTTGGTCTGAAGTCTCCAGTTCTTGGACTCTCCCATTTGCTGCTATTGACACTGTCTGTTCCTCTGCTGCCACCTCATTGTCTGGGGCTCAGATGTGGCCCCTCCCCGTTGGCCGCTCGGACCCGGCGCCCCCCCGTCCGCTGATCAGACGCGAGGGTATCACCTGTCACCCTGATGTACAGACACTCCCCGGGTTATGCATGGGCTCTGTTCCTGAGAACTGTGGTAAACCATTTTCTCTGTGTCAGAAATGGCTGCTTTCTACAGCTACCCAAATCGAATCACTATACATACACTTACTGTAATTCTTTCATTTTATTAAAGAATCACCCTAGCTTTACCCATAATTAAATTAATGGAAAATATACTGTCCAGTCATGAATGAAGCATTTTATTTATTTCTGTTATTATTATATACTTTATTATTGTTACTACTATTTTGATAAATGCTTTAAAATGTATGAGAGAATTTAATAAAATTGGATTTCTGTAAGTCATTCATCCGTCACCCGGGGAGCTCCTGTACTGACAATCGGTCCGACGTGGTGCACTTCCTGCTGCCCTGACACTCTGCCATTTTCTGTCTCTGTGACGTGGTCTCAACAGGCGCAGCCTGACTGTTACACTGATGTGATGCCGTCGTCTGTCCCTTCACTGCATTGCCACTTCCCATCAGTCCACTCTTGCTGCTTCACAGTGATGTGATGTTTGAAGATTTCTTCAACCTGTCCAGCATCAGTTGTCTTCAGTGCAGCTCCACGTGTGGTGAAATGATTGTGCTGAAAAGCTCATTTCAGTCTTGGTGTCTACCCTCGTCTGCTTTGTGGTAGTGCTGGGTGTTGGCCATCTTCCCTCTTGCTTTTACGTGGTGCATTGTCCACCCGTCCTTCTGCTGATTAGCTGAAGCCTGGACTTTAACTTGAAGTGGAAAATGCTGGAAAACCTCAGCTGGTCAGACAGTGACTGTGAAAAGAGAAATGGTCAATGTTTCGGATCTGCAGCCCTTTGTCAGACCTGAAACCTTGACTGTTTCTCTCTTCACGGATGCTGCCTGACCTGTCCAGTGTTTCCAAAATTTCCTACTTTATTTCAGGTTTCCAGCATCTGCAGTTTATGATTTCCGTGACTTTATCCTGTTGTTACTTCCTCTCTGCGGGCTTTCCACTCACACTGACAAAGGAAATGCTCTCTAATCGTTTCCCCTTCTCTTTCCAGCTCCTATCTAAAGTGACCACATTACGAGCACTGTGTAACCGACACACTGAGAAGCTCTCCACGTTTAAAGCAATACACCCAGACATTGTGCGTGTGCATTTTCCTCCGCTGTACAAGGAGCTGTTCAGCTCTGAGTTTGAGCAGATGATGCCAACAGACGGTTAATCTTTGGCACCAGTGGACATCGGCACCTGGAAGTCCTGCCGCGGGTCACGTGATGAGACTCAGTCACTCAGTGCACCAGCCGTGTGCACAGCCCAAGAGATCAAAGAGGCGGCAAGGTCCTGGGGGACTTTGGAGGGTTGGGGCGGGGGGATTAACATTAGTTTCCTAGTGAAAGTTGAACCTGTTTTTCTCATGCATTTAGTTTGTGTAGAGCACAGCGTACAGTGACATTATAATGCTGAGAAGCTTCTTTAGAGCAAATCTTTTACAGGGTATATTGAGTAAATACAGTGAATATAACATTTAATATCAGTATATCATTTTAACTTTGATGTGCTGTGAGATGATATATGAATCTATATTTTAAGCACCTTTTCCCAATTTGTACATGATATGTTGGTATTTATTAACTCTGTTAAAGGACATGCACAAGAAATACAAGTTTAATTGTTGAGTGTACAGGAGGGGGTGGGAGTTTCAGATGCTGCTGTTTAAGTTGATGTTTGTGTGTTGTAGGAATGCCCACACAATTAGTTTGGTTTACAAACGCACTCCAGTTTCCATTGTCTGTGTGGCTGAACAGTGTGTAACTGATTCAGATCCAGAATAGTACGGTGAAAGGTGACGGTATCAAATGATTTATAAAATACAAAGCCTTGTCTGGACCACTTAAGAAAGAGTTCTATTTTTATAACCCTCGTATGAATATTAGGAAGCACTTAAAATATTCCGGCAATAAAAGAGATGTGATTTGTGTAAAATGTTTTTTTGTAAGGCAAGACAATAATAGAAAGAAATGTTATTTTCTAAAGGCTTGGTATTATTTTCTTCTGAGACCATGTCTGATTCTGTCTAGTGAGATGTTTTCATCTGATGTGCCACAGTGTTTATATGTTTTCTGGCAAATATCCTTGAAATGGAGGTTTCCTTGTGAAACGACATTCCAAAAATGTGTGAATATGTAGAAATGTCTAAAGCACACGTCTGTTTTTGGGTGTGGAGAGTGGGTGTGTGTGGACAGCCGTGAGGTGTAGATGTTGGGTGTACATGGGGTGAGGAGTGTGAGTGTATGTGTGGTGTGCGTAGGTGGGAGTAACAGTTTGTGTGCGTGTCTGAGTGTGTGGGTATAAGGGTGAAAGAAAGGGTGTGTGTGTGTGTGTAGGTGAGTGAGTATATGTGGGTGGGTGCATGGCAGTGTGAAAGTGTGTGCGTGTGGCAGTGTGCGCACGCTTGTGAGTCTGGGTCACTGTTGCTTTTTGCACGTCTCATTGCTCCGTAGTGCAATATGTAAAAGGGCACTCACTGGTGCACATTTAACCCCTCAGGGAAGTAAACCGTGTGTTTCTACAGTCTCTTATTGTGCTAAGGGCTGTTGTCTGAATTATCTGTGTGTCTGTGTGTGAGGCAGTCCCGGAGTTAGTCTGGCTCTGGGATCTCTCTGGATCCGGGATGATCTGAACCTTGCAGTTAGGCCAGTGTTTGTTTGAAATGTGGTGAGTGTGGTCAGTTACCAGTTGTGACACGTGGCTGGCGATTGCTGTTACTGTGAAAACAATCCAGGATTCTGACTACATCTGAAGAATTGTAGGAAGAAATTCCCCGTGGTCAGATGGAGGATTTGAAATTTTAGCTCAGGGAGGATGTTTGGTTACAATGAGGGTACGAAATGGTCAGGTACTTCCATTAACAGTAACAGAGCAAGGACATGCATGCTCAAAGAGGTTGCAAACTGACTTGAGGATAAAATTGCTTACAGTTACTATTTAGTTGCTAATCAATGTCTTTCAAAACCTCAGCCATTGTACAAGAATGGTTCAGGCTTTGCTTTTATAGTGGGACTGCTTTTTTTGGTGGACACTTCTATGGAATACTGATAGATGCCTGACTTTATCATCACACTGTTCAGGAGACAGACCTGCTCTCCCAACTGTTCCGACTGCCCTGATGTGTGTTCTGAGAGTTTATACCGCCCACACCTTGCTACTGTTTATCAGGACAGCGCAGTGCCAGCCTGCCAACACACAGCCTGTCTGGGGGAAAGCAGGGTCAATCTCAGAGGGGCATTGCCCAATTGGGACAGAGAACAAACTCCTCGACCCAGTCTGACAGCAGAAGGAAAACCTGATCCTGGAGAACCCACTGTAAGAGTAAGGCCCTGTAGGATGGGCATTAGCCTTCAGCTGACGCATCAGCTCCCAGCCTTGACACCTTCCCTGCCTGCTGTGAGCTGTAAATCCCAGGGCATTGCCACTCCCTGCTTCTCCTCGAGGAGCTGCCACTGGGTGTCAGGGCGGCAGGGGCAGGCTGCAGTTACCCCAACAGTTTGCACGAGGTTGGGTCCGTCCACTGAACGCCCTCACTGAATTCACCACAATTGTGTTCGGGAGCCTCCATCCCAGGGATGTGCCCTCCTGTGCCCATCACCCACACTGAGTGCCCATCCGCTCATTCATACAGGACTCCGCACCCACACGTACATAACACCCGTTCTCGTAGCCGTGTGGCCCATCCACAGCTCCCCTTCACGTGTTCAGCCCTGGTTCCATTATCCCAATGGGTGACTGTCAAACAGCCTCTTGTCTGATCTCTAATATTTCCATAATTAATAAACAAGTGTTCAAAGTAAACTCTTTCCTTTTTACTGCCCCAATTTTTATTCACTTTCATTGTTTTACACCTTTTCCCAGATGATTGGTCTTCATTTCCCGAAATCCTCAGGATAATCCCAAAGACTTGTCAACCCCAACAGGTCGGGTGTTTAAGGAGGAATTAAAGGCCAGTGTTCCAGTCATTAATTGCTACACTCTCCCCCTGAATATGTTTTGTGCTCCAGCTCAGTGTTCTGGCAGCCAAAGGACGGTGTGCAACTCCTCACAACTCTGAATAAATAACCTCAAACAGATCCTGCAGTGCCCGGCTCTCATCTGCGCAAGGTCACAGGGCACATGCGTAAGGTCACGGGACTTCCCCGAGAACAAGCAATGTTCACTGCTGTCACCGTAAGGCAGGGTCTTCAAATGAAAGGGAAAAACTGCAGATGCTGGCATTCTGAAATAAAAACATAAAACGCTGAACACACACAGGAGATCAGGCAGCATCTGTGCAGAAACAGTCGACACTTCAGAACTGATGAAAGGCCTTGCATCTGAAACGTTGACTGTTTCTCCATCCACAGATGCTCCCTGATCCGCTGAGTGTTTCCAACGTGTAATGTTTTTATCTTTGAGTAAAAGACAACACCCTCCATCCTGGCTCTCTGCCTGTGTACGGCCTCCTGCCACCATCCCAGCTTCTCCCCCACTCACATCCCCCTGCTCTACCCCATCAAGGGTTAACATTACCTGCACCACAATAGCAAAAAGCAACAAAATCAAAATGCTGTAAGACCATCGCAGGTGGTCTGGACCAACAAAGGAACAGGACAGATTGATGATTCAGGTGAAACTTTGTTCAGAGCTGGTCAACTGCAATTAATGGTAACTTAGAAACCAAATCTCCAGTTTCCCACTGTCTCCTGTTAGACCTGTGCAGGTGTGACCTCTGCCAGTCAGTCATTGCCTCTGCGCCATTGCTCGGTTTCCCATCTGATCAATTACTCAGATAAAACAGAGCTTCCCAACAACTTTGTGCAGTTTATGAGAGGTTCCTTTCTGCGACCTTGGCATCATGCAGAATTATACTGCCTGTTTGACAGAACCGGGAACGGTGACTGGCCAGTGAAAGGGTTCACGTTATCATTTACAGTATCAGCATCAGTGTTGCTCAGTAGGTCATCAGGGTCCATTTACACTGTAGCTCAAGTGAGGTACTCTGCTGGAGTTGGCAAGCCTTGTGAGACTCACCAGCCCGTTTCAGAGCTGAGGGATACCGAGTACAATACACCGTTGACATTAATGGGGCACTGCTTTTTCTTATTCTTACTCCGAATAAGCCGTCATCTGTCTCAAATGAGATTTCTCCACTACTTACATCTATGATTGTGTATTAAAACTGCTTAGACACGGCCACCTGCACTTGTTAATGGTAGGCATGGACTCGGTGGGCCGAAGGGCCTGTTTCCCTGCTGTATCTCCTCCACTTTCCTCAGTATTTGTACCCCACTCAGCAGGTACCTCACTGCTACCATTCAATCCCATTTTGGTGTTGTCTGCTCACTAACACCTGCTTTCCCACTGCGCAGTATCCATAGAGGTGTTCTCTGAGAGTTCATTTGCACAACGTAGTTCAGGCTCCTTTACATTGACAGAGAGTATGGATTTTTAGAACACTTCAAACCAGTTTTTAATGTGCAAACAATTTTTCAATCACAAGCAATAAAAGATATTTTGTATGGTGAAAAATTAAAGTTTTCTTAAAAAGTTTTTACCTAGATATCTGTTTGAGTTGCTGTGGGCGTTAATCTCATCCAAACAATGGCCTGGTGTTTGGTCATTAAAGTGTCAGATTTAAGCGGACTGTGTCCCTTGTGTGTGTTGGTCCTCATGAGGGAGGTGTTTTGTGTTGTGGGTTGGGCCAATGTTGACCTTTGCAGCTGTATTATACTTCCCCAGTCTAAAGAGAAGTGTTAATGGGGCAAGCCCAGACAAGGCTTTTACTGTTAGTGTCAGCTGGGAAACTTTCAAATAGAATTTTATCCATTTTTATAAAATCTTAGCAATTTTTGCCTCCAAAGTTCAAACAATAAAAGCTAAAACTCTAGCCATAACACCATGTCAAGCAATAAAAGATAAAAGTAATCACTTTCTGTGCATAGTAAGTCTTAGACCTGGGCTTGTAAATGCTGCCTGCTATTTATCACCTACATCGCTGTAAGTTACTAACTCTTTGGTTCAGAAGAATTTGCAATGGCCCATTTAGAGTCCCTTCTCTCTCCTTTTCTCTTACAGTATTTAATGTTGATTCACCATGTATACAGTTATCCTTTTAAAATTCTGTTTGTTTCTGTATAGGTAAGGAAGAAAATGGTATTATCAAGCTGCTCAGAGCAAATATTTAACTGTTTATTAAATAAAGCATTATAACTGTATAATATCTTTATGTATATGCTATTTTAGCCATAGTTACAAACTAAGGTGTACTGTTTGTGTTTCCTGCTGTGTGGTGCTAGATGAGTTGCTTTCGTGAAGAAATATCATTGTTCCTAAGTAATGCCACCGTGCAGTCACCTTAATTTCACTAAGTAGGTCAGCCACAGATACACATGTTAAAAGGCAAAACTTGGGATACATAACAAAGACTGGGGTAAATTATCCTTCTTGGCAAAGGACTGTGTTACTTCCTTTAGATACACCTTTTTTGATTCTCTTGCCTACAGTCTGTCAATCCTAGATAGTCTTGCTCCTTCACTGATTCCTAAATAAAACAAGTATTTTGATCTGTTTTGTAAATAAAACTGTAAAAAGAGAGATTTAATGTTGTCTTTTAAAAATTCAGATTTTCATTCTAATATGAATGTTGTTATATTGTACTTAGAAACTGTTACCTTTAATAATCCCGATATAAAAACTGCAGTTGGCACATCAGTTTCAGATGTGTTCACGTGCGGTTACCCCACAATAAAATCATTGCTTATAGTGGGCTCTGCCTGGTGTCATCTTCTTTCTTTCCTCGTCAATGAACTGTTGTGAATTCTTTCCTGAAGCCCACCCAACCCAGGAGCCTCCTGCATCCCCTCTCCATGATCTAGTACATCTGCTTTTCATCTCACTTTCATACCACCTCACTCTCTTCCTCCCTTCCTCTCGCCCTCTTCCTCATCACCCTCATTCCAGCTTGCCTTCTCTGCCACACTTCACCCTCTTTCCCTGCACACATTCCCCACCTTGCCCTTTCTCCCCCCCCCCCCCCCACATCTTGGCCTTGCCCACACCACCTCGCCCTCCCTCCCCTCCTTCGGACCCTTAGCTTCACCCTCTCCTCACCTTATCCCCACATCACCGTCCCCTCCTCCGTCCGCCTCACCACCTTGATATCCCCGTCTCACATTCTCCCCCTCGCACTCCAGGTCTGCCCCTTACCGTGTCGAGGACTGCCAGTTTTCATACAGCTGATTGTTCTGTGACATGCTCCCTCCGATGCTGGAGAGAGTAACATCGTGCTTCCAAAGTTACAGTTCCACCTGAGCTCTGGACTCCCACTCCAGACGATAGGCTCCCTCTGCCTCAATTCCTTTATTGTCTGAAATACTTATATAAGGACATCACTTATCCTTTTATTACATGCTTATTCATGTGTTCCTTAGATATAAAGAGAGAATGTTGGAAATACTCAGCAGATCAGACAGCATCCGTGCAGAGAGGAAAAACTCAGTAATCTCATGGGTTTACATCAGAACAAGAGAGGCTGGTTACTGAAATTGTTGTATTCAACATTAATTCCTGAGGCCCATAATGTACTTAGATAGAAGATGAGGAGCTAGAGAAACAAAGGACCGCAGATGCTGGAATCCAGATGAAAAACACAATGATGCTGGAGGAACTCAGCAGGCCAGGCAGCATCCGTGGAGAAAAGCAGGCGGTCAACGTTTCGGGGTCAGGACCCTTCTTCAGGACTGAAGATAGGGAAAGGGGAAGCCCCATATATAGGAGGGAAAAGCAGAGCAGTGATAGGTGGATAAAAAAGGGGAGGTGGGGTGGGCACAGGGTGGTGATAGGAAGATGCAGGTAAGAGATAGTGATAGGCAGGTGCGGGGGAGGAGGGGAGGGCAGATCCACCAGGGGATGGGTCAAAGGTAAGGAGAGAGGGGTAAAAAAATGAGGCTAGGAAAGGGAAGAAGAGAAGCATAAGGAGGGCGGGGGGAGGTGTGGGGAAGGGGAGTGGGGATTACCTAAAGTGGGAGAATTCAATGTTCATGCCGTTAGGCTGCAAGGTTCCAAGACGGAAAATGAGGTGCTGTTCCTCCAGTTTGCACTTGGAATTCGATGAAGAGCTGGTCCCTCATTTACATTGGGCTTTATTGGAACAGTGTTGGAGACCAAAGGCAGAGAGGTCTGAGTTGGATGATGAATCAAGGTGACAGGCGACTGGAAGCTCAGGATCTCCACTGTGGACTGAAGAGAGGTGTTCTGTAAAACTGTTAAGCAAACTGCATTTGGGTAGAATTTTTAAAGGGCATCCAGGAGAGGTCTTTGTGCCAGTATACAGATAGTTTGACCAGGAATGGGGCTGTGCTAAACCGAATCCTGGGGAATGAAGTCGGCCGGGTGGATGAACTGTCAGTGGGTGAGCGCTTTGGGGACAGTGACCATTGCTCGGTAAGTTTCAAAATAGTTCTGGAAAGGATAAGGATAGTTCTGAAATTGTGTTTGATAGACACATGAATGAGAGAAAAATAGGGGGCTATGTGGGAGGGAAGGGTTAGATCTTAGAGCAGGATAAAATGTTGGCACAACATTGTGGGCCGAAGGGCCTGTACTGTGCTGTAGTGTTCTATGTTCCATATGTGGGAGGGATGATTTCAATATCATTAGGCAGGACTTGGCAAATATAGACTGGGAGAAGTTACTTGCGGGTAAATATACATTTGGGAAGTGGGAGACTTTTAAAAGTGAAATAGTGAAGGTTCAAGGTCACTTGTTTTCTCATAAGGGTGAAGGGAAAGGAGAGCAAGACCAGGGAACCCTGGAATGTCAAGGGATATTGAGCATTTAATAATGAAAAACAGGGAAACTTTGACAAGGAGGCTGAGCGGTAAGTGCACGGTAACTCAAGGTGCACGGAGGGTGGGGGTTCTTAAAAAATGAATTGGGAGGCAAAGCAGGCCACAAAATGTCACTGGCAGATAAGATTAAGGAATATCCCAAAGCATTTTATAGGTATATTAAGAGCAAGAGGGTAACCAGGGAAAGAGTGGGGTCCATTCAGGACCAAAGGAGCAATCTGTTCATGGAGCCAGAGGACACAGGTGAGGTGTTAAATGGATACTTTTCATTTGTATTCACTAAAAAGGATATTGTAGTTGGAGATATCATTTGGGTGATGAAATGCTGGAGCATGTAAAGATCAAAGAGGAGGAGGTATTAGATGCTTTGGTGACCATTGAGGTGGATAAATCCCCAGGGCCCCAGGCAGCTAAGGGAGGAGATTGCTGGGGCCCTGATGAAAGTAATTAAATCTTTGTTGGCCACAGGTGAGGTACCAGATGACTGGAGGACAGAAAATTTAGTACCTTTATTCAAGAAGGGCAGCAGCATTAAAGCCTGGTAACTACAGGCCTGTGAGTCTAACCTCAGTGACAGGAAAGTTATTGGAAAAAATTCTGAGCAGTATTAGTCTACAGTGGGAAAGGCAGGGAATGATTGGGAATAGTCGGCGTGGATTTGTTGATGGGGGATCCTGTCTGACTAATTGAATTTTTTTGAAGAGATAACTAAATATACTGAAGAAGGCAGTGCAGTTGATGTGGACTTCAGTAAAGCTTTGAAAGATTCCATATGGAAGGCTGATCCAAAAGGTTAGAGTCCATGAGATTCAAGACAAGTTGGCAAATTGGATGCACAATTGGCTCGGTGATAGAAGACAGAGGGTGGTGGTTGGAGGGTTGTTTTTGTGACCTGTGATGTATCTCAGGGATCGGTGCAGGGACCCTCACTGTTACATACTTTTATGATTTACATATCATATTGGAGATAAGATTAGTAAACTTACAGATGACACGAAAATTGGTGGTGCATCTGGTAAGTTCGGCAGAGCAAGGGTAGATGGAGTTTAATCCTGATAAATTGAAGTGCATTTTGGGGAGCCTTAATAAGGGTAGAACATACACCATGAATGGTAGGGCGCCAGAGAGTATTGACGAACAGAGGGATCTTTGTGTACAAGTCCAAAGATCGTTGAAGGTGACGGCACAGGTTGATAGAGTGGTGGGGTGCTTTCCTTCATTAGCTGGGGCATAGGATACAAGTGCAGGAAGGTCTTGGTACAGCTTTATAAAACATTGGTTATGCCATAGCTGGAATATTGTGTGCTCTACTATAGAAAGGACTTGATTGTTCAGGAGAGGGTGCAGAGGAGATTCACCAGGATGTTGCCTGGGATGGAATGTTTCAGATATTGAGGAAAGACTTAGGTTTGGTTCGGTTTCCATGGAACAGAGGAGGCTGAGAGCAGTCCTGAAAGAGGTATATAACATTACGAGAGACACAGATACGGTAGATAGTAAGAAACGTTTCCCCACGGCAGAAGTGACTAACACCAGAGGCAAAGGCTTAAGGTGAGGAGTAAGAGGTTAAGAGGGGATCTGAGGAAGAGGGTGCTAGCAATCTGGATTGCACTGTCCAAGCAGGTGATGGCGGCAGGTACTCTTGCAACATTTAAGGAGCATCTGGACAAACACTTGAATTTCCAAGATTTAGTAGGTGAATGAGTTTAGTACAGATAAGTACTTGAAGGTTGGCATGGACATGGTGGGATGAAGGGCCTATTTCTGCGCTGTATGACTGTGACTAGTGTAGAAAATACAACGTTGTGAGCACTGAATGTAGTACAGTAAAATGGAAGAAATGCAGGTGAACTGCTGCTTCACTTGGAAGGTCAGTTTGGGTCCCTGATTGGTGGAAATGGACAAGATACTGAAGGTCCAAGTTAGAAAACAGAACCAAAAAGGTGAAAATCTTTAGGTAACAGCTGAGCTACATGCACATTGGCATTGGGTGAATTAGATCAACTCACTGAACGTATGACTTAAAAACCTGCTTTGAGAGAAACAGGTTTCAATTCGTAGGGCACTGGCACCACTACTGGGGAAAGAGGGAGGTGTTACACTGAATCAGGCTGGACTCCCTTAGAACTGGTGGCCAAGTGAATCAAATAATAAGGACTGTGGATAAAGCTTCAAACTAAATAGTGAGAAGGGTTCTGGTGAGAAGTTCAGAAAGTTCAAGAGGAAGGACAAGGTGATTGTGCAGGTTTGCAGAATTGGTAACGGTAACCAGAGCCTGTTGGGAAGAAACAGAACAAACAGACATGGGAGTACATCTCCAAATAGAGTCAGAGCAGGAAACAGTGATGCAAAGACAAAACTGAAGGCTCTTTGAATACACCCAACATTTGTAGCAAGGTACGTAGAATTGCTACTCCATGGAACAAGTAAAAATAAATGGGTATGATCTGCCAATTCTAGGACCTGGTTGCAAGGTGGCCAAGGCTGGGAATTAAAGATCCCAGAATACTTTACTTTTAGAGAGGTAGTCCTGATAACACAGAGTGGGACCTGCAGGGGAGGGGAAGGATCTCAGCTGCACCCAAACTGATTCCACTTCTTGATTTTCTCAGTTACGAAACAGAAAACATTTGTGTGAGTTGGGAGAAACTGGGATGGGGCAGGAAAACTGTGCTGAGGTAGAAGATCAGTCATGATCATGGTGAATGGTGGAGCAGGCTCCGGGGTGGGTGGCCTGGGCCTGGTCCTGGTCCCTGGTAGACCTGCAGACAGTAATGTACAAATCTGGAAATTAGAGATGTATGGAACATATGAATCAGGTTCCACATGGTAGGCTTCTTCAGAAGGTCAGAAGCCAAGGGATCTAGGGAAGCTTGGCCTTGTGGATTCAGAATTGGCTTGCCTGTAGAAAGCGGAGGGTTGTGGTGGAGGGAGTGCATTCAGATTGGAGGGCTGTGACTAGCGGTGTCCCACAGGGATCGGTTCTGGGACCTCTGCTTTTCGTGATTTTTATTAATGACTTGGATGAGGGGCCAGAAGGGTGGGTTGGCAAGTTTGCAGATGACACAAAGGTTGGTGGTGTTGTGGATAGTGTGGAGGATTGTCGAAGGTTGCACATTGACAGGACGCAGAGCTGGGCTGAGAAGTGGCAGATGGAGTTCAATCCGGAGAAGTGTGAGGTGGTACACTTTGGAAGGACAAACTCCAAGGCGGAGTACAAAGTTAATGGCAGGATTCTGGGTAGTGTGGAGGAGCAGAGGGATCTGGGGGTTCATATCCACAGATCACTGAAAGTTGCCTCACAGGTGGATAGGGTAGTTAAGAAAGTTTATGGGGTGTTAGCTTTCATAAATCGTGGGATTGAGTTTAAGAGCTGCAAGGTAATGATGCAGCTCTACAAAACTCTGGTTAGACCACACTTAGAGTACTGTGTCCAGTTCTGGTTGCCTCATTATAGGAAGGATGTGGAGGCGTTGGAAAGGGTGCAGAGGAGATTTACTAGGATGCTGCCTGGATTGGAGAGTATGGATTATGAGGAGAGACTAAGGGAGCTAGGGCTTTATTTATTGGAGAGAAGGAGGATGAGAGGAGACATGATAGAGGTGTACAAAATATTAAGAGGAATAGATAGAGTGGACAGCCAGCGCCTCTTTCCCAGGGCACCAATGCTCAATACAAGAAGGCATAGCTTTAAAGTAATGGGTGGGAAGTTCAAGGGAGATATCAGAGGAAGGTTTTTTACCCAGAGAGTGGTTGGGGCATGGAATGTGCTGCCTGGGGTAGTGGTGGAGGCTGATACATTGGTCAAATTCAAGAGCTGACTAGATAAGCATATGGAGGAATTTAAAATGGAGGGATACGTGGGAGGAAGGGGTTAGATAGTCTTAGGCGTGGTTTAAAGGTCGGCACACATTGTGGGCCAAAGGGCCTGTATTGTGCTGTACTTTCTATGTTCTATGTTAACAGCCCCAAGCCTGTTCCCCCATCTAATAAGGTCATGGCTCATCTCATTTTAACCTTGACACTGCGTTCCCACTCTGTGCCATCAGAACTACCTCTCTTCTAAAAGCGAAGTGTGCTGAGTCTTTAATTTACAACCTTGGTCATTTTACAATCACATCCCAGAACTGGTTGTTAGATCATACTCAGTAACCATTCACCCATTTGTTTATCAAGAATTTATCTACCGCTGTGTTAAAAATGTTCAGACTCTGCTTCCACTGCCCTTTGAGGAAAAGAGTTCCAAAGACCCATTGATCCTCTGAGAGAAAATATTTCACCTCATCTCCATCTACAATAGATAACACCCCCCACCACCCCTGCCTCCTGTTCTAGATTCTTCCACTGGAAGAAGCATCCTCTCTGCATCCATCCTTCAAGATCCCTCAGGATGTTATATGGTTCAATCGACTCTCTTCTCACTTTTCCAAACTGCAGCAGGTACAAGCCTAGCCTGTCATAAGACAACCCACCTATTCCTGGTACTAGTCTGGTAAACCTTCTCTGAATTGCTTCCATTCCTTCCTTCCTTCAATAAGCTTACGTTGCATTAACATCCTTCCTTCGATAAGCAGAACAGTACTGTATACGGTACTCCAGGTGTGTCTCACCAACGCCCTATATAACTTAAGCATAACCTTTCTACCTTGGCTGGCAACTATGATTTAAGGAAGTGGTAACAGGATACTTGCAAAATAATAAAAAATTAATAATAATATGACTCTGTGGTGTCAACATGGATTTGTGAAAGGGGAAATCTGACAAATCTTTTGGAATTAGCAGATGAGATCAGAACAAACCAGCTGAGGTAGTGTCAACTGCTACCTTCCAGTCGGTGGAATTTCAGATGCCTTTTAAGGTGCCATGCAAGACATTACTGAATAAAATTAGATTACCCAAGGTCACGAGGTTGATTGAGAACTGATTAAGAGACAAAAAAGCAGAGAGTTAGAATAAGTAGCTCACTTTCAGTTTGGGAGGCACTAACCACTGAGGTTCTTCAGGGATCAATGCTGAAGCCTGCCTGTTCACAATCTCCATCAGTGATTGGGTGAAGGGATCAAGTGTAATATATCCAAGTTTGTTGATGACACAAAGCTGGAAAACCAATAAAACTGCAGATGCTGGAATCTGAAACAAAACGGGAAATGCCAGAAGAACTCGGCCAGTCAGGCAGCATCTGTGGAAAGAGACACCAACCAATGTTTCAGATTGAAAACATTTATCAGATCTGAGAAAGACAGAAAGGACGATAGTCAAGTTAAGTGGTAGTGTGGGCCGTGAGGAGGATGCAGAGAGCCCTTGGGAAGATATGAACAGATCAAGTGAATGTACAAAAACATGGTAGGTAGAATGTAAAGTTGAGAAATGTGAGGTGATCTACTTTGATGGAATAAATAGAAGCCAGAATATTTATTTCAAATAGTGAAGGATTGAAAGGTGTTGGTATTCACAGGGACCTAGATGTCCTTGTACATGGATCACTGAAAGTTAACATGGAGGTGCATTAGGAAGGCAAACAGTATTTTGGCCTTTATTGCAACAGGGATTGAATATGAGAAGAGACATCCTGTTCTAAATACATAGGAGTCTGTTGAGACCACAAGTGGAATTTTGTGCACAGGTAGGCTGCCACCCAAGGAAGGATGCAGTTGTGATAAAGGAGTCAGCAATGATTCACTAGATAATTCTTGGGATGGGGGATTGTCCATTGTGGAGTGATTAGGCAGATTGGGCCTTTACTCTCTTGAGTTTAGAAGAATGAGAGATGATCTCATTGAAAAGTACAAATTCTTAAGGGGTTGCACAGGCTGGATGTGGAGCTGAGGTTTCTCCTGGCTGGTCTGTTGGCCATTCAGTTTAATGGAGTTTTTACGAGAATGTTGCCTGGACTCGAGGGCCTGAGTTATAAGGAGAGGTTGGGCAGGCTAGGACTTTATTCCTTGGAGGGTAGGAGACTGAAGGGTGACCTTATAGAGGTGTATAAAATCTTGAGGGACATAGATAAGGGGAATGCGCACAGTCTTTTTACCATGCATCAAGAACTAGAGGGCAAAGGTTTAGGGTGAGAGGGAAGAGATTTAATAGGAATGTGAGGGGCAACTTTTTCATGCAGAGGGTGTTCAGTATGTGGAACGAGCTGCCAGAGGAAGTGGTTGAGGCAGGTACAATAACAATATTTAAGACATTTGGACAGGTACATGGGTAGGAAAGGTTTAGAGGGGTATGGGCCAAATGTGGGCAAATGGGGCTAGGTTAGATGGGCATCTTGGTCAGCATGGATGAGTTGGGCTGAAGGGCCTGTTTCCGTGCTGTATGACTCAAGATGTGAAGGGGATCAAAGGATATGGGGTTAGTGCAGGAAAGTGGCACTGAGGTAAAAGATAATCCATAATATTACTGAAATACAGAACAGTATGTTTAACTTTTAAAAGTTCTGGAATGTTTAAGAACATCACAGACTTTGAGTGACTTTCAAAGTTCAGCCTGCAAGCATGTCTTAGCCAATGGTGAGTCTTCTTGCAGCATTTACCTCAATCCAATCCGACGTGGGGTCTCATTGGTCTGGCTGGAGCCAGGCCAGCTTCATTTAGGAAGTTTGTGTTGGGACACTCACTCAGAATGTGGGTTGACTGGGTGGGAAGGATGCAGAAAGTTCAGGCCAAGGCAACTTTTTGTCCTCCATCCATATCCCACTCTGATATCCCTGTGTTGATCTCCATTGATGCATCACCACCATGACATAACATTGTAAGTCCTAAGCAAACATCCACCTGCAGATCCAACATTACATTTTACAATTAGAGAGACAGAGCACAGAAACAGGCCCTTCAGCCAACTATGTCCATGCTGACCATCATGTACCCATCTCTACTAATCCCAGTATTAATAATTGTATTAATAATTAATTAAATCACAATTATATTCCTGATGAAGGGTCTCAGCTCAAATCGTCAACAGTTCATTTCCCTCTATAAATGCTGCCTGACCTGCTGAGTTCCTCCAGCACTTTGTGTGTTGCTCCAGAGTCCAGCATCTGCGGTCTCTTGTTCACAATTCTATTCCTGCCTTAATGCTTTATCCTATGAATTCACCCATCAGCAGAACATAGACACCACTTTTTAAATTATGATGAGGGGGATGAGGGAGAAATGAGAGGGGGAGATGGAGAGGAGGATGAGGTGGGATGCGGGGAATGGGCGAGGAGAGAGAGGGTGGGAAGCTGGAGGAGGGGGAAAGGGGAGGGACGGCCGGCCGGCCGGAACGCTTAGGCGCTGATCTGCGGTTCCGGGGACGGGATTATTGGTGCACCGGGGCCATGGCGTTGTCATGGTGAGTGCCGGGGCCACCGACCGGTGGTCTACACCCAGATCCCCCCAGGTGGGGGATGAGGGAGAAAAGGGGGATGAGGGGGAGGGAGCTGAGCAGAAGGAACACCCCTCGGGGCGACGGCCGCTCCGCATGGTGACGGGGCGTTGTGGACCGGACGGGGGCTGGGGCTCGGTGTGTAGGGTGGGTTGGGGTGGGATGGTGGGGGGTGAGGGTTGGGATGGTGGGGGGTGAGGTATGGGGTAGGGTGGGTTGGGGTGGGATGGTGGGGGGTGAGGGTTGGGATGGTGGAGGGTGAGGTATGGGGTAGGGTGGGTTGGGGTGGGATGGTGGGGGGTGAGGTATGGGGTAGGGTGGGTTGGGGTGGGATGGTGGGGGGTGAGGGTTGGGATGGTGAGGGGTGAGGTATGGGGTAGGGTGGGTTGGGGTGGGATGGTGGGGGGTGAGGTATGGGGTAGGGTGGGTTGGGGTGGGATGGTGGGGGGTGAGGGTTGGGATGGTGGGGGGTGAGGTATGGGGTAGGGTGGGTTGGGGTGGGATGGTGGGGGGTGAGGGTTGGGATGGTGGGGGGTGAGGTATGGGGTAGGGTGGGTTGGGGTGGGATGGTGGGGGGTGAGGGTTGGGATGGTGGGGGGTGAGGTATGGGGTAGGGTGGGTTGGGGTGGGATGGTGGGGGGTGAGGGTTGGGATGGTGGAGGGTGAGGTATGGGGTAGGGTGGGTTGGGGTGGGATGGTGGGGGGTGAGGGATGGGGTAGGGTGGGTTGGGGTGGGAGGGTGGGGGGTGAGGGTTGGGATGGTGAGGGGTGAGGTATGGGGTAGGGTGGGTTGGGGTGGGATGGTGGGGGGTGAGGTATGGGGTAGGGTGGGTTGGGGTGGGATGGTGGGGGTGAGGGTTGGGATGGTGGGGGGTGAGGTATGGGGTAGGGTGGGTTGGGGTGGGATGGTGGGGGGTGAGGGTTGGGATGGTGGAGGGTGAGGTATGGGGTAGGGTGGGTTGGGGTGGGATGGTGGGGGGTGAGGGTTGGGATGGTGGGGGGTGAGGTATGGGGTAGGGTGGGTTCGGGTGGGATGGTGGGGGGTGAGGTATGGGGTAGGGTGGGTTGGGGTGGGATGGTGGGGGGTGAGGGTTGGGATGGTGGGGGGTGAGGTATGGGGTGGGGTGGGATGGTGGGGGTGAGGTATGGGGTAGGGTGGGTTGAGGTGGGATGGTGGGGGGTGAGGGTTGGGATGGTGAGGGGTGAGGTGTGGGGTAGGGTGGGTTGGGGTGGGATGGTGGGGGGTGAGGGTTGGGATGGTGAGGGGTGAGGTATGGGGTAGGGTGGGTTGGGGTGGGATGGTGAGGGGTGAGGTATGAGGTAGGGTGGATTGGGGTGGGATGATGGGGGGGTGAGGTATGGGGTAGGGTGGGGTGAGGGTTGGGATGGTGAGGGGTGAGGTATGGGGTAGGGTGGGGTGAGGGTTGGGATGGTGGGGGGTGAGGGTTGGGATGGTGTGAGGTGAGGGGTGGGGTAGGGAGGGGTGAAGGGTGTGTGGGGTGGGGTGGGAGGGGAGGCCGGGGGGCTGCCCCAGCTGATGGCAACATGGACCTGGCAGGGTGAGTGGGTTAGGGGCCAAACCACCGGGTTGCCCAGTGGTTGGTTAGTGGATTAGCAGGGTTATTGTACATGTGGACACGGTGTCACTTTTAGTCGTGTATGGTTAAAGTCAGGAATACTTTGGGTAGGCGAGCAGTGAGTTATTGCGTCTGCTAGACTGATACTCACTTTTGTCTGTTACAGGGATGTTCCGCCCAAGAATGGGATTGAGGACTTCTTTTCTCATGAGATGTACAATTGCTACTCCATGGCCCCAACCTTCTTGGAATTATGTGAGATGGTCAGCAGGTATTGGGATATTCAGTACCGTTTACATTAAAAATAGAAGCAGGAATGGGTCATTTGACCACTCGTACCTGACCTCTTTCCTCCATAGGGACCAATTATGTTGAGTGTAAAGGCCACATTGCTCCTTAAGTTCATTACATGAACTTAATGCAGCCTTCTCCATAAATTCACAGGGAACACATTTGGCACAGCTAATAGAGCTGATGTGTGGCAACAAGGCCAAGGCCCATCCTTGGCAACACTGGGATACAGGCAGAATTTCAGCATGTAGTGGGAACAGGCCCTTTAGCCCACTATGGTGAGCCGAACTAATTGAGCTAATGACGCCTAATTAAACTAATCCCTTTTGTTTGCACGTGGTCCATATCCCTCCATTCTCTGTATATTCATGTGCCTATCTAAGAGCCTCTTAAATGCCTTTATCATATCTGCCTCCACCACCACCCCAGACAGTACATTCCAGGAACCCGCTACTCTCTATATAAAGAAAACTTGCCCTGCACATCTTTGAACTTTCGTCCTCTCACCTTAAGTGCATGCCCTCTAGTTTCGAACCTGGGAAAAAGATTCTGACTGTCTACTCTATCTAAGATTCTCATAATTTTAGGAGATTCTATCAGGTCTCCCTTTAGCCTCTACTGCTCCAGAGAAAACAACCCTAGTTTGTCCAACCTCTCCTTGCAGCTCATATCCTCTAATCCAGGCAGCATCCTGGTGAGCCTCTTCTGCACCCTCTCCAAAGCCTCCACATTCTTCCTGAAATGGGGTGACCAGAATTGCACACAATACTCCAAGTGCTGACTAACCAAAATTTTATATGGCTGCATTATGACTGCCTAACTCCTATACTGAATTGAATGCAATACTCCAGACGCAGCCTAACCAGAGTTTTATAAAGCTGTATCTGGAGTATTGCATTCAATTGATCAGCTGATTCTTGAACTCAGTGCCTTGACTAATAAAAGCAAGCATGCCACAAGCCGCCTTTACCACCCTAACAGCTTGTGCAGCCACTTTCAGGGAGCTATGGACTTGAACCTCAAGATCCCTCTGTACTTCAACACTGTTAAGCGTCCTGCCATTAACTGTGAACTGTCCCTTTATGTTTGATCTCCTGAAGTGCAACACCTCATACTTGCCTGGATTAAACTCCATCTGCCATTCTTTCGCCCAAATCTGCAAGCAATCTAATATCTTGCTGTATCCTTCAGCAATCTTCTACACTATCCACAAGGCCACCAGTTTTTGTGTCATCTGCAAGCTTACTATCCCACCCATTCACATTTTCATCCAAGTTTTTTTTATATATATAGTTTCACAAACAGCAGAGGTCCTGGTATGGATCGCTGCAGAAAACCAGTGCTGCCAACTGGCACGTTCCAGGCTGAAGGACTGCGTGCTAAGGGATGAACTGTACCTTGGTACAGCCATTGCGGAGGGTTTGTGGGGAGGGACTGCACTCTATGTCGGGCCGCCACTGGGCACTGACGGTTTGCATCCTGTGTAACTTGAAGGATGTATTGTTCAAAGAGGCCACATGAGTGGCATTGGTTCAGATTGTATTAATTTGATGACTGTACGAATGTATTGACTTGACAACAGTGTGAATGTAAAGAAAGTCATATATTGTTTTGTATTTTTTTGAATATGTTTTTTATGAACAAAGTTTAGTTTTGAAATCTGAAACAAAAACTAGTAGGGTTGCTGCCTCATAGACCCAGGTCCAACACTGACTTCGGTTACTGTCAGTGTAGGGTTTGCACTTTCTCCCTGTTACTGCATGGGTTTCCTCCGGTTTGCTCCCACATCCCAAAAATGCGCATTTTGATAGGTTAATTAGCTGTTGTAAACTGCCCCTGGGGTGTGGTTGGGTGGTCGGATCTGGCTGGAGTTGATGAGAATAAAATGGGTTAGTGTAGGATTAGTGTAGGTGGGTGCTTAATGGTCAATGAGGACCTGGTGGACAAATGAATCTATTTCCGTGCTGTATGACTGACCAACAGCAGCAGTTTTGACTCTGGATTCATTTTAATCTAAGCGTCAGCAAGAAGACAATCCCTTAGGTGCAGAGGTACCGAGGCTAAACAGAGAGAAGAATGAAATTTGGACACTTAAACTGAAGTTTTGGGGGAGGGGTGAGTTTGATGAAGCAAGGTGTGAGGAGGCTCATGTGGAGCATAAATATTGACGTAGACCTATTGGTCAAAGGCATTTTTTGTGGTTAGAATTCTGTGTAGTATTTAGACTTGAGCAATCCTTTAATTGTATTGTTTCAATTTATATCCAGAAACTCTCAGTCACTGTCAGTTCACCTGCTGCTTTTCGGATATAATTTTAAATTACCAGAATAATCACTGTACTTTCTTACTAGGCAAACAGTGGAAATCAGTGAGACACCTAGCCCCCTTGAAGTCCAACAACCACCCAAGACCAGCCTCAAACTCGAATCTACTGCGTCAGCATCAGCCAATAAGACCAGCAAAGGTTCAGCAGCCATTTTCCCTCTCCCGGAGCCCAGAGTGCCTTATCCCCGCTTCTCTGCCCTAACCGAGAGGGATCAAAGGAACTACGTGCAATTCATGCAGAAATTCAAAAATATGCAGTGGGCAACGAGGTTGCAAGGGAAAGTGTACGGACATCTGGCACAGTATTCTGTGAGTGAACTGAACAATGCACACTACAGTTTGAATTGCAAAATGTTACAGTTCTAGAATGTCATCAGAGTCCTGTGGGCTCTCACATTTACAGGTCATGTTAACTAGAGCAAAATGAGGAAAGGCTATTCAACTGCTCCATCCTGCTCTGTCGAGAGGCCACCGTTCCCTCATCAACTATCTCCTTTCACAGTACCTCTTAAAAAACAAAACTGAGCAGTGTTGCAATTGTTGTAATTGATTAAGTTCCATACAAGCTTCCTCCTACCCGTCTCTTTCTCAGCCTACCTGCACACCATTCTATTCATTTCACCCCAAGTAAATCCTGTAGCAGCACGTTCCACAGTTTGCTCACTCTCTGGGTGTATTTATGTTCCCAAGTTCTGATCGTCCTCACAGTTGAAATATCTTCTTCAATCCTGGCAACATCCTCATAAATCTCCTCTGCACCCCTTCAGTGCAGTCATATCTTTCCTGCGATGTAGTGACCAGAACTTTGTTGCAGGACTCCAGCTGTGGCTTAAGGACAGCTCCAGGATAACCCAAAAGCAAAAGTACTGCAGATGATAGAAACACTGGAGGAGGATAGAAACACTGGCTGGAGGAAGGTGGGCAGTACTGGTGGAGCACCTCTGTAGATGCTGGTTAATCCACTGAGTATTTCTAGCATTTTCTGTCTTTATTCCAACATAATCTCCCACTCTTGTATTCTGTTTCATGGCCACCTTATCGACCCATCCTGCTATGTGGAAGGATCTGTGGACATGTACTCCAAGGGCTTTCTGTTCCTCCACACCACTCTATATCCACCCGTTGACTGTATATTTCCACGCCGTGTTGCGCCTCCCCAAATGCACTACCTCACACTTCTACAGATTAAATTTCAACTGGTCAGGCCATCTCTATCTCCCTGAAGCCTGAAACAAAGTTTAACTTTTACTGGTGGGTATAAATAACCCAATGGGTCTGGTGCAAAAAAACAAACAGCTGGAGGAACTGTGCGGCTCAGACAACATCTGTGGAGGCAGAGGGATGGCTGATATTTCGGGTTAAGACCCTGCATCAGGACTAGAGATGGTTGGTATAAAGGGGGGAGGGGGGAGACAGGCTGGCAGGTGATGGGTAGAATCAGGCGAGCAGGGGGATGGTGGGTAGATGGAGCCAGGTGGGGGATTGGGTGTGGATGGGGTGTGGTTGGGCGATGGTGGGTAATGGGTAGAAACGTGCTTTTTCTGTGTTTAGTATTGGGCTGATATTTTTGTCCACCAGCTCCAGTGACTTTGTATTTTTGTAACTTGGAAACCAGTTTGGTATGGATTAACCAGTTCTGCAGAGCTTGAACATAACTTTTGAATTCTGTACCTCAACAAATGAACCCCAATGTTTGGTTTCGGCTTTTGATAACTTTGTTAACTTGTTTTTTTATTTTTAATGATGAGTGAATCTGTAACCCTAAGCCCCATCTGGTCGTTTATTTTCCGAGGGTCATCATGCTTCCTACCAAACCAAGTCAAGTTTATTACCATGTGCATGAGTACGGTGAGGTGCAGGTACAATGAAAATCTTACAGCAGCATCACGGGCATATGGGTTCAAACAACACACGGGACATAAATTATACATACAAGACAGTGAAGAGAAAAAAAAGACTGTGCAAAACAAGACGTTAGTGCAAAAAAACCCACAATCAGACACGTCCATAGTAGTGCAAGAGGTGGCCGTAGTGTTCCGTTGCTGAGGTAGGGTTAGGGTTGTGCAGGTCAGTTCAAGAACCTGATGGTTGTAAAAAAGTAGCTGTTCCTGAATCTGGTGGTGTGGGTTCTGTACCTCCTGCCCAACAGTAGCAGTGAGAATAGGGCATGGCCCAGATGGTGGGGATCCTTCTGGAGGCTGCGCTTCCTGTAGATGCTGTTGATGGTGGGGAGGGCTGTACCTGTGATGGACTAGGCTGTGTCCACAACTCTCTGCAGCCTCTTAGTTCCCTTGTGTTGGAATTGCTGTATCAGGCCGTAATGCAACCAGTCAGGATACTTTCAAAAGTGCGTCTGCCAAACGTATTGTCTCAGTTGCAACTATAGTGAAATTCATTTGCCAATTACATACTGTTGAGCTAATTATTAATGTCTTCTTGCCAGTTTTAATCTCTATCCTCAGATCTCTCTGTTCTTGAACCCATTTTAGAATTGTAATCCTTGCTGTAATTTTTTTCCCATTTATCTCACTGATTTCCATTGTTATTCCTTTTAAATTAACTCCTCTCCAATTTACTACCTTAGATAAAGTATCGAATATTTTTGTACGTGGGTTTGCCTTCAGTTAGTAATGTGCACCATCTGCATTGTGGTACTCTGTCACAGGAGCTGAAGAATACCGTCTGGAGTGAGATGCCAGATTTCATGAAACATCTGCAGAATGTGGCAAGGATGTGTGCAGAGGATTATGATGTCATCAGTCACGATGCTGCCCGTTACACTGAGGTAGTGTATGGATTTACACTCTGGCAATTATTGAACTACCTTACATGTTTGTGTTTAGGATTTTCCAATATTCGTTTCTCTTCTGACAAGTCTAGTTTAGTATGTGCTTGAATTCAGTTTGACTTATGCTTCCAGCTTCCTGCACGCTGCTGCATAAAGTCACTCCAGCAATGAGCTGTTGTGGAGATAATCTAAAACAAGAGGGTAAAGTCTTAGGTGAGAGAATGGAGTTTTAAAGGGAATCGTAGGGCAAAGTTTTCGCACAGAGAGTGGTTGATATCTGAAACTTTCTGCCAGAGGAGGTGGTGGAATTGGATACGATCACTACATTTAAGAGACGTTCAAACGCTTAAACCAACAAGGGATAGAAGGTCCTAATGCAGGCAGATGGGATTGGTGTGGATGGCAAAAAGGTCAGCAGGTGGGCTGAAGAGTCCGTTTCTGTGCTGTGTGACTCAGCTCCACACCTCTGGCTGTGGTATTGTACCAATCTGTTCCATTGAAGCAGGGAACAAACTATGGCCATGTCTTTACTCTTTGCCTTCATCGTGTCTTGATCTGTAATTTAGCAGAAGAGTATAGTGTGAGGAACTGTGAAGCTATCCACTTTGGTAGAATAAATAGAAAGCTTGAAGTTGTTTCAAAGCAGAGATGCTACTGAATGCTGCAGTACAGTGGAATCTGAATGAAACACAAAGTTAGTATGCTAGTACACAGAAAATGACCTTTGGCACAGAAGGATTGGCTGCCTGGTCAGTGAATTTGCAGAATAACTGCACTCGTACACTGTTCCTGTTTCCTGCCATTCAATGGCTTCAGACGTTGAATAAAAACAGTGTTTGTGATTCACTAGCTCTGCGTAAAGAGCCATTTCTGATCAGGCATTGATAACAAAAGGATTGCAATAAATGCTTCCCCCATTCTTAAACTACCTTCACAGCACGGAATTGTCACAGCCCTTGCCCCTTATTTTGGATTAAAACATATAGAAGTTACAGTGGAAAAGTACATTGTTAACAATGTCACTGTATAACTAACTGCATATTTACAAGTTCAGTTTTTCTGATGGTTGTCTCGTTTATTGTTCATGAAGCAGCTGAGTTTGCGCTGGGACATCGCCAACACATGGTACACATCTCATTGTGTCCACCGCACACTGGTTTCAGTCAAAGATGAGGAAATTTCTGTTTCTGGCAAATACTCACCTACCATAGGATGGAGATTGCAAGTCACACAGCACAGAAATGGGCCCTTCAGCCCACTATGTCCATGCTGACCTTTGGTGTCACGTTGTTCCTTCTGCTTGCTTTGGAAAACACAACACTGGCACTAAGCTTTGGTTTCATCAAAGCAAAATCCACCTGACACATCTGCCCATCAGTAATTCAGCCAGCAACTATCCTGAAATATTGTGTGGCATATTTTGGTAACAAAATAGCCGAATTTTGCCTTTTATCATCTATGTCAGTTCACCTTTCATGGTTTGAACTGTCCTTTCCATCCTCCAAACTAGGAGGTAGAGAGCTGTGAGCACAACATTGACTGCATTCCTTCTAATAAATGCATCAAATTAAACATTTCCATTGCATGTCACAGGTAACTCTGAAAGAATAGGGATAACGAAGGTCATTTTCAACTTGGAAACTGTCAGGTGGGATGTAGAAGTATCCACAGGAACTGCTTCTATCCATTTGGAAAGTGCATCCACCATGATCGTGATCACCTTTCCCATAAATTGACCTGGAAAATTCATATACAGTATGTAAGGAAATAAAAGCAGCAGCAACCTTTTTGTAAACCAGTCAGCCTCACTGTTCAATGGCTGATCCAGTTTGGCCTTGCACAACTTTCCAGTGTTCTCCCCATCCCTCTTGATGTAATTCAGATGTGTCAGTTTTCGTCACTGACTCTGCCTCGCTCACTCTCTGAGGTAGAAAACTCCCAATTGGAATGGGTTTATTATTGTCACGTACTGAGATACAGTGAAAATTGTGTGCCATCCATACAGATCAAAACATGTACACTGAGGTAGTACATGGCAAAAGCAATAACAGAATGCAGAATAAAGTTTAACAGTTACAGAGAAAGTACAGTACTGGCAGACAATAAGGTGCAAGGGCAATGACGAGGTAGATTGTGAGGTCAAGAGGTCCGTTCAAGAATCTAATGACAGCAGGATAGAACCTGTCCTTGAGCCTGGTGGTATGTGTTTTCAAACTTTTGTAACTTCTGCCCATTGGAATGAGGTGAAGGGCGACAGTCCAGGGTGGGCGGGGTCTTTGATGTTGTTGGCTGTTTTTCCAAGGCAGTGAGGAGTGTAGACAGAATTCATGGGGGGGGGCTGGTTTTGGTGATGGACTGAGCTGTGTCCATAACTCTCTGCAATGTCTTGCGGTCTTGGATGGAGCAGTTGCCATACCAAGCCGTGATGTATCCGGATAGGATGCTTTCTATGGTGCACCTGTAAAAAAAAAATTGGTGAGGGTCAACATGCCGAATTTCCTTAGCCTCCTGAGGAAGTAGAGGCACTGGTGAATTTTCTTGGCCATGGTGTGTACATGGTTGGATCAGGCTATTGGTAATATTTACACCTAGGAACTTGAAGCTCTCAACCGTCTCCACCATTCATACATATTGGGGCATGTAATCCTCCCTGCTTCCTGAAGTCAATGACTGGCTCTTTTGTTTTGCTGACATTGAGGGAAAGGTTGTTGTCATGACACCATGTCACAAGGCTCTCTATCTCCTTCCTGTACTCCGTCTCGGCATCTTTTGAAATCCGGTCCACTGGCGGTGTCATCTGTGAGCTAGTAGATAAAATTAAAGCAGAATCTGGCCACACAGTCGTGAGTGTAGAGGGAGTAAAGTAGGGGGCTGAGGACGCAGCCTTGTGGGGCACCTGTGTTGCGGATAATCATGCCAGAGATGTTGCTGCCTATCCTCACTGATTGCGGTCTTGGTCAGTAAGTCAAGGATCCAGTTGCAAAGGGAGTTTGGAGATGAGTTTGTTTGGAATATGGTATTGAAGGTGGAGCTGTCATCAATAACAAGGGGTCTGGCATAGGTGTCTTTGTTATCCAGCTGCTCTGGAGATGAGTGCAGGGCCAGAGAGATGGCATCAGCCGTAAGACCTGTTTCAGCGGTAGGTGAATTGCAGTGGGTCAAGGTTTTCTGGGAGCCTGGAGTTAATGCATGCCATGACCAGCCTCTCGAAGCACTTCATGATGGTGGATATCGGAGCAACTGGGTGATAGTCATTAAAGCACGTTACCTTATTTTTCTTTGACACAGGGATGATAGTGGTCTCAAAGCAGCTGGGAACCTCAGATTGGAGTAGGGAGAGAATAAAAATGTTTGCAAATACTCCCACCAGCTGATCCATGCAGGATCTCGGGACACGGTCGGAGACTTCATCTGGGCCAGATGCTTTTCATGGGTTCACTCTGGAAGACTGATCTTGCGTCCGCAGTGGTGACTGTGGGTTCAGGTGCATTGGAGGCTGTCGGGGCAGGTGGTGACATTCTGTTCCCCTTCTGTTCAAAACGCATATAGAATGTGTTGAGCTCTTCAGGACGAGATGCATTGTTGTCAGTGATGCTGCCCAACTTTGTTTTGTAGCCCGTTATAGCATGTAAGCCCTGCCACAACTGACGGCTGGTCTGGCACTTGATTTTGGACTGGTATTGTCTCTTGGCACCTCTGACAGCTTTATGAAGGTCGTATCTCAACTTTCTGTATAGGTCAAGGTCGCCCGATTTGAACACCACAGCCCTGGACTTCAGTAGGGAGCGGATCTCCCAGTTCATCTATGGTTTCCAATTGGGAAACACCCAGATTGACCTCTTTGGTACAGAGTCCTCTACACACTTGCTGATGAAGTCTGTGATGGCGGTGACATACTCATCTAGGTTAGCCACTGAGTCCTTGAATATGGACCAGTCTACCAACTCAAAGCAGTCACACAGAAGCTCATCTATTTCCTCAGACCAGCACTGTATGACTTTCCGGAATTGGATCCTCTCATTTCAATTTCTGTTTGAACGCAGGGAGAAGAAGCACATCCTGGTGGTCTGATTTACCAAAGTGTGGGCGGGGGGTGGCTCGGTAGGTGTCTTTGGTTGCTTAGCAATGGTCAAAGGTGTTTGGGCCCCTGGTGGGACAGGAGACGTGCCGGTAGTATTTCGGTAACACACTCTTGAAGCTGGTCTGGTTGAAGTAACCGATTATGATGAAGAGAGCCTCAGGGTATCCTGTTTCAAGGCTCTTGATGGCGGAGTACAGTTCATTTAGTGCAGGTGTCACGTCCGCCTGGGATGGGATGAAGACTGCCGTCAGAATAGTGAACTCCCGTAACAGGTAGTAAGGACAGCACTTCACCGTTAGATATTCTAAGTCTGATGAGCTGGAACTCGCCAGGACCATCACCTCCAAGCACCATAGGGAGTTGATTAGTAAGCAGACCCCCTCCACCTCTTGCTTTGCCCGAGGGCGGTCCATCTGGTGAATTGAGAAGCCCTTGGTTTGTATGGCGCAGTCAGGTGAAGCAGATGTGTCTGGTGAGACAGAGCACACAGCAGTCCTTCATTTCCCTTTGATAGATAAGTCTAGCTTTAGGTTCATCTACTTTATTTTCAATAGTCTGGATGTTAGCTGCGGAGGGAGGACTTGAAATCCTGCTGTTTCAATCTCAACTGCAGCCCAGTTCTCCTACCACATTTCTGGTCAGGCCTGGGAGTTTTGGTATGTAGTCAGCCATACCATGAGGTAAGTGGGAGCATCTAGTGGGTCGCCGGCATGGGGCCTCCACATTGGGTGCTCTGTAGGGTCGGGCCCTCAATCCAGTGGGGCCTTGGCGTTGGGTGCTCCTGTAGGGTCGGGGATTAAGGTCTTGGCATCGTAGTCTAACGTTCTGAGAGAAGAAATTCCCCTCATCTCTGTCAGAAACAGATGACTCTTTATTCTGAAACTATACACTCTGGTTTTCAATACCAGAAATTCAACTTTGTCTTGTGCTGTTAGCTCCAGACATTAAAAACCCAAATCTCTTGAAGTCCAGAATTGAAAGAAATTCTGAAAACATCCTGGTTAGTTGTTGTCCATTTTCTTGTCAGTTAGCGTCACAGCACCATCCAGTGTATGCAAGCTCTCAGTGAAACATGGTTTTATATTTCAAAAATAAACTTTATTCATAATAAAAGATATATACTAAAGAATAGATACAGTGCAAAATGTTTTATATTCATGGTCATTACATTCAATAGTGTTAGCTTATTTTTTTAAACCATAGCACCATTGCCACTTATGTGGCCCCCTGGGGTGATACCCCTTTCATTGTTGGAGGGGCTTCCCCACCTGACTCGGCCCTTCCATGTGTGGTAGCAGAAGGAGCCTGGACTGCGGTCCTTCCCCACAGAGCCTTTGCATTGGCTGCACTGAGCTTCAGTGTATCCCTCAGCACGTACTGCTGAGCCTGGACTGTGCTGTTGGCAACATTCCCTTACGGACATCTTCCTGTGCTGGAAGATCAACAGATTTGGGGCAGACCAAAGAGTGTTTTTCATCGAGTTGATGGTCTCCCGGCAGCACTTGATGTCTGTCTCAGTGCGTGACCCTGGGAACAGCCTGTGGATCGGAGATTCCTCTGTTACACAGCAGCTGGGGATGACCCGGGACATGGACCCTTGCACCCGTCTCCGCACCCTCTTAGCAAATCCACAGTCTGCAGAGAGGTGGGTGACCATCTCTTCCCCACCACAGCTGTCCCAAGGGCAGCGTGTGTTGGGAATGATATTTCATTACAGGATTCTGTAGTGAAAGTGTGCTGCCCAGTGTAATTTTTATGCGCTTGTTGACAGTAGGGCTCTGATAAGGTGTTGCTCCTTGAATTTATAGTGAACTTCATTGGAACTTTCATAAGAAGTCACCGTGAGAGGAGAGTGAAGCAAGGTGAAAGGCTGCACCGCGGACAGTGGAGATGTTCATTAAAGCAATGACCCACCCTGTGTGTGTACCTCCATTGTAGAGGGAGCACAGAGGAAAACCAGACCTCCTCATTGTGAGGTAGCTCATAGGCACCACCCAGTGGCTAAAGTCTGAAACAATGTGCTGGCTCTGATCTCCACAGTGTAGAGTTTGGGGCGCGTCCTGTGAATGGGTTGGGTCCAGTCCCCAATCCGGTGTGGGGTAGGGGTGTACGGTTTCTTTCAAGGGAAGTTAGATTGGCAGGGCAGGGAGAAATCATAAACTAAATCCATAAGTGAAGCCCAAGCCCAGGGAAAAGGCTGGCCAGGGTTAAATCTGAATCAGATGGCCATATTTCTTGGATTGCTCAGTGCCTTGGGGTCATATTTAAGATCTGAGAAATGTTACCTTTAACATTGAAAATAACTGAAGACTGTCACCTTTCAACAGTGATGCTAGAAGTATACAGTTATGAGGGCTCAGACAGGGTAGAGTCAGAATCTATCTCCCATGGTGGAGGTGTCCAAAATAAGAGAGCATAGGGTTAAGGTGAGAGTGAGGAGGTTTAGAGGAGATCAGAGGGGGATTTTATTTCACACACACAATGGCAAGAGTGTGGAACACACAATGGAGGCAGGCACTTTCACAATATTTAAGAAGCATCTAGACAACTACTTGAGTTGCCAAGGCATAGAAGGCCACAGACAAAATGAGTGTAAGTGTGACAAGTGTGGATAAGTACGATGGTTGACGTGGTAGGCCTGTTTAAGTGTTGTATGACTCTATGCTTCTATAAATGGACAGTTTTGGGAATTAAAATTACTCTCACTGTGTTGACTTGGGATATAAAATGGCAGAGACTATACCAGATGACTTTATGGCATCAACAGAGAAAGAGGTCGATAAGCCCCTGCACTCGGGCCAGCTTTTTGAAAGTTGTCAAAGTGAATTCCTCACCTTAACATTTTTCCCCCATATTTTTGCCAAATATACAAATACAATGAGAGGTGGGACTAGGGAGTACTGAGGAACAGAGAGACCTCAGTGTGCCAGTCCCTGAAGGAGGCAGCACAGGAAGATAAAGTGGTGAAGAAGGCCGGTGGGATACTTGCCTTCATTAGTTGGGGCAATGAATTTAAAAGCAGGGAGGTTGTGGTACAACTTTGATAAAATATTGGTTAGGCCAAAGCTGGAATATTGTGTGCAGTTCTTGTTGTCACACTCCAGGAAGGACAGGATTGTGCTGGAGAGGGTGCAGAGGAAGTACCTAGGCTGGTGCGTTTCAGTTATGATGAGAGACTAAATAGACTGGGTTTATTTCCATTGGAGTGGAGGAGGCTGAGGGGGACCTGAAGGAGGTGTACAAAATTTAAAGGGGCATAGGTGGTAAGAAACATTTCCCCATAGCAGAGGTATATAAAACAGGAGGGCATAGGTTTAGGGTGAGGGTTAGGTGGTTTAGAGGGAATCAGGATGGTTGGAATCAGCAACAGGTTGTGTGATAGGTGGTGGAGGCAGAGACTCTCAACATTCAAGAAACGTACACACATGAATCAGCAAGGTGTAGCAGGCTTTGGTCCAAGTGCTGGTAAACGGGATCATTGTAAATGGGTACTTGATGCTCAGCATAGACATGGTGGGCTGAAGGGCCTGTTGCTGAGCAGTCTGTCTCTGAAACTACTTTTAGCGTCTCATTTCTGTCTTCAGTAATTGAACTCTGGATCAACATAACTGTACATGTGAAGAGGTTCTGCTCCTTTCCCCTGCAACTCTTTCCCAATTATTTCAAATATCTGAGCTTTCCTACTGACCACTTGTCAGAGAAGAATCGTTTCTCTCTGTGTTCTCTACAGTGCTCCTCATTATTATCATTATGTTTGTCAGTCTCCTTTCACCTTCTCTGCTGTAAGTAGGACAATCTCAGCTTCTCCGGTTGGTTTACAGATGGGTCCATTATTGAGGCTTTGCACAGCTCATGAATACGTGTGTGCATATGTCTGCATAAATGTGAAGAAGAGACATGATTGTGTGTTCAGTGCTTGCTGTGATTGAAGGACCAGAAAGTTGATCCTTGCATTTCTTTTAACAGGAGGTTTTGCAAGTGTGGAATGAAAGTCTGAAGAAATATCCAGAACTTTATACTGTCAATGAAATTACCAGCATCATGGGAGGGAAATTCATCCCAGATCTCACCCTCCAACTGGAGAAGAAGCTTCTGTGCCTGGTAATGGAATGTGCTGAATATCTGATTGCATTCAGTTCCTGTTTCTCAGCAGTTTCATCATTGGGGATTGATTGTAAAAACAAAAAAGACCTCTAATGTTTTTCCATTAGGAGGGATGGTCATGCAGAACAAGATGGTCAGTGATTGCTGTTTAACTGAACCTCAGCTAATTTATTCCCTCTTATGATGGAGGCAAAAGGGATGGGCCTGTTGTCCCTCAGAGTCTGACATAACAACATGCAGATTAGAAGCAAGAGTAGACCACACGGCCCCTCAAGCCTGCTCTGCAGTTTAACAAGACTGTGGCCGGTGTTTACCCCAACTTCACATTCCTATTTACCCACGGAAGCCTTTCACTCCCTTGCTAATCAAGTATTTATCCACTTCTGCCTTAAAATATTCAAAGATTCTACTTCTGCTGCCCTTTAAGGATGAGCATTACAAAGACTCACGACCCTCTGAGAGGAAAAAAAATTCACCTTACCTTAGTTTTATTTGCAAACAGTGACTCAGAGTTCTGGATTCTCTCAGAAGAGGAGACATCCTCTCTCCATCCACACTGTCAGGACCCCTCAGTATCTTGCACATTTCAGTCAAACCACCTCCCACTCTTCTACATTCCAGCCGGAACAACTCTACCCTGTCCAACGATTCTGCATAAGACAACAAGTCCCTTCCAGGTATCATTCCAGCAAACTTTCTCTGAACTGTTTCGAGCACATTTACATTCTTCCTTAATACGGAGACCAAAAATTGTGCACTGTACTCCAGATGTGGTCTCATCAGTGGCCTAAATAAATGGTGAGAAACCTTCCTACTATTGCATTCAATTTGGAACCCGGGTCTCTGGAGCTGCAAGACAGAAACTCCACCTGTGGTGTCTTATACTTTTTCTCTTTCAAATTAATACCATTCTTAACTTTGTTGGTTGGCCATAGTTGGTTCATCCCTCCCTTGGAATCTATCTTCCTTACTGGCATATATTTTTGATGAGTGTCGTGAAATACCTCCTTAAATGTCTGCCACTACTTGTCTACTGTCTTACCTGCTAATGTATTGGCCCAATACACTTTAGCCAACTCTATGCTCATCCCATTGTAATTCCCTTTACTCAAGTCAAACAGACTTGTTTCTGACCCAAGTTTCTCTCCCATAAACTGTCTGAAAATGTCTATCATGTGGATAAATTTGCTTTTGCACTGTAATGTGACTAACAGGGAAACTGATAATGTTTGCTGGTGTTCAGGATAGACTTCCTGTAAAATTTTCACTACATGCGCCTTTAGTCAGTGTCATGAGAAGTGCTTGTTGTTCGTTTGTTCTGATTCACTTGCTTCTGTTTCAGGGCCGAGCTCTGTATTTGCGGGTCCCAACCATTGCTTCATCAAATCAGCTAACCACAGATTATAAAACCATCACCTCGTTTACTCCACCCTCGGCCGTCAGGGCATCTGCCTTCGAGTCTGTAAGTTTTCAGAGTGAATGTGCCTTAGGTATTCTGCCGCACATGAGAAATTCACAAGAAAGGATCTCAACTAAGAAATACTAATTAGTTGCATGTTAATCTGCCTTGGTTTCTACAGTGATGTAAGCACAGAAATCAAGTTCAGGGGAAACAGGGCTTGAGGGAGGTGGCTGCTGGATCTCAGTGCACTGGCCAAGTTCATTTGCCACTTCAAAGTCATTAATTGTGCAATGTTTTGATTTTATAATCATTTAAAACTGATGGTGATTTAGGTATTAGGACTGAGTTGGTTGAAATGGTGGAATTTCTCTGCAGTCCAGCCAGTTCTGCGACACAATGAGTTAACGGCAGTACGGTGGAATTACCCTGTGCTAAATGGGAAATTATAATGGGCACCAAGAGAAGATAGTGTAAGCAAGAGGTTCGGTAGATACATTTATCATATTCCATACAACCTCTTCACATTAAGATGATCCTGGGAAAAGTTCTTTGAATTTCATTCATATTTTCATTTTTGTCCCTCAAGTCTATACCAGTTCTCAGAGCAATTTCACCAATCCCATTCCCCACTTACTCCTCTGAAACATATTCTCTCTCTCCTCTGCCCATTAATTCTTCCCATTCTCCTGCCAGCTGCCTGCACTGGAGATAATTTACAGCGGCCAATTAACCTACCAATCAGCACATCCTTGGGATGTGGGAGGAATTCAGAGCATCAGGCAGAAACCCACATGGCCACAGGGAGAAGGTGCAAACTCCACACAGCACGAGAGACCAGGATTGAACCTGACTGCTGGAGCTGTGAGGCAGCAGCACCACCTGCCTTGTCACTGAAGAGAATAACAGTATACTCAATACCCCTGCCTCTGAAGGCAAGCAAGCTTAAACACCACCTTCACTACTCTATCCACCTGTGTCACCATTTTGAGGGAGCTATGAATTTGCACCCCAAGGTCCCTTTGTACATCAATGCTTCTAAAATCCCTGCAGTTTGTATGTCTGGCCAACATTAGATGACCCTAAATATATTACCTCGTACTTGTCTGGATTAAATTCCATCTGCCACCATTCCGCCCAACTTTCCAGCTGATCGACGTTCCTCTGAATCCCTAGGCAACTATCTCACTATCTACAACCCCAGCAATCTTCGTGTGTCGTTGGCAAACTTACTTATCAGACATCCAAGTCATTTATATATAGAAGGTCCCAGCACCAATCCCTGTGGCGCACCACTGGTTACTGACTTCATTCAGGAAAGTAACCGTTCACCACTACCCTCTGCCTCCCATCACTAAGCCATTTCTGTATCCAGTTTGTATCCAAAACACCCTGGATCCCATGTGCCCTAACTTTGTGGATCAGCCTACCTTGCGCGGACCTTGGCAAAAGCCTTGCTAATGTCCATTAACACCATGACTACCACCTCATCTTCATTAATTTTCTTTGTAACCTCCTCAAAAAAACTCAGTCAGATTTGTGAGGCAGGATTGCCCACGCACAAAGCTATGCTGATCAATCTAATCAGTCTCTGCCTTTCCAAGTGATCATAAGTCCCATTCCAAAGATTTTTTTTCAACAGTTTCCCTAAAAGAGTCCAGCTCACCTTTCTTGCTGAATCCTGCTGGAGCTGAGCAGGATTCAGTTTGTCTTTAAGTTGTGCTGCTTAGATTGGGGATTGTGGCTTCACGACCAATGAAGATTTGTTTGCGGAGGATGTGAGATATCTGTGGGCCACACCTCTGTGAGGTATGGGGCACACTATTGCTGAGTGAAGTGAGGTGTCTTTGGGTTTCACCTCTTCAGGATGCTATGAATGTACAAACACTCAAGTAGAGATTTATACAAGTGAACAAGACAATTTGAACTAAGGACCCCCTTACCTGGATCCACCTATTACCTGCTGGCTCTTGCTCCATCCCATCCCTCTACCTTTTTATACTGGCTATCTCCCCTCTATCTTTCAGTCTGGATGAAGGGTCCTGACCCGAAACGTCAACTGTCCATTTCCCTCCACAAATGCTGCCTGACCCACTGAGTTCCTCCAGCCTTTTGTGTGTTGCTAAGACACAGTTGATCATCTAATTTTAACCCCTCAAGCACAAGGAGATATTCAAAGGACTTGTCAACAGTTGTCCAGTTGATTATAAACAATGTTTTGGAGTTAGTTTGTTACTGCTGTGATTATAAGAAATCCTACTACTCCTTACCTATATGGCGGCACTCCAGTTGGTTCACTAGTCAGTGGTAGGAAAATAGAAGTTGCAGCCAAGAGGTATACTTGAGGCACATGCAAGTGCCTTTAAGGGAAAGCTGGTTAAGTATCAGAGACAGAGTACATGGTTATGTTGACATACACAAGGAAGGATGGGAGAAGGTTTGATGGAGCTTAAACCCTAGTGTGACAGGAGGGCCAAGTGGCCTACTTCTTTACTGTATGCTGTATACGTGTGCTCCTTACTCATTACAGCACACAGGTCATCTGGCCGCTGACAACTCCCAGAGTAATCCCATTTGTCAGATTCTCCTGTATCTTGCTCTTTCTCATATGCCCATCAACTGCCCTTTGCTTCTTTTGCTACTTACCGCACAGCAGCCAATTAACCGATAAGTCCACACGTCTTTGAGAGTTGGGAGGAAACAGGAAACCCACACAATCACAAGAAGAATGTACAAACTCCACGTAGACAGCACCAGTGGTCAGGATTGAACCTGGGTCCTTCGAACTGTAAGGCAGCAACATTACTCGCTGCACTACTGTGTCACCTTGTTCATTCACTCCTGGGAATTCTCTCTCATTCCTCCATACTGGTTTCTTGCTCCTTCCTCTTTCCCCCTGTCCTTTTCTCCCTTTCTCCACTGGCAAATGTAACCTCAGCTGCTTTGGCCCCAAGTTCACGGTCTAGTCCATACCTTTGTCTTAAGGTGCTCCTTTTAGTCACTGGTGCTAATGCCTTGTTATGTGGCACCATTCTAAAACATGTTTGTTGGTATTGTTTCAACACGTGGACTGTTTTATTATTGTTTCAGGATATCAGCTGCGATGTGAATGCAGAGAAGCTGAGTGTGAAGTATGGAGCAAAAGTGTCTCTGACCAGCCGGGCATTGTTTACCCTGTTGAATAATTGTGGGCCAAACTATACAGAACCGTGGGAGATTCCTGTACATGTGAAAACCATCTGTGGCGAAGGTATATCTTTTCAGTGATTGGTAATTGCCATTTAATAAGACCATGGCTGATCTGTTTGTGACTTAAACTCCACATTTACAGCTACTCCGATTGACCTTTCTCCCTTTTGTTTGTCAAGCATTTAGCTATCTATGCCTTAAAATTATTCAAGGATTCTGCTTCTTTTGGAAGGAAGAGAGTTCCAAAAGCACATGACCCTCTGAAAGAAAGAAATCACCTTATCTCTGTCCAGAGATTAGGTGAATTTTTTCTCTCAGAAGGTCCACTACTCTCTGCAGTTTTTTACGTTCCTGTGCATTTGAATTGCTGTACCAGACCATGATGCAACCAATCAGGATACTTTTAACAGTACATCTGTAGAAGTTTATTAAAGTGTTTAGTAACATGCTAAACTACCTCAACCTCCTAAGAAAGTAAAGACACTGTCATGCCTTCCCTGTGATTGCATCTATGTGCTGGGCCCAGGACAAGTGATCCAAATATGTTAACACCCTCTCCACTGTCGATCCACCAATGTAGACTGGCGCATGTTCGCCCTCCTTCCCCTTCCTGAAGTCAACAATCCTTTAGTTTAACTGATGTTGAGCAAGAGGTAGTTGTTGTGCCATCACTCGACCAGGTGTCCTATCCCGCTCCTGTACACTGACTCATCGCCACCTGTTATTCATCCAACAACAGTGATGTCATTGGAAAATTTGTATATGGCATTGGAGCTGTGATTACCTGGGACTCAACACCTTCCTTTGCAGCTGGATCCTTGACTTCCTGACTAATAGACTGCAATCGGTAAGGAAAGGCAGCAACACCTCTGCCACAATTATCCTCAACACTGGTGCCCTGCAAGGCTGCGTCCTCACCCTTCTACTTTACTCCTTATACACTCACGACTGTGTGGCCAAATGCTGCTCTAACTCCATCTATAAGTTTGCAGATGACATCACTGTAGTGGGCAGAATCTCAATAATGATGAGTCAGAGTAAATGAAAGAGATGGAGAGCCTACTAGCATGGTGTCAGGACAACAACCTTTCCCTCAATGTCAGCAAAACAAAAGAGCTGGTCATTGACTTCAGGAATGAAGGTGGTGTACAAACTCCTTTGCTGAGGTTGAAAGCTTCAAGTTGCCCAGAGTAACATCACCAATAGTCTATCCTGCTCCACCCATGTAGATGCCACGGCCAAGAAAGCTCACCAGTGCCTCTACTTCCTCAGGAGGCTGAAGAAATTTGATATGTCCCCTTTGACACTCACCAATTTTTTTAGATGCACCATAGAAAGCATCCTGTCTGGATGCATCACGGCTCGGTATGGCAACTGCTCTGCCCAAGACCGCAAGAAACTGCAGAAAGTTGTAGACACAGCTCAGCACATTCATGGAAACCAGCCTCCCCTCCACGGACTCCGTCTATACTTTTCGCTGCCTCAGTAAAGCAGCCAACATAATCGAAGACCCCATCCACCCCAGACATTCTCTCTTCCCCCTCCTATCAGGCAGAAGATACAAAAGCTTGAAAGCACATACCACTAAGCTCAAGAACAGTTTCTATCCCGCTGTTATAAAACTATTGAATGGTCCCCTAGTATGATAAGATGGACTCTTGACCTCACAATCTACCTCGTAATGGTTTGCACCTTGTTGTCTGCCTGCACTGCACTTTCTCTGTAACTGTAACACTTTATTCTGCATTCAGTTATTGCTTTTCCCTTGTACTACCTCAGTGTACTGATGTGATGAAATGATTTGTATGGGTGGCATGCAAAACAAAGTTTTTAACTGTAGCTCATTAAATGTGTCAATAATAAGTCAATTTACCAATTTTAGCCACACAGTTGTGTGTGTTTAGAGAGTAGAGGAAGGGGTTAAGCACACAGCCTTGAGGTGCACCTGTGTTGATGGTCAGCAAGAAGGAGATGTTATTACCGATCCTCACTGATTGACGGCTGCTGATGAGGAAGTCGAGGATCCAGTTGTAGAGGGAGATACAGAGGTCCAAGTCTTGAAGCTTGGTGATGAGTATAGACAGGATGATAGTGCTGAATGCTAAGCTGTAGTCGATGAACAGCAGCCTGCATATGTGTTCCTGTTGTCCAGGTGGTCCAGAGCAGAGTGAAGAGCCAGAGAAAGCACATCTGCTGTTAACCTATTATGTCAGTCGGCAAACTGAAGCGGATCCAGGTCATCTCTGAGGCAGGGGTGGATTCGTACCATAACCGACCTATCGAAGTACTTCATTGCGGTTGATGTAACCGCTACCAGATGGTAGTCATCGAGGCAGGTCACCACCCTTTTCTTGGGCAGCAGTACAATAGATGCCTTGAAGCAGGTGGGAACCTTGGATCACAGAAGCGAGAGCTTCAATATGTCTGTAAATACTCCAGCCAGTTGGCCCCCACAGATCAGCCAGGTACACTATCTGGACCGGATGCCTTTCATGTATTCACCCAGAAGTCGGCCTCAGAGACAGATTACAGGGTCATCTGGATTTGTGGGGACTCATGGGTGTGTCATAGCTCTCCCTATCAAAGCTTGCATAAAAAGGCATTGAGCTCATCTGGGATTGATGGGTTGTTGCCATTTATGCTACCTGGTATTTGAAACTGTGACTATTGAGTTCTCGATTCTCTCACAAAAGGAAACATCTTCTCCACATCCACAATCCTCTCGGGCCCCGCCCTCAGAATCTCACATGTTCCAGTCAAGTCCCCTCTCACTCTCTAACCTCTAGCAGAAACAAGCTTATCTGATCCAACTATTTCTAGTGAGATAACCACCCATTCCAGGTCATGGTCTTGTAAGCATTCTACTTCCAATACATTAACGTCCTTCCTTAAATAAAGAGGCCCTTACAGTGTCACGTGTGATCCCAATTGCATGTCGTTGTACTTACTATTACCATGTATATTGTTTACTCTGTGAGCTTCATGTGGACAAGGAATTTCATTGCACCCTGGACAGATGAAAGGTCGAGACCCAAAACGTCGACTGTCCATTTCCCTCCACAGATGCCGCCTGACTCGCCGAGTTCCTCCAGCATTTTGTTTGTTACTGATGACAGGCAAAAGTGGCCAGTTCTGATTCAGCTCAGATCAGTTTATTGTCATATCCACAAGGGTGCAATGAAATTCCTTGCTCGCGTGAAGCTCACAGAGTAAACAATATATATGGTAATAATAAATACAGTGACAAGCGCAAAACAACGGAATTGGTGCATAGTGGTGCAACCTGAGGGAGTGCAAAAAGAAATGTTAAAGTGTCGGTAATGGAAGAGATAGAATTAAGGGTTCAAGAACGTGGCAGCACCACCTGGGAGATGCAAAAGAAGTGATTGGTTCCGAAGTCTGATAGCAGGGAAGAAGCTGTTCTTGAGTCTGGTCGTCTGGACTTTCAAGTTCTTGTATCTTCTCCTAGAAGGTAGAAGAGAGAAAAGGGAATGGCCAGGGTTGCAGGCACCCTTAACAATTCTGTTAGGCTTCCTGATGCAACGCACCGTGGAGACGGACTGGATGGAAGGAAGTGATGAGCCTGTGACTGACTGAGCCGTGTTTACCGCTCTCTGCAGGTTCTGTCGGTCCAGAGCAGAGCAGTTGCCGTCCCAAGCTGAGATGCAGCCCATCAGGATACTTTCTATAGCGTGTCTGTAGAAGTTCGAGAGAATCCCTGTGGGCAAGCCAAATCTTCTCGGATGCCTAAGAAAGTACATACGTTGATGTGGTTTCTTGATCACCACATCAGCATGGAGGGGCCAGGAGAGGTTGCTGGTGATATGGATGCTGAGGGACTTGAAGCAGGTGATCATCTCGACAGAAGCTCCATTGATGAAGACAGGGTTGTGTTCGCCAACCCCCCATCTTCCTTAGGTCAACAGCTGCCACTTTCATCTTGCTGACGTTAGGCTGCTGTTCTGACACCATGTCACAAAGTTTGCGATCTCTGCAGAAAGAGTGAAAAAGAATGAGTTACCTAAAGTTGGTGAATTTGATGAGCCCAAATAGGGTGTTGGGCATTAGGTATAGAATACAAAGGCAAGAAGGTCTTGTCAATGACATTAGTATTGCTTTTAAGACTGGTCTCCATGGGGGGAAAGAGTTGGGGAGCAGGACTGAGAGACTTGCTCTTGTAGAGAGTGTGTGTGTAGAAAGCATGTACAGAAATATTAAATGGCAAGATGAAGTCGTTTTGTATTTTATTAAGGAAAATACATGTAGCCCTTGGCTTTGTCCTGTGGAACATGTCCTGCGGAACATGAGCAAGGATATTAACTAAACCTTTAAGTAACTGGGATTAGGCTTTGGCTGCAGAGCCACTGTGAGAAAGACGTGGAGGCACTGAAGAGGGGGATAGTGGAGGGTCACTGGAATGCTATTGGAGGTGAGAGACTTCATTTCCCTACATGCTCTGGTGAAGCTGAGGTAATTCTCCTTACAGTAGAGAAGGTTAAGCCCAGATTTAAGAGTTGTTCAACATGATGCCTGGATTTGATAGAGTTGATAATGAGAGAGTTATCAACTATGACAACAAGCTTGATAACTCAAGATGAAAAACACGATGATGCTGGAGGAACTCAGCAGGCCAGGCAGCATCCGTAGAGAAAAGCAGGCGGTCAACGTTTCAGGTCAGGACCCTTCCTCAGGACTGAAGATAGGAAAAGGGGAAGCCCAATATATAGGAGGGAAAAGCAGAGCAGTGATAGGTGGACAAAAGAGGGTAGGCAGGATGGGCACAGGGAGGTGATAGGTAGATGCAGGTAAGAGATAGTGATAGGCAGGTGCAGGGGAGAGGAGAGCAGATCGACCGGAGGATAGGTCAAAGGTAAGGAGAGAAAGGGAAAAAAAGGGTGAGGAAAGGGAAGAAGAAGAGAAGCATGGTGGGGGGGGGGGGGGGGGGGGAGTGGGGGAGTGGGAGAATTCAATGTTCATGCCGTCAGGCTGCAAGGTTCCAAGACTGAAAATGAGCTGTTCCTCCAGTTTGCGCTTGGAATTCTCCTGGCAGTGGAGGACGCCGAGGACTGACATATCAGTGATAGTGTGGGAGGGGGAGGGGGAGTTGAAGTGACTGGCAACAGGAAGATGCAGGTCACGGTTACTTTTTTTTGGTAGGAAGAGATTGGACCGGGGTGGGGGGCAGGGGGCAGGATAGTGTCCAGGTAGAAGAGCACAATTTTAATGTGACAAACTAAAGAACCAGAGGTGTCATAACAAAACATTTTCTTTACACAGTGAGTTATAATCTGGAATGCACTTGAAGCCATTGAAACAAAACATTTAAGAAGGGATTAGGATCTACATTTGAAAGGACCTGACCTTCCTGCCATGATATGATTTTGCAGGTGAAAAATCAAAAACACTGCAAATGCTGGAAATCTGAATAAAAACAGAAAGCATTGACTTGCTGAGTATTTCCAGCATTTTAAAATTTAGTAGGTGTTTTGGCAACCTGACCAAGGTACTAAGGAGATAAGGTGATGGATCCCAGAGGACCTTCAGTAAAAACACATGCTGTACAGCAAATTTCTAAATTCCATTATAGCCTGAGCCTTGATTAGTAGTTATCATAGAGAATTAGGCAGCTTCACAGTTGTATGCAGTTCACTGCCAGGCGGTTACATCATTCACCAGGAATGATGATCCACCAGGAACTGTTACTAATGTTCTTGTAATAATTTTGTGATGTAGCCATTTTGAGAGGGAGTATTTTCAGAGATCCTGTTTATAAAGCTTTGTCCCACGAATTCACTCTGCAGTTCCAAATGTTAATCTGGATATTGGTGTATGTTATTTGCAGGAGGCTAGAAAGCAGATTTTATCATTGGGTTTATTTGCCAAATAACATGCACAATTGTTCTCTGGGCAGAAGTGTACCGAAGCAGATGAGTGTGGTTGTTTGACAGAATATTGGCAAGTTGAGCAGTTCACTGGCCACTAGGTGGCACTGTGTAGTACCAAGGTATTTCTAGCTACACTAAGTCTCAAATAGTGAATTTTTAAAAGTTTTAATGTTTAAACTGTCCCAAAAAGTCCGGAGGAAATAGATTCCACGTTGATTTTCAGTGCCAGAGTGGCTGATTGTCTTTAAACAACAGTTATAATGTGATGAGACATGTAAGGTGGTACACTTTGGAAGGACAAACTCCAAGGCAGAGTACAAAGTTAATGGCAGGATTCTGGGTAGTGTGGAGGAGTAGAGGGATCTAGGGGTCCATATTCACAGATCCCTGAAAGTTGCCTCATAGGTGGATAGGATAGTTAAGAAAACTTATGGAATGTTAGCTTTCATAAGTCGAGGGATCGAGTTCAAGAGCCGTGAGGTAATGATGCAGCTCTATAAAACTCTGGTTAGACCGCACTTAGAATACTGTGTCCAGTTCTGGTCACCTCATTATAAGAAGGATGTGGAAGCGTTGGAAAGGGTGCAGAGGAGATTTACCAGGATGCTGCCTGGTTTAGAGAGTATGCATTATGAGGAGAGACTAAGGGAGCTAGGGCTTTACTCTTTGGAGAGAAGGAGGATGAGAGGAGACATGATAGGGGTATACAAAATATTAAGAAGAATAGATAGAGTGGACAGCCAGCACCTCTTTCCCAGGGCACCAATGCTCAATACAAGAGGGCACGGCTTTAAGGTAATGGGTGGGAAGTTCAAGGGAGATATCAGGGGAAGGTTTTTTACCCAGAGAGTGGTTGGGGCATGGAATGCACTACCTGGGGCGGTGGTGGAGGCAGGTACATTGGTCACAGTCAAGAGATTGTTAGATAAGCATATGGAGGAATTTAAAATAGAGGGATATGTGGGAGGAAGGGGTTAGATAGTCTAAGGCGAGGTTTAAAGGTCGGTACAACATTGTGGACCGAAAGGCCTGTATTGTGCTTTACTGTTCTATGAGATGGGTACTAATGTTTGAATGCTAAGAGCAATGCACAAAATGCTGGCAGAACTCAGCAGGTCGGGCAGCATGTATGGAGGGGAATGGACACTCAATGTTTTTGGTCGATACCCTTCATCAGGACTACGTACCTCAAAGAGACTTCACAGTGGAGCAGCAAAATGGAGACATGAAAAACTGCAGATGTTGGAAATCTGGAGCAACAAACAAAATGTTGGAGGAACTCGGCGGGTCAGGCAGCATCTGTGGAGGGAAATGGACAGTCGACATTTTGAGGAGAGACCCTGAAGGGTATCAGTCTTTCTTGTGTCTCTATTTGAATGCTAAGACTTGGTTTCCTGTAATGGTGGTAAAACTCTGCTCTTTCTAAGGCCTTCACATCTTTGTTGTAGTGCCCACAATTAGCTGTGTACTTCCTCTTCTAAATGCTGAGAGAGTGGGCATGAAGAGAGGTAGTTGAGGGAGAGAATATGTTAGAAAATTAGCAGGGATGTTTATGTACCATGGGAGTTGGAAAATGAGGTCTTCGTTCTTCAGTGGCCTTCACCATAACTTTATGAGGAGAACTGAAGTTTGCTGATGTTCAGACCATTGTTTCTTCAAGCAGTATTACCAGAAACATGATAATTGATTTATTGATATTCCATCTCCTACAATCTGTATCCATTTCATGTCACTCCTGTTCCTGTAAACATTCCTTCCCTTGTTCACGGAGGAACGCCATGAGGAATTCCGAATGATATTGAGCACTCTCCTTCAAAGGTTATTTCTTCATTACCTTGAGAGGTCAATTTTTCTCACTGTCCTTCATTTGATAAATATCCTCTGATGCCTGTAAGTTTGAGAATGGTTTTGGTTGGATAATGTTTTGCTAGTGATTGAGATACCTTTCTGTTCTGTTTTCAAAGGAAATAAAATGGAGAAAGTTGTCTTCATTGACTCGCCTCTGCCCAAGAAAGAACTTACTGTGAGAGAGAAGAACTTGCTTTTTTATGAAGTTCCTTTAGACTTATTGATGTCCAAAAAAAATTACACAGCAGTGTCAAATTTGACATTAGACAAACCACAAAGCAGCAGCACATCAGAAGAGAACGTAAGTTATTGAGCCTTCAATTTGAGTCTCTCTATTTTCAGAAAAGAAGAGAATTGGGACATATTGTTGGTTCAACACACAAAAAATGCTGGAAGAACTCAGCAGTTCAGGCAGCATCTGTGAAGGGGAATGTTCATTTTCCTCCATAGATGCTGCCTAGCCTGCTGAGTTCCTCCAGCATTTTTTGTGTGTTGCTCCGGATTTCCAGCATCTACAGTCTTTCGTGTGTACACATTGTTGTTTCCCGTGTACACTTGGAGTATTGTGTACAGTTCTAGTCACCACATTGCAGGAAGGAAGTAACAGCAATAGAGAAAGTGCAGAAATAACTCACCAGGATGTTACATGGAATTGAAGGCTGTAGTTATAAGGAGAGATTGGATAGGCTGGGTTTGTTCTCACTGGAATATAGAAGGCTGAGGAATGATGGGCATGGATAGTCTGTATCCTGGGGCAGAGGAGTCTTGAACTTGAGGGCACAGGTTTAAGATGACAAAATTAAAGATTTTGAGTGTTAAGTTTTTCGCATAGAGGGTGATGGTTATCAGGAACGAGCTGCCAGAGTTGGTTGTTTCAGATACAACTTCTATGTTTAAAAGGCATTTGGACAGGTACTTGAATAGAAAAGGTGTAGAGGGGTAGTGGCCTAGTGCAAGTGAATGGGACTAACGTAAGTATGCATCACGGTTAGCATGGATGAAATGGGCTGAAAGGACCTATTTCTGTGCTGTCTGTGATTCTTTGAATCTCGTACTCTCTCCAGAACTGAGCCTTCCGTTGCATGGAAACACTACTGCTTACCAAGTTTTTCCTGGCTTCTAAAGCCTATTGAGCTACCTCTTTAAACGCTTTAGAACGAGATTCTGACAACCTGGTTTTTGTATGTTTTCAAAGAAGGAAGAATTAATCTTAAATTTATCAACTTTATTTAATTAAGTTTTCACATCTAATATTATTATTTGTACTTAAGTGTATATGTAGACTTTTACCAGTCTTTAAATCCTATTCTTTTGCATTTCCATAACCAGAGTTTGGGCTCCTCTCTTAATGCTGCCATTACCCAGGACCTCCCTTCCCCTTCCCCTTACCCCACACTCCCAATTCCTAATCCTCTGACATCATGTGAATCTACTTTTATCAGGAAGTCCATTTTTTCCAAATCGTCTTTCAACACAGGAACATGAGGAGACACAAGAGACTGCAGATGCTGGAACCTGGAGCAATACACAAAACACTAGAGGAACTCGGCTAATCAGGCAGCATCTGTGGAGGGAAAAAGACAATTCCCTCCATTTCTGTTTCCCTCCATAGATGCTGCCTGACACATTGAGTTCCTCTAGCATTTTGTGTGTCGCATAGGAGCAAGAGAGATGCCTGATATCTCTTGAGTTAGTTCTACCATTTGGTTAGTTTGTGACTAACCTGTACTCCAGCGTCATAATAAAAAAGTGAAAAGACTTTCATTTGCTTGGCGTTTCTCACAACCAGGCAATGTAGTTTACAGTCAGTGAACTACTTTGGCAGCACAGTGGCTGTAGGGGAAAAAAACAGTTTGCACACTGTACATAAGCATCTTGCACAGGAAGATCCACAAATCTGTACCTATCTGTATTTGCAATTCAAGTGCATTTAATTTGTATTGAAGGTCCATCTCGCATATTTGCTTTTGCCACATCAGCATGGCAATTGAGCAATTTGATTTTTGAATAGAAAAAGACTGATCTCACCAAGACAAAATAGAACTGGGGTTTATGACCAGTCAGCCCTGGGGCTATGTTTGTGTTTGTGATCCCTCTGCTGACGTAAACAGGTCCTTCAGTCCATTTTGTCCATCATCTATCACGCCGTGTATCTACCTACACTATCTCATTTTCAGTACTTGCCTGACACTGACATTTCAAGTGTTTAACTAAATACTTCTCAAATGTTGCTCGAGTACCTACTTCCACAACATGCTTATAATTTTATACATCTCAGTTAAGTCTCCCCATAGCCACTTCTTCAAAGAAAACAGCTCCAGCCTTTCCAATCCTTCCTCCTGGCTAAAATTTTCTAGTCCTGCCAACGTCCTCATAAAGTTCCTCTGCACCCTTTCCAATGCAATCACATCTCTCCAAATACGTGTGACCTAACTAGCATTGTACACATTTCCAGCAGAACCTCCATGCTCTTCCCTTTATGCTGATAAAAGGAAGCATTCTGGATTTCCCTTTAACCACCTTATTTATTAGTTTATCCTGTTTAAGGATCCACACATACATCAGGGTCCCTCTATTCCTCCATAATATTCAATATCCTCCCATTTATTCTGTATTGGTATTGGTTTATTATTATCACTTGTACCGAGGTACAGTGAAAAGCTTGTCTTACAAACCGATTGTACAGGTCAATTCATTACACAGTGCAGTTTCATTGAGTCAGTACAGAGTGCATTGATGTAGCTTGCATCTCCCCTAATGGATTAACTGTCTGAATTAAATTACATTTCCATTCTCAACTGGCCAGAACATTTGTCTTTGATGGTATAAAGCTGGCTATGAATCATGGGGCTGGTTTCTGTATTGCCTGCAAACTTCTTGGTATTGGTATTGAGTTATTATTGTCACTTGTACCGAGGTACAGTGAAAAACTTGTCTTGCTTACTGATCGTACAGGTCAATTCATTACAAAGTGCAGTTACATTGAGTTAGTACAGGGTGCATTGAGGTAGTACAGGTTAAAAAAAAACAATAACAGTACAGAGAAAGTGCAGTGCAATAAAGTGCAAGGTCATATCAAGGTAGATCGTGTGGTCAGAGTCCATCTCATCGTATAAGGGTTCAATAGTCTTATCACAGTGGGGTAGAAGCTGTCTTTAAGCCTGGTGGTACGTGCCCTCAGGCTCCTGTATCTTCTACCTGATGGAAGAGGAGAGAAGAGAGAATGACCCGGGTGGGTGGGGTCTTTGATTATGGTGGCTGCTTCACCAAGGCAGCAAGAGGCATAGACAGAGTCCATGGAGGGGAGACTGGTTTCTGAGATTTGCTGGGCTGTGTCCACAACTCTGCAGTTTCTTGCGGTCCTGGGCAGAGCAGTTGCCATGCCAAGTCGTGATGCATCCAGATAGGATGCTTTCTGTGGTGCATTGATGAAAGTTGATGGGTGTCAAAAGGGACATACCGAATTTCTTTAGCCTCCTGAGAAAGTAGAGATGCTGGTGAGCTTTCTTGGCTGTGGCATCTACATGATTTGACCAGGACAGGCTATTGGTGATGTTCACTCCCAGGAACTTGAAGCTCTCAACCCTCTCGACCTCAGCACCATTGAGGTAGACAGGTGCATGTATACTGCCCCCTTTCCTGAAGTCAATGACAAGCTCTTCTGTTTTGCTGACATTGAGGGAAAGGTTGTTGTCATGACACCATTCCGCTAAGCTCTCTACCTCCTTCCTGTACTCTTTGACTCATCGCTGTTTGAGATACGGCCTACAATGGTGGTATCATCTGCAAACTTGTAGATGGAGTTAGAGCAGAATCTGGCCACACAGTCGTGAGTATATAGGGAGCAGAGTAGAGGGCTGAGGACGCAGCCTTGTGGGACACTAGTTTTGAGAATAACCATGCCGAAGGTACTGCTGCCAATCCTCACTGATTGCGGTCTGTTGGTTAGAAAGTCAAGGATCCAGTTACAGAGGGAGGTGTTGTGTCCTAGGTCTTGGAGTTTGGTGACAAGTTTGCTTAGGATTATAGTATTGAAGGCAGAGCTGTAGTCAATAAACAATAGTCTAACGTAGGTGTCTTTACTGTATTGTAATCCCTGCATTTAAATCTAAGTTGTAACTAAAAACTACAAAAGGCAAGGAACCATGTACTGAGCCCCTTGGAACTTTACTGCTAACAACCTACCGGTCACAAAAGTACTGGTCAGCCATTGCCCTTGTCAAAAGCCTCGTTCCATGACTACATCAAACTGTGGAAGGGCTCTACTGGTGGATGGGTGAGGAGGAACAGGGCTTTACTGGCATAGTGGGTGGGTGGGAGCTCTGCTGGTGTGATGGAGATGTATCTGCCAGTGCAACGCTGGCAAAGTAATTATTTGTTTTTTCTCACGTACTGATTGTCTGAAGCTTTTTAATGAGGTCACAGTGTCGTCCAGTTGTATAAGAAGTTCCCAATAACAGTGCCTGTGTTCCTTTTGTTAAATATAGGTATTCCATTCCCGGGAGCACCAGAGAAGTGTCAATGCCTGTGGAAGCAGTGACCTGGATTTCAATGCCGACTTTACCCAATTGGAGACATTTGGGACAATTTCTTCAGGACTGACAAAAAAACCTCTCCTGAAAGATGATGCCCCCAGGGCTTGTAAACATGCCTTGAGGACCAAAGCTTCCAAAAGTGCTCCTGTAACAGGGGACACTAAAGACCAGGATCTTACCAAGACAAAATCACCTTCTGTGCTTGTGACCAAAAAAAAAATTCAGGAAAATCAGCTTCTCTCCTCACACTCCTGTCCAAACAGTGGCAGAGAGTCAAATGCATTGGAAACCACTGATTGCAGAAGGCTCTCCATCTCAGATCAACAGAAAGGTGATCCAAAGAAAGAGATAAGAGTTGAAGGAGACAGTGAGACCTTGGCCAATGATGGTACAGATGAAATGGCTGGTTTTAAAGGGTTGGAATCTGATAGTGATTCGGAGGAAGATCAACTGGTCATTGATACAAACTTTCCAGCTAGCAATGATGGTTGTCATCCTGTGGAAGCTGCTGCAAGTAATGTGGCACCTATCCTAGAGAAGCTTGATCGTCAAGGTCCGGAAGAAATCATTCCAGATACGCCTCGGTCGCCCTCTCCTGACCAGAATGCACCCACCAGCAAGAAGCTAAAGTCCACGGGCCTGGTGCGGAAAAGGATGGCCTCCAAAACCCTCTTGAAGGAATTTGATCCGGTTGGGCAGATTCTGAGAATGCAATGTAAGCTCTTAAAGTCCAACCCCAAGAAGCCAGTTGACCAGCCACAAGCAACACAAGAATCTAGCTCGTTGTGCCATAACCCACATGGACAACCACCACTCGATTGGAATCCTATCACCATTCCTGACTCCCAGACTTCTGCCTTTGGGAATGTTCCCAGTTTCTTGGAAAAGACAGCCCAGAACACAAGGACACGTAAGAACTATTAATGAACTTGCTGTTAAACAATATGACTTTGAAGTAAGCACCAAGAGTGCCGTGTCATTGATATGATATCTGTGTTAGTGAATTCTCAATCTCAAATTAAAGACTGTTGCTTGCAACGATAATAACCTGTACAAAACATAGTACATCTCCCATGTTGTTGCACTCAGACAGTCAAGAGTCACGAGGTGAAATTGAGATCTCTGACGCACTGGTTAAATTACTCGAATGAGTAACCCGGAGGTGTTGACAACAACCTGGAGATGGAATTCAAATCTTGCCCTGGGAAATTTAAATTCATTGAATTCAACAAACTGCTCAGTAGTGGTGACCGTGAAACTACCAGACTGCTGTGAAAACACATCTGGTTCAATTATATAATTTGGGCCATTTCTACTCTGTGTGGCCTTTATGCAACTCCAGAGCAATGACGATGATCCCTCATTTCCATTTGAAATATATTCAGGTGGCTCACCAGCAATGGGCAATAGATGCTGCCTTATCACCAATGTCAACATTCGACAAAAAAAGAGAAATGAAAGAAAGTATAATTGGATATCCTGAAGAATTCAGTCCACAAAAGAGAATTATATTTTCTGTCATTTTTATATACTTAGCTTCAGACCTCAGCCCTGCAATTCAGTGAGATGCAATTCAGGTCAGGTGCAGGAGATGGTACAGTGCAGTGCAGTGGGGGTGGGCATGGTTGGGGAGCTGGGTGGTGAGTAAGGTCGGATGACGAGCAGAAGCAAGCTGAGGGAAGAGTTACTTCTTTCTACGTTTAGTTGCCAATTTGAAGCAATGAGTCCACGTCCCTGATAGAAAGACACTATGGAGGTTATTTTCACAATTAGACAGTGAAGAGACATAATTTTACTATGGGCCTACTGTGGACTACTTTTATTGAAGAATTCTGGTCTTCTGAGCACTTGAAGGTTGATAGAAACTGAAGTTTGTTATCCCTGCTGTATCTAATTATATCAGTTGCATAAAATGAAAACAAATGACAACTGCTCATTACAAATATAAACAAGATTGGTATGGGTTATGTATAATTCAGCATGCTTTGTATCTGGTTTAGATCTCTTGTCAGAGGAGCTCCTGAATTGTGATGAATCGGCATCTGATTACACAGCGCCATCATCTGGGAACGTCACCTACAAACTCTTCAGTTTATCTGACCTTCTCTTACTTGTGCGTGGAAGTATACACAAAACACAGATCAGGCCACGCTCGAACAAAGGAGCGGGAAAGAAGGTGAGTGCTTCCCTTCCCAATGCAGTATTCTTAGTGGCACCTAACCTAACGCAGGTTCATTGTTATGATATGGATTAAGCCATACACTCCTGCTCTGTATCGAGGATCATGCTCTTCTCTGAATCAGAAAGGTATGGATTCAAATCTCACTCTGGATTGGTAACCAGAAAAGTCCAGACTGATGCTTCAGTGTGGTGCTGAGGTGGTTCAACACTGGGTTGCTCTGTTTTTCTTTCAATGTTAAGATTAGATGAGATTTCAAATTAGATATCCACATAACCATAGAAGCATAGAACCAGAGAACCATACAGCACAAAACAGGCCCTTCGGCCCACCATGTTGTGCCGTCCATCAAACCACCCTCACACTATCTAACCCTTTCCTCCCGCATATCCCTCTAACTCACATTCCTCCATATGCCTATCCAACAAACTCTCTTGAACCTGTCCAATGTATCTGCCTCCACCACCACCACCCCAGGCAGTGCATTCCATGCACCAACCACTCTCTGGGCGAAAAACCTCCCCCTGACATCTCCCCTGAACCTCCCACCCATAACCTTAAAGCCATGCCCTCTCGTCTTGAGCATTGGTGCCCTGGAAAGGAGGCGCTGGCTGTCTTAAGTGGATATAAAAGATCATGTGGCATTATGTCAAAGAAATGCAGGGAAACATTTCCAGTTGTCTAGCAGCTACGCATTCCTCAATAAGAACCATTGCAAAATGTTTTCTGGGCATTATTATATGCAGTCTGTTGAGCTTGCTGTGTGTGTATTAACTGTCATGATCATTGCAACTGTGAGAGCTGCTTCAAATGTTGGCTCCGTAGCATTTCAGTGTTGCCATACTTCTAAATAGTTTCTGCCAATCGTTGTGTTGGCACACAAAATCTTGTTCAATCCAAGTATGTCGTTCCTGCATGCAATCTGTGCCACATGTGATGTACCAAGCATGTGTTATAATGTATTCCTTCGGTCATTAAATGCTCAAGTGTCAACAACACGTGCCACAGCACAGCGTTGTGCATTCCACATCATGACAAGCTCCTGCGTGGTCTTTGCCCTCCTGTGTCTTGGTCCGCTGCCCCGCCCTGCCCTGTTCCATTGCCCGCCCTGCCCCGCCCCACCTCCTGCCCCATCCCCGCCCCAGTCCACCTCCCGCCCCGCCCCCCGCCCCGGTCCACTTCCTGTAGGTTCCCCGGACCTGACAGCCAAGAAATGATTGCATTGCTGATAATCTGCATGGATTCCATTGGTTCTGGAAAGAAGGCACAGGGTAACTTACTTCTATGGGCAGGAGTTTGGCTGATCAGTAGAAAACAGTGTCAGGATGTGCAAATCAAAAAAAGTTGCAGATGTGAAAATCTGAAATAAAAGCAAAAAATGGTGGAAACATTCAATGGGTCAGGCAACACCTGTGGAGAGAAATGGTTAACGTTAAAGATTGAGGATCTTTCATCGGAATGGGAAAGAGAAATTAAAAAAATGATAGTTTCAGGTTGCTGAGAAGATAACAGGAAGGATGGTGAGGACAGCGGACATCAGTGCCTGTGTAAGACCAGGGTTGCCGTGGGGATGAGTCATCTGGTCAAATGGGTAAATCAGGGCAGTTAGAGAGTAATTATGCTTCTTTGTCCAGGTTATCTGTTGCTAATAGCAGGGCTGTGGGACAGGCTGTAGGAATGGAGAGAGAAAAACGAAGCCAATATCAGAGATGGATGACTAGCAGGAGCAATGGTCAGTTCTGATACAGACAGGGGAAGTGAATTAAGTAAGGTCAGAGAATTTGGTATTGAGACAAAAGGGCTGCAGATGGAGGTGAGATGTTGTTCCTCAAGCTTCCCTTGGGCCTCATTATAACAGAGGAGGCCACAGGAGCTAGGACAGACTGGGAGTGGATGGGGACTTAAAGTGGCAGGTAACAGGAAACTTGGGGTTGTTCTTGCAAACAGAATGTAGGTGCTCCGCAAAACAATCTCCCAGTTGGCATTCGGTTTCTCCAATGCAGAGGAGGCCACATTGTGAACACTGAGGGCAATACACTTGACTGGAAGAAGTGCAAGTGAATCACTGCTTCACCTGGGAAGACTGTTTGGGTTCCTGGATGGTGGGAAGGGAAGAGGTGAAATATCATTGTGCATCTTCTGCAGCTGTTTGGGAAAGTGCTGTAAGACAGAGTGTGGTTGATTCCTGGGATGAAGGAGTTGATGTATGAAGAGAGTGAGTCTATACACATGGGTCTAACTGGGCACAACAGGTTGGGCTGAAGGGCCTGTTCCTGTGCTGTACTGATCTATGAAATAAAAAGTGATCTCATACAAACATATAATTTATACAAAGAGGTATTGACGGGGTGAATCCTGAGAGGATGTTTCCCCTTGGGGGTAGATGGAACTAGAGGGTATAGCTTCAGAATGGAATGACGATGTTGTGGCCATTACAGAGACTTGTCTGTTGAAAGGGCAGGAGTGGCTGCTTGAGGTTCCAGGGTTTAGATGTTTCAAAAAGGTTAAGGAAGAAGGTGGAAGGAGGTGGCATTGCTAATCAGGGATAGTATCACAGCTGTAGGAAGGGAGGAAATCATAGAGGGGATCATCTACTGAGTCAGTGTTGGTGGAAGTCAGAAACAGGAAAGGAGCAATCACTCTATTGGGAGTATTCTATGGGCCCCCAGATAACCATCGGGACACTGAGGAGCAGATCGGGAGGCAGATTTTGGAAACGTGCAAAAATAACAAGGTTGTTGTCATGGGTGACCAACTTTCCTAATATTGATTGGCACCTTCTTAGTGCAAAAGGTTTAGACAGTGCAGAATTTGTTAGGTGTGTACAGGAAGGGTTGCTGACACAGTATGTAGAGGAGGAGAGGCCATGCTGGATCTGGTATTAGGCAATGATCCTATTCAGGTGACAGGCTTCTCAGTGGGCGAGCATTTCGGGGATAGTGACCACAACTCCCTGACTTTTAGCATAGCCATGGACAAAGATAGGAGCAGACATTATGGCAAAGTATTTAATTGGGGGAGAGCAAATTACGATGGTATTGGGAAGCGCAAGAACTTGGGAGCGTAAACTGGCAACAGTAAATGCACGGCAGAAATGTGGAGGTTGTTCAGGGACCATTTACATGGGGTTCTAGATAGGTTTGTCCCGCTGAGACAAGGAAAGGATGGTAGCGTGAAGGAACCATGGTTAACAAGAGAGGTGGAAGGTCTAGTCAAGAGGAAAAAGGAAGCATACTTAAGGTTTAGGAAGCAAAAATCAGACAGGGCTCGACCTACCTTATGTCGTCAGGAAGGAGCATAAGAAGGGACTTTGGAGAGCTAGAGAGGACATGAGAAGGCCGTGGCAAGTAGGGTTAAGGAAAACCCTAAGGCATTCTACACATATGTGAAGGAACGAGAGGATGACTAGGGTGAGGGTAGGTCCGCTAAGGGATAAGGGGGAAAAAATGTGTTTGGAGGCAAAGGAGGTAGGGGAGGTTCACCAGGGAGAGGGACTTAGATGAACGTAAGGTTAGCGTAGAACAGGCAAATGTGTTGGAGCATGTCGAGGTTAAGAAAGAAGCAGTGTTGGCGCTTTTAAAAAGCATTAGGATAGCTAAGTCCCTGGGGTCAGACAGGATATACCCCAGGTTACTATGGGAAGCGAGGGAAGAGATTGCTGGAACATTAATGATGATCTTTGAGTCTTCCCTGGCCACAGGAATAGTACCAGAGGATTGGAGGATGGCAAGCGTTATTCCATTCTTCAAGAAAGGTAAAAGGGATAATCCTGGCAAGTATAGACCAGTGAGTCTTACAGTGGGCAAACTATTAGAGAGGATTCTTAGGGACAGGAATTATGAGCATTTGGAGAAGCATAGTCTTATTAGGGATAGTCAACATGGCTTTGTGAAGGGCAGGTCATGCCTCACAAGCCTAATAAAGTTTTTTTGAGGAAGGCAGTGCAGTGGATGTGGTATATATTAATTTTAGCAAGGCGTTTGACAAGGCTCCCCATGGTAGGCTCATTCAGAAAATCATGAGGTATGCGATCCATGGAAAATTGGCTGTGTGGATTCAAAATTGGCTTGCTCACGGAAGGCAGAGGGTGGTTGTAGAAGGGGAGTATTCGACCTGGAGGTCGGTGATTAGTGGTGTTCTGCAGGGATCTTTTCTGGGACCCCTGCTTTTTGTGATTTTTATAAATGACTTGGATGAAGAAGTGGAAGGGTGGGTTGAAGCTTGCAGATGACACGAAGGTTGGTGGTGTAGTAGATAGTGCAGAAGGTTGTCGTAGTTTGCAACGGGATTTAGACAGGATGCAGAGCTGGGCGGAGAAGTGGCAGATGGAGTACAATCCGGAGAAGTGTGAAGTGATACACTTTGGCAGATTGAACTTGAAGTCAGAGTACATGGTTAATGGCAGGATTCTTAGCAGTGTGGTGGATCAGAGAGATCTTGGGGTCCTAGTACATAGATCCCTCAAAGTTGCCGCACAAGTTGATAGGGCGGTTAAGAAGGCGTATGGTGTGCTGACCTTCATTAGCCGAGGGATTGAGTTCAAGAGCCGAGAGGTAATGTTGCAGCTCTATAAGACTCCGGTTAGACCACACTTGGAATATTTTGTTCAGTTCTGGTCACCACATTATAGGAAGGATGTGCGGAGGAGATTTACAAGGATGCTGCCTGGATTGGAGAGCATGTCTTATGAGGAGAGGTTGAGCGAGTTAGGGCTTTTCTGTTTGCAGCGTCGGAGGATGAGAGGAGACTTGATAGAGGTGCATAAGATTATGAAAGGCATAGACAGAGTGGACAGCCAGCATATTTTCCCCGAAGCGGTAATGGCCAATACTAGAGGTCACCCGTTTAAGGTGAGTGGAGTAAAGTTCAGGGGAGATGTCAGAGGTAGGTTTTTTTACACACAGAGTGGTGGGTGCCTGGAACACACTGCTGGGGCTGATACGATAGGGTCATTTAAGAGAATATTAGATAAGCGCATCGACGAAAGAAAAACAGGGTTATGGGAGGTGAAGTAGAGAGGGGATAGATTGAATGGGGATAAGGTTAATATAGATCGGCACAACATTGTGGCCGAAGGGCCTGTACTGTCTTGTATTGTTCTGTATTCTAATAAGGTGCCACCCATTTCACAGGGAGATGAGGAAGAATTTTGCTTCACATAGCGTTGCATCTCTCTGAAATTCTTTCCCCCAGAAAGCTGTGGAAGCAGAGTCATTGAATATATTCCAGGTGGAGATTAAATTTAACCTACAAGGGCATCAAGGGGTATAGGGAGTGAGCGGGAAAGTGCTGTTGAGGCCATGGTTCGATCAGCTGTGATCTTATTGACTGATGGAAGGGGCTCGAGGGGCTGGCTGTGCTCCCCCTGCTCCTGTTTCTTATGTTCTGTGTTGTCTCCAGCCCCAGCACTGTCTGTGTCTTCTTGCATCTGCACTAGGCACTGTGTGTGCTGTGCCCCCTGGAGCTAATACTGTGCCGGATCCACTCTTGTCTGTGAGCAGTGATTGCCTGTCATTGTTTCATTCTCCAGCACTAATTGGCAAACAGGTCTTTTGGTGCATTGAGTCCACACAATGATTCCTTATCAACAATGATTGAAACTTCTGTGACTTCTGAAATCTTCCAGGCTTCTGATTGGCCACATGTTCTATCTTGGGCTATTTTGATGGAGAAATTGTAATAATGTTGTGATATGAAAATCAGATGTTAGATTTTTAATTCCCAATCATTACTTGGTGGCTTGAATGTTCCATTCATCCAGAATTATTACAATTAAAAGTAGTATAATCCTTTAGCAGTCAAAATAAACCATAATGTTAAATACAGCTCCCTGCCACAATTTGGGGAATATTTTACTCCAGCATTTTGATTAATCTTCAACCAGTTAATGATTCCAGTTTCCATGATTGGCAAACAGATTTGCTCCATTGTCAAACCATCACTCAAAGTGAGCTACCTTGCCTTTTGCAAGTGATGTGTGACTGTTTGCTGTTCAGTGAAGCTTAACATTGTGAATATTTACTAAATTACCACTCCTCACTAACACTCTTGTCACTCTGTGTGGCAGTTTATGTATTAATAGCACTGTCTCTGCAAATGTTCTGTTTCCTGTTTATGAAGAAGGAAGAATCTGTTCAAGGATATAGAAACTATAAATTAGTTCTGTGGAATATCCTGAGCAGCATTATAAGAAAAGAAATATGAGCAGGAGGAGCACAGGTGGCCCCTCGAGCTGTTGTACCGTTAATTGCTCATGGCTGATCTTCCCATCAGTTCCCTGTTCCTCTGCTGTCTCCATCTCTCTTGATTCCCTAATATTCCGAAAGCTGTCAATCCCTGTTTTGAATGAATACAATGACTGGTCCTCCATAGGCCTCCAGAAAGAGAATTCCAAAGGTTCACTACTACTAAAGGAATTTTCTCCTTATCTCAGTCCGAAACAGCCTTGCCCCTTGTTCTCAAACTGTGCCCCCTGGTCCTGGACTCCTCAGTCGGTGGAAACATGCTCCCTACATCTAGCCTGTTAAGCCCTTGAGAATTTTGTTTGTGTTGATGAAAAGTAGTAATACAGCACGGAGACGGGTCCCTTGGCCCACTGAGTCCATGCTACTCGTTAAATTATTTATTTACACCAATCTATTCTCATCCCCTCAAATTCTACTGTTGACCTTCACACCTGGGGCCATTTACTGTGATCGGTTAAGCTACCAACCAGTACATCTTTGAGATGTAGGGGAAAGCTCACCACATGTTCGCAGAGAGAACATGCAAACTCCACACAGAGCCAAAGGTCAGGATTTAAGCCAAATCTTTGCTTCTGTGTGACATCAGCTCTAAAAGCTGTGCCACCCCTTTCTTCTCGCTCTTCCAAACCCCAGAAAACACAGTACGACTGTACTCAGTCCTCATACACAAACTCACCATCTCTGGAATCAGTCCTGTAAACCTTCCTCTACAAAAAGTACTCCCTCTATGGAAAGTACACCTTTTTGGGTAAGGGGACCAAAACTACACGGAATATTTCAAGTGTGATCTTGTCAAAGCCCTATACAATTAGAATAAGACTTCCTCACATGTAATTAAACCACCTTATTATATAGGCTGACATACCACTTACCCTGCTCATCGCCTGCTGCACCTACATCTGGGCTTGTGTACATTTACCTAGGTGCCTTTGAACCTCAGCATTATCCAGTCTCTTACCATGTAACAAATACTCTGCTGTTCTGTTATATGCGCTAAGTGGATAGCATCAGAATTTTCCTCATTACGTTCCTTCTGTGTTTTTCTCCCCACTCACTCAGCTTGTCCCTATCCCTTGAAATCCTCTTTCCCTCCTCCTCTGTACTCACAATCCCACCAGTTTGGTTTTGTCGGCAAACTTGGGGAAATATGACATTTGATCCCCTTAGCAAAAATCCTGATACAACATCAATCCCTGTGGTACCCCACTAGTTGCAGCCTTCCTACTGATGCAGTTATTCCTACTCTTTGTTTTCTGTCTGATAACCATTTCTCACTCCATATCAATACACTACTCCCTTGTGCTCCAACCTTGATAACCACTCTCCTATAGGGACCTTGTTGGATGTCTTACAAAAATTCCAATACATCACATCCACTGGTTCAGTTTTACATGCTTATCTAACTTGTCCAAGATTGAAAAGTACAGAAAATAGATGATTTGAAACTTAGATCTTCCATTACCATGGCAAGTTTTAATATAGAAAAAGTGCTCCAAAGCATTTCACAGGAGAGTTATTAACAATTTGGTCAATGAGGTGAGTTTAGAGTGTGTCTTGGTGGCGGGAGGATGGAGAAGGGAGTTGTTTAAAGAGTACCAGAGCTGAGAGGCAACACCACTGAATGCTCCACTGTAAGAAGTGGTGCGGTCAAAACTGGAATGAGTAAGAGGTTAGAATTGGAGGATCACAGATATCTCAGAGGTTTGGAGAGACAAGAGACTGCAGATGCTGGAATCAAGAGCCATAAACAACCTGCTGGAGGATCTCAGCAGGTCGAGCAGCATTTGTGGGGAAAAAGGAATAATTGTTGTTTGGGGCTGACACCTGCATCAGAGTGTTGTAGGGCTGGGGGAGATGCTCGATGTTAATGGAATGCTACAGACCACCTCTTGCACTACCATGGACCTGTCTCTGATTGTGTCTTTGTTTTTTGCACTAAGGTCTTGTTTTTGCACAGTCCTTTTTCTCTCTCTCTCTTCACTGTCTTGTTTAATTTGTATTTTGTGTGTTGCCTGTACCTACTTGCCTGTGATGCTGCTACAAGCAAGTTTTTCATTGTACCTGTACCTCACCATACTTGTGCACATGACAATAAACTCAACTTGACTAGAGGAGGAGCATGATGACGTACGGATTTGAAAGTAAGAATGAGAATTTTCAAATCAAGATGTTGCTCAGTGAGGAGCCAGACAGGATGACGTGCATTGGCTTGGTGGGTAAGCTGGAGAGGAAGCAAGGAGAGCACTAGAGATTTCTCAGTGTCAGAGTCTGTATAGCATGCACCCAGAAAGCAGTGTAAGGAGTCCATTTGACTTGTATCTCTTCCACCTCTTCGAAGGAGCCAGTTAGCCCTGTCCCTCTCTTTCTCTGGGTCCTGATCCCTTTTGAGAACTATTATTGACCCTGCTTCCTCACCCTTTATGGTAATGCATCCCAGATAATCGTAACTTTCTGAAAAAGAATCTCTTCATCGCCACTGACTTTTGTGAAAATTATATTAAATTTGTGTCCTCTGGTTAGTGACCTACTGCCAGTGGGAAAGGTGGATGCAAGTTGAGAATCTCTAGCCCTCTCCTTGCTGGTGGGTTTATCCAGCTTTTAAAATTTTTTTTAACCAAGTTTTTCTTTTAACCAAGCCTGTTGCAGTAGTTGAACGTTACCCAAAATCAGCCATTTCAGTGCAAGTGGCCAAAGATTCCTGAGTCTAGATTATCTTCCACATTTGATGTCTTTCTGTAATTTCTTGTGCTAGTTTAAGAACTGTTATTGGAAGCTCACAAAACTGGCCATATCCCCAGATCAAATTAATCACCATTAGTGAGTTTTGGCTAATTGGACCCATTTGCAGGCCTTTGAGGATGCTCTTAAAATTAAGCCATTTTATTTGTCAATTTTTATAGGCTTGATTTAAGGGCTTTTTAAAAAAAAATTAAGATACTGGCTACTGTACCTCAGTATAACTGTGGTTCTGTATGATTTTTGTCAGTGCTTTAAATTTGTTTTGCTCACAGTTAGTGAGCACTGATTAAAAATGATTTTTTCTAATAAACTCATTCAGCTGTGTTAATCAACCATTACCCCTCTGAAATACATCAATGAATATTTTTACTGCAAAGTTTTTAAATTTTTTTGAAATATGTTCTGAAATACTGCCTGTTTGCTTTGGCTCATGGGAGATTTTAGATACGATGATTGTAAAATGAGGTTGAATGAAAGCTTAAGCAAATTTTGAGTGCAGTTTCTGTCCAGATCGCTGATTATATAAAAAATGGTTGTCCTTTTCCTCTTATCTCTTCTCTTTAATATCGGCCTCTCTAGTCTCTCCTTGTAACTGAAGTCCATCATCCATAATGTTATTCTTGTGAATCTTCTCTTCACCCAAAGCTTGACATTTTTGTGGTGCCTAGAATTGGATGCAATACTCATTGGTAACCTCTATGGTCAATGTGTCTTACAGCATAGGAACAGGACCTACTGCCCACTGTGTCTGTGCCAACTATCATACCCATTTATATTAATCCCATTCCCCAGGGCTTGCCTATAGCTTTCTATGCTTTGGCATTTCAAGTGCTACTTAAATCTTGTGAGAGTACTTACAGCCATTGCCCCCTCAGGCAGTGTGTCCCAGATCTTGACCAGCACCTGGGTGAAAAAATTCTTAGAAAAATAGAAAAACCTACAGCACAATTCAGGCCCTTTGGCCCACAAAGCTGTGCCGAACATATCTCTACCCTAGAAATTACTAGGCTTACCCATCTCATCTCCATGTACCTATCCTCAAATCCCCTCTCGATCTCCTACTCCTCACTTTAAACCTATACTTTCTGGTTAGAGACAACTCTACTAAGGGGAAAAGTTTCTCACTATCTGTTCAGTTGACACCTCGTGTACTTTTGCATTCCTTAATCAGGTAATCTCTCAGCCGCCTTTGCTCCAAAGAAAACAAACTCAGTTTTTCAGTCTCTTCTCATAGCTGAAATGCTACAACCCAAGCAACATCCTGATGAAACTCTCTCCACTGCGAACACACCTATCCTGTAATATGAGTACCAAAACTGAACACAATACTCTAGCTGTGACCCAGTTAATGTATGACTTGCTCTTATATTCTTTGTCCTGGATGGAGAAGGCAAGTATCTTGTCTGCATCCTTAAGCACCTTATCTACCAATGCTTCTGCTTTCAGGGATTCTTGGACAAATATTTTTTGGTACTTCCTAGGTTCCTGCCACTCATTGTGTATATCCCAGTCTAACTAGTCCTCCCAAAATAGATTAAGTTCTATCTGGTCAATATCATTCTATAGCCAAAGACTATGCTTCTCACTATCAACAACACCACCAATCTTTGTGTCATCTGCAAACTTACCTATCATACCTCCTTCATTTACATCCAGATCCTTATTGTGAATAAAAGACTGCAAGGGTCCCAGTACCAATCCCTGCAATATGCCACTACTTCCAATCACAAATAAAACCTTCAGCCATCACCCTCTTCATCCTATCACCAAACAAATTTTGAATCTAATTTGTCAACTTGCTATGGTTCCCAAAGACTAACTTTTAGGACCAGTCATCCATGTAGGAACTTGTGTGACCCTGGTCCCAAACATAAACTGTATCATCTGTACATCAGCTGGTGAAATCTCAAAAGCAAATATCAAACAGCTATACAGATAAATGTAACTGTTTAGGCATTAATTATTTCACCCATCCATTGAAGCTATCTCTAAGCGATACTAAATTAATTTTACGTAACTTTGACAAATGCATTGTGTTGGTGCATAGTTGGTGTCGCTGAGCATTTTCTGTTTAAATGACGATGCATAAACAGGGTCGTATTTGTTTCTGTATTGATGGTGTTTTGTGAGTGGTAAGATTGCTATGCTTCTTTCTTTAACTGAAGTTCTTGCTGTCCTTTCCCAGCTTTATATTTACGGCATAAATACTGTGGTGAACAGTGAGAGGGAAAGAACAGTATTAATTAACAACAACCGGCGTGTATAATTCTGAGTTGGATGGTTTTGATTTTAAGGCATGCTCCTGGGACATGAGAACAAACATTTAAACCGATATTCCACTCTAGTGCTAAGGGAAAGCTACTCTGTTGAAAGTGCTGCTCCTTGGATGATACATTAAACCAAAACCCATCTCTTCTTTCAACTGGATGCAGAAGATTCTCCATTGCAAAGTAAAAGGAAAGTATGGGAGCTCTTCTGGATCTCAGTAACATTAATTGGAAAGAAACCTGACCAAATGTTTGTGAGATCTTGGCGTACACAATTTGGCCACTGCTTTTCCTATTTTACAGTGGTGACTGCACTGTAAAAGAATTCTGTTGACTGTAAAATGCATTGGGCCAGTCTGAGGTCATGAAACATGCCATAGAAATGCAAGGATTTCTTTGTAAGTTGTGTTTAGCAACTGTGAGATGGAAAAATAACTGCTGAATGAATGAGTAGTTGCACTGGTGAAAGCAGGACAGCTGTGGACACTTCAGCAGAATTTTGCATCTGTATATATAAAAACTTATTTACAGGCCTCAAATTTATGGAAAATTGTTGACAGAAGTAACAAGTTAGACCATTTACTTATTTACTTATGCATGATCTGTGTTTGTTTTCTTAATAGCACGTCCCAGTTTATGTGCTGCCTAAACTGGAATATCAGTCGATGTATGGAATAGAAGCCTTTACTGAAAGTGAAATTTGTCAGTTATGGACTGAAAGTCTCATCAACTCAAACTCTTGGTTTTACATTGGTGAGTACTAATTGTATTAAACCATAAGGGTACATTTTTTTTGTCTCTGCAAAGTGGCTTGGACTATGGTTTGGTGTGAAGTTGACTCTAAAACTCTTGAGCAAGATTTGCAATGGTATGTCTGCTAGCTTCTATAACTGAGCAAGCTTATAACACTTGGCTTGATACCACATGGAGTGTAACTGTTGCAGTCTGATGCATGTTTCATGTCATGCTCAAGTAGTCTGTTTAGTTTTTAATTAATATAGATATTTACTGCAAAGCAGGGAATCATCTTAACACTTCAGTGCATACTGATCAAGTTGAACATATCATGTTGTGACTTACAATAATGAAACCTCTTCTGTACTTTGTGGAACAAGAATCATATCTCTGGCTTAAAGTCTCAGCTTGGGTCTGTGATAATATTAGTTGAAATAACATGGGTTCAAACGTCACATGACAACATATTCTAATCTAAAATAAAAGCGGAAAATGTTGGAAATACTCAGCAGGTTGGACAGCATTCGTAAAAGGAGAAACAGAGTTAACGTTTTGGGTCAAGGACCCTTCACCAGAATTGGGGAAGTGAGAAAATATGTTGACGAGTGGTCGGGAAGGAATGCAGGGAGAAGGGGAATATCTCTGATAGGGTAGGGCCAGGGTTGCCATGGTGATCCTGATGTTTACAGAGCTGTCTGGTCATCAGATTAATTTCAGATTCCTCGCCTGCAGTTTTTTGATTTTCAATAAAGTAACCCATGTCACTAACAAGAACTCTTGGACTGCGCCCTATCCGACACCGACTGGTGATCAGTGAGGACCACAAGCTGCTTTATTGAGAAAGACACCAACTATTTTTTTTATCCACTGCCATTTTGAATCATTTGCTTTCCACATCCTGGTCACTGTGGTTTCGCAGTTTGACTGCCCCAGGCGCATCAACTTGGGTGTAGTAGCAGCTTTTTTTGCCCTTGAACTTTTAAAGATATTTTATTGCTCAAGTAAGGAGTGTGATCCTTTACTTTTGAAGGCTACAATAAAATCTGTCACTACTACTATCCCAGGCAATGTGCTGCAGACCATAACCACTCACTATATATTAAAAAAATCCTCATGGTAATTTAGGCTCCTTCATTCTACATCCTTTGGCTCTTCACCCCTCTGCCAATGGGAGTAATTTCCTCTATTCTGTCAATACCCTTCCAGATTTTAAATACCTCTATCAGATCTTGCTTCCTCCTCTGTTCCAAGGAGGACAACCGTCTACATAAGTAAGGTCCCTCGTGCCTGGAATCTCTTCTGCACCCTTTCTAAAGCTAGGACACATCTGTCCTAAAGTTGGTACCTAGAAATAGACATGGAGCTCCACTGTTAGCTGCACAACTATTTCATAAACATTCATCGTGATTTCATTACTCCTGTACTTTAAACTTCTAGAAAGCTCAGGATGCTATACATTGGACTGCTACCTTACCTACATTTGCAACAGGCTGGTAGTTGAATTACCATTGGTACACCGAAGTCCCCAACTGGGATTATTAGTAAATAACAAAAACAGAATTCCTAATTCTGTGATGTGCTTGAGAGATGACAGTAATCAGTGAACAGCTGGCACTAGGATACCCTTCCCTTTTTATCCTTTTATGCCACAATTGAACCCCTCATACACTCACAATTACACTGGGGGGTCAATCCACTGACAGTCCAATGGGATGTGACCTGGTGACAGACCAGGCCACCCTTCTCCACTGTCTCACCTGCCAACATCTGCTGGTGATGGAACACCCACCCTTCCCATTCTGCAATGGCTGAGAGGTAAAATGCTGCTGCCATAAACAGCAGTAATTGCAGCTTCCCCTTTGATTGAAGAATCAGTTCTAGACTCCCTGACCCCATATTGCCTGAGTAAACCAGTTTCACTCCTCTCCCCTCTCCTGCCTGGTGCCTGAGAGCCGTTTGATAGAATTTTTAATGCCATGAAGTCTCATCTTCTGAATTCTATTCCAGTAGCCAAACAAAACTTCCAGATTTTATTTACGTCAATAAAATTACTAGTGGGTAAAACAGTTTCAATGGAATTGCAAATTTATAGTGGAGTACATTCCAGGTGGGAAATACAAACTTTGAAACTTCCCAGCACCTGGTTTCTGTCCATTCACATTATCTTCAATATAGTAGTTTTGTTAATTTGAATAACTGGTGATCTTTTTGAGGGCTTTTCAGCCAATAATTTTTTACCATTTGCATTTCTAAAATCTCTGAGGACAAAATGCAGACCTTAGGAGGTTATTTTGTGACAGTGTTGTGAATGTTACAACTCTACAAACATTCAAAAACCATACTAGGGTCAGAGAAGAAAAGGCATGGTCAACCTCTCTCTGCCTTTCACTGTTGTCTCAGTTTGTACATTTCACAGAGCCTTCGTTTTCACAGGACGTCGAAAGCTACACTTCTAGTCAAGTTCTGTGATTGTGGGTACATACTTTCATAGATTCATACAGTTAATACAACATGGAAATGAGCCTTTACCTGACAATAATAAACCAATTACTAATTGCCAACCAAGATGCCCGTCTATGCTAATCCTACTTGCCTGCATTTGGCCCATATCCCTCTGAACCTTTCCTATCCATGTATCTGTCCAAATGTCTTTTGAACATTGTACCCGCCTCTACCATCTCCTCTGGCAGCTCATTCCATATACTCAAATCTTCTATGTGGCAAGACTTGTCCCACAGATCCAAATTAAATCTTTCTCATCTCACCATAAACCTGTACCCTCTAGTTTTAGACTTCCCTACCCTGGGTAAATTACTGTGAACTATCTACCCTATCTATGCCCTCATGATTTTATAAACTTCAGCCTCCTTTGCTCCTGGTGAAAACTGTCTCAGCCTATCCAAACTCTCCAGTCCCAGCAACATCCTTGTAAATCTTTTCTGCATCTTCTCTAGCTTAATCACATCCTTCCTATAGTGCACAAAATACTCCATGTGTGGCCTAACCAATGATTTGTACAACTGTAGCATGACATCCCAAATATTATACTCAGTGCCTCGGCTGATAAAGGCAAGGATGCCATATGTGTCCTGTGCAGCTGCCCAGCCTGGGTAATGTGGGTACAGATAACTACTCTTCTTGCAGATATTGCTACATACATGCGTTTTTAAGTACTTTTTGCACCAACCTTGCTACATTCAGCAGACTATAGCTATATATCGCAGATTTCTCTGTTCTTATAACCCTTTTGGAATTTTGCCCTCTGGTTTATATTGCCTCTTCTTATTCCTCCCACCAAAATGTAACATTTTCCATTTCTTGGTATTAAATTGCGTCTACTACCTTGTAGAGTGGGGTTAGAGTTCAGAAATAGAAAAGGTTTGTTACTATTGTACAGGGTGTTGGTGAGGCGGCATCTGGAATACTGCGCATAGTTTTGGTCCCCCTACCGAAGAAAGGATATATTAGCATTGGAGGCAGTCCAGAGAAGATTCACCAGGCTAATTGCTGGGAAGAGAGCATTATTTAGAGAAGCTAAACAGTTTGGAAAAGTGAGGAGTGATTTTATTGAAACATATCAGATCCTAAGGGGATACGACAGGGTGGATGTCCAAATGTTTTCACTAATCCCAAAGAAAGTCTCAAACGAGGGGCCATAATTTCAAGATAAGGGGCCCATCATTTAAAACCAACAAGTGTAGGAATTTCTTCTCATAGAAGCTGGTGAATCTCTAGAATTCTTTGCCCCACAGAGTTATGGAGGTGAGCTCATTAGAAGTATTTAAAGTGAAGATAGATAAATTTTTGTATGATCGTGGGATTGAGGACTATGGGGATCTGGCACAGAGGAGGAATTGAGGGCTGAGAAAGATTAGACCTGAAGCTATTGAATGGTGGAGCAGGTTTGAGGGACTAGGCGGCCTATTCCTCCTACTTTCCTGTGTTCTCTCTGCTTATTCCACCAGTCTGTCTATATTTCCTTACAGTTTCTTACGAATATCTTCAGTTCACCAAACCTCCAACTTTTAAACACGCAGATATTAAAGGCAGCTTCACAGCACTATCCCACCTCAGCATCAAGTAGCTTGTTTCACTGCATTCGCCACACCCAATGCAGAATGTCAAGAGAGATGTAAACATTTAACCCATCAGCAGAGGATGTTGTCGTGTTTCTAGGCAATTGATTCTTCTATTCACCTTTATCACCAAGCAATCCATTACAGCATGGTGACCTGGATGAAACTGGTTCTTCTGCACATGGTCTCCAGTTTTTGAGAGAACACAAGAAAATAGGAGTGGGAGGAGGCCACTCGGCCCCTCGGCCCCTCAAGCCTGCCCTACCATTCCATATGACCATGGCTGATCTGCCTCAGGCCTCATCTCCTCTTTTGTGCCAGATCCCCATAGTCCTCAATTTTTTGAAAGATCAGGGGGTTATCTACTTCCTCTCGTAATATCCCCAACAATCCAGTCTCCACACCCCTTGGGCTGGAGAATTCCAGAGGTTCACCACCATTTTTGAGAAGAAGTCACTACACACTTCAGTTTTAAATGACTGTACCTAATCTTGTAACTGTGTCCCCTTTTTTGAAGTTTTCCCATTCATGGGAGCATCTTAACATCCACCCTGTCATGCCCCTAAGAATCTTATATGTTTCAATAAGACCATCCCTCTTCTGAACTCCAAAGAGAAGTTTAGTAGATTTAGTACAGAAACAGGCCCTTTAGCCCATCGAGTGTACACCCACCACCAACCACCCATTTACACTGGTTCTGCATCAATCCCATTTTTTATTTTCCTCACATTATCATTAACTCCACCTAGATTCTACCATTCACCTACACTTTAGGACAATTTACAATGGCCAATTAATCTATCAATTCACACATCTTTGGGAGGTGGGAAGAAACTGGAGCACCCAGAGGAAACCTATGTGGTCACAGGGAGAATGCGTAAAGACCACACAGACTGCACCTGAGGTCAGGATTAAATCCGGGTCTCTGGAGCTGAAAGGTAGTGGTTCTACTAACTGCACCACTGTGCTGCCCATAAGGATGAAATAGGAAGTTGTGTTGATCACCTTGTGCCCACTTTGTATCTCATACTGTGGGTTTACTGCTCTCTGTGAATGCTGAAGGAATCTTCTGCTTCTCAGCCTGAGAGCTAATGATTTTCATGCATTGAGGGCCAGTGGGGGCAGAGACAGACAAGCCTCGCTCGTTGATCGGTGTGACGGTGATCAAGGCCTCATCTATCTTAGCAGAGCAAACCAGGGATGCACGGCTGCTCTCCACATATATTCACATTAGCTTTATGTTTCAGTTGCTAGTCGAGCTACTTCTAATCTGGATTAAAACTGCATTCAGTAAGGATGTCTGTGGAGCTGTTAGATTGTTGTTGTAAAACTCCATCTACCTAATTAATTGTTCTTTAGCAGGTAAATCTGCCATTTCTTGGCCCATGCAGCATACCTGTGAACCATCTCTGTTGAAGTGGCCTATGGTTGAAATGGCCTATCAAACCTCTCAGTTAACATGCATACATACATGCGTATCATGAGACAGAGGGAGGCCATTTAGCCAACTGAGTCCTTGTCAGCTCACAGTAGAGGAATTCTATCAGCCCCATTTCTCCTTGTCTCAGTCCCCTGCAGCTCTGCAACATATTCTGCCACTTTGGAGTAGTAAATCCAAGGGATACCCACATCAGGGGATAAATGAGTGGTGATCAATCATGAACTCGGTTGTAATATTGGATCCTGAACAGCTCGTGATTCGGGCATGTGCAGCAGCTGTGGTGTGCTTTTCACTGCTGCTCCTTGAGGTTCACGTAGTGCCCCTCCCATTGCTGCTTCCTCTCATACCGTGCAAAACATGGTGTGCTACTTGTACAATAGCATAGCTTCATTGGCTGAGATCCAGTATTTGTGAAGCGCAGTGGTCTCTATTTCATCTGCTGAGGTATCGGTCATTAATATTTGACACAGCTGTGTGTGGATAATTATCAAACTGACAGATTCTTCACCTATTGCAAGATCAGGCATGCATCTTCTCGACTTTTGCTGGGAATGTTTAGGTTACAGGTATTGGAATAAATTCTGTGTAGAATAACTTCAGCCATCTAAACTTCTGGCTTGCAAATCTTGGGAATTGTGTAAGGAATGAGATAATTTTGGGTGCTGCCACGCATTAAATCATAATGAATCAGAATCAAGTTTATTATCACTGACCTATATGGCGTGAAATGTGTTGTTTTCTTGCAGCAGTACAGTGCAAAGACATAAAAAGTACTATAAATTGCAAAATAAATTTAGTACAAAATAAATAGTACTTTGCATTAGTATTTACCAAGGGTACTTTGCATCAGAATTTACCAAGGAGGGGGACAGGGAGATGAGTGCAGAACGTGTTAGTATGCAAGAGCATTTTGAGATAACGAAGGAGTTGGTGTTGGGTCTCTTAAAGAACATTAAGGTGGATAAGCCCCGAGGGCCATACCCCAGGTTATTGAGAGAGTAAAGAGATGAGATTACTGGGGCCTTGACCAAGATCTTTGTGTCCTCTCTAGCTACAGGCCAGGTCCCAGACAACTGGTGAGTAGCTAATATTGTTCCATTATTCAAGAAGGAAACTAGGGATAATCCTGGAAACTATAGACCGGTGAGTCTCACGTCAGTGGTAGGGGTGTTGCTGGAGAGGATTCTTGGGGATAGGATTCATGAGCATTTGGAAAACAATGGCCTAATTAGGGACAGTCAGCATAGCTTTGTGCAGGGCAAGTCATGTCTTACTAACTTGAGTTTTTCAAGGAGGTGATGAAAGTGATTGATGAAGGTAGAGCTGTGGATGTTGTCTGCATGGATTTTAGTAAGGTGTTTGACAAGGTCCCTCATGGGAGTCTCATCCAAAGGATTAAGATGCATAGGATCCACGGTGAATTGGCATTTGGATTCAGAACTGGCTTGCCCATAGAAGACAGAGGGTTGTGGTCAATGGGACTTATTCTGGCTGGAGGTCTGTGACTAGTGGTGTTCCGCAGGGATCCGTACTGGGACCTCTGCTGTCTGTGATGTATATAAATGACCTGGATGAAAACGTGGATGGGTGGGTTAGGAAGTTTGCAGACGATACAAAGATTGGCGGTGCTGTGGATAGTGTAGAAGATTGCCAAAGGATACAGATCAATTGCAGATATGGGTGAAGCAATGGCAGATGGAGTTTAACCCAGCCAAGTGTGAGGTGTTGTACTTTGGGAGATCAAATGCAAAGGGACAATATAAAGTTAATGGCAAGACCCTTGACAGTGTTGATGTACAGAGAGATCTTGGGGTCCAAGTCCATAGCTCCTTGAAAGTGGCTGTTGATAGGGTGGTAAAGAAGGCATAGACATGCTTGCCTTTATTAGCTGAGGAATTGAGTTCAAGAGTCAGGAAGTTATATTGCAGCTTTATAAAACTCTAGTTAGGCCACATCTGGAATATTGCTTTCAATTCTGGTCGCCCATTACAGGAAGGATGTGGAGGGTTTAGAGAGGGTGGTTTACCAGGATGCTGCCTAGATTACAGGCATGTTCTATAAGAAAAGGTTGGACAAACTTGGGTTGTTTTCTCTGGGGTGGCAGAGACTGAGGGGAGATCTGATAGAGGTTTATAAGATTACGAGAGGCATAGATAGAGTAGTCCACCAGTATCTTTTTCCCAGGGTTGAAATGTCTAATACTAGAGGGCATGCACTTAATGTGAGAGGGGGTAAGTTCAGAGGAGATGTGCGGGGAGGAGATGTGCAGGGCAAGTTTTTTTTTGCACAGAGCGGTGGGTGCCTGCAATGCGCTACCAAGGGTGGTGGTAGAGGCAAATACGATAGAAGCATTCAAGAGGCTCTTAGATAGGCACATGGATGTGCAGGAAATGGAGGGATATGGACATTGATTAGGCAGAAGGGACTAGATTAGTTGGGCTAGAGAAACAAAGGACTGCAGATGCTGAAATCTAAATGAAAAACACTCTGATGCTGGAGGAACTCAGCAGGCCAGGCAGCATCCGTAGAGAAAAGCAGGCGGTCAACGTTTCAGGTCAGGACCCTTCCTCAGGACTGAAGGTAGGAAAAGGGGAAGCCCAATATATAGGAGGGAAAAATGGGGCAGTGATAAGTGGACAAAAGAGGGGAGGTGGGGTGGGCATAAGGTGGTGATAGGTAGATGCAGGTAAGAGATAGTGATAGGTGCAGGGGAGGAGATCCACCGGGGAATGGGTCAAAGGTAGGGAGAGAAAGGAAAAAAAAGGGAGGTAGAAAAGAGAGAGAGGCTAGGAAAGGGAAGAAGGGAAGAAGAGAAGAAGCATGGTGGGGTTGTGGGGAAGGGGGTGGGGATTACTTAAAGTGGGATAATTCAATGTTCATTGCGATGTAGGATAGGAGGTGGATGTCAGAGAGGTAACAAGAGGGGGAGCAGGAGGAGAGGTCAGGGAAGGGGAGGGGGGGGCGAATGGGATATTTGATTACTAAGTTAGTTCAGCATAACAGTTAGTTCAGCCAAAGGGCCTGTTCCTGTGCTGCACTGTTCTATGTTCTAAGTAAATAGTAGAAAAAAAGTAATAATGAGGTGGTGTTCATGGTCTGTTCAGAAATCTGACGGCAGAGGGGAAGCTGTTCCTAAATTGTTGACTGTGGGTCTTCAGGCTCCTGTACCTCCTCCCTGATGGTAATAACAAGAAAAGGGCATGTCTCGGATGGTGAGGGTCCTTAGTAATGGATGTTGCCTTCTTGAGGCTTCGCCTCTTGAAAATGTCCTCGATGGTGGGGAGGTTGTGTCCATGATGGAGCTGGCTGAGTCTACAAATCTCTGCAGCCTCTTGTAATCCTGTGCATTGGGGCCTCCAAACCAGGCTGTGATGCAACCAGTCAGAACGCTCTCCACCATACATCTATAGAAATTTGAAAGAATCTTCAGTGACATACCAAATCTCGTGTGAAATAGAGCTACTGGATGCCACCTTCATGATTGCATCAATGTGTTGGGCCCAGGATATAATGTTTTATTAGATAATTTTCCCTAAGAAAATTCCCTCTGAAAATATAGACTATTGAGTCAACAGCCAAGACACAGGATGGACAATCTCGATTTCTCACCCATTGGTCTCAACTGATTGAGCTATACTCTGGGTCCTTCATTCTAATACACCTGTACATAGAACAGTACAGCACAGAACAGGCCCTTCGGCCCACAATGTTGTGCCGACATAGCTAATCCCTCCTATCTACAGAATACCTCCATTTTCCTCTTATTCATGTGTCCATCCAAGCCCCTTTTAAAAGCCCCCAATGATTTTGCCTCCACCACCCTATCAGGCAACGCATTCCAGGCATCCACCACTGAGTAAAAAAGCTTACCCCTCACATCTTTTCTGAACCTACCCCCCTCACCTTAAATGCATGCCCTCTAGTAGTGGATCGCTCAATAATGGGGGAAAAAGATATTGCCTGTCCACCCTATCTTTGCCCCTCATGATTTTATACACTTCCAACAGATCACCCCTCAGCCTCTGCATATCCATTCCTCAATGTCCCAGTGGCTATGGGGAGATCTATAGTACACCCCCAAGAGAGTGATTGCACCCTTCCTGTTTCCTGAGTTCTACCCATATAGACTCTGTGTCCAAGCCCTCCATTATGTCTCCCCGAAGTGCAGCTGATATATTATTATCTCTAATTAGCATTGCAGCTCCTCCCCCTCTTTTAACCCCCTCTATTCTTCCTGAAACTTTGAAACCCTGGTACATTGATCACCCATTCCTGTTCCTCCCTCAACCAAGTCTCTAATGGCCGCAACATCATAGTTCCATGTATTGATCTATGCTCTTAAGTTCATCATTGCCCATAATACTCCTAGCATGAAAGTACAAACACCAACCCATTCATCCCATCACATCTGTTATTAGACATATACATTCCCTGACATCAACACTCCTGCCTGTTCCCTCACTCACTGACCTGTTGTTCTGGTTCCCATCCCCCTGCAAAGCTAGTTTAAACCTTCCCCAGTAGCATTAACAACCTCCCTGCCAGGATATTTGTTCCTCTCCAGTTCAAATGCAACCCATCCCTCTTGTACAGGTCACCCCTTCCCCAGAAAAGGTTCCAATGATCCAAGAACTTGAAACCCTGCCCCAGCCACTCATTTGTCTGTGCTATCATCCTGTTCTTTCCTTCACTAGCTTGTGGCACCAGGAGTAATCCTGAGATTACTACCTCGGAGGTCCTGCTCTTCAGCCTCCTTCCTAACTCCCTCACCTCATTGCGCAGGACTTCTACCCTTGTCCTGCCTAGGAAGTCTTCAGAAATGTAGCAAAAGAAATTGGCATTTTTTTAATTAATAAAAAGGCCAGGACCATTATATCCAAATTTGTTGATGATATAAAGGGAGATGGGAAAATAAATTGAGGAAGACACATACAGTTTGCAAAGGGATAATAGCTTATAAGGGCAAAAAGGTGGCAGATGGAATATAGAATCAGAGTAATACAGCATGGAACCAGGCCATTTGGTCCAACTAGTCTATGGGCCAAATGTGGGCAGATGGGACTAGCTCACTGGGCAACACAGTCAGCATGGACAAGTTGGGCCAAAGGGCCATTTCCATGCTCTCTGACTCCAAATATCTCCACAAGGGGCTCCACAGTTTCTTCCCACAAGGTCCGAGGATACACTAGGTCAGGCCCTGGGGATTTATCCACCTTAATGTGCTTAAGGCTGCCAATACCTTCCCTCTGGTAATTCATATATGGTCCAAGACATCACTCATTTCCCTCATTTCTTTAGCATATTGGAATATAATGTGCATTCTTCAGAAAATGTGGGGAGATAAGGTTAACCAGGCAGGAAAAATAGAAAAGCAGGATTGGTATTGGTATGGGTTTATTATTGTCAGTTATACTGAGGCACAGTGAAAAACTTGTCTTGCATACTGTTTGTACAGATCAATTCATTACACGGTGCATTGAGGTAGCACAAGGTAAAACAATAACAGATCAGAGTAAATTGTCACAGCTGCAGAGGAAGTGCAGTGCAAGTAGACAATAAGATGTAAGGTCATAAGAAGGTAGTTTGAGAGATCAAGAGTCCATCTTATCATATACGGGAACCTTTCAATAGTCTAACAGCAGGATAGAAGCTGTCCTTGAGCCTGGTGGTATATGTCCTTAAGCTCCTGTATCTTCTGCCTGATGGGAGAGGGGAGAAGAGAGAATGTCCTGGGTGGGTGAGGTCTTTGATTATGGTGACTGCTTCACCAAGGCAGCGAGAGGCATAGACAGAGTCCATGGAGGGGAGACTGATTTCTGAAATTTGCTGGGCTGTGTCCACAACTCTGCTGTTTCTTGTAGCCCTGGGCAGAGCAATTGCCATACCAAGCTGTGATGCATCCAGATAGGATGCTTTCTATGGTGCAGCAATAAAAGTTGTGTCAAAGGGAACATTCCTAATTTCTTTAGCCTCCTGAGGAAGTAGAGATGCTGGTGAGCTTTCTTGGCCAGTGTCTACATGTTGGACAGGCTATTGGTGATGTTCACTCCCAGGAACTTGAAGCTCTCAACCCTCTCGATCTCTGCACCATTGATAGACAGGTGCATGAGTACCATCCCCCTTCCTGAAGTCCATGACCAGCTCTTGTTTTGCTGACATTGAGGAAAAGGTCATTGTCATGACACCATGTCACTGAGCTCTGACTCCTTCCTGTACACAGACTCATCATTTGAGATACAGCCCACTACAGTGGTCTCATCTGCAAACTTGTAGATGGAGTAAGAGAAGAATCTGGTCATGCAGACATGAGTATATAAGGAGTAGAGTAGGGGGCTGAGGATGCAGCCTTGTGGGGCACCAGTGCTGAGATAATCGTGCTGGAGGTGTTGCTGCCTATCCTCACTGATTGCGGTCTGTTGGTCAGCAAGTCAAGGATCCAGTGGCAGAGGGAGATATTGAGTCCCAGGTCTGAGTTTGGTGATGAGTTTGTTTGGAACTAGAGTATTGAAGATGGAGCTGAATTCAATAAACTATAGTCTAACATAGGTGTCCTTACTGTCCAGATGTTCCGGAGATGAGTGTAGGGCCAGAGATATCGCATCCACTGTTGACCTGTTCTGGCAGTAGGTGAATTGCAATGGGTTGAGGTTTTCTGGGAGGCTGGCGTTAATGTGTGCCATGACCAGCCTCTCCATAGAGCACTACAGCTAGAAAACAGGCCATTCAGCCCCTCCAGTCTGTGCCAAAACTTTATTCTGCTAGTCCCATTGACCTGCACCCAGTCCATAACTCTCCAGACCTCTCCCATCCATGTATCTATCCAACTGATTCTTAAGACCATTCCACACTCCCACCACTGAGTGGAGTTCCCCCTAAATCTTTCCCCTTTCACCCTAAAGCCATGTCCTCTTGTACTTATCCCACCTAATCTAGGTGGAAAGCCTAATCGCATTTACTGTCTATACCTCTCAATTTTGTAAACCTCTATCAAATCTCCCCTCATTCTTCTGTGCTCCAAGGAATAAAGCCCTAACCTATTCAGTCTTTCCCTGTAACTAGACTCTTGAAGACCTGGCAATATTCTAGTAAATCTCCTCTGCACTCTTTCAATCTTACTGATATCCTTCCTATCGTTAGGTGACCAGAACTGCACACAATACTCCAAATTTGGCCTCACCAATGTCTTACACAACCTCACCGTAACATCCCAAATCCTATACTCAATATTTTGATTTATTAATGCCAGGATGCCAAAAGCCTTCTTTATAACCCTGTCTACCTGTGATGCCACTTTCAGGGAATTATGTATCTGAACTCCCAGATCCCTCTGTTCCTCCACACTCCTCAGTGGCCTACCATTTACTGTGTGTGTCCTATCTTGATTTGTCCTTCCAAAATGCAACACCTCACACTTGTCTGCATTAAATTCTATCTGCCATTTTCTGGCCCATTCTTCCAGTTGGTCCAGATCCATCTGCAAGCTTTAAAAGCCTTCCTTGCTGTCCACTACGCCTCCAATCTTAGTGTCATCAGCAAACTTGCTGATCCAAGTTACCACATCTAGATCATTGATATAGACAACAAACAATGGACCCAGCACAGATCCCAGGCACACCACTAGCCACAGGCCTCCAATCTGGAAAACAACCATCCACTACCACTGTCTTCTCCCACACAGAGAATCTCAAATCGAGTTTACAACCTCTCCATGGACACAGTGTCTGAACCTTCTGAACTAACCTCCCATGTGGCACCTTGTCAAAGGCCTTACTAAAGTCCATGTGGACAACATCCACAGCCTTTCCTTCTTTCTGGGTAACCTCCTCAAAAAAACTCTACAAGATTCATTAAACACGATCTACCACACACAAAGCCATGCTGACTATCCTTAATCAGTCCTTGGCTGTTCAAATACCTGTATACCCAATCTCTCAGAACACCTTCCAATAATTTACCCACTACTGATGTCAGGCTCACTAGCCTGTAATTACCTGGTTTACTTTTAGAGCCTTTTTTAAACAATAACATTAGCTACCCTCCAGTACCACACCTGCAGCTAAGGACATTAAATATATCTGCCAGGGCCCCTGCAATCTCTCTCAAGGTCTAAGGAAATATCATGTCAGGCCCAGGGGATTTATCTACCTTTATTTGCTGTAAGGCAGCAAGCACCTCCTCCTCCACTAATCTCTATATGTTCCATAACACTACTGCTTATTACCCTTCCTTCTATATCCACTATGCCAGTTTCCTGAGTAAATACTGATGCAAAAAAACTGTTTAAGATCACACTACCCACCCCACCACCTCCTGAGGCTCCACACATAGCCCACCACTCTGATCTTCTAAGGGACCAATTTTGTCCCTTACTATCCTTTTACTCTTAATATACTTGTAGAAACCCTTTGGGTTTACTGTCACATTATCTGCGAGAGTAAACTCATGTCTTTTTTGCTTTCCTGATTTTTAGTATTTTCTTAAATTTTCTATACTCAAGTACCTAGTTTGTTCCTAGTTGCCTGTACCTGCTGTACACCTTAACCAGATCAGATATCCCTTGAAAAATCAAGGTTCCCTATGCCTGTTGGCTTTGCCTTTAATCCTGGCAGGAACATGCAAACTGTACTCACCAAATTTCACCTTTGAAGGCCTTCCACTTACTGAACACGTCCTTGCCAGAAAACAACTTATCCCAATCCATTCTTCCTAGATCCTCATTTCCACAAAATTGGCCTTCTCCAATTTAGAACCTCAACTCGAGAACCAGACCTATCCTTATCCATAATTAACTTGAAACTAATGACATTATGGTCACTGGACCCAAAATGTTCACCTACACATACTTGTCACCTGACTTGTCTGGTTCCTTAATAGGAGATCAAGTATTGCATTCTCTCATTGGTACCTCTATTGATTTAGAAAACTTTCCTGTACACATTTGACCAACTCCAAGCCATCCAGCCCTTTCACAGTGTGGGGAGTCCCAGTCAATATGTGGAAAGTTAAAATCCCCTATTACAACTTTGTTTCTTACATTAGTCTGCTATCTCACTACAGGTTTGCTCCTCCAATTCTCTGACTATTGGGCAGTCTATAATACAACCCTATTAGTGTGGCCACACCTTTCCTGTTCCTCAGCTCCACCCACGTGGCCTCGAGACAAGCCCACCAGGCTGTCCTGTCTACACACAGCTGTGATATTTTCCTTGACTAGTAATGCCACTCCTCCCCCTTTCATCCCTCCTCTATCACATCTGAAACAACGGAACCCCAGAACATTAAGCTGCCAGTCCTGCCCCTCCTGCAACCAAGTCTCACTAATAGCAATAATGTAATCCCATGTGCCAATCCATACCCTAAACTCATCTGCCTTACCAACAATACTCCTTGCATTGAAATAGATGCACCTGAGAACATTTCTATCACGTAAAAACCTTTGATTTCTGTTGATACCTACAGTCCTAACATGACCTTTAACCTCCTCCACTTCACTATCTGCTCTAACACTCTGGTTCCCCTCCCCCTGCAAATCTAGTTTAAACCCCCAGAGCAGCACTAGCAAACCTACCTGCTAGTAGGTTAGTCCCCCTCCATTTCAGGTGCAAACCATCCAGTCAGAACAGGTCCCACCTTCCCTGGAAGGTGGCCCAATTGTCCAGAAACATGAAGCCTTCCTGTTGTGTGAAATTGTTCTTTTAACTGTCTTAAGGAGCAAGGACTCTGGCCTTGAGCTTTGTAGACCAAAACTAGTTTAATCACAAAGGCAAACGCAGGACAGAATGGATGGGAACAGACACATGCTCACTCACGCACAGGATACCACAAACCCGAGAGGGGAAGCGCAACTGGGGTAAAGTACACTCACACACAGTAACAATGTACAACTTCAGGATATAACACTTCAGTGCCCATCCCACACTAGCATTGGCCCTTAACGCTCACCAAGTCTGAGTGAAACACTCCCTGACCATGTGGTGACGCACTCTTACCAATGATCTCGGCATCATTGTCTCACTACTCCTGGGGTCATCAAAAGAGGAAGGGCTAGTGGACACAGCCCTTTTCATGGTGCTAGGAGGCTGGGTGGAGCCTCACTGTTATGATTTGAATGAGCCAATGGTGTGGAAGTCAAAGACAAAAGTTCCTGCCATAGCCAATGGTCAGAGACAAAGGATACTGGTCAGGCAGGTTCAGGTGCAAAAGGTACTCACACCTGAGGGGTGGGTGGAGCCACACCTTGATTGACAGTAGTATCACTTCCGATCAGAGGAACAATGCTGTCCTCCGGTCAGCGGGGGTCAGTGTCGTTACTGTCACATGACAGCCATGTGGATTTCTCACAACACCTCCCTCCTGCACCATCTCCTTAGCCATGTTTTTAGCTGCATTATCTCATTTCTAGCCTCACTAGCACATGGCATGGGTAGCAATCCTGAGACTGCAACCTTGGAGGTTCCGTCCTTCAAATTTGCACTTAACTCTATACTCTTTTCAGGACTGCCTCCTCCTTCCTATCCACATCATTGGTCCCTAAATGGGCCACAACATCTGGCTGCTCACCCTCCCTCCTGACAATATCAATAACTCATATCACAGACCCTGGCACCAGGGAGGCAACAAACCATCCAGGATCTCTCCCACAGAACCTCCTATCTGTCCCCCTAACTATCAAATCCCCTATCACTACTGCTCTTCTCTTTTCCCTCTTTCCTTTGAGCTGAGGGTCCAGTCTCAGTGCCAGAGATGCAACCACTACAACTTGTCCCTGGTAGATCATCCCCACCAGCAGTATCCAAAACAGTATACTTATTGTTGGTGGGAACAGCCACAGGGGTGGTCTGCTCTTTCTGTCTATACCCCTTCCCTTTCTTGACATTCACCCAGCTACTGGCCTCATGACTTTTAGGGGTGACTATCTCCCTGGAACTCCTGTCTATTTCTGCCTCACAAATGCTCCAAAGTTCATCTAGCTCTAGTTCCCTAACTCAGCTTGTTAGTAGCTGCAGCTGGATGCACCTTTTACAGGTGTAGTCATCAGGGACAAGTGTGCCATCCCTGACTTCCTACAAACTGCATACAGAACACTCAACTGCACTAACTGCTGCCTTCATTACCTATTCCTATGTGAATTAAATTAATTAAAGGAACTTACCCAGCCTTACCACTCTGAGAGCAAGCTCAGCCTCTCAAGCCAAAGCCTCAAAGCTCTACTCCTACCCTGAGCCACTCACTCACTGGCCACTCCTCTTCAGTTACCCCTCCTTATCTTTGTCCCTGCCAATTGCCTCAAGTACACATTCCCTCTAATCAACCACTCAACACTCTGTTTAACCCTTCAGTTGCCGTCCACTTTTTCAGCTTTTTAAATACACTCACCGGACCTGAAAGGGAATTGCTGCTCCAACGGCTCCCGAGCTGCTTCTGTAAAAGAAAAGCCCGTGAAACACACAAGCTTTTTATATACACTCACCAGTATATATACACTCTCGAAGCACTTCATGATGTAGATGTCAGAGCCACTGGTTGGTAGTCATTAAGGCATGTGACCTTGTTTTTCTTAGGTACCGGGATGATAGTGGTCTTCATAAAACAGGTGGGAACTTCAGATTGAAGCAGGGAGGTGTTAAATATGTCTATAAATACCCCCACAGCTGATCAGCACAATATCTGAGGACACAGCCAGGTATACCATCCGGGCCAGATGCTTTCCGCAGGTTCACTCTCCTGAAGACTGATCTTACATCCTCAACAGTGACCATGGGTTCAGGTCCATTGGAGGCTGTCAGGGTGGGTGGTGACAAGCCATTCCCCTTCTGTTCAAATCAAGCATAGAATGCTTTAAGCTCATCGGGAAGGGATGTGCTGTTGTTGGCGATGCTGCCCGACTTTGTTTTGTAGCCTGTTGTAGCATGTAAGCCTTGCCATGACTTTAATGGTAAATGAGAAATGAATGCTGGTGTTTGGAGGGATCTGAAGTTGTATGTGGAACACAATGTGGGCATTCTGATGCAGACAGTAATTAGGAAATCAAATGGAACATCAACCTTCATTGAAAGAGATTCAGAGTACACAAGTAGGGAACAAATACAGAAAATGCTGGAAAAAAATGGCACAGGTCTGACAAAGTTTTCTGTTTCTCTTTTCAGAAATGCTACTTGACTTGATGAGTTCTTCTAGCTTTTTCTATTTTTGTTTCAGATTTCCAGCATTTTTTGATTTTGACAGAAGTAGGAAGGTCTTGTTACATCCATTAGTGGGCTTCAGTGAGACCACACCTGGACTTCTACATACAGTTTTGAACTCTGTTTCAAGAAGGAGGAACTTGCCTTTGAGACAGTGTGGAGAATTGATTCCGGAGATGAAGAGATTGTCATAGGGAAAGAAGGAAAAGGTTGAGTCTGTACTTAGTGGTGTTCAGAAGAATGATTTGATGGCTTTATTGAAACATGTGTGATTCTGAGGGTCTGGACAGGGTGGATGCAGAGAGAATGTTTCACATGGCGGGAGAATCTTGGCCTCAAGATGAAATGTTGGCAATTGAAAACTCAATGAGGAGGCATCTCTTCTTTGCAAAGGTCGTGAATTGTTGGTGGAATCCCACCCCACCAGCCTCCCCCATAGAGCTGTGGAGGTTGAGCCATTTTACACTCAAGTTTGAAGTAAACCAGATTTTTGACATATCAGAAGTCAACAGTTATGAGCAAGAAAATGGACCTGAGGCAAAATGATTAGTCATGATCTTATTGAGGGGGCTGCTTTTTATCATCTTGCGTTCGCTTCAGATAAAGCTAATTGTAGATTTGCAGAGGGAGAAAGTATGGTAGTAAAGTTGGGTTAAAAGGCTTGTTGGTAGATAAACAATAACATCTTTAAAGAAATACTTTAATATTTTAAGAATATACTTTAAAGCAGTAAGAACTCCATGGTAATGAATTATCCAAGGCTGATTTAAGAGATTACGGTTCTGAGGTCTTCATCCTGTAAGGTTAGCCCTGTTTTTCTTCCTACAGATGCGGTCTGATCTGCTAAGTATTGCCAACATTTTCTGTTTCTATTTAAGAGATTAAGTATTGTATTCGATTCCAGGAAAGCACATAATATTGCCAAAAAGACTAGTAAACCTGAGGACTGCAGTAGTTTTCAGAACCAGCAAAGGTGACCAACATTTTGATTTGGGGGAGAATGTAGAATGTGAGATTGCCTTTGCAAATAATACAAAAGAAAGATTGCAATAGCTTATTTAAAAATAGATGCAATAGAAGATATGGTTCTGTTAGAGGTGGAGGCAGGAACAATTACAATAGGGAGCGAGCAAATTGCTGAGGTATTAAGCAAATATTTTGCATGTTTTCACAATAGAACACCATAAAGAAAACACTAGATACTGTGGGAAATTAAGTCCAGTGAAACACATGTATCTCGGTGAATTAAAGCAGTAGGTCACTTTAAATGAAGTGGTTAACAGCATATGGTACACCGGTGTTCATTAACTGAGGCACAGATTACAAAAGCATGGAGGTTACTTTGAATAAAATGCCATCTTTATAAACCACAACTGATGTATGGCATTCCAGTTACTACACTTGAGGAAAGATGCAAACATTGGAGAAAGGGTTTGGAAAAGATTCACTGTAATGATTTCTGGAATAAAGGATTTCAGCTCTCAGGGTACACTGGAGAAACTAGGGTTCTTATCTTCAGGGGTATTACTATCACTCAGTTCCACACCATCAATTTTCTAGACCTCATCACTGACAAAAACAGAACCAGCTATGTGGCTACAAGAGCAGGGTATCCTGGTTCACATGACTCACCTCCAGATACATCAAAGCCTTGCCATCACCAACAAGGCAGAAGTCGTGGGCATGATGAAAATACTCCACTGCTTGTTAATGCAGCTCCAACGATACTCAATAAGCTTGACACCATGAAGAATAAGTAGCCCAGTAAATTGGCTCCCCATTCACCTTAAAGTTAATCCCTGAACCACACTGGCACACAGCTTGTGCCATTTACAAAATGCACTGCAGTCACTCTCCTTGGTGACTTGGCACCTCACAGATGGAACCTGTACCAACCAGAGAAATAATGGCTTCATGCATGTGGGACCTTCACCAGTTGCCTGTTTTCCTTCCAGTGGTACACCATTGCACAGCACTGTGACTTGAAATACATTGCTGATTCTTGCTGGGTGTGACTGCTGGAACTCCCTTCCCAACAGCACTGAGGGACCACCTCCCTTAGAAATAGTAGCAGTTCAAGAAGGCAGCTCACCACCACCTTTTCAAGGGCAATTAAGTGCTGGCCTTACCAGTGATGTCTAATTCCTGAAAAAATATTAAATAACAAAATGTCTCCAACTACAAAACAGGTTCTTAACAGATTCTTAAGAAATGATAAGTATTTAAGAAATGAAATTTATTCACAAAGAAACAGACTAGTTTTCACTAATTCCATTAATGGGGAAATGGCATTGCTCTGTGACTGGTGGAGACTCAATGGCCAGACTCGGAAGGAAAAATGAAATAAGAGATCAGGATAAAACTTAATAATCTGCCTTTCATAGCCAGTGGCTAAGTCCATTTAACTAGATTAATAAAACTTCACCAGGTTTCTACTTAAGAATGTTGAGATGTTTGTCTTAGTTCCGGCGAAGAAAGCAAAGCAGATTTTGTAGTGACTTTGCAATGAGATTGAGCAGAAACTTGAACCCTGACTTCACTTAAAACAAAGACTTTAAGTTTGCAGATGACGCTAAAATAGGTTGTATCGTGGACAATGAAGAGGGTTATTAAAAATTACAGGGGGATCTTGATCAGCTGAGTAAGTGGGCTGAAGAATGGCAAATGAAGTTTAATTTGGATAAGTGTGAGATGTTGCATTTTAGAAAGTCAAATCCAGGTAGGACTTTGACGTGAACATCAGGGCCCTGGGGAGTGTTGTAGAACAGGAGGACCTTGGAGTGTAAGTATATGGTTCACTGAAAGTGGAGTCACAGGTAGACAGGGTGGTGAAGAAGGCTTTTGTCATGCTGACCTTCATAAGTCAGGGCATTGAGTATAGAAGCTGGGATGTCATGGTGCAGTTGTACAGGACGCTGGTGAGGCCGCACTTGGGAGTATTGTGTTCAGTTTTGGTCGCCCTGCCTTTGGAAAGATATTACTAAACTGGAAAGAGTGCTGAAAAGATTTACAAAGATGTTGCCAGGACTTGAGGGGCTAGCTTACAGGGAGAGGGTAAACAGGCTAGGACTTTATTCCTTACAGCATAGGAGACTGAGAGGTGATCTTATAGTGGTGTATAAAATCATGATGGGCATGGATAGAGTGAATGCACTCAGTCTTTTTCCCAGTGTTGGGGAATCAAGAACTAGAGGGCATAGGTTTAAGCCGAGAGGGGCAAGATTTGATAGGAACACAAAGATTAGTATATATGTGGCATGAGCTGCCAAAGGAAGTGGTTGAGGCAGGTACAATAACAACTTTTAAAAGACCGTTGGACAGGTACATGGATTGGAAAAGTTTAAAAGGTTATGGTCTAAACTCTGGCAAATGGGACTAGCTTGGATGGGGTATCTTGGTCGGCATGGACCAGTTGGGCCGGAAGGCCTGTTTCTGTGCTGTTTATCTCTGACTCTCCATTACCAAGTGTAATTTTGGGTACTGTTTGTAAACTTTTTGTGTTCAGTGAAAAATGCCTCAATATCTAAATTTCAGTGTTGTGGGAGCACTGCCTGCCAAAGATTTGCTTTTCCAATGAGATATAAATCGCCTGTTGTGCAAAGGTGGGTGTAACAGATCTTGGGGAATTTAAGAGAAATAAGAAAATCTCAGTTTTGGTTGGCATTTCTGTCGCTGAATAAGAGTGGAGCACAGAGTTGTTGGTTGCTGCTTGTGTATTCGTTTGTATGCAAGTTATTGTCCTAATTTCTCACATTACAGCAGCAGATCTTCAAAATTCATTGGCTGCTTAAAAAAAAGGTTTTGGGGCATCCTAAGGTTTTGAAGTTTGCTCTATGAATTTTCTAAATTTTTTTCTAAATTTTATTTACAGCGTGGTAACAGGCCCTTCCGGCCCAACGAGTCCACGCCACCCATTTTAAACCCCAAATTAACCTACCCATACGTCTTTGCAATGTGGGAGGAAACCGGAGCACCCGGAGGAAATCCACGTAGACACGGGAGAACATACTAACTCCTTACAGACAGCGACGGGAACCGAACCCTGATCGCTGGCGCTGTAATAGCGTCACCCCTACCGCTACGCTACCATACCGCTTCTTTTGCTTGAATTCTTTTGCTTGAATCTCTATTGCTTATTTGATTTAAGTAAGCGTGTGTTGATGAGCAGAAATAGAAAGAGTTGTTTGTTCAGTTCTGCCTTTATTAGTCTCCTATGTTATTATTGATGCACTTTTAGTATATCCATCCTTTTGTATTTGCAGGTCACATTGATGTCTTTACATCAAAGTTGATTTTGATTGACCAGTTTCCAGCAGCATCAATAATGCAAAAACTTGGATCTTTCAAGTAAGTAAATGGAATACATGGCAATGCTTCATTTGTTAGTTCCACATTCACCTCTCCTGCTGCTGCTGATTGCTTGTCAGGTTACAGCTAGAAGCAGAACTTGCCGAAGTCACAAGTGGTATTGTATGTGACATGGAACTGTAGCCTATCCTTTCTGCCTCTTTAGTGTCTTTGAAGCCCCTTGCACAGAACAAGATGGCCTCCTTCACACCTTTCCTGTTGTCTATCCCATGCTTTCTCACTAACTAATCACCGCACACTTTGGCCTGCTCATCCTCGGCTTCATGTTGCCTGTTGTGACCTTTTTCACACACAGTGTCAGCCTGTGTGTCATCTAGTGTCACATTCCTGGTCTGACATCCTGTTGTGGATTTTCCACAGTTTCCTCGGGATGAAGAATGGAAAAAGATTAAAGCTGTCGTCTTTATCCCACTACTAACTTATGCCCATGTTATTAAGTCAGTCTCCTCCTCTGATCACTGTCTCAGTCTAAAACAATACATTGTATCCTCTCTGAGTAGGGGACCTCTGTAAGGTTGCCCACCCGCACTCCCACCGCAGCCCATCCTCTGCATAAACCCTCATCCATGTTTTTTTCACCTGCACACTTGATTATTCCAGTGCTCTCACAAAGTCACCTTGCTCAACACCTTGCCGTTGGTGACATGTATTGATCCCCTAGTGACTCAGATTTAACATTTAAAATGACCACTGTGCTATAATACCTATAACAGCAAAAGAGCAGGAGGCTATTCAACCCATCAGGTTCATGCCAGGTCCCAAAGGAGCAAGTCCATCAGTGCTATTCGCCCTCTCTCTATAACTTTGTTCTCTCTCACACGTCCCCAGCAGTTTCCCTTTGATTTCTTTTGCCAGTTAACTTGCATTAGGGATAATTTACACAGGATAATTTTTTTTAAATTTTATTTACAGCGTGGTAACAGGCCCTTCTGGCCCATTGAGTCTGCGCTGCCCATTTTAAACCCAAATTAACCTACCTATACGTCTTTGCAATGTGGGAGGAAACCGGAGCACCCGGAGGAAACCCACGCAGACACGGGAGAACGTACAAACTCCTTACAGACAGCGACGGGAATTGAACCCCGATCATTAGCGCTGTAATAGTGTCACGCTAACCGCTACGCTAACCCCTCTTCCCCACTCCCCCTCCACACACACCCCCAGCACGTCTTCTGGATATGGAAGGAAACCTGAGCACCCAGAGGAAACCCACATGGTCACAGTGAAAAGGCACACACTCTACATGGGCAGCACCGGAGGTGTTGAATCTGGGTCCCTGGAGCAGTGAGGCAGTCTGGCCTCATCCCTCCCTGTCTCATAATTGTCTTCCATCCTGCAACTCCTCCCACCCAAACTTTAATTTTCTCTGGAATCTGCCACCTGTCACATTTATAGAACTTGCATTCTTATTGCTTCTTAGCATAGAAATGACCTGAGGTGCTGAGCTAGATAAATAGGGGAGGAAGAATGAAGAAGCAGAGATGTTTAGTATTGACATTTTAGAGCCTGGGGTTAATTGACAGAAGGTGTAGCCAGCAAGGGTGAAGCATTGTAATGAGGTATGCATCCGAGGCCAGAGACTGAGAAATGCAGCGGGAAAGGGGTGGGAAGAGTTTACATTAATAGTACGCATTGAAGCCTTGGCTCATCTTGCAATTGGTAGCTGTGCCTTCAACTCTCTCCTTCCCAGACCCTCAGGCCCTTTAAACTCATTGTGTGGTTGAGTATTTTGTGATGTACTTATGTTGTTAAAATGTGGGTGGTTTGTTTCACCATATGCAACACCTATACTACTCAGAGTCTCAGTTAATGGGGCATGTAGTCCTTATGGACCAAGGTTAGGAGCACACGTATCACTGTATATTACAACTTGTTGAACCCTTTCAAGTTCAGGGGTTTCAAAATCAAAATGTTACTGGCAGACCATTGAAATAGATGTGAGAAAATCAGGGTGGTTAACTTGTAAAGTTGAGCATATCCTTACTTTCCGAAGTGGATTGACAAATATATTTGTGGCAAAACAAAATAGAAAGTCTGGGGAGAAGTCAGTCGTCAGATGGTACCTGTGAAAGGAACAATGGTTAACATTTCAGCTTAATGACCTGTTAAAGTTGTATGAAACCATTACAAAGGATTTCATTGGTTATTGGTAGGACTTGGATGTATTTAGTGTAAGTAATTAATTGGATTGTTTTGGCTGACTTTCGCCTTGCACACTTCACTTCCTACAGCATTGGAAGATTTCATGTGCTCTCCCAATATGCAGGTGTAGATGAGAGATAGGATATCTTTATTAGTCACATGTACATCGAAACACACAGTGAAATACATCTTTAGCATAGTGTTCTGGGGGCAGCCCACAAGTGTTGCCATGCTTCCAGCACCAGCATAGCATGCCCACAACTCCTAACCTGTACATCTTTCGGAATGTGGAAGGAAACCGAAGCGCCCAGAGGACACACACGCAGACACGGGGAGAACGTAAAAGCTCCTTACAGACAGCGTCGGGAATTGAACCCTGGTCACTGGCGCTGTAAAGCGTTACGCTAACCGCGACACTACTATGCTGCCCTTTGATGTTCTGAGCGAGTTAATTTCTTTAGAGCTGGCTGAACCTCCCCACTATCTTGGCATAGACATAACTTGCCCCCCTGTACTTTCCAGCCACCCATTTTGTAGCAGGATTTGGGGGTGGGGAGTGCACACTATATTACACTTCTGCCACAATGTCTATCAACTATGCAAGACAGCAAATGCAGTGGAAAAGGTAAAGGCAAAGCAAGGCTTCAGGCTGGATTATGTCAGTAAGATAGAGATCTTATTTGGGCTCCTTCAAAGGTAAATTTAAGAAAGGTTGCAGTCATCTCTCCTTCAAGCTAAGAGTGGTCCAATTTAGAGCAGCTGTGGATGGTGGAACATTGGTTTTCCAGCTGGATTCTCACATCTGTATTTGTAGCCTGAGCCTGCTGGTGTAAGAACACTCCCTTTGTTATAACAATGTCTTTGGGTCATTCTTGGATCTGCAATCTATTGAACGAGTGCTAGTTATTAGAACAGAATCACAGGTGCACTATCAAACACAAAAGTTGGTAAGATGGGCAGTAGCAGATGGAATTTAACCATGATAGGTGTGAGATGATGTATATTGGGAGGACTAATAAGGGTAGATATACACGACGAGTGGTAGGGCCTAAGGGAGTACTGAGACACAGATGGACCATGGTGTACAAGCCTAACTTTCCCTGAAAGTGGCAGCACAGGTAAATGAGGTAGTGAAGAAGGTGTACGTGATACCTGTCTTCATTAGCCAAAGCTAATAGAATACAAGAACAAGGAGGTTATGATATAAAGTTTTAAATCACTCCTGGTCAACACACTCCAGGAAGGCCCATGATTGCACTGGAGATGGCGCAGAGGAGATTTACCTGGACGTTGTCTGGGTTGGAGCATTTAGGTTATATGGAGAGACTTGGTAGGCTGGGTTTGTTTTGCTTGGAGCAGAGTATACTGAGGTGGAACCTCATAAAGGTTTTTGTTTTGAGTTATTTTTATTTTACTTTGAGTTTTTACATTGAGGAGTATAGGTAGGGAATAGAAACTATCTCCTATATCAGAGGTATCTAAAACTAGAGGGCATAGGTTTAAGGTAGATGGGATCTGAGGAATAAATCTTTCACCCAGAGGGTAGTTGGAAGCTAAAACATTTTTGTCTGAGTGAGTGGCAGTGCCAGGTACTCTCACAAGAAGTATTTAGACGGGCATTTGAATCACCAAGACATAGAAGGTTACAGACCCAGTCTTGGTTAATGTGATTAGTGCAGATGTGTAACTGTTGATTGGCATGGACATGGTGGGCCGAAGGGCCTGGTTCTGTGCTGTATGACTGTGACCCTAGAACTGTTCATGTTCTCAACAGTATTCAGAGTTTAATAAATATATGGGATGAAAATGTAGGATGTTACTCGGTAATCTTCAAGAATAATTTTGAGGACATAATGTAGACATTAAACTCTGTAGGCAAAGGCACTTTATGCTCACCCAGGCTGTCATACACACAGTTATACTGTTATACAATTATAAACGTAAGTTAACATGAGAGTTCTTACTCGTGCCATGCCCTTGCACTCTGACTTGCCCAAACATGTGCTTGCTGCTTTATTTGCTATTGTGTTACCACGTTACCACATGCAGTGATTACAGTTGCAGAATCTGATACACCTATATCTTTCCCTTGTGAAGCTGCTGCTGAAGATTCCTGAAAGTGAGTCATTGTTGTTTCCAGCCATATTGACAATAGGCCAGTGGTGTTCTACATTCTACAATTCAATTGCATTTCTGATGTAACGAACCTTTGCTTTCAGTTTTCTTTCTCTATTCTCATTGTGATTCTTAACAATATCTTTTCTTGTTCTTGCAGCCCTGTAAATTCATTAAACCTCCTTCACCACGTACTGAGAAAAGTCACAAGGTGAGTGCTTTATGTATAACTGTGCATCTTCCTGTGTGATATCTTCATGCAAAACTCTCAAGGATTTGGGTGTTCACACAGTGGACAAAAAAACTGTGATAAGGAATAGAAGCAAGAATCCCTGTGCCACGAGCTAGTGAGAGTAAGAATAGGGGGATGTGGCAGATGAATGCATGGCTGAAGAGTTGGTGCAGGGAGCAGGGTTTCAGCTTTTGGAGCCATTGGGATTTCCTCTGGGACAGAGGTGACCTGTACAAGAGGGACGCCTTGCACCTGAACCGGAGAGGGGGTGATATCCTGCAGGCAGATTTGCTAGTGCTACTAGGGAGGGTTTAAACTCTATTGGCAGGGGGTGGGATCCAAAGCAGATGGGAGGCTGGAAGTTAAGACAAAATTCAATGACAAGTCAGTAGACAAGGCAGGCAGCAGCATGGCAGGGAGTGAGGAAAGACTGTTGGATTAAATTGCATTTATTTCAACACAAGAGGCCTGACAGGTAAGGCAGATGCACTTGGGACATGGGTAACTACGCTGGACTAGGATATTACAGCCATTACAGAAACATGGCTAAGGGAAGGACAGGACTGGCAGCTAAATGTTCCAGTGCACATGTGCTATGGGCAGGATAGAGGAGGAGGAAAGAGAGGAGGGGGAGTTGCATTTCTGATTAAGGAGAAGGACAGATCTGGTCCACAAGTTAATGTTCTAAATTGGGGCAAGGCAAATTTTGATGGTATTAGACAGGAACTTGCAAAAGTTGATTGGAGTAGGTTGTTTGCAGGCAAAGGGATGTCTGGCAAGTGGGAGGCTTTTAAAAGTGAGATATCGAGAGTTGGAGATTTGCATGTTCCTGTTAGAGTGAAGGGCAAGGCTGTCATCGCCATATTAGAATCTTTTTTTCTCCTTGGGTTTATGAGAAATTACTAAGCCAAACTCTAAACAGTTTCTCATGGATTCTCACCCCAGCAATAAATGACAATATTCTATCACTTTTTTAATTACTTACTGAACCTGCATCCTTGCCCTTTGCAAATGATGCACATGAACACCAGTAAGCCTCTGCACCTCAGAAGTCTCTCACCATGCAGATAATATGCATCTTTTTTGCCAATATGGACAATTCACATCTTCCCACATTGTACTCCATTTGTAAAATCTTTCTCACTCACTTAACTGTCTGTATCCCTCTGCATTCACAACTTTCTGACCTATTTTTGTGTTCTCAGCAACCATGTGACATGTAGATGACAAGTAGGAGGAGGATCTTGGATGGATCCGTGGGGAACACTAGAGGCTAGAGTTCAGATGTGAGAGAAACCATTGCAGGTGATTCTCATGATTGACAGGTGGAACCAGGTAGCCCACTCGCACCTAGCTGAACGATAGTGGACTTTGAAAGAGTGTGGCCTGGACAACTGTATCAAAAACTATAGGGGTCAAGAAGACACACTAACTTTGGATGTTTAATGTCATTGAAAATATTTGTTATTGACCCTGTAGTAAGGTCAAAAACCTGCTCTGAGTGATTAATAGAAGTTTCACAAGATCACAAGACAAGGGAGCAGAAGCAGGCCATTCGGCCCATCGAGTCTGCTCCAAGGGAAAGGGAAAAAAAGAAATGAGAAATGGTGGGGGGGGGGGGGGGGGAGGGGGACAAAAGAAAACCTATTCTAATCCCAATTTCCGGCTTTATCCCCATATCCCTTGATACCCTGACTATTTAGATATCTATCTATCTCCTCCTTGAATGCCCCCACTGATCTAGCCTCCACTGCTGTACATGGCAAGGAGTTCCACAAATTCACCACCCTCTGGCTAAAGAAATTTCTCCTCAACTCTGTTTTGAAACTGTACCCTCTAATTCTAAGATTGCGCCCTCTGGTCCTGGACTCACCCACCAAGGGAAACAGCCTAGCCACATCTACTCTGTCCTTTCCTATCAACATTTTAAATGTCGCTGTGAGGTCCCCTCTCATTCTTCTCTACTCCAGTGAGTACAGTCCAAGAGCCGACAAACGCTCATCATACGTAAGCCCTTTCATTCCTGGAATCATCCTCATAAATCTCCTCTGAACCCTCTCCAACGTCAGCACATCCTTCCGAAGATATGGGGCCCAAAACTGCGCACAATATTCCAAATGAGGCCTCACTAGTGCCCCGTAGAGCCTCATCAACACCTCCTTACTTTTATACACTATACCTCTCGAAATGAATGCCAACATAGCATTCGCTTTCTTTACCACTGATCCGACCTGGTGATTAACCTTTAAGGTATCCAGCACGAGTACCCCAAGTCCCTTTGTACTTCCGTACAGTGAATTTTCTCTCCTTCTAGATAATAATCTGCCCGCTTATTTCTGCTTCCAAAGTGTACAACTGCACACTTCTCAACATTGAATCTCATCTGCCATTTCCTTGCCCATTCTCCTAAACTGTCTAGGTCTCTCTGCAACCTTCCTATCTCCTCAATACTCCCTACTCCTCCACCTATCTTGGTGTCATCCACAAACTTAGCCACGAAACCATTTATTCCATCATCCAAATCGTTAATGTACAAGGTAAAAAGGAGCGGTCCCAACACCAACCCCTGTGGCACACCACTAGTAACCGGTAGCCAACCAGAACTAGATCCTTTTATTCCCACCCTTTGCTTCCTGCCAACCAGCCAATGCTCCACCCATTCTGTTATCCTACCCGTAATTCCATGACCTCTCATCTTATTAATCAGTCTCTTGTGAGGCACCTTATCGAAGGCCTTTTTAAAGTCTAAATACACAACATCTACCGCCTCTCCCTTATCCACCCTACCTGTGATTTCTTCAAAGAACTCCAATAGGTTGGTCAGGCAGGATCTTCCCTTCACAAAACCATGTTGGCTAGGACCTATCTTGCCTTGCGCCTCTAGGTGTTCCGTAACCCTATCCTTGAGGATAGATTCCAGTAACTTTCCCACCACTGACATCAGACTAATAGGTCTGTAATTTCCTTTATGCTGCCTCCCTCCTTTCTTATACAGCGGAACTACATTTGCGACCCTCCAGTCCTCCGGAACCATGCCGGAATCTATCGATTCCTGGAAAATTATCACCAATGCCTCCGCTATCTCTAAAGCCACCTACTTCAGAACCCGGGGATGCACCTCATCCGGTCCGGGAGACTTATCAGTCTTTAGTCCATTTAGTTTTCCTAGCACCTTCTCCCTAGTAATCTTAACTGAACTCAGTTCCATTTCGTGAGACTCCTGACTAACCGGCACATTGCTGATGTCCTCCACGGTGAAGACCGATGCAAAATATTCATTCAATTCCTCTGCCATCTCTCTATCGTCCATTATAATATCTCCTGCACCGTTATCAATTAGTCCCATATCAACCCGTGTCTCTCTTTTACTCCTTATGTACTTAAAAAAACTCTTGGTATCCTCTCGAATGTTATCCGCCAGCTTCCTTTCATAATTCATCTTTTCTTTCCTAATGACCTTCTTAGTTTCTCTCTGCAGGTTTTTAAAAGCTTCCTAGTCTTCTGTTTTCCCACTAATTTTTGCTTCTTTGTACGCCGCCCCTTTTGCTTTTATTTTAGCCTTCACCTCTCTCATTATCAACATTTGTGCCTTTTTTCCATTCAATACCTTTTTTCTTGGAAGATATCTATCCTGCATTTTCCTTATTTCCTGTAGAAATTCCTTCCATTTCTCCTCCGCCGTCCCTCCAGCTAGCTTACTTTTCCAATCAATTTGGGCCAACTCTTCTCTCACACCATTGTAATTTCCTTTGTTCCACTGAAATATCGATACACCAGTTATCAGCTTCTCCTTCTCAAACTTGAAACTGAACTCAATCATACTGTGATCACTGGTTCCCAATGGTTCCTTTACCTTTAGTTCCCTAATCACCTCCAGTTCATTACACAGCACCCAATCCAAAACAGTCGATCCCCTGGTGGGCTCATCAACAAGTTGCTCCAGAAAAACGTCCCTTAGACATTCCACAAACTCACTCTCCTGAGTTCTACTGCCTTGCTGGATTTCCCAGTCCACCTTCATGTTAAAATCCCCCATAATTATCTTCACATTGTCACTCTGGCATGCTTCTTCTATCTCAAACTGCAGCTTATCGTCCACTTCCTGACTGCTGTTAGGGGGCCTATATATAACTGCTACTATTGTCCTTTCACCCTTGCTATTTCTTAGCTCCACCCATAAGGATTCCACCTCCTCTGACCCAATGTCCTTCCTCTCTATTGATTTTATATCGCTACTAACCATCATGGCCACACCTCCCCCTCTGCCTACCCTCTTATCCTTCTTATACACTGTGTACCCCTGGACATTCAGTTCCCAATCACATCTGTCATAAAGCCATGACTTGGTGATTGCCACAATGTCATATTTATTAACCTGTAGTTGTGCCACTAGGTCATGATAATGCACTTGGGATAAAATATATCTTTGGAGAGGAGAGAATCCATGAGAAACTGTTCACAGTTTGGTTTATTAACTTTTTATGACCTCGAGGGAAAACAAAATATTCCAAATGCGAGTGATGAAAGCATGAATGTAGTTCACATGGCATGTTATCCAAGACTACACTTTTCAATAACTATATGGAAGGCACTCTTTAAAAATTGTACAAAATCCCAAGGTGATTGTTTAAACAAACATAGATATTGTTGAACAATGTCTTGATTGAGAGGAAAAGAAAGACAGTTTAAAAAACACTGGGCAACTCCTGGTAACCAATTAACACCCAAGCTCCTGGTGGAAGAGAGCACAAGCACAACAGAAGCAGTCAAGTCAAGTCCAGTGTATTGTCATGCACACAGGTATGGTGAGGTACAGTACAATGAAAAACTTCCAGCAGTATCACAAGCACATGGGTACAGACAACACACAGAATATAAATTATACATAGAATTATACCATAAAAGAAAGACTGCAAAAGCAAGACTTTAGTGCAAAAAAAAGACACAATCAAAGACAGGCCATGGTAGTGCAAGAGGTGGTCCATAGTTTTCCATTGCTGAGGTACAGTTAGGGTTGTGTAATAGGTTCAAGAACCTGATGGTTGTAGGAAACATCCAGAGGCAGAGTTCTGAGTGAATGAGGCACGGGATAGGGAAACAGGATCTGAGGTAAAATTGCAGGGCAGAGAGTATGATGGTCAGAAATACATAGCCAAACCCACAAAGAGGACATTGTACAAGGAGGGTAACTCACAGGAAACCAATGTGGAAAGCAAATAATTGTTTAACAAGTGTTGCCCTGTGGCAGCAGAGGAGGCAGAAGAAGAAATATCCCTCGTTTCCAGATCAATTACTGCAGACTGGAGGGTAGCAAATTTAAGCTGGACTTTCAGTTAAAAGGAGGAAGAAAGTGGGAATCACATAGTTCGACAACAGACAAGGAAAATGCTGTTATTATGCAAATGATGAAAGGGCATTTAGAAACTGCCAACATGATATGGCAGCATTTACACAGTTTTGAGTTTGAGGGTGTATTTAGCAGATTTTAGAGAATTGGCCAAACATTGAAGACTTTTTCTACAAAACACAATAATGTGAGAAAGTTTAGAAATAGAAAAGCCACAGCCAGTCTCAAAGTCTGCTCTCAATCACCAATTCTCTCCTATGTCTTTGTTTAATGTTCCCAAAACCTCCCCTCTACAGCTGGACAGGGGTTCACTAATTCACGATTCCTGAATCAACACACCTGAGCAGCTTTTCTTTGAGTTTCCTTTTCCTAGAGTTTGTGAAAACATCAAATATAAGTTGCAACTTATCCATTCCTTTACAAATCATGAATAATACCTCCCCTGAATCTCAAACAACCCCAGGTCCTTCACACTCCCCTCAGATCACACCCCTTTCATGTCATTTTGGTTGGCCTGATCATCATGCCTCAATTGCATGAAAACTACACTGTGTTTCAAGACCCCACATCACAAGTGTGAACCATAACAGAGCCTGGCACATCCCACTGGGATTCATTCAATCCCTCTGACTCTACATCTTATTTACATATCTAATTGCTGCATTACGCACTCTTCACCAACAACTTAGACTACTGTCACACACGTTTCTGCCATTTTTAATCTTTTACACCAGACACATTCTTTTAATGTTAAATCATTACCTATCCAAGGCCAACAAGTCTTTTTTTTATCCGGCCTGCCCCTTCAAAGTTATTGGAACACCTCGCATCTTCTCTTTGGACCTCATCTGCAAATTTTGTTTGCTGCTTTAGTCTCTCTTGATCCAATTTTTTTTCTATACACTGGAAGCAACACATGGCCCAGCACTGATCCCAGTGACATGCCACTGATGACCTCTAGGTTCTGTCAGATTGCACGTGGAAGCTGGCCCCACTGCCGTTGTGCAATATCACTAAGGCAGCCACGAGTTTTCTTAATGCAGGGGTTCATCTCAAAATATCAAGCATTCCCTTCCCTCCACAGCTGCTACCTGACCCACTTGAGTTCCTCCAGCAGTTTGTTTTTTTGCTGCAGATCTCAGCATCTGCAGTCTCTTGTATCTCCACGATCTTTCTTTTATTCCGTTATGGATGTTGCTTGTAAGACTAGCAGTGATTGCCCATCCCCCAGTTCCCTGAGGAGAATGCCCATTTCAGATGGCAGTTGAATCAACCACACTGGGTTTGAAGCCACACTGGGTAAGGACTGTGGAGCTTCTTCCCTGAAGATCATTAATGAACCAGATGAATCTTTAACCAACCTATAGATTAGTAGTTACCATTAAATTAACTGAATTTAACTTCCCCTGCTGCCATGGTGGGATTTGAACTTCTGGCATTGGTGTAGGCATCAGGATTACTGGTCCAGTAATTTCACCATTATGCCATTGATCCCTGAGAAAGAGAAGACAAAGAATAGATCCTTTGCAGAAGTAAGAGTGCAGGGCTGAGAAGTGGATTATTGCTGGAAGTACTTCAGTTAGCATTAGACAGCAAAGGGTCATATGAAGCAAGCCATTGCCATTTAGTTTGTCAGCGGAGAAATGGTCTGCTCAGTCTATGGTTATCGACCGATTGATGAGGGAAAATGCACTACTCATCTAAACTCTGCCGTCATTGTCCTGAATTTCACGAAGTCCCGTATACTCAGTGAACTAAAATATTGTTTTCGAAGGCTTGCCCCCTTTGTTCCTGTAATCTATCCCAAGGAAATGAGTCATGGAGTCGTATGGCACATGAACAGGCCCTTCAGCCCACCACGTCCATGCTGACCTTTTTGCCCAAATACACTAATCCTATTTGCCCATATTAGGACCATATCATATATACCTCTATCAGATCACCCTTCAGCATCCTTTGCTCCAGGATAAACAACCCAGCCTATCCATTCTCTCCCCATAACTCCAATCCAGACAACACCTTGGTGAATCTGCTGTGCATGGCCTTCAGTGCCACCACGTCCTTCCTATAGAGTGGTGACCAGAACTGCACACAATACTCCAAGCCTCCATGCTCCTCCAATTCTGACCTTTGATCATCCCTGAATTTCATAGTCTCACCGTTAGCAGCTGGCTTTTCAGCAGCCTAGATTGTGAGCTCTTGAGTTCCCTTCATAGACCTCCTAACCATTCTTTCTTGTTTAAAGGTGACCATTAAGCCTTTGTATGTGACTTATGGTTGATTTTGATCAATAACTCTTCTGTGAAACATCTTGAGATTTTTTGCTGTGTTAAAAGTGTTGTAAAAAGTCTGTTGGTCCAGTTCCCTTACCTCCTACATGGCCTGGCTGTGAAGGATTTACACCTTATTTTTCCTCATTCACAGAATTGTATCGTGCAGGTGGGGGGCCATTTAGCTCATTGGTCTGCACTGTTGTTTTTAAAGAGCAGTCTAGTTAGTCCCATTCCCCTGCTTATTTCCTGTGCCCCTGAAATATTTTCCTTCTTTCCAGTATTTAACCATTTCTTTCCTGAAAATTTGGATTGAATCTACTTCTGCTGCCTTTACAGGCAGTGAATTCTTGATCGTAACTACTCACTGCACTACTCACAAGGAGGTATTACTGGATTTAGTGCTGGGGAATGAGGTGGGCCCTGTCAGTGGGGAGAACACTTGTGGAAGAGTGGTTGTTGTGCCATAAGGTTTAGTTTAGTAATAGAGAAGGGCAAGGAACAATCTAAAGAAACACTCAGATAAGAGAGAATCGAACCAGGGTGAAATGGAACCAAAGCTTGATAGGAGAAACTGTAATGAAATAATGTGAGGTCTTTCAGGAGATAAGACCACAAGACATAGGAGAAGAATAAGGCCACTTGCTCCATCGTCTCTGCTCCACCATTCGATCATGGCTGATTTATTTTTCCCTCTCAACCCCATTCTCCTGCCTTCTCCCTGTAACCTTTGACACCCTTACTAATCAAGAACCTATCAACCTCCACTTTAAATATACCCAATGACTTGGCCTCCACAGCCGTCTGTGACAATTCCACAGATCCACCACCCTCTGGCTAAGTAAGTTCTTCCTCATCTCCATTCTAAAGGGACGTCCTTTTATTCTGAGGCTGTGCCCTCTGGCCCTAGACTCTCCCACTACTGGAAACATCCTATCCATGTCCACTCTATTCAGGCCTATCAATATTCAGTAGGTTTCAATGAAATCCTCCCTCATCCTTCTAAATTCTTGCAAGTACAGGCCCAGAGCCATCAAACGCTCCTCATGTGTTAACCATTTCATCGCCAGGATCATTCTTGTAAACCTCCTCTGGACTCTATCGAACGCCAGCACATCCATCCTTAGATATGTGGCTCAAAACTGCTCACAATACTCCAAATGTGGTCAGACCAACACCATATAAAGCTTCCGCATTGCATCCTTTTATATTCTAGTCCTCGAGATAAATGATAACGTTGCATTTGCCTTCCTTACTACCAACTCAACCTGCAAGTTAATCTCTAGGGAATTGTGCACTAGGACTCCCAAGTCTCTTTGCACCTCTGATTTCTGAATTTTCTCCCCACTTAGAAAATAGTCTATGCCTTTTATTCCTTCTACCAAAGTGCATGACCGTACACTTCCCTACGGTGTATTCCATCTGCCACCTTTTTGCCCATTGTCCCAACCTGTTCAAGTTCTTCTGCAGACTGCCTGCTTCCTCAGCACTACCTGCCCCTCCACCTAGCCTTGTATCATCGGCAAACCTGGCCGCAAAGGCATCCATTCCGTCATCCAGATCATTAACATGTACAGTAACATCAAAAGTAGCGGACCCAACACTGACCCCTGGGGAGCACCACTAGTTGCTGGCTACCTCGTCCGTACCAACCATCAAGCATCCTTTTATTCTGATCCTACAATAATCCAATTTTATTCTCCCTACGCTCCCATCAACTCCTCTCAGATTCTACCATGCACTGACATGCTAGGGGCAATTCCCAGTGGGTAATTTACCAATCCACACGTCTTTGGGATATGGGAGGAAACCAATGGATCTGGAAGAAACCCGCACCGTCACAAGGAGAATGTGCATTGTCCACACCACAGCACCAGAGGTCAGGAGTGAACCAGGGTCACTGGAGCTATGAGGTAGCAACATTATTGGCTCTACCATCATGCCACCCTGTTGACTGGGTCCGAATGGGGGTGGAGGTAACAAAACAGCTTGTCATAGTAGGCGAGTTCGACCCACTGAGCTCCTCCAGCAGTTTGTTGCTCCAGATTCCAGTGTCTGCCGTCCCTTATGTCTCCGTTGTCTTAATAGGTGTCAGAGCATTGGAAAGTGGATAAAAGCAGCATTAGTGGCGAGAGGAAAAACCGAGTTAGTGTTTCCAGGTTAATAACCTAACAGGTCTGACCAGTTTCAATAGAAACTGGAAAGGCTGGTTATCTAAACTTGTTGAATTCACTTGATGTCCTAATAGCTATAACATGCCCGGTTGGAAGATGATGTGCTGTTCCTCAAGTTAATGCTGGGCTTTAGTGGAACAGTGTAAAAGGCCAAAGACAGAAGGCAGAGTAGAGTGGGATAGAAAATGGGCTCTTTCTGTGCTGTAACTGCAATTCCTCAAGATCTTTTGCCAATCAACTTAAACTAAATCTTCCCAATTTCCTCTGCTAGCGTACAGCTTGATTCAAACGTGACTTCCTTGAGAACTTTGACACATTAAACATTAACACAAGCACTTTAATGGATTCTCTTCTTAAGTGTTGTTGAATATTTAATCCAGCATTCTTCCAAACTTGCTTACCTTGATCTGAACCCCTACTCCCAGCTTCCCAGTGAAAGCTAAAGTATAAGATTGGGCAGTCATCACTGACCATATCAATCCCCATTTCAGGTCGGAGCCCGATCTATTCTGTTCCCTTTCGCAATCCCATTCCCCTCCCAGACCCGACTCCAAACCAGTCTTTAACTCTGTCCCCATTCCCATTCAGAACCAGATACTACCTGCACCCTGACTGGGCCCCTGCCCTTCGCTGCCCGCCCCAACTGGAGGCACTGTGCCCTTTCCTCCTCCTGGGTCACCCACCTCCCGCTGTCTCTCTAATTGGTCCCATCCCTGGATGAAGGTAGGCAGGGCCTAATTACCAAACAGCACCCTGTCCTTCTTGGTTCTGTGACTGATGTTTGACATCGAGTGAGTGGGACCCTCCACAGTGTGGGTTTCCAGCAATTGAAATGAGTCTGATGCTTTCAGCCATCCCAGCACCAATCTCCGGCTCCCACTTCCAGCAGAGACATTGTGCAGTGTCTCGTTCATCTATCCTGTACAGACATGAAAAAGTCAGGTCTCAACCTAATTTCCAAATAGATTCGTCTGAACTGCTGATAGTACAGCTCATACCAAGACTTGAAAATACCTGTTCTGAGTGGATATGAAATAATACTGTTTATGTCATTATGCTTGGAGATGTTCAGGGATGTTCCATCCGTCTTAACAGTTTTTTCAGTTGGGCCCCCTTAAGTATGTCTCACTCAAGAGCACCGCTTTCTTGTTCTTTAACCGCTCTGAGGCAAAAGAGCGCCAAATAGACAAAGCAGCCAATAGTCCTGAGTAGCCTTAAACCTCTCAGTGGGAGAATAGGTCTCAGTCGTGGCATGTGTGTGTTTGTTTTATCTCATGTGCATCCATGATTAATCAAAAGGCATTTTGTCTGGATGAACTATTGTGGAACCGTGTCATGTTTGTCACTTTTTATGTCAACTTTTCCCTTATAAACTTCTGCCTCGTCTGTGAATTTAGCTTCCACACCATACAGTATGTATGTCCCCAGTTACAGCAGGGTTCTGTTCCTGAGAACTGTTCATAAGCTGAATTTTCGTGAGTTTGAAATGAACACAAACAGTGTGTGGGAGAGGGTCACAGAAACAGCTGTGATGGGAGAGCGAGCAGGCACAGGAAACTGACTCAGTGACTGAGCGAGTGAGTCTGCTCAGCGCTCCCAGTTCTGCTTGGCTCCACCCAGCCCCCGATTGTTGATGCTGGTGGTGGTGGGGGGGGAGGTGGGGGGAGGGGTTGGTGGAGGTGGGGGTGGCGGTGGGGGTGGGGGTGGGAGGGGTTGGTAGAGAAGGCAGACGGAAATGCCTTGTTCCCATCCAGCAGAAGATGCCTGAAGCAGCTGACAAATACGTCCCCATCCATCCTGCCCGTCTCCCATACACTCATCCATATGTATGGGGTGTCCATTAGTCAGGTGTTCATAACTTGGGGAGGTAAAATACACACTGTGACTTCGATGGCTGTCAACTTTCTTTTCTGGGTGGGTCTTTGGCTTTGGTAGTGGGATGGGAACTTCAAAGGAAATTCAGCAAGGAACGAAACAATGCTTGAAGTGGAACATAGAACATAGAACAGTACAGCACTGGACAGGCCCTTCGGCCCTCAATGTTGTGCCAATCTTGATGGCAATTTATACTAAATGTCCTCTTCCTGTGTATCATCCATATCCCTCCATTCCCTTCATATCTGTATGTCTTAAAGTAGAAAGTAGGCAGCAGAAAGAAAGATGAGCAACAAACAGGGTCAAAATACAGAGAAATGTTAAAATGGCAAACTTAAAGGTGTTATACCTAATGTTTGCTTCATTTGCAATGGGTTAGCTGAATTAATAGCACAAATAGAAGAACCTTTAAGAAAGGAGGGTGAGAGAAAATGGGGAACTGCTCACCTGTTGGCCTAACATCAGGTTCAGGGAAAATGCAGGAATCTATAATGAAGGATGTAATGACTGAAAAGAATAAAGAGGATTGTGCAAAGTCAGCATGGATTTAGAAAGGGAAAGTCAAATTTGACAAAGCTGTTGGAGTTCTTTTGAGGATGTCAGTAGTAGAATGAATGTGGTATATTTGAATTTCCAGAAGGTTTTTGATGAGGTCTCACACAGGAAATTGATCAACAAGGTTAGAGAACACCAAGTCAGGGATAATATACTGATATGGATTGAGAATTGGTTATTGGACAGAATGCAAAAAGTGGGACTAAACAAATCCTCCTGGGGCTAGCTGGCTATGACCAGTGGCGTACCATGGGGATCAGTGCTTGGACCGCAATCTACATCAACAAATTGGCCGAGGAGACAAAATGTTACATTTGCAAGTTTGCTGATGTTACTAATCTAAGTAGGATGGTGAGTATGGAGGAGGACGTAAAGTGAGTTCAGAGGCAATGGACGAGCTGAGCGAGTGAATGAGGCTATGATAGATCATGTGGAAAACGGAAGGTCATCCATTTTGGGTCATCCATTTGATTTTGTTCAACGTCTAAGATTACAACAGGATATAGATCAGATGGAAAGTTGGGCATTGTATTGGTAGATCAAATCTAATCCCAGCAACTGCAAGGTGATGCATTTTGGGAAGTCAAATAAGGGTAAGACATTAAATACAGTTAAATGGTTGGGCGTTAAGGAGTGTTGATGAAGAGAGAGACCGTGGGATCCAAGTCCATAGTTCCTTGAAAGTGGCAACACAGGTTGATAGGATGGTGAAGTCATGTACATAAAGTTATAATAAAAGATGGGATGGGCTGGGACTGTTTTCCCTGGAGTGAAGGGAGCTGAGGGGTGACCTAATGGAGGTTCATAAAATTATAAGGAGCGTAGATAGGGGAGATATTCACTGTATTTTTCCTAGGATGGGGGAGTCTAAAACTAGAGGGCGTAGGTTTAAAGTGAGAAGGGGATATGAGGGGCAGGTTTTTCACACAGAGGGTGGAGGGTATATGGAATGAGCTGTCAGAGGAGGTACTTAAAAACAGGTGCAACTGCAACATTTATAAGACATTTGGACATGTACATGGATAAGAAAGGTTTAGAGGGATATGGAGCAAATGTAGGCACGTGTGACTAGTGTAGGTAGGCACCTTGGTCAGTATGAATGTGTTGGGCTGAAGGGCCCGTTCCTGTGTTGCACAACTCTGACTCTATGAGAGCAGTGAGGGAAATGCTTCCAGCTGCTGATTGCAATGGCATGTAAATGAAGCAAAATTTTTAATTTTTGTTAAAATTCTTGATCATGCAGATCCCTTGCTGACACTTGACCCAATTTAGTAGCTAAACAGCAGCTCGTCCAACCCCTCTCCGGGTCTGCCGAGAGTGCTGTGGAGGTCAGTCCACAATAAGCAAGGCCAGAGTGGGACAACCCAGGCCTGCTTCCTTGCCCCATCCTCCTGGAGATTTGATGTTAGTAACTGACTTGTACTTAAAGCTTGAAGCTTTGCACTTGGCTTTTCAGTAGCCATGACTGGTGTGATCACCCCCAGGAAGACGATTGGAAATCAGAAGGATTGCAGATGCTGGAAACTGGGAATAAACGGAAGTGCTGTAGACACTCAGCAGGTCAGGCGGCGCCTGTAGAAAAAGAAACTGAGTTAATGTTTCAGGCAAAAGGTCTCAGACCTGAAACGTTAACTCTGCTTCACCTTCCACAGATGCTGCCTGACCTGCAGAGTGTCCCCAGTGCTTCCTGCTGTTATTTCAGGAAGATGATGGTCCTGTATAGGATCACAGTGCTTCCACGTGCTGCAGGGTGAGGCTGGCCGAATGCTAATCTCAGTAACTGGTACTTCTTTCTTCCTTTAAATCCTAGTTTGCCAGAGGACAGGTACCTGCTGAGTCACTCCTCAGGAGACTCGTCCATCACCATTTATCGCACCTCTCATGGAGGGAAGTTCACCAGAGCAGCCTACAACCTTCATGCTGCACACAGCACGCTCCCTACGATCCCATCCACCCTCTCAGTGCCATGGGTGCCCCTGGATCCCAATGTCCTGCTTCCTTATCATATCCACCACGGCAGAGCTCCCTGTACCTTCCCTCCCAGGCCTGTGGACAACCTCCAGAACCAAAAGGTTTGTTTCTTCATCTTTCACTGTGCTGACAGAATAGACTTCTGGGGATGTTCTGAGTGCACCATTGCTGGGGGCTTTCTGCCGAAGAACAACCAATACAACAGTGTTAAGCTGGCGGGCAGCATTGATTAATGCTTTCTGGGGTTTGAAAGGGCCAGTGTAAATTCTAGTGGTGGAGCTGTGGGACAGAAGGAAAATGTGAATGTAAGTCAAACTTGGCACTTGTGCATCATGGTGCAGTGGATGTTTTAGTCCGCCAACCCCACTGAGTTACTGGAACAACATCAAGAAGGGCAGAGGTGGCAGGTGCAGGGGAACACCACCACCTGCAGCTTCATCTCCAATTGCACGCCACCCTGACTTGGAAATATCATCCTCGCTAGGTCTAAATCCTGGAACTCGCTCCCCAGCAGCACCCTGGGAACACCTTCACTGGAAGGACTGCAGCTGCTTAATTAGGCAGCTCATCATCACCTTTTCAAGGGCATTTAGGGACAGGCAATACATGCTGGACTTGCCAGCAATACCGAGATCCTGAAAGTGAAAATGAGAAAAAAATTCCTCAGCAGACCATGGCACTGACCCCTTAGGTGGGCTAGTTATCAGTGTGAGGACTCTTTAAATGAAGAGAACAGAAAAATCGTACCAGAATTCAGGAACATAAATCTGAGTATGTTATACGTTTATACGAGTTTCAATAGATGTCGATATCGTTCATATTTATACCAGAGCAGCCTCCACGCTGCACACACCCATCCACTCTCTCAGGGCCCTGTGTGCCCCTGGATCCCCGTTGCCTCGAACCTTCTCTCCCTGTGCACCGCTGATGTATCCCAGTGACATTCCCTGTGTTTTATAGCCATTGGCTGAAGTACGGATATCTGTCAACAGGGACACAATAACACTGAAGTTAAGTTACTGCATTGGCAGTTCTGGACCTTGAATCTGGCAATACAAGTCCCACCGTAGCAGCTGGGGAATTTAATTAAATTTGGAAACTTAAAAAGGCTAGCCTCAAGAACAGTAACCATGAAATGACCGGATTGTTTTTAGGGAAGCAGGTAGGTTTTTACGTCCTCGCCCAGCCTGGCCTGTGTGTGACTGCAGACCCACCAAGGGGCATTTAGGAATGGACAATAAATCCTGGAATTGCCAGAACTGCCCACTTCCCACGACCAGATGAATTTTAAAAATCTCCTTTAAGAGCCTTGCTCTGGCAGATGTGGGGAGTTCATTCCCTCTGCCAAGTCCACAGCAGTCTTCTTCACACTGTTCCCCAGCTGCCTCATTTCTCCTGCATGGATTATTTGTTTTCCTTAACAGTTCCTGTTTCAACCATCCCATGAAGCAGGGATGCATGGGAAGAAAAGTCCCTCTTGAAATTCCTTAGTTGATCTGTAATTGTCTGTTGTTGTTGAATGTTCTGCCTTTTGTGTTGCTTGGTGTAGATATGCCCCCTCTTCCCTTCTGAAACAACTCATCAAGTGCTGGTTTCCATTGGTCTGGGCTGTTTAGTGCCTGGCGTTCATCGGCTCCCACTTGTCACGTGCCAGCTCTGTATCCGAATTCAAGTATTTTCCTCGCTCGATGCTGCAAAGCTCAATTGCCTGGACAATGAGCTCACCAAGATGGCAGATGCTGGTCTCGGGTGTGGTCAAACACAAAAGTGGGTCCATTCTACTCTTCAGTCATGGTGTACTGGAGCTTTTGCAACCCTCAGCACTACACTCAGCACCCAGTAATCTGTTATCATTCCAGTTAAAATTTACCCGTGTCTGAAGAATTATTATCCTTCGGTGTTGCAACACAGAAATCAACTTATGTTCAGTGAGGGGGGATTTGTGCCCTGAAATAGGCTGTGAGTCTGGAGAATACATAGGAATATGTATCTGGATTCTGCTAAGACACAGGACATTTTGGCACAGACTGCAGTGCCCACCAAGTGCACTGTACATATTGTGGGCTTTGGTGAGCAGGGGAGCTTGGTAAGGTAAAGCCACTGTTGCAGCTTTATGTTAAAGGAATGAAATAAATTCAATTAACTCAATTAAAAAAGGCATGGCAAAGCAGGCCGGGTGATGTGTCCCAGCTTGTAGTATGTGGGAGCTGATGAAAACTATTGTAATCCAGGGCAACCAGGTCTGCAGTGAGATAATTCTTCAGACGTGGTTAACTTGGGCTCAGAGTTGATGAGTGAGAAAACCTCCTGGAAATAGTGGCGTAATTGAGGAGCTGAAGGAAATTAGCACTGGTGGAGGAAAAAGCATCCAAGACGTTAATAGAACCAAATGCTAATAAGCCTTAGGAGATATGACCTATGTCCCAAAGCTTTAAGAGAGGTGGTGATTGGAGACAGTTGAACACTGGTTGTCATTTTTCAAAATTCACTAGACTCTAGAACAATTCCCACAGATCGGAAGGAAGCAAATGTAATGCGATTATTTAAGGAAGGAGGGAGAGGATAAAAGGGGGGCATAGACTAGTTAGTCTCATGTCAGCAGCAGGAAAAATGTCTGAAGCTAATTCTTAGGGAAGTGGAACAAGAAATTCAGAAACTAGTAAGATGACTGGGCAGAGCTGATGTGGTTTTATGGAAGGGAAGTCATCTTTGACACAACTGTTGGATTTTTTTGAGGTTGTGGGCAGCAGAGTGGATAAGCATGAACTGGCTGGTGTGTGTTGGGACCTTCAGAAGGCCTTCAATAAGGTGCCACACAAGGCATGGGGCACACAGCTGGAGTGCATAGGATTGATGGTAATATTCTGGCAGAGGTTGAAGATTGGTGGGCAGAGAATATGGGTCGGAATGAAGAAGTCATTTTTGTATTGGGAGGCTGTGACTAGTGGGGTGCCCAAGGATTGGTCCCAGGGCCTTATCTGTTCACAGTGTCATTGTGCAGGAGATTCATTCTGATTGTCATCCCAACAGCCACTGAGCTCTCCACTTTGCAGTTCAGCTTTACTGCAAGTTACTGTAGGACCTACTTAAAAAAAGTATGGTCTTGAAAATGTGAGCAACAGACTAATTCACTTTCTAATTACTAGTGTATCAAGAGGGAACAAGATCTTAGTGATGGTGTAATGTTTTGTGGAGATCTCAATCATGATAACATAGCTGTTGTGGGAAAGAGACCGATGTATCAGTTTGAATTGAAGTATTTCCCACTGTGCTTTGCAAGTTCCCAGACCCACTGATGTACCATTATACCTCCCCATTATATATCCTGTACTGATGATGTACCTCCTCAGTATATATGCACACTGATAATATCTCATCCGACACTTATGCAACTCCCCACTTTAATTTTACGTTGATCTACCTCACTGCATTCCCCATACTGATGCTTATAATGTACATGGACACAATTGGCCCTATGATTCCCTTCTTTGCTGTAAATTCTGTGATTGTCTGACCTTGCCCCAGTACTGATGAATCTACCTCCCTGTCACTTTGAACATTTGTTCTAATATGACTGTGATGTACTTCCCCATGATACTTCCTTGCTATTCACCATGAGCTATTGTATTGGTATTGGTTTATTATTGTCACTTGTACTGAGGTACAGTGAAAAGCTTGTCTTACAAACCGATTGTACAGGTCAATACATTACACAGTGCAGTTACATTGAGTTAGTACAGAGTGCATTGATGTAGTACAGGTAAAAACAATAATAGTACAGAGTAAAGTGTCACAGCTACAGAGAAAGTGCAGTGCAATAAGGTGCAAGGTCACAACAAGGTAGACCGTGAGGTCATAGTCCATCTCATTGTATAAGGGAACCATTCAATAGTCTCACACAGTGGGGTAGAAGTTGTCCTTAAGTAATTTCCCATTTTACACCCAGCACCAATATACCTTCCCATCCTACACCTTATTTGCATCCTGTTGCTGGGTCTCTCCTGTACACCCCATACTATTAGCTCCCCTGAACATCTCGTACTGATACACCCACAGTACCAAACAAAATATAGTTGGACAGTTCTGGCAGCCTTTTGACCATGATATGTGTCACCAACTGTTCAGTTCTATTAATTGTAGTTCTGGGCCCCAGGGGTTATGATCAGAGCAGGATCCTGGGTCATCCCTCGGCTTGAGATACTGTGTTGGTGTTCCTATCTGTGTCTTACCTCAAAGCCTGGCTGCCTCTGTTCTGTCCTGCCACGTGGGTACAGGAGCCAACTGACATAAGTGTGGCACTTCCTTAACCCATTCCAAGCCATCCCTAACTGTATGTTACAGAAGGCTGCGGATGTGAGGCATGAGGCTGCAGGTAGGGTTTGAAAGCAAGCAGCAGAATGTTCAAGCTGTTTCTCAGAGTGATGGGACCATGTGGGTCTGGATCTCAGAGAGGTTGGCAATGGGAGCAGTCACCTTCTGAACTAGAACCAGCAAGAGGTGAACCTGCAGATTGGCCAGTTGACAAGGTTAGGGGACTGGAGGCAAAGGAGACGTGCTAGTGATGGCTGGGACATGAGGAAACAACCTGTTCCGATGACGAGAGTTGTGGTGGAGAGCAGGTGGGATGGGTTGGGGTAGGTAGCTCAGTGGTCATGCCTCTAATATTTCCCAGTCTCGTCAATCTGCTGTGCTTCAGAGTTCTGCTTCCAGATAAGAGCTCCAGGTTGTGGTTAAGCATTAAAGCAATTTTTACATTGTTTCATGTCAAAGATTCTCACACAGAATGTTTTGGCTTTATGAGCCAGAAAGGAAACTATGAACAATTATAGCTCTAACTAGTCTGCAGTTCCTTGACTTTGGTTCACATTATTTACAAAGCCATTTGGGATGAATTAATTCTTTAAAAGTTTAGATTTCTGCAGACTGCCTAATCAATCCATAGTGCATAGCGATAGTGCTCTCCTCTTAATGCATTGCAGATGTGCTTGCTCCATTCCCTTCTACCTGATTGACTCTTCCAGCACTGAAGTGGGGCATTTGGGCCATTCAGCCCAGCCCAGGATTGTCCACGTTACACACCTCCCTAGTGGGAATCTGCTCCCTCATTCACCCCTGTGCTTGTTAATTGTCATCGTGCTAATGGCATTAACTGCATTGTGGATCTATTTGTTACATTGAAGCTGATGCCCTAATTACCCACTATGTTAAAACTGCATTATCTCACTCCTACTGATCATTAGGACAAATGCGGAGAGTGCTGTAAATGTGCAGCCATAGGCATGGTGTGCATTTCCCTACAGCTCAATTTCTAGTCAAGCTTTAGTTTTAATGTTTGCCATTATAAGTTCCATTCTGTGTCCTTGAATTCTGCTGCTTCAAGTGATGTGCTGACCCCCTTTCATCCTGTTTTGTCACTAGTTACTGAGAGTTGTGCATTCCTGTTTTGATGGAGGTGTGACATTGATGATACAGGAATCACGTTTGAATAACTGGTGAAAATTACTTTTTACCAGTTTGAATAACTGGTGGGAGGGATGAAATTCCCTGCCTTAACCTCTGTGCCCCTTTATCTCTCTTTTCAGGGGACACTCCTTAAAATTGCCCTCTTTGATCAAGCATGTGGTCGTCTGATCAATCACAGAATCATACAGCACAGACACAGGCCCTTCAGCCCATGGAGATCATCAAATACCCATCCATAGTAATCCAGCCTTCTATGTATTGATGCTCGTGTAGTTACATTAAATGTTGTGAGAGTCTCTTCCTCCACTACTCCCTCAGGCAGTGAATTCCAGATTTCAACCTCTGGATGAAAAAAAAATCTTCCATAGATCCTCTTACCCTAAACCCATGGCCTCTAGTTTTAGAAATCTCTGCTATGTGGAATAGTTTTCTACTATCTACCTTTTTCTGTGCCCCTCATAATATCTTGAAAGGCTCTTCCAATGAGGGCATATAATAGAATTCAGAATAAGAAAGAAGTGATCACCTTGCTGGGCTTATACTACACACCACCCCAACAGGAGGCAGAAGATAGAGGAGCAGATATTGTAGTCAACTTGCAGCAAGAGGCAAGAGCAATAGGGTTATAGTTGTGGGAGATTTTAACTTCCCCAATATTGACTTGGAGTGTTTTAGTGCAAGGGACTTAGATGGGAAGGAATTTGTAAAGTGTATCCAGGAGAGTTTAATGAGCCATTACGTAAATGGTGACACTGGAGAGGGGGCTGTACTGGACTTAATCTTAGGAAGTGAAGCTAGGCAAGTGTCAGTGGGTGAGTATTTTGGGAATAGCATCATCATTCTATAAGCTTAAAGGCCTGGAGATTTATTCGAATTTCAGTCTACTGAGGCACCTAATACCTCATCTTTAATGATAGCATATTCCAGAATTTCACTGATCCCCTTCTTGAACTTGCTGACTACAATATCAGGTATATAAGATAATGAGGGGTATAGATGGGGGAGACTGCAGGATACCTTTCCCCATATCAGAGGTAGATAAAATGAGAAGACAGATTTAGGGTGGGGGGGAGGAAGAGATTCACAAGGGATATGAGGTGGACCTTTCCTCACCCAGAGAGTGGTGAGAGTGGAATGCACTGCCTGAGGGAGTGGTGGAAGCTGGGTCACTGAGAGCATTTAAAAAATGTCCAGATGAGCAGTTGAATTGCTTAAACTTCGAAGACTATGGACCAAGTGCTGGGAGAGGGGTTTAATACAGAAGGGTGCCACTGGTCGGTGTATATGAGTTGGGCCGAATGGCCTGTTTCCGTGCTGTATGATTCTATGACTAATGTCCTCATTAATGAATGCATTTAAAACCTCACCTGTGTCCCCAGGCTCCATGCACAGGTTGCCCCTTTGATCGCTAATGAGCTCCACTCTTTACCTGGTTACCTTCTTGCCCTTAACGTACTTAGAAAATGCCTTGAAATATTCCTTCACCTTGTCTACCCTCTTTGCCCACCTGATTTTTTTTTTTACTTCCCTACACTCTCTCCTTCAGAAGGATCTCCCAGTTCACAGTTCTCTATACCTATTACATGCTGCTTTTTATTTTAATCCATCCCTCAATATCCATAGGCACGCAGAGTTCTTTGGATTTGCTGACCGTACTGTTCACCTTATGGGATCATGTTGGCCCTGACCTTTCAGTGTTTCACTTTCAGATGACTCCCACTTGTCAAATGTAGACATACCCGAAGTAACTGCTCCCAGTCTATTTTTGCCAAGTCCTGTCTTGTGATATTGCTATTGACCTTCCTCCGTTCAACACCTTGACTATCCTTTTTCCTTTGCTTATAAAATTGAGCATAAAGGTTGGTAAGTCTTGTTGCAGCTTTGGTTGGGCCACATTTGGAGTATTGTGTGCAGTTCCAGTCACCCCATTAGAAGAAGGGACATAGAGGCATTGGAGAGGCTGCAGAAGATGTTCACCAGGATGTTGCCTAGATTAGACAGTATTAGCTATAAGAAGACATTAGACAAACTTGGATTGTTTTCTCTGAAATGTAACATCCCAGACACCACCATCTCTGTCCCACCAGCAGGACAGACCCACAGAGGTGGTGGCACAGTGGTATACAGTTGGGAAGGAACTGCCCTGGGAGCGCTCAACATGACTCAGAATCCCATGAAATGGCATGACATCAGGTTAAACATGGCAAGGAGACCACCTGCTGATTGCCACCTATAATCCGCTTGGCTGATGAATCAATACGACGCCATGAAGAACACCACTTGGAGGAAGCACTGAGAGTTGGAAAGGCGCAGAATGTACTCTAAGTGGGGGACTTCAACATCCGTCACCAAGAGTGGCTCAGTAGCACCACTACTGAACAAGCTGGCCGAGTGCTAAAAGACATTCCTGCTATATTGGGTCTGTGGCAGGTAGTGAGGGAACCAACAAGAGGGAGAAGCCTACTTGATCTCATCCTCCCCAAATATACCTGTTGCTGAGCGGATGATCCATCTCGGCCTCCTTCCAGTGGTCCCAGCATGATAGATGCCGGTCTTCAGTCAAGGCAATTCACTCCACATGACATCAAGAAACGGCTAAAGATGTTGGATACAGCAAAGGCTTTGGGCCCTGACAACACTCCAGCAATAGTACTGGTGCACCAGGACTTGCCACGCCCTTGGCCAAGTTGTTCCAATATGGGTGCAACACTGGCATCTATCAGACAATAGGGAGAATTGCCCAGGTATGTCCTGTCCACAAGGAATGGGACAAATCCAATCCAGCCAATTACCACCCCAGTTGTCTACTGTCAATCATCGGCAAAGTGAGGGAAGAGATCATCGATGGTGCTGTCAAGCAACACTTGCTTGTCAACAACCTGCTCACAGAAGCTCAGTTTGGGTTCCGCCAAAGTCACTCAGCTCCTGACCTCATTACAGCCTGGGTCCAAACATGGACCAAGGACATCAAGGAACCCTGGGGTCGATGAGAATTGGGGGAAACCCCTCCACTGGTTGGACTTGTACCTAGCATAAAGGAAGGTGGTTGGAGGTCAATCATCTCAGCCGATATCACTGCCGGAGTTCTTCATGGGAGTGTCCTAGGCCCAATCATTTCAAGTTGCTTCATCAATGGCCTTGCTTTATTCATAAGTAGGGATGTTCGCTGATGATTACACAATGTTCAGCACCATTTGTGACTCCTCAAGTGGTGAAGCAGTCCACATCCAAATGCAGCAAGACCTGGACAATATCCAGGCCTGGGCTGATAGGTGACAAGTAATATTTGTGCCACACAAGTGCCAACAACTATCACCCCCTGACATTCAATGTCATTACCATCACTGAATTGCTCACTACCAATATCCAGAGGGTTTCCATTGATCAGAGACCAAAGTGGAATAGCTTGTGGTTACAAGAGGCTCGGAACCCTGCTGTGAGTAACTCACCTCCTAACTCCCCAAAGCCTGTCCACCATCGACGAGGCTGAAGTCAGGTAATGGAACACTCTCCACTCCCCTGGATGAGTGCAGCTTCGACAATACTCAAGAAATTCAACACTGTACAGGACATAGCAACCCACTTGATGGGTACCCATCCACACCCATTCACTCACTCCGCCACCAACGTATGGTAGCAGCAGTTTGTACCATCTACAGGATGCACTGCAGCAACTCACCGAGACTCCTCAGACAGCACTTTCCAAGCTCACGACCTCTGCCAGCTAGAAAAACAAGAGCAATAAAAGCACGGGGAACACCTCCACCTGGAAGTTGCCCTCCAAGCCACACACCATCCTGACTCAGAAATATATCGCTGTTCCTTCACTGTCACTGGGTCAAAGTCCTGGAACCCTCCCCAACAGCACTGCAGGTGTGCCCACACCTCAAGGTTCAAGAAGGCAGCTCACCACCACCCACTCAAGGACAATTAGGGACAGGCAATTAAATGCTAGCTCAGCCTGTGAAGCCCACACCCCTTGAATGAATGGAAAATCAAGGAGGCTGAGGGGTGACCTGATAGAAATATATAAAATTATGAGAGGTATAGATAGGGTAGATAGAGTCTTTATCCCAGGATGGAAATGTCAAATACTAGAGAGCATAACTTTAAGGTGAGAGGGGGAAAGTTTAAAGGAGATGTGTGGGGCAAGTTTTTCTTTACACAGGGGGTGGTGAGTACCCAGAATACACTGCCAGGGGAAATGGTAGAAGCAGATACAATAGCAACACATTTAGGTAGGCATGTGAACAGGCAGGGAATGGGGGGGGTATGGACCTCATGCAGATGGGATTAGTTAGATCGGCATCATGGTCAGCACAAACATTGTGGGCCAAAGGGTCTGTTCCTGTGCTGTACTGTGTTCTTTCCATAACTACCTTGATATGTAGAGTTATGGTCACTGTCTCCAAAATGTTCTCCTGCTGACACTCTAACCCAATGTGATTTGGATAAGGTTTTGTTGGATAATGCTTCTGTGAGTGAGTTATTATAACTAATTGGGAGATGGAACAATGAGCTCAACCACTGAGACCTCTCGAACTGAGAAGCAATGCTGCTTGGTGCTGGCGGATTTCAGTTTCAGGGAGGGATAACAAGTTGTGAGGTTGTCTTTTGCTCTGCACTCCTCCCAACCCTCAACCGACACCTCTTCCCCTCCACCCTTCCCACCACCTCCCCTCAACCCCCACCCCCACACAACCATGCCAGCTCCCAGCAATCTGGCAGTCCTGTCGGTGGTGGAGGTGGTTCCCATCCATTTTTCATGCTAGGCTACACCTAGACTACACAAGCAGGTCCTTCCAGCTGTTATATCTTTGGAACCTCTGTGCAGCACAAACACCATTAGTTTTCTTCAAGAGCCTGGGCCTGATGTAGATAAGTTTATCCTAGAGAAATTATTGGCAGGTCTCCATATCAGAACTGCTACAAGGGAAGAGAAACCCTATCTATAATTGTTTCAAACATTGCAGTTATCTGTAAGTATTGTGCACTGGATTTTAACAATGTGGTTTTACATTTGCAGATGGGTGTGGCAAAATCAAAGAGAGACATTCTTGCCCAAGGAGAGGCAGTTACCACGGAAATGAAAAGTCATCCCCCACCAGGGCAGCACAGTGAAAAGCAAGATCTTACAACAAACAAAAAAAAGAATAAAAGGAAGAGGCAGGGTCGAGGGAAGAGGTGGAGAGAGAAGCTGAAAGCACGGAAAGCACAAGGCAAGCAGGGGCAGTGAATGTGCAGAGTGAGTCAGAGCTGGGCTGTGTGTTCATCACTCTGGACACAGCCCACAGCCCTTCCTGTTCCAAAACACATAACAGAAGCCACGCCTTAAGTGAGCCCTCTCGTGGAAAGAATGTGATCTAACACACAGAATCCCACGGTGAATGTCGACACGTTCCAGCAGCAGATTCTCCTCATTGTGAGGAAACTAGAAAATGACGTGCTAGTTCTGCAGGCGGCTTCATGTGCCTTGTATCACAACCCCGTTGGAGAGGATCAACAGACTGACTGAAGGCTGCCACCTTTTATCACATAAATAAAAGGTTAAAGTTCTCATTGTTCCCTGATCTTCAGTGGGGCACAACATAAAGTTTGAAAGTATTGCCTTTTGCTAACCGCTGTTCACTTTTAAAGAGATTTATTTTTAGCTGTGTATTTAATGAAAATGACTCACTGGTCATTCAGTCTGACCTCATTTCAGAGGCAAATTTCAAGTCATTGCACAACCCATCATACACGTGGATAGAGACTGCTCAGCACATTGAATGGTGTTAATTTTATACTATTAATAAAAGACGTAACAAAATCACCAGCTCCCCAATTAATGTTCCTGTGTTCCTTGCTGGTGTGTGCTTGTTCTGCTGAAGAACTGATTGAAATGAACTGTGATGTACAATGCAGCCTCAGTAACAAGAACCTCCCACCCTGGCTGGGATTGAAATCACATCGCTCACTTCAGTGCACATTATGCAAGTGTGAAGTTGATGACTGTTTCCAGAGGACAGTGGTGAAAAGGCATGGAAAATTTTCACTGAAATGAGTGATTGATCTGAGCTTTGGATCCCCATTTATTCTTGGCTGTGGGTGTTTTATTCTCTCCTATGCTGAATTTCAAACTTTTCTTAACTTTTGCTCTTCCCTCTACCTTCATCTAGACCATCTGCCCTTGGCCCCTACCTCCTATCTCTAATCATATCCCCCAAGTCCTTCCTCGACTGCTCAAACACAAACTGAGTTCTGAATTTGTGAGAACTTTAACGCAGTAAATGCGAGGAGGGATGGCTGGGAAAAGTGAGTAGTAGAAATGATTCAGAAACAAAATGGAGGTGAATAGAAACGGAGCATCAGATGTTGCATGTTGGTAACTAAGAGTCCAGCATCTGTTCTCAGCTGGGAGAATGTTTGTGGTGGGGTCCCTTAGGCTTTGCTTTGTTGATTATGTTAGTGACTGCATTGAGTTAACCAAGCTTTGGTATGAATGTTACCTGCTGTTTGGAGACCATCCTGACCTTTGGTAAGAAAGAAGCCAGTGCTGGTTCAGCAGCCAGCGCCGTCAGACAGCTTGTGGCCCTCTCACTTGGCAGCTCAGCACCCAACATCCGCTTCTAACTCATGGGAATCTGGGAACTCGTCCAGAGAATGCCACATGCATCCACTGATTGTGGAGATGGTTTGATAGTTCTGTCAGTAAATTCCATTATTAAATTGCTTAAATAATGATCATTAATGGGAAAAGGTATTTGTGGGGCAGGCTTCTTCTGAACCAATTGGGCTCACGGTTCAAGAGGTCAGTTGTAAGGCTTGGAGGCAGTAAATGGGGGGGGGGGGGGGGGGGGGGGGGGGGGGGGGGGGGGGGAGAGGGATTGCTGGGAAAAATTAGTAATGAAAATAATTCAGAAACAAAGAGGGAAAACTGATAAAAATCATGCTTTAGATACTGGGGAAAAGGGAACAAAAAATGCTTTAAAATAGTTTAACCAAAGTGGAAAGGTGACAAATCTGGAGCAAAACAACAGAAGAGTTTGAGTGGTTTGAGTGTGCAGTCCAAATCAGCATTCCCTTTCCGAACACACGGAGTATAAGGAGCAAGTTCAAACTGGAGCAAGAGGCGTGGCATCCACTGCTGAGACCCGGCTGCACTGTCCGTATTGGGAACTCGACGTAACCGGTTCAAAAATGATGGGAAAGGAAAGACAGATGAACTGGAGGAACTACTGCTTCAGTGGGAAGGATCAAAACAGTGGAAAAGGGAGGGATGCAAACCCATTGCCATGATCCTAGATCGTGGTGACGCTGACTTGGACACAGCCAAGGTGTCTGTGATAAACTGGACGAATCCGGGTAAAACCACGGGCAGCCAATGGGAGGTACTTAAAGAGAAATGAAATGATATACTGAGCCTCTGAAATCTGAGCAGCAAGTCAGCTTGGAAGAACAAGCATTACTGAGTTAATCTTATCTTCAACAATGATCTTTCAAGCCAACAATTAGCTTTGTATTGGAATCAACAAGCATCTCTCATCTTTGCCTACACTTACTGCTATCATTTGTGCGTGAAGTCCAGCTGTAGACATTGACAATGAAATAGAGAAGGAATCTTGCTCCAACTTGATAGTATCCTGAGAAAAAGCATTCTCCTTGGTGATTTCAACACCAGAATCAGAAAGGCACAAGGGATCCAAGTGTGTTGGCAAACTGGATCCCAAAATCTGGCTGGGTGTTAGCAGGCAGAGTGTAGTGGTGGATGGAAATCTAGAGCAGGTGGTGTACTGCAGGGATAGGTGCAGGGACCTCTGTTGTTTGTAATACATCTACGTAAATGAGTTGGATGAGAATGTAAAGAGTATGATTAGTGAGTTTGCAGATGACATGAAAATTGGTGGAGTTGTAAATAGCGATGAAGGTCGTCTAAGGATGCAGCAGGACATAGATCAGCTGGAAAGATGGGCGGAGCACTGGCAGGTAGAATTCAATCCAGACAAGGGTGAGGTGATGCCCTTCGGGAGCATTCCTTATCCCAATGCATGAATATAAGGAACAAGTTCAAACTGGAGCAGGAGGTGTGCTGTTGAGACTTGGTGCAGTGAGAACTAAATGTAAGTGGTTAAAAAATTATGGGAAAGAAAAAGCAAATGAACTGGAGTAGTTGTGCTTCAGTGGGACAGGTTAAAATGAGAAAGAGAGATCTGCAAAACTACTGCCGTGATCTGAGATTGTGGTGACTGACTTGGACGCAGTGCGATAGACTATGATAAACTGGACAAATCTGGGTAAAACTATAGGGCAGGGACTTCAAGGAGCATTGATGTACAGTGAGACGTGGGGTGCAAGTCCATAGATCCCTGAAAGTGGCAACACAGGTGGATAGGGTAGTGAAGGAGCCATTTGGTATGCTTGTCTTCATTGGCCGAGCCTTGAGTATAAGAGTTGGGACATCAAGTTGCAGCTGTACAAAACATTGGATAGACTGCACTTAGAGTATTGTGTGCAGTTCTGGTGGCCACACTTTAGGAAGGAGGTAGTTGCAATAGAGAGAGTGCAGAGGAGATTCACCAGGATGTTGCCTGGAACGGAGGGCTGTAGTTATGAGGAGGAATTGGATAGGCTGGGGTTGTTCTCACTGGAACGTAGAAAGCTGAGGGGTGACATTATAGAGGTTTATAAAATTGTGAAGGGCATAAGTAGGATAGATAAGAGTCTTTTTCCCAAGGTAGTAAAGTCTAAAACTAGAGAGCACAGGTTTAACGTGAGAGGGGAGAAATTTAAAGGAGATCTGAGGGGTAAGTTTTTCACACAGAGGGTGGGTATCTGGAATGAGCTGCCAGAGGAGGTAGTACAGGCAGCTACAAATGCAATGTTTAAAAGACCCTTGGATAAGAAAGGAGGGATATTGGCCTAATGCAATCAAATGGGATTCGCGTAGACAGACATCGTGGTCAGCATGGACAAGGTGGAACGAAAGGACCTGTTTCTTCTGATTCTGTGAGAAAGGACTTAGAACATAGAACACAGAACAGTACAGCACAGGAACAGGCCCCTTCGGCCCACAATGTCTGTGCTGACCATGATGCCAATCCAAACCAATCCCATCTGCCTGCACATGGTCCATATCTCTCCATTGCCTGCCTGTTCATGTGCCTCTGTATCCTTCCTGTAATGCGGCAACCAATACTCCAAATGTGGCCAAACCAAAGTTTTGTACCTGTGGAAAGTGACTTCCCAACTTCTATACTTAGCACCCTGACTGAAGGTAAATCTGCTGTAGTCTGCTTTACGAGGCTAAACTCCACCTGCCATTTCTCCACCCCCATTTCCTATGGGTCTATATCCTGCTGAATCCTTTGACAATGTCCTCACTATCCAAAACTCCGCCAGCTTTTGTGTCATCTGCAAACTTACAAATAAACCTATTGCAAACTGAGGTGGCCACATCAAAGTGCAGGCTTCAGATAGAGGGGTGACCACCAGGAAAAGTAAGGGGAGGAGGCAGACTGTGCAGGGTTCCCCTGCGACCATTCCCCTCACTAACAGGTTTACCTCTTTGGATACTGTTGGGGGGGATGACCTTTTGGGCTAGCAGCAGCAGTCAGATCTCCAGCACTGTGACCGGCTCTGAGGCTCAGCAGGAAAGGGTGCGGTCAGACAGGGCGATAGTGATAGGAGACTCGATATTGAGGGGGACAGACAGGAGGTCCTGTGGCTGCAGAAGAAATGGCAGGATGGTGTGTTGCCTCCTGGGTGCCAGGGTCCAGGATGTCTCTGAGCAGTTATAGAACATTCTCGAGGGGGAGGGCAAACAACCAGAGGTCATTGTACACACTGGTACAAACAACACAGGTAGAACAAGGGGTGAGGTCCTTCAGAATTAGTTAATTCTGAGTTAGTTAAGGAGTGGATGTTGTCTATTTGTTGCCTTTTCGATAAGGGAGGACGTAACAGCAGTACTTAGAGATGACATTCTTGGGGATTGCCCAATGGGTAGAACTTAGAAACAAGAAGGGGAGGATCACTCTAGTGGGGCTTATAGACCCCCCCAGTAGTCAGCGGGAACTTGAGGAGCAGGTGTAGAGAGAGATTGCTCATAGTTATATGAGTAATAGGGTTGCATTAGTCAGAGATTTTAATTTCCCTGGTATTCACTGAGCCACCCAGAGTATTAAGGGCCAGGCCAGGATGGAATTTGTGAAATGTGTCCAGGAAAGTTTCCTGAGTCAATATATAGAGGGCCCTACTCAGGAGGATGTAATACTGGACCTCTTCTTAGGGAACGAGGTATGGCAGGTAACTGAAGAGGCAGTCAGGGAGCACTTTGGCTCCAGTGACCATAATTCTATTAGTTTTAAGACAGTGATGGGAAAGGATTGGACAGGTCCACAGGTTAGGGTCATAAACCGGAGCTGGGCTAATTTTGGGGGAATTAGGCAGGATCTAGCAGAGGTTGATTGGGTGAGCCTGTCTGAAGGGAAAGGAAAGAATGGCAAGTGGGTGGCTTTTAAGAGTGTGGCATCATGTGGTCCAGGGGCAGCATGTTCCTGTTAGGGTGAAGGGTAAACCTGGCAAGTTTAGGGAACCCTGGCAGACGAGAGGTATTGAGGCTGTGGTCAAGGAAAAGGAGGAAACCTACATTGGGTTTAGGAGGTCACTGCCCTACCCTCACCTCCTCAAAGATCTCAATCACGTTTGTAAGGCATCACCTCCCCTGCAGAAAGCCATCCCTAATAATGCATCCCTAATGCATTCCGGATGTGAGTGGATCCTATCCTAAGAGCCTTGCCCAGTAATTTCCCTACCATTGATGCAGTGCTTACGGGCCTATAATCTCCTGGTTTGTTTCTATTGCCCTTCTTAAACAGAGGAACAACATTGGCTATTCTCCAGTCGTCTGGGGCCTCACTAGTGACTAAAGACGATACAAAATCTTGAGGCCCCAGCAATCTCCTCTCTTGCCTCTCTCAATAACCTGGGATTGATCCCGTCAGGCCCTGGGGATTATCCACCTTAATGTTCTTCAAGACCCCCAACACCTCCTCCTACTCCTAGATGTTAACATGCACACCCTTCCCTGATCTCACTGTCCTCCATGTCCTTCTCCTTGGTGAACACCAATGCAAAGCACTCATTTACTGCCTCACGCATTTCCTCTGGCTCCCGGCACAAGTTCCCTCCTTGAGTGGTCCTACCCACTCCTTAGTTACCTCTTATTTTTCATGTATCAGATCAAGGAAGAAGTAGGGAAAGTCAGGTCAAGTCAACCAAATGTCCAAGCATGAACTCAGCATCATCAGTAGGCTGCTCCAGGAGACAATCAGAGCGCTGATACATGGTGGACCACGCTTCTCATGCCCTGGGATTGCAGGGATGCCCACATGGTGACTGACAGAGGCTGGCCTCCCAGCTGGGGACAGTGACAGAAGCAACTTTGATAGAAAATCAACATCCCCACACTCAGCAACGCCGAGATCCCTCCCTCCAGTGGCCCTCAAGCAACATCAAAGCCCCAAATGCAGTGGAAGTGCTGAGGCATCATTTAGGTTTCGCCTCAGTCCATACTCATCAGTGCCTGGGAGGGAAAGGTTGGGCCCTCAGCCAGGGAACATCAGGAGGGTTGGGCTGAAACTGGCCAAGAGGTCCATGGGCAGTGCTTGTGCCTGGCAGAGCAAGATCAACCACAAACCAGGGCAGCTGCAGGAAAACTGTGGGAATAAACCTTTGTCTGATCTTGCAAAGGCACCGGTCATCAGCAGTGAGGAGGACCCACACTCCCCACGTCACCTCCTCTGGACTACTGGCTCCGACTTACACTCCTGTGGTACACGTCGTCCTCCCTCGCTCACTGCAGTTGCAGTGCTTCCCCCCGCCATGTTTCACTAACGAGGGACCCTTCCCTCGTTCACCGGCAGTGCCTCCCTCCAGGATTCACTGGCATCCAACCTCTCCACCGTTCCCTGGACACGTCCTCCCTCCCACCGGTAACTGTCACTCCTCTCGTGGTTCACGGGCAGCACATTCCCCCGCTGCCTCCCTGCCTCTTATTCCCTTCTCTGGCACTGCCCCCCTCCAGGATCCACTGGCACCACAGTCACCCCACAGTGCCCAGTGTCCTCTTTTGGAGGATGCTGCCAGTGTCCTGTCTCCCCCAGTTAATTTGTGTGCAGCCCTCCCCAGTTCAGAAGTTACCACCACTCCCCCACTATTCATTCAACCAACCACCCTCAACTCTGATTCACTGACCATGCCCTCCAACCAGGTCACTGGCAGTGACCCCATCCCCCAGTTCACTCGCAATGACCCAATCCCCAGTTCACTGACAGTGACCCCACCCTCTGGTTCACTGGCTGTGGCTCCCATCTCTCAGCACACCGGCTATCTCCATAGTTCTCACAGGTTTTCAGAAACACAGAAACAGACAAGGCCACTCGGCCCTTCAGGTCTACCCCACCCTTCAACATGATCACGGCTGATCATCCAGAGTCTGTCCCCCATTCCAGATTTCTCTCCATATTCCTTAATCCCTCTCACTCTAAATATATTCATGAAGGAGCAATACCTCCTTCGTGAATATAGTTAATGATTTGGCTTCAACTACTTCCTGGGGTGGAGAACTGGTTGGGTCAGAGAAGGGGAATGTAGACAGCTTCAAATCTGTGGGTGTGAGTATCTCAGTTAACCTGTCCTGGGCTCGGCACATAGATTCAATCACAAAGAAGGCACACTTATGTTGCTGCTTTCTTAGAAGCTTAAGAAGATTTGGCATGTCACCAAATACTCTAACAAACTTCTACAGATCCATGTTGAAAATAGAACATAGAACAGTACAGCACAGTACGGGCCCTTTGGCCCACGATGTTATGCTGAGGGATCAATGGACTTGGATCCTTCTGTTCCTCCACACTGCTCAGAAACCTGCCATTAACCTTGTACTCTGCCTTCATGTTCATTCTTCCAAAGTGTATCACTTCACACCTTTCCGGATTGCACTCTATCTGCCACTTCTCTGCCCAAATCTGCATCCTGTCTATATCCCGTTGTAACCAACGACAACCTTCTACACTATCCATGACCCCTTCATGTCATCCGCAGATTTACTAATCCATCCCTCCGTCATCCAAGTCACTTTTAAAATCACAAAGAGCAGGGATCCCAGAACCAGAACCACTGGTCACCAACCTCCAGGCAGAATGTTCTCCATCTACTACCACCCTCTGCCAGAACATAGCCTGAGTGGTTGCATCTTGGCCCGGTACAGCATTTCCAACGCACAGTAACACAAGAGGCTGCAGAGAGCGGTGGACACAGCCCTCCCCACCACCGACAGCATCTGCAGGAGGCGCCACCTCAAGAAGGCGGCATCTATCATCAAGGATCCCGACCATCCAGGTCAGGCCCTCTTCTCACTGCTACAGTCAGGCAGGAGGTATAGAAGCCTGAAGTCCCACACCAGCAGGTTCAGGAACAGCTACTTTCTTACAACCATCAGGTTCTTGAACTGACCTGCACAACCCTAACCCTACCTCAGCTATGGAACACTATGGACCACCTCTTGCACTGCCATGGACTGGTCTCTGATTGTGGAGTTTTTTGCACGGATGTCTTGTTTTGAATAGTTTTTTTAATCTCTTCACTGTCTTGTATAATGTATGTATAATTTATGTTCAGGGTGTGGCCTGTACCTACGTGTGATGTTGCTGCCAGCAAGTTTTCATTGTACCTGTAGCTCACTGCACTTGTGCACATGACAGTGAACCTGACTTGGTTGACCGCTCTCTGGGAGAAGAAATTTCTCCTCATCTCAGTCTTAAATAGCTGACCCCTGACCCTAGGACGGTGACCCCTGGTCCTGGTCTCAGTCCCTGGGCCTGGTGTGGCTCAGGCTGCGCACCACTGCTGCACGGGAGACACCCTTGCTAAATGCAAGGGGGAGACCGGCAGCTGCAGTGTGTTGGTGGCGTTGTGGAACAGCTACCATCGGCTGTTGGGAAATGGAATACCTTGTAGTTCAAGGTGAGAATCAGCCTCGTGTGGAGGAGAAGCACTGGTGGTAAGGCCGGTGAAGAAGGGACAGGCTGCAGTCTGGCAGCAGAAGGTGGGTGGTTCAGGATGGGTGAGAGTTGTCTGCTGTCATTGTGGGTGGGAAATCCATTCATCTCTTGTGTTGAATGGTCCCTTAACGGTGTGCATGGGCTAGGGGGAGATTGCAGAGTTGTTGATCTGCAACTTTGCCACCCCAGACTCAATAACCTGGGATAGATCCTGTCAGGCCCTGGGGATTATCCACCTTAATGTTCTTCAAGAGCCCCAACACCTCCTCCTCTGAGATATCAGCATGCTCTAGAATATCAGCACACCCCTCCCTGATCTCATTACCCCTACTCTGATTCTGCTTGTTGAACCACTTGAACACCACTGGCACTAATCCAGGGCCCTTCCCCAGGGCACGGCATGCCCCAGATCTTTTTAAGCAGAAATTAACAACTTGCATTTAAATAGCGCCTTTCCTACCAAGACAAGCCAAAGGATTTTTCAATCAATAAAGCACCTTTGAAATCTGTTACCTGCAGCCCATGTAACACATTGGGAGCTGCCAGTGTGGTCTGTTCTGCCAAGTAGACTGAGAGAGCTACTGCTATGCAGGATTTAAAAATCTGTAACATGTTTCTTTAAAGTATTCCCCGTAACAGTGCCTCCCAGTCTGGGCTGTGGCTTTATAGGTTCAATGTGGAGCAGCTTGCCATCTGCATGGAATAAGAAACTAACTCAATCAGTCACGTTTTGCTGGTTATGGAAAGAGTGTATTCGACTGAATGTTCTGGGTTCGGAGATTTGAACACTGACTGCAGTGTCGAGGTGCAGAGGAAGATTGAATCCCTTCCCACCGCTGCGTGAACAGACTTGTGGTTTGCAGGCGGGGAATCAAGTTGGAGCTCTGCTCAGTGTCTGCCAGTAAAATACTCTCCCTTACAAATGGGGTGAAGTGTAAAGATCTGCGAGTGGAACGAGCTTCTTATCTGGGCTGAATCCCAGAGTTATTTCGTTCATAACTAGCAGCTTCAGTCGGGGCAGGAGTGGGGAGAAGTGTTGAGGAGAACAGGCTGAGGCATGGTTTACCGGAGGGACAGTTAGATTGAAGTTTAGTCATTTTCCTGTCTTAGGGATCATTGTTTCAAGGGTTTGTTGCTACAGACAGGGATGGGCTTGGGAGAGGGGTGGGGATTCAGTAAGTGTTGATGTGGCCACGTACTGGTATTTAAAAGCCACACCCGTGAGTTGCAGTGGAGTCTGTAGCTGAGTTAGTCCCTGTTCAGTGGCTGAGCACACGGGTAGGTGTGATTCCAATTCTTATTAAAATATCATCCAACATCGGCAGTGTAAACTACAATAATTTAACAGTTTTCACTGAATAATTATTGATTGAAGATTTGATGCACTGAATTGTCAAATGTGTAATTTTCATTGTGTGATTATCTCAGATTGCATTGATCAGTGAAGCTCTTAAATCCCAGTCTGAAAAGTAACAGATTATGATATATTCTGTGATTGTAAAAATCATATAATGTGTGTCTAATTGTGTAAACTCTGCTGAACCAAGTTCCCCTACTTTTGCTGGGGACAGTGTGTTTATCCATCAACCAATGTTATTGAACAGATTTCAGAAGTGCTTTATTGGTTGAACAATATTTTGTCATCTTGATGTCAAATGCAAGTTGTTAATTTCTGTATAACATGATCTAGGACATGCCACACCCTGGGGAAAGGCCCTGGATTAGTGCCAGTGGTGTTCCGTGGTTCAACAAGCAGAATCAGGGTGGCAAAGTTGCAGAACAATGCATCTGGGATCTCCCACAGTCCATGCAATGTGAGACTGTTGTCTGTCACTGGGGCTGTGGCCACACAGAGTTCTGGAACCATTGATTCTGCTCCCTCGCTGTCAGAGAGAGGGGTGGAACCAGAACATTCAGTGGCTTGCTACAAGCTGTGTGCTGCTCTTTATTCCCTTTGCCTTGTGGCAATTAGTTGCAGTGTGACTCAAGTTTATATGGTTCATTTCAGCTGAGAAAAACTGCTGAAAAGTGTGTGAGAATAAAGAAGAGCTGAGCTGCTCCAGAGAGAAGGCAGGAGGTGTGGTCAAGAGCTAGGATTTGAGGCGTGCCTTAAGGGACAGGCGGGAGACGGAGGACAAGGATACAGTTTGCGTGTGGACTTAAAAATGAAAGATGGAGGGAGTGGGTGTGGTCACAAGGGCAGCCAGAGGGAGGGGGAACCAAGGGCTCTGGGCTGGGACAGGAGCTCTGAGATATGTGGAGAGCCAACATTGGTATTGGTATTGGTTTGTTATTGTCACTTGTACCAAGGTACAGTGAAAAACTTGTCTTGCATAACAATCATACAGATCTATTCATTACACAGCGCATTGAGGTAGTACAGGGTAAAACAATAACAGAATACAGAGTAAAGTGTCACAGCTACAGAGGAAGTGCAGTGCAGGTAGACAATAAGGTGTAAGGTCACAACAAGGTAGATTGTGAGGTCAAGAGTCCATCGTATAAGGGAACCATTCAAGTCTTATCACAGAGGGATAGAAGCTGTCCTTGCCTGCTGGTACGTGCCCTCAGGCTCCTGTATCTTCTGCCTGATGGGAGGGGGGAGAAGAGAGAATGTCCCAGGTGGGTGGGGTCTTTGATTATGTTGTCTGCTTTACCGAGGCAGCGAGAAGTACAGACAGAGTCCATGGAGGGAATGCTGGTTTCTGTGATGTGCTGAGCTGTGTCCACAACAGGTCAGGGTGTGAGATGGAGAGGACCATGTAGGGTCAGATATGGGCAGCAGGACTATGATTGTTGTCCACAATCAGCTCAGACTATCAGGTGTTTGTGGCAGTGGGCTTGTGAGGTGGGGTGGAGGGGTGCGGATGGGGGAGTAGGGGGGTGAAGGGGAGTCCAGGTGGGGGTGGTGGTCTAGAACAGGACAAGGTCATACCATATTTTACAGGTTGATTTTGGACTTGGACAATGATTAGCAGCCAGGAATCCAAGGCTCCAGATTACTTGAAGAGGTTTCTCGGTGGTATTCTGCTTTAATCCAGGGCTTCATGTGCACTGCCCTAGACCTGAGGAATACTGAAACCAATACTGATCTAACGGGAAGAAGTTCAAATACATGGAAGAGTGGAGGTTGTCCACGCTTCTTGTCACCGCTGCTTCTCTCTCCCACCCTGAACTCCGAAACTTCACGAAGAAACCTTCACACAAGGTCAAGGGTTAGTTAGTTCACCAGGCTTAAAGAACTTTGGTCTTAATATTCACTTTAACACATGAAGACAACATTGACTTGCTGGTCAGAGGCAGAGGGTGGCAGTGGAGGGTTGTCTCTCAGACTGGAGGCCTGCGACCAGCGGTGTGCCGCAGGGGTCGGTGCTGGGTCCCCCATTGTTCGTCGTCTATGTTAATGCTTTGGATGAGAATGTAGGTGGCGCGGGCAGTCAGTTTGTGGATGACACCAAAACTGCTGGTGTGAAAGATGGTGGAGAGGTCACCACAGGATCTAGACCAACTGGGAAAGTGGGCCAAGGAATGGCAGAAGGAATTTAACTCAGAGAAGTGTAAAGAGATGCATTTTAGGAAGTTAAACCTGCACAAAGAACGGCAGGGCCCTGGGAAGTGTGTCGAACAGCGAGACCATGGGGTACAGGTGCACAGTTCCCTGAAAGTGGTATCACAGGTGGACAGGCTGGTGAAGAAAGTGTATGACACACTTGCATTCATGAGTCAAGGCACTGAGTGCAAGAGTTGGGACATCATGTTACAGCTGTACAGGACGTTCATGAGACTACACCCGCAGAAGGGAGTCACAAGGATGTTGCCAGGACTGGAGGGCTTAAGTTCTTATAAGAAAAACTGTATAGGCTGGGACTGGTTTCCCTGGAGCAAAGGAGGCTTGAGGGGTGACTTTATAGAGGTTTATATAATCATGAGGGCATAGATAAAGTGAATGGTCATTTTCCCAGGGTAGGGGAGTCTAAAACTAGAGGGCATAGATTTAAGGTGAGAGGGGGAAGACTTAAAGAGGACCCGAGGGGCAAGTTTTCTCACAGAGGGTGGTGCGTATATGAAACGAGCTGCCAGAGGAGGTGGTAAAAACGGGTACAATTACAATGTTTAGAAGACACTTGGACAGGTACATGGATTGGAAAGGTTCAGAGGGATATGGGCCAAACATAAACAAATGGGACTGGCTCAGGTGGGCACCTTGGTCGACATGGACGAGTTGGGCCGAAGGGCTGTGGCTGCTGGCAGTGTGATAGGGAAGTGGGTGAGCAGGTAGGCAGAGAGCTCCCCCCACTGGTACACGCCTGCACCTTCGGTACTAAGCTGCCCTGCCAGCTGTTGGCCACTGGATCCAGTGGTCGCAGTACATAGACAGAGAGTATGTAGACAGAGGCAGCCAGTGGGTACTGGTGTTGGTGTGGCCACAATCCTGATGCCATATCTCTGCAATGTTCAGAGGTTGTCAGAGGTTCTCCACAACTCCATCTTCCTAATGATTTTACAGATTTTATATATCATTACAGTGCAGAAAGAGGCCTTTCGGCCCATTGAGTCTATGCAGGTCTCAATCATTCCCATCTGTCTCATTCCCCCAGTGATTTCACTGTAACTTATCCTCTCTCACACACACATCAATTCCCCTTTGATTCTCTTTGCCACTGCTCTATACTTGGGGCAATCTACAGCAGACAATTAACCTTCCAACCAGCACATATTTGGGATGTGGGAGGCAACCGGAGCACTGGGAGGGAACCCACGTGGTCACAGGGAGAATGTACAAGCTCCACACAGACAGAGCTGGAGGTCGGGATCGAATCTGGGTCACCAGGGTTGTGAGGCTGCAGCTGTACTTGATGTGACGCTGTGTCATGCAGGGTCTGGCAGACTCTCTGCTTCAGATCCAGTCATCATTTCTCAGGTTCACAGCCCTGCTACCCCCTCCTCTCCATCCTACATCATCTCTGCTGTGGCCCTGACCCTGCCTGTGGAAACAACCCCTTTCTGTCCCCTCGGTCCATCCGGCGGAATTGATCACGGCCCAAGTTCAGACTAACTTCAGTCTGTGCTTGACAAGGTACTCAAGTGAAAGGAACAAGGAGCAGGGGATATTTCCTGCGTACGTTTGAATGCACATTGATGAAGTGGAGGGTTTTAGAGGAAAGCACATTGAAGTGAGACAGTAATGTAGATTGTGCAGACACATCGAAGCCGATGCCCAAGTTACAGAACACAGGAAGTATCAACACAGGGTCAGTCCTGTCTCTGATACTGTAAGAATGGGAAGTGTGAATTGGATTGCTTCACTGCTCTGAGTGAAGGAAAGGGGTTGCTCTGTTTTGATTAAATTGTTCAACCACCGTTCAAAGCCAATTACCAGCACAATTTGCCATTGAAACCAAAATGGTTCAACCCCACCAAGTATTGATTCTGGAGCAATTTGCCTGTGAGTCCTGATGAAGGGTCTCAACCCAAAACTTCGCCTGTTTATTTCCCTCCATAGATGCTGCCTGACCTGCTGAGTTCCTCCAGCATTTTGTGTGTGTTGCTCCAGATTCCAGCATCTGCAGAATCTCTTGTGTCTAAGTATTGATTCTGCACACGTTCTTTAAACAATAACTCTCAGGTGTGACTTTGAGTGATTTGACTGGCGGGTTATGGCTCAGACTGATTTCTCCGAGGTGACCTTCCGCTGGGTTGCACGTGTGCTGGATCTGTGTGTGTGCTCCCGAACTCTGTGTCAGCAACACTGTAAGTTTTAAGCCTAAGTGTTGCCTTGGGCTTTGAGACATTGAGCCCACAAGCACATTCCATTTTATGTGTGTAACAGGGAGTGTTTACCAACTGGTTAGCCTTTGGAAGTTTATTCCTTGACCGTACATCAGTGTTAGGCTCCCTCCAGCTTCCATCGACTTTCTAACCCAGCTGAGGAAGGATGCTCCCTTAGCTGCCGATTCTACAAGCCTTGTGGACGTTGCTGCTCCATCACACACTGTCCACAGGTCCAACACTGCAACTTCACACACTAGCCAGCTTGCCCAGAGACCAGTTCAGCCAATGTGCTTTTTTATTTCAAAATGAACAGCTCAGCACCCTGACCGCTGTTGCCGGGAGTATGATTCATTCTTTCCTCACTGGTTCTTTTGTGAGAGGGAGGAATGTTTGGCAGCAAGTTGTGTCTTTCCAGTCCAGCCTGCCATTACAGCAAGGGCGAGGGAGGGTGTGAATCATCAGGGTTGGACTGAGGTACAGGCAGAGAAAACGGTCCTTCCTGCTCTGAATAACGTTTAAGCTATTGCAAGACTCACTGCCTCGATTCTTTTAATATTTGGTTTTCTTCTTTGTCCTAGTTCATTCTAAAAGCAAAATGGCGAAGATCCGGGATTTATTGGCTGAAGTGTGCCTGGGTGGTGATGAGGTGCGTATTAAACTGTGAGGAAGTGGGTCAGGGTTGGTTTTGGGCTGAGGGCTGGAGCTGGGGTTCCGGGCAAGGACTTTGGGTTGGGACAAAGACTGGGCTGAGGTGGGCTTTTGCTCTGTCTGGCCTGGGGCTTCGGTTTAGGGCTGGGCCTTAGCTTGGGCCGAGGTTGGGCTTTGGCGATGGGCTTGCTATGTGTGGACAAGGCCTGGGGGAAGACCGGTCTCTGAGCAGGCCTGTGGGCTGGTTGTGGGTTCTTAGCCGAGAGCGCGACTTTGGGCCATGGACTTTGGGCTTAGACTTTTGTGGACGTGGCCTCGGTGAGGTCTCACACAGTGGCACGGGCTCCCTCTGGGCAAGGCTTTGGCCTCCAGTCGGGCCTTGAGCAAGCAGCAGGGCCTCAATAGTCCAAGGAGTTGAGGTTAGGCACAAGTGTTTGCTCTGTAGTGTTAACTGCATGAGCGCTGCTTGCTCCTTCCAAGTCCAGTATTTCTGTGCAAGGCCCTGGCTTGGTGGTAGACCCTGCAATTGATGTCTGGGTCTGTGTTCATGGGTCAGGGCTCTGGGTAGACTGACTGTTCTAAGGGTTTGTAACAGCGGCACTTACTTGTGATATTTATTGCCAATAGAACAGTTTTTTGACAATAATTGATAAGCCTGCTTACAGGGCCAGTAGCAGGAAAGGTGGAGACCTGGATTTCAGCTCCTCCCTCAGCTCCCACTGTGATGTTCTCTGTCTCCATACCATGGCTCCCTGTCACTTTATTGCCTCAGTGTAGAACATAAAGCTGGTGACATGAGCGGACACAACCCTCACCTGACGAGTTGTCTGCAGGTGTAACCGGAGGTGCACTCACCCCTGTCCCCACAGATGCACAACACCGACTTCCCCTGTGCTTTCATCGAACTGAACTCCTCTCCACACCGGGTGCAGGGGGGGGCCATAGAGACACCTCAAGTGGTCCTCAGGGACTGACACTCGTCCCCACAGCAATGCCAAGAAAATGTCTTACATCAGTCTGCACAGCCAACACCCCCATCTGTGTTCCCCGAATCGGACACAGAGTTTTAGCTGGGCTCATTGTTCCGTGGTGAGGGACCGAGTTCCCCTTTGCTCTGTGCACCTGCCCTGCCCTCTCAGCAGGGTGTGAAGGATTCCAGGACAAACAGAGGAGATCTTACTTCTGTCGGATCTGGTTATTTTCGAATCCGCAGGTTCTTTCAGGAGTCAAGGAATGAGTTGAAAACAACTTGGTGCTTCACAAAGTTTTATTGGAAAAGTTTAAAACAAAGAAGCAGTCACAGAGCACATGGCACTGGCTTTACTGCTAGGAGATGAACCGAGACAAAAGGAACTAAAGATGAGCTAGGGCCGGGGCTGGGGGGTGGGGGGTGGTGGGGGGAAGAGAGAGAGAGCAAGAGATAGAGAGAGAGATAAACTAGAGAGAGATTAACAAAAAAAAACGACACCTTTTACACCTGAGATAAGGGGTACTCCTTAGCTAACAATAGTCCAATCAGGAAACCTATTAGATACCTGTGGCCAAACCAACCACTGAGAACACACATATTCACCTGATGGACGAACCAATAAGCTAGGAAGTGGCCATTCCTTACATGTTAAAAAATTACTTAAGACAGCTGAATCCAACACTGCCCTTGTCAATATTTATTCCTCAGCTGTCATTCACTTGGCCAGATTGTGGGATCTCGCTCTGCACGGATTGTCTCCTGCATTTCCCACTTTCCCACTCCAAGGCCGTGAAGCTTCAGGACAGCCTGAGGCTGTGTGGTGTGCTGTAAGAACAAGTCCTCCTTCTGATCTTTGCTGCGTGTGTAGGTACAGCGGTGTCTGGTCTGTACACCCCCACCCCGCCAACTCTGCTCATTACTTAGAGCTGGACTGACTGCCATTCCATCTTCTCCAGTGAGAACAACTTTAGTTGTTGGCACCCTTTGCTGAAATAACATAACACATTAGGTATGGCATGCCCCACTCCATCTTCCCTGAATATTTCCCATGCACCAAGATCAAAGAGTCATCGATTCATACAGCACAGAAACAAGCCCTTCAGCCCAACTGGTCCATGCCGACCAATATTCCCATCTAAGCTTGTACCATTTGCCCACATTTGGCCCATATCCTTCTAAACCTTACCTATCCATGTACCTGCCCAAGTACCGTTTAAATGTTGTTAATGTACCTGCCTCACCCACTTCCTCTGGCAGCTCGTTCCATGTACTGACCTCCTTCTGGGTGGAAAGGTTTCCCCTCAGGTTCCTACTAAATCCCTTCTCACCTTAAACCTACGTCCTTTAGTTCTTGATTCCCCAACCCTGGGAAAAGGTTTATCTATGCCTTATCTATGCCCCTCATGATTTTATACATCTCTCAGGTCATCCCTCATTCTCCTGCGCTCCAATGAAAAAGGTCCTATCATGTTTAAGGTGAGGTGCCCAAACCCTTGGGCCCGGAGCCATCCAGTTTCAGCTGGCTGTTCCCAACCAGAAAATGCTGAGTATGTTCAGGAGGTCAGGCACAATGCTGTGACTGGATTAACCCTTCATACATTTATGGGGAAAGTTTGAGATAAACAAGTTTCTCTTCATCTCAGACACATCCAGATCACAGGGCTTTAGGAACTCTCTCCATATTTCCTTGGATGTGAGGCTCCTTCCCGACCCAGGTGTCTTTGTGCTGCAAGTGTTCAAACTCAGTCTACAATCGGTGGGCCCTCTCACTAGTCTCCTGTTCTACAACGGGTCAGGCCCCTTTAGACTCTCCCACACCCTACCCCACCCGAAACTATCTGACCTCCTGCAAGATGCCTCAGTCCAATCTGAGTCATTGAGAGATACAGCACAGAAACAGGCCCTTCAGCCCATCAAGTGTGCACCAACCATCAGGTATCCGGTTACACTCATCGCTTTCTATACTCCCCACATTCCCATCAACATGCCCCAGATTCCACTGCTCACCCACACACCAGGGCAATTTATAGCGGCCGATTAACCTACAAACCCACAGGTCATTGGGATGTGGGAGGAAACCGGAGCATCCAGGGGAAAACCCATGTAGCCACAGGCAGAACGTGCAAACTTCACACAGGCAGCGCCCAAGATCAGGATCGAGCGCAGCTCTCTGGAGCTGTGAGGGAGGGGCTCGACCAGCTGAGCCACTGTGGGGAAGATGCTTCAAAACTCCTCTCTGATCCACCCTAAAGAATTGAAACTGTGCAGGAGAGAGTTCTGCCCCCGAGTTCCCTTCACCGCCTTGTGTAAGTTTACCACCGCCTGCCCCTCTCCCGGTCCCACCGACCTGCACCACCCAGCCAACAAGAAACTCCTCCACTTCTGACCTGAAGCCTTTCAGCAAAGCATTCATAGAACATAGAACACTACAGCACAGCACAGGCCCTTCGGCCCACAATGTTGTGCCGACATTTTATCCTGCTCGAAGATCTATCTAACCCTTCCCTCCCACATAGCCCTCCATTTCTCTATAATTCATGCGTCTATCTAAGAGTCTCTTAAATGTCCCTAATGTATCTGCGCCCACCACCTCTGCTGGCAGTGAGTTCCACGCACCTGCCACTCTCTGTGTAAAAAAGTTACCCCTGACATCCCCCTTATACCTTCCCCCAATCACCTTAAAATTATGCCCCCTCCTGTGATCCATTGTCGCCCTGGGAAAAAGTCTCTGACTGTCCGCTCGATCTATGCCTCTTATCTATGCCTCTCATTCCTCACTGAACAACCCCAGAGCCTGTTCCGGGGGACTCGCGTCCTCTGGCGAACAAGGGAAGCAGTGGCAGGAGCGGTGTCCAACCTCGATCAGGCCTTGAAGCCGTGACCCGCATCCTCTCCAGCCTAGTGAACAAGTTTTCCAGTTTGCTTCCTCTGAGGTTTTGCTTTGTTTGCAGTTAGTCACTTTGCAGCCATGCACTTTGTGTTACTGCCTTTGTCTGCGTGTTGACTCTGGATCCGGTTCAATCAGCTGCCCACACGGGAGTGACGACGATAAGGAGTTTCCTGGAGACTGCACACACAGCTCACAAACAGCCCACTGCTGCGCGGGGAGCAGTCCCTCCCTCACACCCTGCTGAGGCACTTAGGAAAAGTAAAGCTCAGTACTTGCCTCTCTCTCTAAGGAGATGTTGTGCTGTTATGTTCATTGCATTAAGTTGTCTCAAGGCTGAGTGCAGTGTGCCCTGCGCCAGCCTCACACATTCCAATGCTCAGTGTAGACACAGGAGCCTCCAGTGCTCGGTGAATTGTTTCCAGAACCACACCCCTTCCTTTCATAAGTTTTAACACTTGGAACAGAAATCAAATTCTTGCAGCCTACCCCTGGATTCATTTGTCTCAGCCCTCCTCCAATCACCTCTGCGTCAGCTGGGGAGCTGGCAACACTTGCACTAAACTCCAGGGTTTCATCAGCTTTGCCGCCTTTCTTGGGTTCTCTGTCTCCGTTTCAGAGGACAGGTTGGCGATCAATATTCATTACCAACAGGCTCCTCACAATGACCTTGACCACACCTCCTCCCACCCTGCTTCCTGAGAGGACTCCATCCCATTTCCCCGGGTTCTCTGCCTCCCTCTGCTCTGATGCTGACAACTTTCCAGACCGGAGCTTTCGGGTTGTCTTCCCTTGTCCTTAACCAGGGGCTTCCCCCCTACCACAGATAACGAGGCTCTCAACCCCATCTCCTCCATTTCCCTCACTTCTGCTCCCACTCCCTCTCCCAGAACTCACAACCTCGCTTTCCACCCCACCAGCTTCCACATCCAACGGATCATCTCTGCCATCTCCAACAAGATGCCACCAGGACTCGTGCTTCCCCTCCCCTCGCTGTTCAACATTCCGAAGGGACCGTTCCCTCTGTGAATCCATGGTTCACTCTTCAATCCCCACCAACCACCTCCCTTCCTGTGTGACTGCAGGAGATGCTTTCTCTTGGTCCTTCCTGCAAACCAGGACCCAAACACTCCTTTCAGGTGAAGCAGTGGTTACAGCACAGGAACAGGCCCTTCGGCCCATCGTGTTGTGCCAAACCAATCAAACTGGTAATTAAGCACTTAACTAAACTAGTCCCTTCTGCTTACGCAATGCCATATCCGTCCATTCCCTGCACATCTATCTATGAGCCTCTTAAATGGCTCTGTTGTATTTGCCTCCAGCACCACCCCTGGCGGCACATCCCAGGCACCCACCGCGCTCTGTGTAAAAAAACTTGCCCCACACATCTCCTCTGAACTTACCCCCTCTCACCCTAAATGCATACCCTCTTAGTATTAGACATTTTGATCCTGGGAAAAAGATACCAACTGTCTATCTATGCCTCTCATCATCTTGTAAACCTATCAGCTCTCAGCCTCCGATGCTCCAGAGAAGGAAAAAACAAGTTTGTCCAACCTCTTGTTATATCACATGCCCTCTAATCCAGGGAGCATCCTGGTAAACCTCTTCTGCACCCTCTCCAAAGCCTCCACATCCTTTCTATAATGGTTCTCGTGCACTTCTTCCAGTTGTCCTCCACACTGGAGAAACCAAGTGCAGGTTGGGTGCCTGCTTTGCACTGGACCTGCGCTGAGTCCACAGCGGTAACCCTGAGCTTCCTCAGTCAAACTCCAGCACTCCGATACTCCAGACTTTGGTAGTGCTGGGATGTCAGATTTTCCAGACTATTGGACATTGTTCCTATTAACATCTCAACACTCTTTTAATTCACTTTTTGTTCGGTGTTACACAATAGTGTAGTGAGTTCTCCCATGAACGAGGAGAGCTTAAAAGGAGTATTGGACGCAGGGTCCCGGTGAGTTGGGGACGAAGAGTTTAAAGGGTAAGTGGAAGACTGAACCTGGTGATCCAGAAACTGAATCATTGGGAATTCTGAAAATTCAGATAGTGGATTATTGGAGTGTTACTGCAGTTGACTGTCACTTTAGTTCTCTGTCCTACTCCTTTCCCCTGTCTGTGGCCTCTTACCTTGTTCTGCTGAAGCCCAAAGTGAGCTCGAGGACCAGCAGCTATCATCCACCTGGGCATATCAGTCTGCTGCTGCCCAGGGGACTCCAACCTGTGTTCGACAATTCCCGGAGAAGCCTGGGTGAGTAACTGCAGTGCATCCTGAAGCCGATGCACTCTGTCGCCACCGTGTACCAGTGATGGAGGGAGTCAATGTCCAGGCTGGTGGACGGGATGCCAGTTAAGCAGCTCCTTTGTCTGCGATGATGCCAAGTTTCCTGAATATTGTTGGTGCTGACCATGCTCCTGAGGTGTCAGGAGGTGGATCACCCTCCGCAGAACACTGAGCCTCTGACCTGCTCCTGTAGTCATGGTGACCCTCAGGATACTGATGGTGGAGGTCTCGGTGATGGTAACACTGTTGAATGTTACGCTGATTAGATGCCCTCTTGTTGGAAATGGTTATTACCTCATATCTTTGTGGCGCATATGTTACTTGTCGTTTATCAGCCCATTTCCGAATGTTGTTTAGGTCTCTTTGTGTGCACACGTGAGCTGCTTCACTTGCTGAGGTCCTGCGAACGGAATTGAACGTTGTGCAGTTGTCAGGCAGGCATCCCTGCTTCTGACCTGGTGATGGAACCAAGGTCATTGATGAGGTAGCTGAAGGTGGTTGGATCTGGAATACTGCTCCGAGAGACTCCTGCAGTACTATCCTGGGACTAGGATGACTGACCTCTGAAAACCATCTTCCTTTGTACAAAATATGACTCCAATCATCGGAGTGCTTTCTTCTTGATGCCCTCTGACTTCAGGTTTACCAGAGCTCCTTGATGCAGCACTCAGTCGAATGTTGCCTTGGTGTCAAGGGCAGTCACTCAGTCCACCGCGGGAGCTGAGCTCTTTGGTCCATGCTTGGACCGAGGCCGTGATGAGGTGTGGAACTGAGTGGTCATGATCACACCCAACCAGGGAATCGCTGAGCGGGAACTAAATTACATGCTGCTGTGAGTGAAACCCCCAAAAATTATGTAAAAAATTTTTCTAAAATTTCATTTGAACTTTTCTTCAACCGTTCGAAAGTATTGGACATGGGGACAAGGTTGCCTGACTGGCCAATCAGCCGATCTGGTGGTGAAAATTCTGATTGGTGTATTGGATGAATGAGCAGGTACAGAGGACGGTACCTGCAATGACGGACATATCAGGTGACCAATGACATGAACGTAAAGGGAGGGCCTATCAACCCACCAATGGCAGGGGTGTGGAACCCAGTTAATGTTGCTTTGGTTTGTAGACAAAGTCACTCAGTGTGCAGTTGCCATGAGGATGGCTCCATTGACTCCACCTCCCCCAGAGACTGTGGGCCCCTGGGGGTCGAACTGTGGCTGAATGGGCTCCTGTCACACCCTTTGATTGAGTCTGAGTCCGTCCCTTTCCTTCCACCACACGGACAATCATTCTGGAGCTGCTCGGGGACACGTCACCAACTTCACATCGACTTCCAGTTCATTCAGCTGATGGGGCGGTTGGGGTGGAGGGTGAACATGGGGAGCAGAATACGCAGGGCGTAGATGTTTGCATGCAATTGTCTTTCTTGGTGGCTGAGGTGGTAGGGTGGGAGATGGTGTCGATGGGGTACATGCTGCAGCCACTGGGTGCCAGTGGTAGATGGATGAGATGTTTGGGATGGGGTCCCAGGCAAGCTGCTTTGTCCTGGATGGTGTCAAGCTTCTGGAGAGTTCCTAGTGCTGGATACATCCAGGCAAAGGGAGATATCTCATCACAGGATTGACTGGTGCCTTCTAGAGGGTGGAAGGGTTTGTGGTGTCTGGGGGTGAGTCACTCACTACAGACTAAGCCCTTGGCAGGGTAACAATGAGTCATGTGGGTGATGAGGTGAGGTTGGGGTTAGCACAGGGCGTTTATGTGGGGGGATCTTATCGGTATTGACAATGGGAGAGAGAGGTTCACTAGTTTGAGGGGGTGGCAGAGAGGGTAGGAACTTCGGAGGTGTGGACAGAGTATCTTGTATGTAGGTTAGGGTCAGTGGCGTGGGATTCCCCCAAGTATGCTGTGGGAGCTGCTCCCCAGGGCTGTGAGGGCTTGGTCTGACCACACTGTGGCGGTGGGATGTCCCCTGTGTCGCACGGGATGGGGTGACCCATGGTACTGTGACTCTCCTGCACTGTAGAGGTGGGTTTACCCTGGTGGTCTGAGTGAAGGGGCTTCCCCCCCTGCTCTGGGGTTTGGGTTTCCCCGGTGGCCCAGGGCTGGGATTTCCCTGTGGTCTGGGGTTTCCCCAGTGGTCTGGGTGTGGACTTTCTCTGACTGCCTGTAGGAGGAGTTTCCCTGGACACCGAGGATGGAGATGATCTCCTGTCTTCCCTTCCAGATTTCCGCTGGGGCCACAGTGAAGCCGTTCCCTAACTTTGTCGCAGACAGCGATGCCGCGGTGCTGCTTCGTGCCATTGAAACTAAAGGTAGGTCGATATTTCTGGGTCAGAGCATCACGTCACCTTCTGGGAGCCAGCCAGTGTCAAAGTTACTGCTTCTGCTCCACTGTTGGCCGGAGACCCTCACATTCCACCTGGAGCCCGCTCAGTGCCAGCCGTAACTCTGCCGGGAGCTGGCTTGTCTCAAGTTACTCCCCAGGGTTTAGATGCCCACATTCCTGGCTGATCCCCATGTTCCTGGCCCATCACAATGTTCCCAGTCGATCCTGACATTCCTGGCTGATCCCCATGTTCCTGGCCCATCACAATGTTCCCAGTCGATCCTGACATTCCTGGCTGGTAACCACATTCCCAGTTGGGATGTTGCACCCTGTGTCCCTTCACTGGGTGTCTGAAGTTTCAGAGGGGACACTCTGAAGGCACCGTGTTTCCCATATCAGCAGCCACCCTCCCTCTGTAAATAATGATCCCATATAAAGGACGAGGTGGTGATTCTGAGAATCTGAGAGGGTGTGTATAAACATAGATCCACAAGTCAGGACTGTTTGGGTAAGAATATACAGGCCCCTACTGAACACATTCAAATACAGGGGAAATAAAGGACCGCAGATTCTGGAATCTAGATCAAAAACACGATGATGCTGGAGGAACTCAGCAGGCCAGGCAGCGTCCGTGGAGAAAAGCAGGCGGTCAACATTTTGGTCGGGACCCTTCTCTATAGATTGACACAGAGCTAATGTTTTGTGCGGTTTGATGTGCAGTTATGTACTGTAAAAATGGTCTTCCTCTACACAGACATCGATACAGCATTGGATCTGCCTAGATAGATATCCGGACCAGTACTGTACATAGAAGCCGTTCAGTACTGATTGATGTCACGACAGCAGTGATAATGGTAAACACGCAGTCCTGTGCTGTTTGGATTAACTCAGGGTTGTGTATCTGCAGAGAGATGCACGACCCTTTTAACTGTACTCTACAAATTGAGGCCCATTCTCATACTCCACAGATAAAGAAAATGCAGCCTTGTACTGCACAGCTCGGTGCTGTACACGTGGATACACGGAATGATGCAGCACGGTTCTGCACTGTGCAGCCTGCCCATGCTTGTCCCAAAGCTGTAATAAGCTGTCCTTGTTTCAGGCATTGATGAGCACACCATCATCGACGTACTGACCAGCCGAAGCAATGCACAGAGACAAGATATCGCCTTCGCCTTTGAAAGGTTGGGAAAGAAGGTGAGTGACCCCCCGTGTGCACATCGAACCCTGACGCAGCATGGTACCGGGGCCGGCTGGGATTTGGGAACGCTGCCTGCTGGATGGGGAGCGCAGGAGCTGAGGGAGAAGGGGGCAGGGTTGGGGCAATGGGGAAGGTGGGGAGGTGAGAGGAGGGGAATGAGGGGAGGGATGGGGTGGAAGGTGGGGAGGACGATAAGGCAGATTGAGGGATGAGGAGGGAAGGACAGGGAGGGGAGGGGTCGGGAAAAGGTAAGCAAAATGCTGTGGCGAACGGCGGTACATGAAGTTGGTGTTACACGTGTGATGGTCAGTGTGCCATTGGGCATTTCACATGGAAAGGTTAAATGTACCCGTCCGAGCCATTAATGGTCAATGCTCCGCCTGTTACTGACTGTACCGTCCCAAACACTCATGGTCAACGCTCCGCCTGTTACTGACTGTACCGTCCCAAACGCTCATGGTCAACGCTCCGCCTGTTACTGACTGTACCGTCCCAAACGCTCATGGTCAACGCTCCGCCTGTTACTGACTGTACCGTCCCAAACGCTCATGGTCAACGCTCCGCCTGTTACTGACTGTACCGTCCCAAACGCTCATGGTCAACGCTCCGCCTGTTACTGACTGTACCATCCCAAACACTCATGGTCAACGCTCCGCCTGTTACTGACTGTACCATCCCAGCCACTAAGGTCAACACTCTGCCTGTTACCCACTGTACGGTCAAAGCCACAGATGGTCAACACTCTGCCTGTTACTGACTGTACCGTCCCAGAAACTGATGATCAACCCTCCGCCTGTTACTGACTGTACCATCTTAGACACTGATGGTCAACACTCTGCCTGTTACTGACTGTACAGTCCCAGACATGGGAGGGTCAACAATCCGCCTGTAACTGACTGTGGCCCACTGCAGTACAGAAGGGAAATGGTGAGCCTTGGAGAGATGGACATCACCCAGGGGAGATGTTCATCACCCTGGTGTCATCATGTCCCAGCGGTCAGCAGGGAACCTTGGTACTGACGGACAATGACCACATGATGTCTTTTGTTCCTCTGCAGAAGCTGGAGGATGTTCTGAACTCTGTCCTCAAGGAGCCTCTGAAGGCTGTCATCCTCGGTCTGTTGAAAACTCCAGCCAAGTACGATGCTACGGAAATGAAGAAAGCAGTCAAGGTGAGGATTCGATCAGGGCGCCGGGCGCACCCCCGGCGCAATCAGGGAGATCTCCTCCTTCTGCCATTCAATGGTTGAGCCACAAGGAGCCACGAGTAGACACACATAACAAGCTGCTCTGGTGTGAACGTGCAGGCGGGGAGGGTGGAACCAGATTCATTATCGCAAGGAGGGCACAGGTTACACGGCAACTTCAGGTGGCCCCCAGTGTGCTTCAAGGTCAACACAGCTGACCTGTGGGGTTCATTCCCTGCTGTAACGTCAGAACAATCGTAAGGCATTATACATGCATGCACACACACGCACGCACATGCACACGCACATGCACACACACGCGTGCACACACACGCACACACACACACACACATGCACTCACACGCACAGACACGCAAAGACACACACACGCACACACTCATACACACACACTCACACACACACTCACACGCATACACACACACAATCACACTCACATTGTTAGACTCACTGACCGGCCTTTGGTCAGTTTGTCCTGCACAGGAATTTGTACCGAGACCGGTCCTGCCCGGTGACATTGATTGGAGGGCTGCGCACTGTTAAAGGGGACTTTGGTTTCACCTGCTGAATGTTTCCCCAGGAGGTGAATCACTGACGGTCAGGAAAGTGTTTGGTGACTCACTGCCCTCCTGTACAATTCTGAGATCTGGACACCTACAGCAGGTGCTGGGGAGATACCACCAGCCCTGTCTCAACTATACCCTCCAAATCCACTGGAAGAATAAGTGACCAAACATCTGTGTGCTCACCAAGACTCCGGTTACCCCTCGATGGGCAGGTCACCTGTTCACCTGCCTGACACCTGACTCCCAAAACAGATGCTCCGTTCTGAGTTCTGTGAGGGGATGAGCTGACCAAGAGGGCAGACAGAAAGGTTCAAGGATATGCTCAAAGCTTCCTTGAGGAAAGTTGAGCATTCCCACAGGTCCATGACCACTCAGAGTGGAGATAGAGAGGGTGGGACAACACAGAATCCCTGCCTAAACCTCACGAACTACAGCACCCCTTCCCAGCCACCTCAACCCCCGCCTGTGGGAGAGCCTACGGCTCCCACACTGCCGTCCTGGGTCACCCCAGAACCCGAGGGACAGGAGTGGCATCGAGATACCCTGGAGCCTGAGGGAGTGTGTGTGAGAGAAGGTTCAGTGCAGGCAGCCCCAGCACTGGCTGTGACGCAGCCTCATGTGCCATCTGGTGGCCATTGGCTGTGACTGCAGGAGGTAGATTTGCTTTGAACACCACTTACAGCCAACACTATCTTCACCAACAGACATCCCAGGCACAGCTGAAGCTGAACAGCCTCAGGGAGGTGCCATGGGTTCGTCTCTCGAAGGGAACCACCTCCTTTTCACCCATTAACTTCTGTCCCCAGTGCGTCCCGCTCTGAAATTCAGCAATAAAATACCGCAGATGCTGGGAATCTGAAATGATGAAGTAGAGAGAACACTCAGCAAGTACAACCGAAGTCAGTGGGTATCAAGGGGAAATGCTCCAGTGGCTGGAGTCACACCTCACACAGAGGAAGATGGTTGTGGGTGTTGGAGGACATCATCGCAGGAGTTCCTCAGGGCTGTGTCCCGGGCCCAACCATCATCAATGACCCTCCTTCCATCAGAAGTGGGGACATTCGCTGATAATTCTATTTGCGATCCCTCAGCAAATGAAGCAGCCCACGCCTGCATGAAGCAAGACCCAGATAACATTCAGGCATGTACTGATAAGTAACATTCATGTCACAACAGTGCCAGGCAATGGCCACCTCCAGCAGGAAAGTATAACCAACCTACCTTGACATTACTGTCACTGAGTTCCCCACCATCAGTACCCTCGACATCACCTTTGACCAGAACTTCACTGGATCAGGCACAGAAACACTGTGGCTGCAAGAGCAGGTCAGAGGCTAGGGATCCCGTGGTGGATGGCTCACCCCCCTGACACCCCAAGGTCTTTCTGGCACGTCAGAAGTGCGATGGAACACTTTCTGCTTGCCCAGACGAGTGCAGTTCCAATAACCATCAAGCTCGACAAGGACAAGGCAGCCCGCTCAATTGGCACACCTTCCACCGCCCTAAGCTCTCCCTCCCTCCGCCTTCAGCGCGCAGCGGCTGAAGTGTGTACTGTCTGCCAAACGCACTGCGGTCACTCGCGCAGGCTACTCCGGCAGCACCGCCCAAATCTGCAACCGCGATCACCAAGGTGCAAAGGGGAGTAGGCGCAAGGGAACACCATCACCTGCAGGTTCCCCTCCAAGCACACGTCACCCTGATTTGGAAATATATCACTGGGACTTCATTGTCACTGGGTCCAAATCCTGGAACTCCCCTCCCCAAGAGCTCTGTGGAGCACGTACACCAGAAGGAGGGCATCTCACCACCACATTCTCAAGGGCAAGTTTGGAGTATTGTGTGCAGTTCTGGTCACCTACCTACAGGAAAGATATCAATAAGCTTGAAAGAGTATGGAGAACGTTTACACGGATATCGCCGGGACTTGAGGACCTGAGTTACAGGGATAGGTTGAATAGGTTAGGACTTTATTCCCTGGAGCGCAGGAGAATGAGAGATCTTATAGAAGTATACAAAATGATGAGGAGTATAGATAGGGTGAATGTATGTGGGCTTTTTCCCCTCAGGTTGGGTGAGACTAGAACTAGAGGTCATAGGTTTAAGGTGAAAGGTGAAATATTTAAGGGGAATCTGAGGGGAAACTTCTTCACTCAGAGGGTGGTGCGAGTGTGGAACGAGCTGCCAGCGGAAGTGGTGGATGCGGGTTCAATTGTAACATTTAAGAGAAGTTTGGATGGGTACATGGATGGGAGGTGTTTGGAGAGATATGGTCCGGGTGCAGGTAGATGGGAATAGGCAGAAAACCAGGCCGGCATGGACTAGATGGGCTGAAGCGTCTGTTTCTGTGCTGTGGTGCTCTATGACTCTATGGCAGTTAGGGATGGGCTTTGCCAGCGACACCCAAATCCTGAAAATGAATTAAAAGCTCGAGAAGCAGGTGCAGAGAGAGAAACAGGGTGAACGTGTCCAGGAATGCCCACCGACTCTGATGAAACGTCATTGACCTGAAAAGTTAACTCTCATTTCTCTCTCCACAGATGCTGCCTGACCTGCTGAGTGTTTCCTACATTTTCTGTGTGTTAACAGTTGTAGTTTCTGCACCATACATTTTGCAGTGAACTTGTGATAATTTATGAGTTTTGTTTCAAAAATGGTCCTTAAAATGTGTTGTTCACAGGGCATGGGAACAAATGAAGCCACTCTGATTGAGATCCTGTGCTCTCGCTCAAACAGGGAGATCAAGGAGATGAACAAGGTTTATGAAGAACGTGAGTAAGGGGGCAGCTGAGCAAAAATAGAAGTCTCCATCTACTGCAGTAATTGTTGGTTTTAAGGACAAGAAGTTTCCATTCCACCTGACAGATGTGACAGATGTGAGAGGGTTGACAGGTGTGACAATGTGTGACGGGTGGGTAAGGTGTGACAGGAGCACGGTCCTTATGACCCCCCTCCCTACTTCATCCTCAGGGACAAACGGACGACCTCACCCTCACCAACTAGATGTATGTGTCCGCGGCAGCACTGGTTGGAGTGAGCAGCCTACGGTCCTCGTGGAGGCAAGGTCCCGTCTTCACACTGGAGGGTGTCCTCGGGTGCTGCAGACAACAGAATGGGACGGGCTCAGGACAGACCTGGCGCCTCAAAGTCGGGCCAGTGTGAGGTGCTGTGGACCATCAGCAGTAGAAATGTTAACCACCACAGTTTGTAACCTCACTGCCTGACATATCCCTCCCTCCACCATTCCTGTCAATCCAGGGGTTGACCCTGGTCCATCAAGGGGTCAGGAGGGTGTGCTGGCAGCTGGATGTCAAGTTAACCAGCAAGCACGCCATGGGACAGATGGAGCTAAGCCGTCAGATCACAGCTCAGCAGTCCAGCGAGTCTAGTGGGAAATGGTGGGGGGGCAACTAAACAGCGAGCAGGAGGGAGAGGCTCCAGGAACATCTGACAACCCATCCTCGGTGACGGTGGGGCCCAGTGTGTGAGTGCTGAAGCATTTACAGCCGTGTTCATCCACAAGTACCGAGTGGGTGTTCCCACCGTCACAGGAGCCAGTCTGCAGCCAAATCAATTCACTCCTCGTGATGGACCCAGCAAGGACTGCAGCATCAGACACTGTCCCAGCTGAAGCCCTGCGCTCCAGAACTCCAGAACAGCCCAGCTGTTCCAGTCCAGTTACAACACCACACATAATGTGGAAAATTTTATCCAGGAATGGTCCTGTTCATAAAAAACAAATGTTTGAACAAAAGCAGCATCTGTGCTATGGAAGTGTCAGGCAATGACTGAGTCCCACAGGTAGAATTCAGTCACCTATCTTTGACATTCGATGACATGATCATCACTGAGTCCTGAACTATCAACATCGTGGCGAAGGTCACCATTGTTCAAGACCGGGAGGTCCTATGTACGTACAGCGCCCAGAACCGAATGTAGTGTTTGGGGTTTAACTGGAACTTGATACAACTCCATCTTCACGATCATGTCTTTGAATTGCAGGGAGATTGAGAGTGAGGGACAGGTGTAAACTCTGGTGGGACAGTGAATACGTGGGTTTGGTCTGCCGATGGTGTGTATAAATGAGTTAACACCTCTATTGTACAGCTGACTCAGGAAGCTTGCATAGTAGCTTCAGAATGTGTCTCAGCCCAAGCAATCAAGTCGAGTCTATTGTCATGTGCACAAGTATGGTGAGGTACAGGTACAATGAAAACTTTCTTGCAGCAGCATCACAGGCATGTAGGTACAGGCAACACACAGAACATAAATTATACGTAATTTATACCAGACAGTAAAGAGAAATAAAAAAGACTGCAAAACAGAACATTGATGCAAAAATACTCCACAATCAGAGACCAGTCCATGGCAGTGCAAGAGGTGGTCCGTAGTGTCCCGTTGCTGAGGTAGGGTTAGGGTTGTGCAGGTCAGTTCAAGAACCTGATGGGTTGTAAGAAAGTAGCTGTTCCTGAACCTGGTGGTGAGGGACTTCAGGCTTCTAATGAACTAACAATATTTCAAATCTTTACAGTTTTCAAGAAAAGCATGCTAAGTGATATCAAAGACGACACTTCGGGAGACTTCTCTAAACTTCTGTGTGCCTTGGCGAAGGTAACTTCCCATGTGTATCAAGCCTGAGTCTTGCATTCCTGCTCCCGACTTGCTGAGCTCATCAGCGAGGCATATAACTAAATGCAGCCTCTGTAATGTAGGGATTGCCGGGAATGTAACTGGGGATATTTGGCACAGTGTGACGTAGGAATTAGCATCTGTGTGATGAGGGTGAGGATCCCCTGGGCACCTGCCGCACTTTGTACCCTAACACACTACTCCTTAGTCGCGGTGAATTCCTGCCAACTCCACCTTGCTGATTAGACAAGACTGGTGGAGAAAGAGGGCACAGAATGTGGTTGAAGAACTGAGGCCACAGGCAGAGGTGGAAGGAAAGGCATAGGAGGGAGAGGGGAGAGAAGGGGCAGTGACGACAGTTGTCCGGGGGGGGGCAGGGGGTGGAGCGAGCATCACTGGGCTGTGCATGATGAAGGTCTACTTCGGTGTCCTGCTTGTGTGCGTACATCATACGGTTGACATTGCTCATGTCCACCAATTAGTGACACTGCTTCGACTTTCTCCGTGTGTAGGGTAATCGATCGGAGCCATCCAACGTGGAGGATTACAGCCTGATTGACTCTGATGCTCAGGTAGGCAACTCAGTGCGGACACGGTGCATGTAGAGTACACGTGTCCTGCTCGCTGACTTCGCCAGCACTGACATAGTGACCTGTGATGTTCTGAGCTGGATACAGCTTGGATTTGGGCCATTGTCATGGGATTTTAGTGCATCTTGGTATGAAGCCTGGTGTCAGGTATCTGAGGCTTTAATGCAAAGTGTCCAGAGGATCCCAACAGGGATAGGGTCCCCCTTGTCCTTTCATTTCATCCCACCAGTCTCCCCTGGTGGATCTGCTCTCCCCTCCTCCCCCGCACCTGCCCATCACTATCTCTTACCTGCATCTACCTATCACCACCCTGTGCCACCCTGCCTCCCCTCTTTTGTCCACCTATCACTGCTCTGCTTTTCCCTCCTATATATTGGGCTTCCCCTTTCCCTATCTTCAGTCCTGAAGAAGGGTCCTGACCTGAAATGTTGACCACCTGCTTTTCTCCACGGACGCTGCCTGGCCTGCTGAGTTCCTCCAGCATCATTGTGTTTTTCTTCTGGATTCCAGCATCTGAAGTCCTTGGTTTCTCTGTCCAGAGGATTTTATCTGACATCCAGTGACAGGAGGTTTAACTGTTAGTCTCAGGAGGTTAATGCCTGAGACTAACAGTGCCTAGTGCTGGGGGTGACCTACAGCCCACTGACCAATGGGGGAGTTTGAATGCCCACCCTCAGAGTCCTTACACCCCATCATCAGGGTTGGGAGAGTTGGTGGATGTTCCATCAGCCGTCTTGTCCGTCTCTAACCTACCCAGGCACGTGTCCTGGTGTGGACACACACGCTGTCCTGGGATGAAGACGCCAAACACTGGGGGGTGTGGGCATCAGGGGCCTGTGGAACTGTGTGAAATCATTCACTGATCGCAGCCCTCATGTTTGACTCTGCAGACACTCAATGAAGCTGTACAGCAAAAAAAAGGAATGGACACGGCAAAGTGGATCAGCATACTGACCGAGAGGAGTGTTCCCCACCTAAAGAGAGGTAACAGGGTCGGCCAGTAGGCCGCTGTTTAGTCAGGCTTCGCAAACGGAGGCAGTGACATAGAGATAGAGACCGCTGGAAACACTCAGCAGGACAGGCAGCATATGTGGAGAGGGAAAGAGTTAACGTGTCATCATTAGTGTAGAAACAGAGGGACAGACACTGTAGCAACAGACACTGTAGCAACAGACACTGTAGCAACAGGCAGACTGACTCTGTCAGAACAGACGGACTGACTCTGCAGGAAAAGACAGATAGACACTATAGGAACAGATGGACTGACTGTAGGAACAGACAGAGACAGACACCATAGGAACAGACAGACTGACTCTGTAGGAACAGACAGACAGACACCATAGGAACAGATGGACTGACTCTGTAGGAACAGACAGACAGACACCATAGGAACAGATGGACTGACTCTGTAGGAACAGACAGACAGACACTATTCTCTGCAGGCACAAGCCCTGATATCGATGAACCCTGCACAATGCCAGGGTTAGAGCCACCTTCTCGAACTGTGGGAGGACTGGTGGGAAGGCAAGGACACAGCTGAGGCTGACATTGCAACCAGCAAGACTACAGAGCAGAGAGGGCTGCTGCTGGAGAAGTGTGAGGAGCTACCGTCTACCGAACCAGCAGAAAGACAGTCTGAGGTTACTGCTTGAGTGGTCTATGTATCCGCGGGCAGTTGAGCGAAATGGAAGTCCAGCTCCAAGTGGAGCAGGCTGGCTCCAGAGTCATTGTGAATTAAGCAACCAGGACTGCAGACAGGGTTTTAAATAAAATGGCCGGGGGAGAGGTCAGGATTCGGGTGAGGGAACGTTCAGAAGTTGAAGGGTAATGACAAGTGTGACAAGAGGTGGCAAAGCAGCAAAAGGTCAAAGTAGGGAAAATTGTAAAAGACATTGGTTTGAGAATCATTGGTATCTTGGTCAGCTGGGTAAGTGGGCTGAGGAATGGCAAATGCAGTTTAATTCAGATAAGTGTGAGGTGTTGCATTTTGGAAAGTCAAATCAGGGTAAGACTTTCACGGTAAATGTGGGACCGTAGGGAGTGCTGTAGAACAGAACAGAGGGACCTTGGAGTTTAGGTACATGTTTCCCTGAAAGTGGAGTCACAGGTAGACAGGGTGGTGAAGAAGGCACTTAGCATGTGGCCTTCATCAGTCAGGGCACTGAGTATAGAAATTGGGAGGTTATGTTGCAGTTGTACAGGATGTTGGTCAGGCTGCAACTGGACTATTGTGTTCATTCTTGGTCACCTTGCCGTAAGAAAGATGCTATTAAACTGGAAATAGTGCAGGAAAGATTTATAAGGATGCTGCCAGGAGATTGACTTATAGGGAGAGAAACTCCCTTGGACAGCAGACGCTGGAATCTAGATGAAAAACACAATGATGCTGGAGGAACTCAGCAGGCCAGGCAGCATCCGTGGAGAAAAGCAGGTGGTCAGCATTTCGGGTGACCCAAAATGTTGACCACCTGCTTTTCTCCACGGATGCTGCCCGACCTGCTGAGTTCCTCCAGCATCATCGAGTTATAGGGAGAGGTTGGATAGGCTATGACTTTTGTCCTTGGAGTGTAAGAGACTGAAGAGTGTTCTTATGGAGGTGTATAAAATTAAGAGGGACATCAATGAGGTGAACGCACTCAGTCTTTTTCCCAGGGTTGGAGAATCCAGAACTAGAGGGCATAGGTTTAAGGTGAGAGGGGAAAGGAAGTTGAGGGGCAAATTTTTTATGAAGAGGGGAGTCAATATATGGTATGAGCTGCCAGAGGTTAGGCAGGCACAATAACAATGTTTGAAAGACGGTTGGACAGGTACATGGACAGGAAAGGTTGGGCAAACACCAGCAAGTGGGACTAGCATGGATGGGCATAATGGTCGGCATGGACCAGTTGGGCCGAAGGGCCTGTTTCCCTGCTGTGTAACTCCATGACCCTATGACTCTAAGATAGTTAAATAAGTGGGACAAATGGAGGTTATGTCCAATCCAACAGCCAATGCAGAGACTCAGCTGTTGTGTGGCAACTGAATATTCCAGAGAGCTTACCCTGATGTTCAAGGAGGAATCCGTCATCGGGAGAATGGTGAGAGGTGATGTTGACTCACAAAGTCAGGAGCTGAGTCAGTTTGATAAGGATCAGCGAGGGCAGGAAATCGTCAGGGGAGACATCTAAAGCCCCCTAACAGGAGTTATGTTCTTGCACTATTGTCTAGAACTTCACATTCAGTTTGGGAATGACACATTTAAATTCAGAACTAGTATTGCACTTAAGTGCAAATAAGTAGAAATGAAGAACAAGTTTTGTTCAGTTAAATTGAGGAATTAGTTAAAAAGAGATGACAGTTAGGTGAGCAATAATGGATTTAAACAAATATTGCATAGTTCTCAACAAATGGGCATTCTATCCGGAAATAAAGACCACACCTAACTGAAGAGTTATGGATAGTGTTAAACAGAAGGCAAAGGCTAGTAAAGTTGTAGAGGAAGGCCAGAGGATTGGAGAGTTAGAAACCATCAAAAAGTGACTAAGCACTGATGAAGGAGGGAGAAAATAGAATATAAAAGTGTCAAGGAAAAGAATAACAGATTGTAAAGTACATATATGGGAAGAGGGCTGCAAATGTAAGCCTTGGAGAAGCTTAGATAGAAGTGAGTAATGGGGAGAGAGGAAGTCACAGAAACATTGAGCAAACATTGTGTCTGTCTCCACAGTAGAAAATGCTAATTAGTACAAAACCAAGGGCCAAAGCAGAGTAAAGAGTTAAAGCAATGAACAGTATGAGACAAACCAGGGAAGCAAAGGGTTAATAACCCCCCTGGATCTGACAGCCTATGTCCTGGAGTTCTGGAAAGGGAGGCTACAAATGATTGAGATCTTCCAGCATTTCTGAGATTCGGGCAACATTACGGTGCATCGGAAAACTTCAAATATAACACCCCTATTCAAGAAGGGAGGGATAGAGAAACAGCAAGCTCCGAGCCAATCAGTAACATCTCTAGTCTGGAAAATGGTGGAACCCATTTATTAAGGAAGTGAAAACAGAAGAGCAGAACATGACTACCTGATAATCGTGGTTTTATGAGAGTTCAATGAGCATGTACCTATCAGGGTGGAGGGAGGGGAGCCAGAAGATGCAGTGTATTTTCAGTAAAACACCACGTAGAGAGTTACTGCAAAAGGCGAGAGCTCACGGCATTGGGTTAACGTGGGCAGGGAATTAGATAATTAAAGCAAAGCAGTGAGGGTAAGTGTTTGTTTTTAGGTTGCCAATCTATAACTTGTAGGGTTCTGCAAGTTCAGTGATGGGGCCACAACTACTTACAATCTCTATTTGTGTCTTAGATGCAGTGGAACTCAGGCAAAAGAAAATCAGGTCAGCCTCAGTCCTAGTGAATGGTGCAGAAATAGGGATTGGATGTTCTTGCTCTGGTTGCTGTGTCTGAATGGACAGTGACACAGAGTGCAGGAGGTAGTGTCCAGGCAAGTGGGCAGAAATATCCATCTTTTGCCTGGTCCAATATTGCTTAAAACATTTTTGCATTCTTCAATATAACCCCATATAATATGTATCTTTCATCCACAGTAGTTGGGCATCACTGGTGATGCTTGGTTGTTTTGGCAATGGTGATCTTATTACCAACATTACTAATAATATTCTAACCTGAGTTTTCCTTTGATTAGTTTTCCAGCGATACAACTCCTACAGCCCCAAAACCGTCAGTGAAAGCATCAAAGAAGACCTTTCAAAAGATCTGCGATGTAATCTTTTGGCCCTGGGTATGCCTGATATCTCACACTTCACCTTCTCTGTCCTGAATGCTGCATGTTCCTGTGTAGGGGGTGGGACTTGTTAATTTAAGACCTTTGCAAATTGCCATCAACTTCGATGTGATGGGACCAGAATTGCTGATGTCTGGCGAGCCCACAGTTTTGATCCTACCACCTGCCTGCAGTGCTCCCAGTGAGACCCAGCATCCATTCCTGAGCCGAGAATTTCTGGGCTCAGGAGAGCTGGCTGGATGTGGACAGTCCCTGGCTCCTGTTGACTGGGCTTTGTCAGGTTGTCAGTGAGGATCAGGCTGGGAAGAGCTGTCCTGGCAGTGTCCCTGAGACCTTCAACATCAAGGTCAAAGTCAAGTTTCTTGTTGCATGCATAAGTGTTGGTATTGGTTTATTATTGTCACTTGTACTGAGGTACGGTGAAAAACTTGTCTTGCATACCAATCGTACAGGTCAATTCATTACACAGTGCAGTTACATTGAGTTAGTACAGAGTGCATTGAGGTAGTACGGTAAAAACAATAACAGTACAGAGTAAAGTGTCACAGCTACAGAGAAGTGCATTGCAGGTAGACAATAAGGTGCAAGGTCACAACAAGGTAGATTGTGAGGTCAGAGTCCATCTCATCGTATAAGGGAACCGTTCAATGGCCTTATCACCATGTCCTTGAGCCTGGTGGTACATGCCCTCAGGCTCCTGTATCTTCTGCCTGATGGGAGAGGGGAGAAGAGAGAATGACCTGGGAGGGTGGGGTCTTTGATTATGCTGGCCGCTTCACCAAGGCAGCGAGAGGTATAGACAGAGTCCACAGAGGGGAGGCTGGTTTCCGTGATGTGCTGGGCTGTGTCCACAACTCTCTGCAGTACGTGTATGCACAGGTGCAGTGAAAAACGTACCTGCAGCAGCATCACAGGCACTGAGCGTCAGATACATTGATTTACTTCTGGCAGTTGATGGAGACAACAGAGCAGGTTGAGCAATGGTCAGACCACTGGTCATTGGAACTGGTCACAGTGTGGGTGGGACATCCTTGTGGTCTAACAGAGGGACGCTCTGACCTCATTACGCCAACGGTGTTTGTGCATGTCCACATTTGGATGCTGAGCTCCAGGTTTTTGTTGTCTGCTTCACAGCAGCGTACAGAAGAATGGGTCTGGTACTAAACGTCTGGTATGCGGAGGTCATCGAGGCCCAATGTACCACACCATCCTCTGACAATAAAGGTCCACACTGGACCCTGGGAAATGTGGACCACTTCCCGTACCCCAGAATCAACTGGTCAGTGGAGGTAGACATCAGTGAGGAAATTCACCACAGCATCTGCCTTCAGTCATTTGAGGAAAAGAGCTTTTAAAGTAGGAGACCTCAGATCTGGCATAACATTCCTGGTCTATCGAGCAGTGAACGCTGCCCTCCTGTATCCTACTGAGTCTGGACCTCCCGCAACAGGCACCTGTAACCCCTGAAATTCCTACCCAACAGCATGGTGGGGGTATCTTCCCAGCACGTCCCTTGCTCACCCCAACTTCCCAACACGTCTCTCACTCACCCCCCTTCCCAAAACGACCCTCGCTCACCCCCTTCCCCACAAGTCCCTCACTCATCCCCACCTTCCCCGCACGTCCCTCGTTCACACAACTTCCCAGCACATCTCTCACTCACCCCCTTCCCCACAAGTCCCTCGCTCACCCCCCCTTCCCAATACACCCCACGCTCACCCCACCTTCCCCACACCTCCCTCGCTCACCCCCACCTTCTCAAGGGCAATTCATACTGACACCAACATCCCGAAAAGTTGAAGAATTCCACCTGTGCCACTGGCTGGCGAGACAGTGACCGAGTGACCTCCACCCCAGCAGGGAACTAGCTTGGGGGGTGGGGTGGGGGGGTGGGGTGCGTCAACAAGTGGTGCAGTGAGAGAAGGGAGGTGACGGTATCAGCGTGTTGCAGCTGGGTTACCACCGGTATGTTCTGACCTTTATTGTGAATTACTCGGAGAAGGTACCGATTTTCCCATGCACCCAATTGGCTGTTCGACTGCGACGGCTGCCTGGAGTTAGGATTCGGGTTGTCGGTGACCTGATTGAATGAGGGTGGGGGTGTCGGGCAGGCCCCTCCCTTTCTGTGCCACATGCAAGGACCTCCTGTAGGCATTTATACCAAGGGGCTGGCATTCCACAAGACTTCCACCCATTTGTGGTGAGGACTGCCTTACAGGCTGTGCTCAGGCTGCTTGGTTCCATGTTGATAACAGTCCTTTCTGTGTCCCTCACAGTGCAATGCATCCAGAGCACTCCCGAGTTCTTTGCTGACAAGTTGTCTCCGATAACAAAGGTAAAGGATCTCAACTTCGCTAATACTTAGAATCAAAGAGTCATACAGCACGGAAACAGGCCCTTCAACCCACCTGGTCCATGCCGATCAAGATTCCCATCTAAGCTCGTCCCATTTGCCCGCATTTGGCCCAAATCCTTCTAAACATTTCCTATCCAAGTACTGTCCGAGTACCATTTAAATGTTGTTAATGTACCTGCCTCAACCACTTCCTCTGACAGCTTATTCCTTACACTGACCACTCTCTGCGTGAAAAAATTGCCCCTCAGGTTCCTATTAAATCTCTCCCCTCTCACCTTAAACCTATGTCCTCTAGTTCTTGTGTCAACACTGGAGTACAAATGCTTTAAGACAGCATCGGCGGCTGCTTTGCTGTTTGTGTTTTTAAACTAAACTGAGATGTACAATCTGTAGGGCGACCTGAAGCGAGATGTATTAACCAGGATCATGGTGTCGCGCTGTGAGATCGATCTGCTATCAATCAGGAAAGAATTCAAGAAGAAAACTGGCAAATCTCTCCACCAATGTATAAAGGTGAGTGTCTGCCTGTGCGGGGCTTGGTGGGCATTGTTGCGTCTCTGCTTGTGGACCCCGGGGCAGTTTGCCTTACCCTGGAGCATCTCAACACTGTTGGAGAAGGATTACATTTCCAGTAGCAGTCCCTGGCTCCAGGGGCGTATATGGAGTACTGGATCATTACTACCGTGTTCGTCTTGTTTACCTCATGAGAAACAGGGATGAGAGCTGAAAATGCTGGGAATGCTCAGTGAGTCAGGCAACATCTGTGGAGAGAGAAATAAGGATGATCGGAACTGGGAAGTGTTTGAGATGGTGGGAGGAGATGAGGACAAATGGGAAAGGGGAGAAGGCAGGAGGTGATTATGCAGAATGGAGACACACAAAATCCTGCAGATGCTGGAATCTGGAGCAATACAAATTCAGAGTTATTGTTTGATGTTGTGGAGGAGACTGGGTTAGAGAGGCGAACACTAGAAAGTCTCCCTCACTGGGTCTGCAAGGTTGAATCATACAGAGCCTTGGAGAGCAGAGGGCACTTGGCCCATGGTGTCCCTCCCTACCAGACGTGGGCCTTCGGTTATCCCACTTCTCCAAGCTCAGTGCATGGACCCGTAGGTCATAGTTCTTCAAGGGCCTGTCCAGCTGGTGCCTACGCCTGGGGAAGTCTTCTACCTCCAGTCCTCAGGCAGTAAGTTCTAGACCCCGACAACTTGTGGAGTATAACAAGGTCCTCACCTCCTCTCTAATCATTGTACCAACTAACTTGCATAACCGGAATGAGTGACCTCTCCAATAAGATTTCAGGCCTATCAGACCTCATAATTTTATGCACTTTAATTGAATCTCTCCTCAGGTTCTTTCTAGGTTGCTGTCAGAGCCCCTGTAATGTTTGTAAGGGCCAGGGATACATTTTAGTTCGACTTTGTGATTTATCCACTTTTAAAGATGCTGCTCACCATAAGTGTCTTTCCTCTCTCTTTATATCAATATTTTGCATTCTCCCTCCTGGTTGTTATAACAACCCGCCCTTCCATGACGTCAGGTGTAAAGTTTTCATTCAGGACTCCCACCTGCAAGCCTCCATTCAGACCCACTCCTTCCATTCCTTTTCACCCTTCATGTATTCATACAACGTCTTTGGGTTTTCATTTCATTTATTCATCAGTACCTTGCTAATTTAATCTTTCATTTCTTCCCTGCACCTTCTGTTCTTTTCAGACTTTCTACAGTGTCCGTCATCGGTCTCCATTTCTTGCCTTATACCACCCTGGCTGCTCCTTGACATCCATCGTGGGGGTCTGGAATAGGGAGATCCCCCTTCTCTACGAACGGGACCGTCCCTGCCCCGAACCCACCCACTCACCTCCCGCTGCTCAAACACTGGTTCACTTTTGCTAAACCATCCCTCAGCTGAGTAAAATCAGCCTTGTCCCAATGTCGAACTTCCACTCCAGGTTGGACCCTTTTCCTTTTCTACAACTATACCGAACTGAAGTGAATTATGGTCACGGCCCCCAAACTCCACTCCCACGGCCCTTCCACACCTGGGGTCATGGGGTCATTCTCTAACACTGGTCCAGTGCTCTCCTCCCTTACTGGGCTTCCTCCGCGCTGATTAATGCCGTGAAGGTTGTTGTGATCCAGGATATATTCAGAGGAGTGGGGGTGGCCATTCACCTGAATCACGTGCTCTGTGGCCTGTGTATTGTGTTCTACCCCAATACCTACTGCCTTTATGCGTTTGGAGCTTCTGTCTGCGAATGGCCTGCTGACCTGGTGCGGCGAATGATCTGCTGGAGGAGCGCAGCGGGTCGAGCAGCATCTGTGGAGGGAAAAGGAATTCCTCCCGCTGAGTTCCTCCAGCAGATGGTTCGCTGCTCCAGATTTCAGTGTCTGCAGGCTCTGGTGTTCACTGTGATCTGATAGTGGGAGTCATTGTACAAGCCAATAAATGTCCAGTGTTGCTGGTGGCCTTGGGATAACCATCATTTATCTCTCTGCTTTAGGCTGCAACCAAGGATGACTATGAGCGGGTCCTGCTGGCTCTCTGCGGAGGAGATGACTAAATAAAACAACACATGAGGGACTCCACTTCTATACCGCCCTCCTGGAGCAGGGGGGCTGTATGCAGGCTGAACCACTCAACCTTCCTCATTCTGTTGTGTAGCAGCAAAGTATTCAATAGTATTTTATCATGAGATTGTGATGGAATTTCCTTGTGGTCAATCAATAAATGTTTGAAAATACTCCTCGAGGCCACCTGCGGTTGAATAAACTCAGAGCAAAAGTTTGGGTTTGAGTTCCTGCCACTAGGTGGTTGAGGTCAAATAAAGGCAACTCTTGTTCAGGATGCACGTTGGTAGCTGAATATGGCAGATGTGTACACCGTGTGCACTATAATTACAGTACTGTGCTCTAACATGTACCCACCTTACAGCAGGATATGCTTTTAACCACAGTCCCTGTATATGAAATTAAAAAATGGAATGATTACCTGAACAGTGTCTCTGAATTGACAAACAATTTATTGCCTGCAACAGACAGTCTACTGGAGGAACTCAGTAGGTCGAGCAGCATCTGTGGGGGGGGGGGGGGGGGGGGGGGGGGTGATGGAATTGTTGACGTTTTAGGTCGAGACCCTGCATCAGGACCAAGAGTGGAGAGGGGAGGTATCCAGTCTTAGGAGGAGAAGAGGGAGCAGCAGGACAGGGGCCAGGGGTCTGAGGAGGGGTGAAGGATGAGGGACAGGTGGAGCCAGGTAGGGGATGGGAGGGGAGGAGTTGGGAGACAGGGGCAGGTGGATGATGATAGATGGAGACAGAAAAAAAAGGGCAGATGGGAGTGAGGTGTGTGGGGAGGGGAGAGTGAATGTGGAGACAGCTGCTGGAGGGAGATAAGGCTACCGGTGCTGGAATCTGACAAAAAAAGGAAGGTGAAATTGTGGGAAGATTGGAACATTGGAATATTGAATGTTGCAATATTGTGAGCAATTTAGGGCCCCCTATCTAAGGAGGAAAGATGTGCTGCACCTGGAGAGTGTCCAGAGGAGGTTCACAGGAATGATGTGAATGAGAGGCTTAACATATGAGGAGCGTTTGATGTCTCTGGGCCTGTACTTGATAGAGTTCAGAAGGATGAGGGGGGATCTCATTGATACCTAGCAGATACTGAAACGCCTGGATAGATTAGACGTGGAGAGGATGTTTCCATCAGTGGGAGAGTCTAGGACCAGAGGGCACAACCTCAGAATAAAAGGATGTCCCTTTAAAACTGAGATGAGGAGGAATTTCTCAGCCAGAGGGTGGTGAATCTGTGGAATCTGTTGCCACAGACGGCTGTGGAGGCCAAGTCACTGGGTGTATTTAAAGCGGAGATTGATAGGTTCTTGATTGGTAAGGGGGTTAAGAGTTATGGGGAGAAGGTGGGAGGATGGGATTAAGAATAAATCAGCCCTGATTGAATGGTGGAGCAGACTCGATGGGCCGAATGACCTAATTCTGCTCTTGTATCTTATGGTTTTATGGATATGGGAACCATTAGGGGAGGGGTGATGGGCAGATAGAAACAGATAGGGGAGGGGATGGAGGTGGTTAGCCGGGGGGTGAAGTATGTGGGTAATAGGTGGATGGAACTGGGAGGGGTACATGGTCTCATCAGGAGATAAAAGCACAACATGCACATCAAAAAATGTCTGCTGTTATACAGTGAGTGGCGGCAGCAACTGTACAAACACCTCGCTAGTGAACCGTGTTTTGGCAGGTTTAGGAGAGGAAATGGCTGGTCCCTTCCACGTATTGAACAAGAAATATCATAGCCGTGGAACCTGTGATCTATCCGAGGCAGACGGTCCACCACTGACTGGCTCAGTTCATTGGAGGGAAGTTTGAAATCACTACAAATCACAGACCCAGTGGGTATACATTAACAGCTAATGGAGAACTGTAAAATGTTAAACGTAACCTGTGAGAAAAGATTAGCAGGCATAACTAACCAGAATCCTTAAACTCTTTCTAAGTGTAGATCTGCAGAGGTGGGCTTGGGCAATGTTGGAGAGGCAGGATACCTCTCCATGTTGGTTCCATCTTCAACAGGGAATGGATAATGGACAGGTTACACTGCAGGCAGGGTGCAGCTCCCGTGGTGATATGGAGAATAAGTTGCCTCTATGTCGGGAAGCAGAGGCTGATTGGAGGATGGGAGGCAGATTTCAACATATGCAGAAGTGGAATATGAAGCCAAGGGGATCATGTTGCAGGTCAGCAGTCAGCCCTTGGACATGGTGTTCTGGACGGATCTTCCTACCACAGGAAAGATGGAAGGGCCTTAGAAAGGTTATACTCTGGCTCTGGCCCCAGGATTTGCCCAGGATCCAGCTCTGAGATTTTCCCAAGATCCAGCTCCAGGGTTTGCTCAGGATCTAGCTCTGGGACTTGCTCAGGATCCAGCTCCAGGGTTTGCCCAGGATCCAGCTCCAGGGTTTGCCCAGGATCCAGCTCCAGGGTTTGCCCAGAATCAGAATTCAGAATCAGATTTATTATCACTTGTACGATGCGAAATTTATTGTCTTGTGGCAGCAGTACAGTGCAACGACATAACAATTACGATAAATTACAAAAATAAATAAAGAGTGAAAGACAAAAAGGAATAACTAGGTAGTGTTCTTGGGTTCATGGACCGTTCGGAAATCTGATGGCGGAGGGGAAGAAGCTGTTACTGAAACATTGAGTGTGGGTCTTCAGGATCCTGTACCTCCACCCCAATGGTAGTAACAAGAAAAGGGCATGTCCTGGGTGGTGAGGGTCCTTCGTGATAGATGTTGCTTCTTGAGGCACCATCTCTTGAAGATGTCCTCAATGGTGGGGAGGGTTGTGCCCGTGATGGGGCTGGCTGAGTCTACAACCCTCTGAAGCCTCTTGCGATCCTGCGCATTGGAGCCTCCATGCCAGGCGGTGATGCAACAGGTCAGAATGCTCTGCACCGTACATCTGTAGAAATCTGCAAGAGGCTTTGATGACATACCAAATCTCCTCAAGTTCCTAATGAAGTAGAGCTGCTGGCATGCCTTGTTCATGATTGCATCAATGTGTTGGGCCCAGGATAGATCTTCTGAGATGTTGGTGCCCAGGAACTTGAAGCTGCTCACCCTTTACACCGCTGATCCCTCAATGAGGACTGGTGTGTGTTCTCCCGACTTCCCCTTCCTGAAGTCCACGATTAATTCCTTGGTCTTGCTGACACTGAGTGCGAGGTTGTTGTTGCGACACCACTCAACCAGCAGATCTATCTCACTCCTGTACACCTTCTCATTGCCATCTGAGATTCTGCCAACAACAGTGGTGTCATCAGTGCATTTATAGGTGGCGTTTGAGCTGTGTTTAGTGACACAGTCATGAATGTAGAAAGAGTAGAGCAGTGGGCTAAACACGTATCCTTGAGGTGCTCCTGTGTTGATTGTAAGCAAGGAGGAGACGTTACTACCGATCCGCACTGACTGTGGTTTCCAGATAAGAAGTCAAGGATCCAGTTGCAGAGGGAGGTACAGAGGCCCAGGTTTTGAAGCTTGTTAATTAGTACTGAGGGGATGATGGTGTTGAACGCCGAGCTGTAATCGATAAACAGCAGCCTGACGTGTATTTTGCTGTTGTCTAGGTGCTCTGAAGCAGAGTGGAGAGCCAGTGAGATTGTGTCTGCTGCAGACCTGTTGTGATGGTAGGCAAATTGCAGTGAGTCTAGGTCCTTGCTCAGGAAGGAGTTAATTCTAGCCATGACCAACCTCTCAAAGCTCTTCATCACAGTAGATGTGATTGTTACCGGGCTATAGTCATTGAGGCAGCTCACCTTGCTCTTCTTGGGCATTGCTATGATTACTGTCCTTTTGAAGCAGGTGGGAACCTCCGACTGCAGCAGTGGGAACCTCCGACTGCAGCAGTGAAAGTTTCAAGATGTCCTTGAACACTCCAGCCAGTTGGTTGGCACAGGTTTTCAGTACCCTGCCAGGTATATCATCAGGGCCTGATGCCTTGCGAGGGTTCACCCTCTTGAAGGATGTTCTGACTTCAGCCTCCGAGACAGGGATCACAGGGTCGCCAGATTCTGTGGGGATTCGCACAGGTGTAGTGTTATTCTCTCTTTCAATGCGTGGATAAGAAGTGTTGAGCTCATCAGGGAGTGAAGCATCTCTGCCACTTATGCTGTTAGGTTTCGCCTTATAGGAAGTGATGGCCTGCAAACCCTGCCACAGCTGTCGTGCATCCGACTGTGTCTCCAGCTTCACTTGGAATTGCCTTTTCCCTCTCACGATGGCCTTCCGTAGGTTGTACCTGGACTTCTACAAGGATTCTGGAATGCTGGTCTTGAACGCCACAGACTGCGAGTCTCCTGGTTCATCCATGGCTTCCGGTTTGGGAAGACTCGGTACGTTCTCAGAGGCACACAATCGTCCACGCAGGTCTTGATGAAGTCAGTGATGGTCGTGGCATATTCATTCAGATCCAGCTCTGAGCTTTGCCCAGGATCCAGCTCCAGAGTTTGCCCAGGATCCAGTTCTAGGGTTTGTCAAAGTCCAGCTCCGGGATTTGCCCATAATCTGGCTCTAGATCCGGTTCCAGGTTTTGTTGCTGGAGTGACTCCCCCACTCATCTTGCTGTCCAGTTTCAGGCTGACATGATGTCACTGATGATGTCACAGCCCCAGCCACACCCACCTGCTTCCCGAATACATTCGGCCCATCCGTGGCAAACACAGTGGGGTCCTGCCACCCTTTCACTGGTCCCGGGGCAATTACACCACAGTCCTTGGTCCCTCCGACTGCCACACATCATTCACCAGCACTGCTGCATGGCTGAAGCTTCAATGCAGGTTTTGAGGGCAGCACCACTGCAACTTCTCACCCGCAGTAAGCTGCAGCCCATGCACATCATTCACCAACACTGCAGATTTATGATGCAGAGTTACAAGGATGTTGCCGGGATTGAGTGATAGGGAGAGGTTGGACAGGCTAGGACTTTATTCCTTGGAATGTAGGAGACTGAGGGATAAAATCATGAGGGAAATTTATAGAGTGAATGCACACAGTATTTTTCCCAGGGAAAGGGAATCAAAAACTGGAGAGCATAGGTTTAAGGTGAGAGGGGAGAGATTTAAAAGGGACCCGAGGGGCAAATTCTTCACGCGGGGGGTGGTGCGTGTATGGAACGAGCTGCCAGAGGAAGTGGTTGAGGCGGGTACAATAGTGACACTTAAAAGGTACTTGGACAGGTGCATGGGTACGAAAGGTTTATGGGCCAAACATGGGCAAGATGGACTAGTTTAGATGGAAATCTTGCTCAGCATGGACCAGTTGGGCCGAAAGGCCTGTTTCTGTGCTGTATGACTCTATGACTCTAAGTATTAGCAAAGTTGAGATCCTTTACCTTTGTTATCGGAGACAACTTGTCAGCAAAGATGGCAAATGTGGTTCCTCTTTTCAAAAAGGGCAGCAAGGAAAACCGGACCTGTGAGCCTGACATCAGTGGTAGGGAGGTTACTGGAGAAAATTATGAAGGACAGGATTAATGATCTTTGCAAAGGCAGGGACTAGCCAGCATGGCTTTGTCAAGGAGTCACAAGAGACTGCAGATGCTGGAATCTGGAGCAACACACAAGATACTGGAGAAGCTCGGCGAGTCAGGGAAATGGACAGTTGATGTTTTGGGTCGAGACTCTTCATCTGGACTGAAAGATGGGGCACAGCTGGTATAAAGAAGCAGAGGGAGGGCTGCAGCAAGAGCTGGCATCTTGCATGTGGATCTTGGGTACGACATAGAAATGGGCAGTGCGGGTTTGGGAACTATTAGGTTGGAGACTGTGGAGGGGAGATCTCCAGAAGTGGTGAGATCTGCTCTTGTGAATAATAATGAGTTCCAGCTTTTGTTGCACCCCTTCCCTCCATCTTTTTAAACCGCCTACCTCCCCTCTATCTTTCAGTCCAGATGAAGGGTCTCCACTTGAAACATCGACCGTCCATTTCCCTCCACAGATGCAGCCTGAGTTCCTCCAGCATCTTGTGTGGCTTTCTCAAGGGCAGAGATCTTGTCTGTCCAATCTGAATTTCGTGAAGAGGTAACAAAGTGTATTGATGAGGGCGGTGCAGTAGATGTGGTTTACATGGACTTACAGTAAGGCCTTTGACAAGGTCCCACATGGGAGACCACTCCAAAAGATCAGGACCCATGGGATGCAAGGCAAGTTGGCAAATTGGGCCCAAAATTTGCTGTGCAATAGGAGACAGTGGGTGACGGTTGAGGGTTGTTTCTGCGGTTAGTGGTGTAGTTCTGTGGTTAATGCCTGTGACTAGCAGTGTCCCACAGGGGTCAGTGCTGGGACACTTGCCGTTTGTAACATATGTGAATGATTTGGATGTGGACGCAGGAGGCAGGATCAGTAAGTTTGCAGATGACACCTGGAGGAGTTGTTGACAGTGTGGAGGGTGGTCTTAGACTACAGGGCGATATCGATGTGTTGGTGAATTGGGCTGAGAAATGGAGGATGGAGTTTAATCCAGATTAATGAGGTAGTGTATGTTGGAAGTGTTAATGAGGCAAGGACATACTCCATGAATTGTTGGGCCCTAGAGAATAGTGAGGAACAGAGGGACCTTGGTGTACAAGTCCAAAGATCCTTGAAGGTGGCAGCGCAGGTAGATAATGTGGTTAAGAAGGGGTAATGTATACAGGCCTTCAGTAGTTGGGGCACTGAGTACAAGAGCAGGGAGGTTATGCCACAATTCTACAAAGCATTGGTCATACCACAGCTGGAGCACTGTGCGCAGTTAGCATAAGAAGGATGTGACAGCACTGGAGAGGGTGCAGAGGGGATTCACCGGGATGTTACCTTGGAAGGAGGGTTTCATTTATGAGGAGGGACTGAAGAGGCTGGGACTGATCTCCCTGGAATGGGGGAAGATAAGAAGGGATGTGACTGGGGTATATAACATTAGAAGGGGTATAGAGGGGAGACTGATAATAGGGGAGCGAGGAAGAGCGAGGTTGAGGGACGGGAGCAGGTCGTGTGGCGAGGTGGGTGGAAAGTATAATGATAAGATAAGAGATCAGATTTCTTTATTAGTCACAGGTACATTGAAACACACAGTGAAATGCATTTTTTGCGTAGAGTGTTCTGGGGGCAGCCCGCGAGTGTCGCCACGGTTCCGGCGAATGAACGGAGCACGGGGGAACAAAGGGGAACCATGATACGTTTGTGTGGGACTAGAGGGCAAGGAGAGGAAGGCGGTGATGCCACTGAGCAAAACCTCAGCTCCCACAAACTGACACATAACCAAAGAAAGAGATGAATAACTGGAATCTCCTCTCACTCACCTAGTACGGCCCCAGAGAGATGGTCCGCAATATTGTAAAGTACAAACCAATGCTTCCTGCGAGTCACACTTGCTTCCTATACAAGGTGAGGACTTGGGCAGGTACACGGATAGGAAAGGTTTAGCTCTGAGCCAAACGTGGGCAAATGGGACTAGCTCCGGAAGGCACCTTGGTCGGCGTGGACGAGTTGGGCCGAAGGGCCTGTTGGTGTGCTGTATAACTCCATGACTCTTGTGCCTCAACGATTCAGGAACAGCTTCTTCCCCTCCACCAGCAGATTTCTGAACGATCCATGCACCTCATTATTCCTATTTTTGCATTATTTATTTACTTTTGTAATTAATAGATTTTTATGTCTTTGCACCGTACTGTTCCCACAAAACAACACATTTCACGACATACATCAGTGATAATAAATCTGATTCTGATTCTGACTTCATGATGTGGAGAAGAAACCTTCAGCCTGCAGACTGAGTGGGTGCTGGTGACGGTGAGGTGACAATGTAAAGTATAGATCAATGGGAACTGAGGAGAAAGAAAAACCAGCAAAGGAAGAAAAATGACAGAAAAGGCCACAACACAAAACAGAATAAGAAAATAAACTTTGAGAGGTAGCGAGAATAAGACAAAGTGTGTTTTAGTTTTTAAAGCTGGGGTACCATTACAAATGAAAAGCAAATTGCACAAGAGGAAATGGAATGGCAAGAGCCTCCCATAAAAATAGATCAGGCACTGCGGCTCACTGTAGGAGCAAGACACCAGTGCTCAGACACGCCAATGGTACTGCAGTGCAGCACCTGCCCCACCTCCTGGTTCCTACCCAGCGAGGACTTCAGATCAAAGCCACCCCCAAGCTGTTATTTCACTGGGAAGTTGTAAATATAAAATTATTCAACGAAGTTGTGTGAGAGCCTAATATTTATAGATCTGGGATGTTATCAGAGTCCACAATTAAGGAGAGAGTGATTGAGGATTAAAAGAAATTTGAAATGAGTGGAGAGCCAGTATGGATTTCTGGAAGAAAATTAAGAAACACTGCAGCTGCTGGAAATCTGAAATAAAAACAGAAAATGCTAGAAATATTCAGCAGGTCAGCCAGCGAGAGGGAGAGGGAGAGAGGGAGAGAGGGTGGGGGGGGGGGGGAGAGAGAGAGAGAGAGAGAGAGATGCTGCCTCACCTGCTCTGTGTTTTTATTTCAGTCCTCCCCTCTTCCTGTGTAATGTCACACCCACCCTACAACACTCATCCACCTCTCCCTAACTAACACTGTTTCCTGCCACCCTTGACTTACAGAAAGTGGAAACTGACGTTGTCATTAACCATGATAAAGTCTGATCCTGCATCAGGAAGGCTGAGCTTACCTCAGTCTCCATCTCAAGGGTGTCAATGTGAAATTCAGGGAGACTGTTTAATGAAGGTATTGCAGCAAGGGCAGGAAGCTGATTGGAAGTTCGACAGTGAACCTTATGATAGTTGGAGATGAGGTGTGCTAGTGTGGGACGGGGTGAGAGTTTCCATGTAGAACAGTGTGCTGAAGTGGTGGAGATAAGGCCAGGGCAGTGCTGGTTGAACGTGTACACTGTGCTATAGAATGGAAAATCCCATGTATTTTCCCCAAGTCCATGCAAGAGCTCGGAATGTAATGGCTCCTGATGGGAACTGCCATTTCAACTGCTGGGACCAGTTGGAGGCAGATCTGTCTGTGAGTGCAGGAGAGTACAGGAAGTGGACATCACTCACCTCTGATGGCCGTGGAAATGGGGGTTGGGGTCCTCCAGCCAGAAGGCAGAAGGGGCTTGGAGCCTTCAGCCAAGAGGCAATGGGTGAAGTCATATGGTAGGCTAGACTGGCCCTGGTCCTGAGGCTAAACCATTGGTTGTACTGGACATGTGTTGTAAAGCAGTCAGGTAGCACATAAAAACATAGCCGTATGAATTGATTGTCTAACCTTGAATGTTTAGGGTGGTGGAGGGGAGACTTTTCCTGGATGGTGGCAAGTTTCTTGAAAGTTGTTGGGGCTGTACTCGTCCAGGCAGTAGAGAATGTTTCATCATACTCTTGACTTTTTTAAAAATTTTACTTACAGCGTGGTAACAGGCCCTTCCGGCCCAACGAGTTCACGCTGCCCATTTTAAACCCAAATTAACCTACCAGTACGTCTTTGCAATGTGGGAGGAAACCAGAGCACCTGGAGGAAACCCAAGCAGACACGGGAGAACGTACAAACTCCTTACAGACAGCGAGGGGAATCGAACCCCGATTGCTGACGCTGTAATAGCATCGTGCTAACCACTACGCTACCATGCCGCCCCCTTATGCATTGTAGATGGTGGATAGTCTTCGGGGTGTCAGGAGGTGAGTCACTCACCACAGGATACCCAGCCTATGACTTGTTCATGTTGCTATGCTATTTATGTGCTGATCCAGTTGAGTTTCTGGTCAGTGGTGACCCCCAGGATATTGAGATGGGGGGCCCAGTAATGTTAATGCCATTGTATGTGATGTGTAGGTGGTCATTGCCTGGCACATTTGTGGCAGAAATGTTACTTGCCACTTATCACCCTGTGCCTGAACATTCCCTGGGACTCCAGGTCTTGCTGCTTCACTTGCTCAGGAGCTTCAGATGGAATTGAACATTATCCAATCAACAACACCCTCACTTTGAACCTTTTTGCAGGGAAGCTCGTTAACGGGAACATTTGTGAATCTGCAGAGAAAGATACTCCAGTCGGATGTTGAAGATAAAACAACAATGGACAAGGACAGAGGGGCTGTGAGGGTCGGAGGGGGGAACGTTGTGTTTGAGAGTGACGGCAGGAGTCTAGAATGAGAGGAGGCTGAGGGGATGGGACCACTGAAGTTGTCAGATCGAATACAGTGTCCCCAGAAAAACAGGTTCAGATTCTCATGTCTGAACTCCAGAGGCTGGCGACACAGAGACTGGAAGGAGAGCAGAGGTTGGGCACCCCACGATAGAAAGGACTCTGAAGGCACAGAGTGGCTCTCTCATTGACTGACCAGGACCAACCCAGGGACTGGGAATGCAGCCGGGACGCTGATGCTGTTTCCAGACAGCACAGAAGCCTGTGATTTTTGTTCAATTATGAAGGATTTTGATGGAGTGAACAGGGAAGGATTATTTCCTCTGCTTTAGGAGTTGGTGACAGGGATCATCAATTTAAAGCTGTCACCAGGAGAAAGAAGAGCAAATGAGGAGAAATGTCTTTACACAGAAAGTTGTTGGTGCGTGGATTGCTTTACCACAGGGAAAGGTGGAGGCACAGACCATCGCATCTTTAAGGTAAAGTTAGATAAATATTTGAAGTAGCAAAAGATATTGGGAGAGTGTGCAATGGTGAATATTTTCGGATAGCCTGAGGGTTGACTGAATGGGCTGAGTGGCTTTTTTCATTGCTATAAACCTCTGCTGTTCTATTGTTCTATGTCAGGGTTATACAGGTTTATTTTTAATATTTAAAATAATTGCATGTTTAAATATTTATTCGTTTGCCTCTTGTTTACGCGTGATCTGTACAGCTTATAACGTGGGTGAATGCTATTTCGAAATAATAAGCTGTAGACAAGGTGCTCAGGCCCTTACATTTTTCCCCATTACTTTGTACGTTGGGTGGGCAGTGGCATGGCTGGGAGACCCACTGCCTCACAGCTCCAGCAACCCGGGTTCAATCCTGACCTCGGCCGCTGTCTGTGTGGAGTTTGCACGTTCTCCCTGTGACTGCTTGAGTTTCCTTCAGGTGCTCCGGTTTCCTCCCACATCCCAAAGATGTGCGGGGTTGGTGGGTTAATTGGCTGCTGTATATTGTGTAGATGAGTGGCGGAATCTGGAGGGAGTTGATGGGAATGTGGGGAGAATAAAAAATTGGGATTAGTGTAAATAGGTTCTTAATGGTCAGCACGGGTTCAGTGGGCCGAAGGGCCTGTTTCCATGCTGTATCACTCATTGATCTCTTGCTGTCCTTATTGTGACCTCTTTTGCATTGACGGAGCAGGAATGTTTTGTGGGATTTTGGCTGGAGTGTTGCTAGTCCTGTGTCAAATATCGACTCACCTGGGAATGATTATGGGCACAGAAAGTCTCGTCCATATTTACGGTGGAGAAGGACATGGGAGCTAGTGAGTTCAGGGAGGGAAACAGTCCTGTTCTGTAGCAAAAGGGTAACTAGGGAGAGAGTAAGTCCCCTTAAGGATGAGTGTGTTCGTCAATGTGTGGAGCCACGGAAGGTGGGTGAGGTCTTAAATGAATACTTCTCGTTATGGATTTACCATGGAAAGTTAGAGTTACACCGAAGTTAGTGAGTTCAGGGAACAAAACTGTGATGTCATGAAACACACTGATATTGTGAAGGAGGAGGTTTTGGCAGTCTTGAAATACATAAAGGTGGAAAAATTCCCTGAGATCAGACCAGATGGACATTGTGGGAAGCAAGAGAGCAGACTGCTGGGGCTTCGTATCTTTGTTAGCTATGGGTGAGGACTGGAGGGTGGCTAATATTCTACCTTTATTCAAGAAAGGCTGTAAGGACAAACCAGGGAGCAACAGGCTGGTGAGCCTTACGTCAGTGGTGGGAAAGTTACTGGAAGGGATGCTTGAGAGTCAGGATTTATTTGCATTTGGAAAGGTAAGGACTATTTAGGGATAGCCAGCATGGCTTTGTTCATGGAAGATCATGTCTCACAAACTTGATTGAGGTTTTTGAGGAGGTGACCAAGCGGATTGGTGAGGGCAGGGCGGTAGGTGTTGTTTACATGGATTATAGCGAGACCTTTGACACGGTCCCGCATAGTAAGCTGGTGCAGAACGTTAGAGCACATGGGATCCGTGGTGAGAGAGCAAATTGGATACAAAACTGGCTCGGTGGAAGGAGGCAGAGGGTAGTTCTTATATTCCAATTTGTAAGCAGAACCCTCAACCAAACTGTGTGTGTCTGATATCACACCACATGATACCAACTGGTTCTTTAAGGTTACCATGCACATATAAACTACACTGCTTTTCTTCAGAGAGAAAATAACCCCATACAATTGATTAATCTATTTACATAAATTAAATTATACAATTAGTTAACTATTTAACTAACGTACAGTTGTAAATTCAGCCCATGATTCACTTGATCTCTTGATCCCATTGATCACTGAATTTTCACTGCAGGCTGTACTTGGCATCTCTGAAGTATCTGCGCCAGGCACCAGTAACTCCAATGGGTCACTTCCCCAGATGGGCTTCATCGGGTCCCACATCCTGCTCTCACATTTTCGGGACTCCTGGTGTCACCCACATGCATGAAACAGTCTGAATGAAATTTAACACAAACTCCAAGAATCTTATCAATAAATACAGTAGCTACAATCATACATTGTATCTGGTACTGGCATAACTGTGTCTCCTGTCGTTGCTTGTTTAAACTCTCCATCTTCATATCCCGTTCTAACACCACTTGCATCCTGACTCCCATTGTGTATCACTGTGGACATGGAACCTTTCCCTTTCTTATTGTCACTTTTGAATCACAAAGTCTTTGCCGATGATCTTTCCTTTCTAAAGTCTCCCACAGGCTTTGGTTTTCAAACTGTCCCATCGCATGACAAGGTAGATTGAGAGATCAGGAGCTCCTCTTGTACAATAAAGAACTCTTAATCTCTCAATCTACCTCGCCACGGCCCTTGCACCTTATTTGGCTACCTGAACTGCACTTTCTCATTAACTGTAACACTGTATTCTGCATTCTGTATTGTTTTTCCTTCTGTACTACCTCAATGTACTTATGTTTGGAGTGATCTGTCTGGATGGCATGCAAACAAAAGCTTTTCACTGTATCTCGGTACATGTGACAATAATAAACCAATTACCAAATTACCAGTCACCAGCGCTGTGGTGCACTCTTTGCTGTAACACCCTGCAGAGAATCTTCAGAGCTCTGGAGCTGACTCCACATTGTGATGCATCCTCTCCCAAAGCATCCAGCTCAGTCCGTGTTTCCTTCTGACCATTCAACTATTCCATAAATAACAAGAGCCTTGTAGTGAAGTCCTTGGAGAAGATTCTGAGGGACAGGATTGATGTTCACTTGGAAAGGCTGATTAGGAGAAGTCAACAGGGGAGATCACGTCTCACAAATCTGATTAAGTTTTTTGAGGAGGTAATTGATGAAGTCAGTGTGGTAGACGTGGTTGGCATGGACTTCAGTAAGGCTTTGACAAAGTCCCACATGGTTGGCTTGTCCAGGAGGTTAAGGCACAAAAGGCATGTTGACAAACTGATCCAAAATTGGCTTGGTGATAGGAGGCAGACAGTAGTGGTGGATGGGTGTTTTTTCTGATTGGAGGTCTGTAACCAGTGGTGGACCACAGGGATCGGAGCCGGGACCTTGGAGGTCTGTAATATATATATAATTGACTTGAATGAGAATGTAGGGGTCTGATTAGTAGGGTTGAAGATGACACAAAAATTAGTGGAGTCATAAACACCAAAGAAGGTGGTTTAATGATAGATCGGGACACAGATCAGCTGGAAAGTCAGACAGAGTGATGGAAGATGGAATTTAATCCAGAAGTGTGAGGTAATGTGCTTTAGGAAGTGAAATTCTGGTAAATGTACAGAGAGACCTTGGGGTGCAAGTCCATAGCTTAGTGAATATGGACACACAGGTGGATTGGGTAGTGAAGAAGGCATTTGATACGCTTGTCTTCATAGGCCGGGGCATCGAGTAGAAGACTTGTGACGTCACATTGCAGTTGTACAAAACATTGGTTAGACCGCAGTATTGTGTACATTCTGATCACCACACTGCAGGAAGGATGTGGTAGCAACAGAGAGAGTGCAGAAGAGATTCACCAGGATGTTGCCTGGAAAGGAGGGCTTCAGTTATTGGGAGCGATTGTATAGGCTGGGACTGTTTTCCTTGGAACGAAGGAGGCTGAGTGGTGACCTAATCGAGGTTTATATGATTATGAGGGGCATAGATAGGGTAGATATTCACACTCTTTTTCTCAGGGCAGGGGAGTCTAGAACTGGAGGGCACAGGATTAAGGTGAGAGAGGGGAAATTTAAAGGGGATCCTAGAGGCAAGTTTCTCACACAGGGTGGTGGGTATAGGGAACAAGCTGCCAGAGGAGGTGGTAGAGGCACATACCATTACACATTTAAAAGACATTTGGACAGGTACACGGATAGGAAAGGTTTAGAGGGATATGGGCCAAACACAGGCAAATAGGATTAATGTAGATAGACAATTTGGTCAGTGCGGACGAGTTGGGCCGAAGCGGCTGTTACTCTGCTGTGTAACCCTGTGAATGTATGAATCTATGTACGTGTGATTTCTACACTGCATTTATCCACCAGCCCTGCTTTGGAAAGACAGGCACCCGCACTTCTTAAAGATTCCTCTTGAGGGCAATAAGGCATAAAGTTTTGCACCACATTCTCTTCACAGAGCTTGTGTTGTCCTCTGTGTGAGCACTAAACAAAGGAGCAGACATTGCCCGCAAGCTGCTGCTGATTGGAACTTCGATTTAATTGGAGCCCTGCTGTCAGTTCGCTGACGATCTAAACTTTGAGATTTGGCCTGATTGCTGGCTGCCTCCGTCTTCAGCTCGCTGACTGCCCTCCAATGTTGATTCCGACTCAGTGCACATTTTTAATGTGGCTCACACTACTGGGAGATTTAGGCAATGAGGTAGAGGATGTCAGGTACCCGAGGAAGAGAGCAGGGTGGTCACTGCGGCCCCCCTCGTGATTAGGAGATGCTGGTTCCACATCTGCCTGCCACTGGGCCAGTGGTGATCCAGCTAACGCCACAGTCCTGATGCGGGGTCTCCACATGAAAAGCCAGCAATTCCATTCCCTCACAGACGCTGCTCGACCCGCTGAGTTCCTCTGGCAAGTTGTTTGTTATGACATGTGTAAATCAGTGGTCACCCCAAAGAATCCACCCAACCTAACCTTACTTCAAGGGATCTTCAAAGTCTTGTGTCTTTGTTGGAGCCAGTGGGCAGATTTGATTGAGGAAGTCAGCCAGCTCTGATCGTTGATATTCAGGTGACCCGGTGAGATGGAGGAACCAGGTACTTCCTAAAGCCAACCCTGTGGTTACGCAGGGATAGGGAAGGTGAGGGCCGTGGCAAAGACCAGACCCAGCTGGCATCGGGGCAGAAGCAGGAGTGGGAGACGGGTGGCGGTGGAAAAGTGACGTGCTGGGGAGATCCAGTCATAGTCAGGGTCACCCAGTACCAGACGCAGGTTCAGGACAACTTAACCCTGTCTCCAGATCACTCCGGGCAGCCAGATCCAATATTAAACATGGCTGCCATCTCTGAATAAGGGCGGTGAGAAGTGCTCTGCCCTCCTGGAGAGGGGAATTCGTTGGATATAGAGCAGCAGTGACAGAACTGCCAACATAGAGGAATAAACTGGCCACGGACATTAATGCTCCATACCACAACCCTTGGTATCACTGAGAACGGTTTCATTCCTTGAGCTTTAACAACTCTCCCACAACCCAGAAAATCCCAACAGTCGCTGAGCAGGAGGCCTTCATTCTGTTGGGGCCCCTGTGCTCAGCCCATCCCTGCAGCCACACAGGTGTCTCTGAAAGGTCTCTGGCTCCCATCTAACAGCCAGAGCATAGAGCTCCTGCAACCTCAGGCCTGGTGCCCCAGACGAAGCACAGACCGCCCTGTTGTGCTAGGGCCAGTCCGGACCAAGTGTCCAGCCTTGACCTGCGGACTAGATCCTCAATGGACATGTCTACTGCTCCCTCACCATCATATAGACATGTCTTTCATACTCTGTGGTGACTGTACCTAATGGAAGAGGAAGGGGGAAGGAGAGGGGAAGCAAGTAATGTAGTGGTTAGCGTAACGCTATTACAGCGCCAGCGACCTGGGTTCAATTCCTGCCGCTGTCTGTAAGTAGTTTGTATGTTCTCCCCGTGTCTGTGTGGGTTTCCTCCGGGTGCTCCGGTTTCCTCCCACATTCCAAAGACGTACGAGTTAGGAAGTTGTGGGCATGCTATGTTGGCGCCAGAAGAGTGGTGAGCGACACTTGGGGGCTGCCCCCAGAACACTCTCAGTAACGCAAAAAGACGCATTTCACTGTGTGTTTCAATATTCATGTGATTAATAAACGAATGTCTTATCTTCTCTTATCTTAGTCTAAGGTAGCAGGTGATGACTGGAGGATCCCTCTGCTGTCGAGGGCTGATTAATCACTCCTCTCATTCACTAACGAGTCTGTGCTTTCAAGAAGGAGCTGGCTCAGAATGAGTAGTCCATGCTTGTTTGCAATGGGACCTGGGGAACATTAAGCTCTGGGCTGACAAATACTGTAACATCTCCAACCAGCCAACTTCCCCTCACACCCACCAGCATTCCCACATCAAGCTCCCCACCATCAGCTTCCTCGCAGTCAATGCTGACCTGAATCAGATAAACACCATGGTTACACAAGCGGGTCAGAGGCTGGACATCCTGTGGTGACTGACTCCACTACCTGACACCCCAAAGGTCAGAAGCAGGATGCAACACTCCCCACTTGTCTGATGAGTGCAGATCCAACAACTCTCAAGGAGCATCCAGGAGCTTCCAAGTACCTGGAATAGCCATGGCCTGCACTTCCAGAAGAACAAGCTGGCAGGCACCTAGAAACACCATCCCCACAAGTTCACCTCCAAGTCACACCCAATCCCATCTCCCTAGTCACAGATCAAAATCCTGCTTCTCCCTCCCGACCTGCACCGCTGGGAGACGATACTCCTTGGAGCGAGTCTGAGGGTAGTTCGGAGAATCATAGAGCTATACAGCACCGAAACAGACTCTTTTAGACCACTTCGTCCACGCCGACCGCGGTGCCTGTCTACGCTAATCCCATTTGCCTGCATTGGACCTGTATCCCTCTACTCGGTTCTTACCCACACACCTGTCCAAATGCCCTTCAAATGTTGTAATTGTACCTGCCTCCACCACCTCCTCTGGCAGCTCGTTCCAGATACCCACCCACCCCCTGTGTGAAAAACTTGCTCCTCAGATCTCCTTGAAATTCTTGCCCTCGTAACCTATGCTTTCTAGTTCTAGACTCCCCTGCCTTGGGAAAAAGACTCTGGCTATCCATCCAGTCTATGTCCCTCATAATTTTATAAAGCTCAATATGGTCACCCCTCAGCCTCCTACATTCCACTGAGAACAAATGCAGCCTGTCCAATCTCTCCCTATAACTACAGCCCTCCATTCCAGGTAACGTCCAGGTGAATCTCTTCTGCACTCTCTCTGTTGCTACCACATCCTTCCTGCAATGTGGTGTCTAGAACCGTACACAATACTGCAAGTACAGTCTCTCTTATGTTTTGTACAGCTGCAACATGACGTCCTGACTCTTACACTCAATGCCTCGGCCTATAAAGGCAAGCATCCGTTCTTCACTGCCATATCCACCTATGTCACCACTTTCAGAGATGTATGGACTTGCACCCCAAGGTCTCTCTAACACTAACGTTCTTAAGGTCCCTGCCATTTACTCGATATGTCCTATCAAAATTTGACTTCCCGAAGTGCATTACCTCACACTGGTCTGGATTAAATTCCGCCTGCTACCACTTTGCCTAACATTCCAGCTGATCTATGTCCCACTCTATCCTTAGACAACCATTTTCACTATCAATGACTCCATCAGTTATTGTGTTATCTGCAACCTTACTTAGATCGGCTATATTCTGATCCAAGTCATTTACGTATATCACAAAAATCAAAGGTCCCAGCACCAACCCCTGTGGTGCAGCACTTCTTACAGATTTCCAATCAGAAAAACACCACTACCCTCTGCCTCTTATCACTGATGACTTTGGTCCAGTTCTCCAGCCTACCTTGGATCCCTTGTGCCTTCTAGACCAGCCTACCACGTGGGACCTCGTTAAAAGCCTTACTGAAGTCCATGTAAACCACGTCTACTGTACATCAGTTTTCTTAGTTACGTCCTTAAAAACGCAATCAGATTTGTCAGACAGGAATTCCCCTGCACAAAACCACCTGACTGTTCCTCATCACTTCCCGCCTTTCCAAGTGATCATAGTTCCTGCCCATCAGATTCTTCTCTAGCTCCCCTACCGGTGATGTAAAGCTCATCGGCCTGTGGTATCCAGGCTTATCCTGACTGCCCTTTTTGAACAAGGAGACAACATCAACTATTCTCCACTCTTTTTGTACCTCGCCCATAGCTAATGAAGTTGCAAAAATCTCCATCAGAGCCCAGAAACCTCCTCCCTTGTCTCCTTTAGCATCCTGGGATAGATCCCGTCAGGCCCTGGGGATTTATCCATCCGAATGTGCTCCAATATTTCTAACCCTCCTTCCTGATACACATGTGGTCCAGAATACCTATAAGAGTTAGGGATGGATGTTAAATGTTTTCCTCTTCTCACAAGTGAATAAAAATACAACAGGAATATTCCTTCCCTCATCACATTTCCCATGTTCTAGTCACACTGTTGTCAGAACCAACCTGAACCAATTGGGTGGCACCGTTGCACAGCTGGGACACCCACTGCTTCACAGCTCCAGTGAATGTCTATGTGTACAGTCTGCACGTTCTCCCATGACTGCATGGGGTTCCCCCGGGTGCTCCAGTTTCCTCCCACATCCTAAAGATGTGCAGGTTGGTAGATTAATTGGCTGCTGTAAATTGCCCCTAGTGTGTGTAGGTGAGGGGTAGAATCTGGGGGGAGTTGATGGGAATGTGGGGAGAATAAACTGCAATAGGTTTTAGATTAATGTACACAGGTGCTAGCAGGTCAGCATGGGCGATGGGCCAAAGGGCCTGTTTCTGTGCCGTATCTCCCGATGACTCCATGAGTTTAATTCATCCACACGACCAAATCAACATTGAGAACTGTGCGGGTGCCCAGCACAACACCTGCCTGGCTGAAGGCTAACGATGAACGTGAGCTGGGATCACCGAAGCTTTCACTTGGAGACGGGACGGCAGGTTCAGGAGCCCCAGCTGGGGGCAGGGGGGGTCAGACACCCCTGTCATCCCCTGGAGTGTGGTTGCTGCCTGGTCACCCCCTCAGCCCCTTTGGACACAGACTTGGTGGCTACAGGGAAAGTCCACAGGTCAGCTCTGGGCTGCTGCATCTGAGACTCATAGAGTCACACGGCATGGAATCAGGGTCCTCAGCACACCGCATCCATACCGCCCATCAAGTGCCTGTCTTGACTAATCTCATATTCCACCACTGGATCCATAGCATCTATGCCTTAACACTGCAGGTGCCTGTCGAGATGTTTCCTAAGTGTTGTGACAGGACCTGCCTTCACTGTTGTCCCCATTTTTAAGTTCCCTCTCCTGTCTGCTGCAAAGTAACACAGTGCCAAGATTAATTCTGTTAAAACGCGTTTATTAGCAGTATACTGTAGGAGAGTTCTCCTCAAACTCTCATGTAGAATCTTCATCAGAGGTCTCTGCAGTCCAAAGCAGCAGACAGTGATTTATACAGATATTGTCATGCACACTTAATGAATTCGGCTCCACGAGCTTCGGTCAGGCCTCAGAGATCCAAAGACAGACATTGCACCCATTGTCCAACATATAATCAAGAGATTCAAAGACAAGCTTTAGGACAATGTTTAGGACAAGCTTCCCACTCATTGTTTATTGCACCCAATACCCCTATTGTCTAGCATAACTGGTCTGCAACCAAGGTTCCGGACACAGTAATTATCACTTGTCCATGAGTTTCTTAACCCTTTGCTTCCTCATCACCACACCTCAGGGAGTGCCTTCCAGGTTCCACCGCCCTCTGGGTGAAAAAATTATCTTTTAGATTCCCTCTAAAACTCCAGTCCATTACCTAACCCCTCTGCTAATCGACACCTCTGGTAGGGAGAATGTTTCCGACTACCTACCTGATCTATGCCCTTCTTAATTGCTTTATACTCCAACATGCTCCCCCTCACAGCCCCGTCCACTCCAGTGACAACAAACCCAGCCTATCCAACCTCTCCCCACAACTGAGCCGCTCCATCCCAGACAACAACCTGGTGAACCTCCTCTGCACCCTCTCCAGTGCTACCACATCATTCCTGTCGTGCAGCCACCAGAACAAGCCTGAGCTTCTGGTTCCATTGCTATTTCAACTCCCCTTCCCATTCCCATACTGACCTGCCCATCCTCGACCTTCTCCACTGCCAGGGTGAGGCCCAACGCCAACTGGAGGAACAACACCTCATGTTCTGCCTGGGTCATCTACAGTCCAGTGGTGTGACCAATTTCAGGTAACCATCTCCTTTCAATCCACCGCCGGTCCTCCCACTTTTGTTGCCTTTCCCATAATCACCCCCGCCCCCAGCACCCCCCTGCCCCCAAATCACTCATTTTAGTCCCCCTTCCTCTCCTGGTCCCATCAATCTACTGCCCACACACTTCTCCCTCTGGCTCCTCTCCCTCCCCCCTTTTAGTTCCATCTGCCCTTCACCTGATGGTTCCATCACCTTCCTTCGTTACCAGGTTCCAGCACTGGTAGCCTCTGTGTCCCTGCTTATCACCCCCACCCTCTGTCTGCACTTTCACCCTCCACTCCGCCAGCTTGGCTCCATCTGCCTCTTTTTTTGCCTCCACCTGTCACCCACCTGCCTCTATCTCCCGTCTCTACCCTGCGCCCACCCAACCTGGCTCCATCTCCCCATCTTCCTTCACCCTTCCTCAGTCCACTGATCACCTACCAGCCCCTGTCTCACCGCTCCTCCTCGCCTCTTTATACCAGCTATCTTCCCTCTCCATGCTGTCAAACGCTTCATGGGTGCAATGTTTCAAGAGGAACCATGAGTGGAAACAGGCTATTCGGCCCATCGTGTCCAAGCCGACTAGTGGGCACCTATTAGTCCCCTCTCCCAGCACTTGGCCTGTAGCCTTCTATGCCTCAGAGATTCAAGTGGCTATCCAGACACTTCTTAAACACTGTCAGTGACTCTGCTTCTACCATTCTCAGGCAGCGTATCCCAGGTACTCACCACTCTCTGGATGAAAAAAGTCCCTCTCAGATCCCCTCTACATCTCTCACCCCTTACCCTAAATTTATCTCCTCTGGTTTTACATACCCCTGGTATGGGGAAAAGTTTCCTGCAGTCCACCCTGCATCTCATAGTGGATCGATGCATTGCCAGAGAATGCATTGAATCGATGGTACCATGAATGTAGAGAAAGAGGTGTACCGATTAACTTTACCGTGCATATTATGAATGAAACACAGCACACAGAGGGGCTGACTCCATGTAACAGACTCTCAGGCAGTTCACTGATGGAATGCTTGAGGATGAATCATTAGTGACCTTTACTTATAATATGTCAATGTATTGAACTGTTTGCCACAGTGAATGAAAATAAGGACAATTTCTGATTGAGTTACTTTATATTTTGTAAGTACATATTTGAACAAAAAATAAACTCAACAGATTAGTGTCAGAGATTTGACCAATGCAAATTTGACTTAGATTCCCCACCTCTCCCTCCTTATGCCCTGGTAAATCTTTTGACCCCTTCTCCCTCCTTAAGCCCTCTTCCTCCTCTTGGACACCTCATCTTGGCCTTCTGTCCGCTCTGGATCTCTTCATCCCTAACTGCTGACGGGACATTAACCGTCTCAGCTACACCACTCCCCTCACCTATTCCAACCTCACCCCCACTGAACGCGCTGCCCTCCACTCCCTCTGCACCAATCCCAATCTTACTCTCAAGCCCACAGTCAAGAGGGGTGCTGTTGTAGTCTGGCGGACTGACCTTTACCTTGCCAAAGCCAGACATCAACTCTCGGACACCTCCTCTTACTTATCCCTCAACCTTGACCCCACCAAAGACCATCAGGCCATTGTCTCCCGCACTATCACTGACCTCATCACCTCCGGAAATCTCCCTTCTAATGCCTCCAAACTCATAGTTCCCCTACCCCACACTGCCCGTTTCTACCTCCTGCCAAAGATCCACAAACCCAACTGCCCCGGTAGGCCCATTCTTTCTGCCTGCTCCTGCCCCACTGAACTTGTGTCCTCATATCTGGACTCCATCTTGTCCCCCTCGGTCCAGTCCCTTCCCACCTATGTCCGTGAAACTTCGCGTGCTCTCCATCAATTCAACAACTTCCAGTTCCCTGCCCTGACCGCCTCATTTTCACCATGGACGCCGAGTTTCTGTACACTTCCATCCCCCATCAGGAAGGCCTTAAGGCTCTCCGCTTCTTTTTCGACACCAGACCCAACCAGTTCCCCTCCATCACCACCCTCCTCCGTCTGGCGGAACTGGTTCTCACCCTCCACAACTTCTCTTTCGGCTCCTCCCATTTTCTCCAACCTAAAGGTGTAGCCTTGGGCACTCTCATGGGCCCCAGCTATGCCGGCCTTTTCGTCGGCTATGTGGAACAGTCCATGTTCCAAGCCCACACCGGTAACGCCCCCCAACTCTTTCTCTGCTACATTGACGACTGCATTGGGGCTGCTTCCTGCACCCGTGCTGAGTTCATCAATTTCATCAACTTTGCCTCCAACTTCCACCCTGTCCTCAGATTCACTTGGTCCATCTCCGGCACCTCTCTCTGCTTTCTGGATCTCTCTGTCTCCATATCTGGAGACAGATTAACCACCAACATCTTTTACAAACCCATTGACTCCCAGTTACCATGACTACACTTCTTCCCACCCTGTCACTTGCAAGGACGCCATCCCCTTCTCCTAGTTCCTCAGCTCCGCCGCATCTGTTCCCACGATGAGGCGTTCCACTCCAGGACATCTGAGATGTCCTCCTTTTTCAGTAAAAGGGGTTTTCCTTCCACCACCATCAATGCTGCCCTCATCAGCATCTCCTCCATTTCTCACATGTTTGGCCTTACCCCATCCCCCACCCCACCCCCAATATAACAGGGACAGGGGTCCCCTTGCCCTCACCTACCACCCCACGAGCCTCCACATCCAACACATCATTCTCCACAACTTCCACCACCTCCAACGGGATCCCACCACCAGGCACATCTTCCCCTCCCCCCCTCTCTTCCAGAAAGAACGCAGAAAAGATTTACCAGGGCTTGAGTTTTTACCAAGCCTGGACTTGGGGGCCTGAGTTACAAGGAGAGGTCACATAGACTAGGATTTTATTCTTGAACATAGGAGATTGAGGGGTGACCTGATAGAGGTATATAAGATCATGAGGGGCATAGACAGGGTGAAAGCGCACAGTCTTTTTCCCAGGGAGGGGGTGCGAAAAACAAGAGGGCATAGGCTTTTCAGAGGCAAGAGATTTAAAAGGGACATCAGGGGCAACTTCTTTACACAGAGGGTGGTGCGTATTTGGAATGAGCTGCCAGAAATAGTGGTTGAGGCAGGCACATTAACATTTAGAAGCCATCTGGATAAGTACATGGATAGGAGAGGGCTGTGGGCCAAACGCAGGCAGATGGGACTAACTCACTGGGCAACGCAGTCGGCATGGATGAGTTGGGCCGAAGGGCCTGTTTCCATGCTGTATGACTGTATGACTCCATGACTATAGACAGGTATTTGATGGCTGGCATGCACACGATAGGCTGAAGGGCCTGTGCTGTATTTGACTGACCCGATTGTCAGTTTGGTTTCTTGCTCAACATATGCTGCCTGCCTTCAGCGTTTTCTGACTTTACCTCAGACTTGTTGCATCTGCAGTTTATTTGCTTTTAGCCAGAAACACAGACAAGTCAATGGATTGGGTGGAAGAGTGTTGACAAATGAAAAGAAGGAGGCAGAATATGAAAGCAGGAGACACCAGAGACTCCAGATGCTGGAACCTGGAGCAACACACAAAACACTGGAGAACTCAGTGGGTTAGGCAGCATCTATGGAGGGAAATGGGCAGTCGATTCTTTGGGTCGAGACCTTCAATCTGATACTGCATAGATGCTGCCTGACCTGCTGAGAATACAAAAGCAATCTTGCCAGTGCCAGCAACAAAGCAAGGTGCTGAAACAAACACAAACCAGCTAACCCATTGGTAACATGAGCTTGACATCGGTAAACAGGGTAAGGGCTGGGTGCATGGGACCTTACAGATGTAGGCAAGGTATAAAATTGTTGTTAGAAGATTGCCAAAGAAAACTAAAACAACAAATTGCAAGAGCAACCTCACAAATACAGGTCAGGTAGCAGACGTGCCAACCAAAGGCTAGAGACCAGGTTGGTCCCAGAGGCTTGACAAATGCAGCAGTATAACAGAGTGGAACATATCCCGTTTTCAAATTTCCAGAATGCCGGCATTGCTGGAAAGGCCAGTGTCTGTTGCCCATCCCTGGTTGCCCTGGAGCCGGTAGGCATGAGCCACCGTCTCATCATCCTGGTGAGGTACAGCCACAGCACTGTGAAGGAGGAAGTTCCAGAATTCAGACCAAGCACCAATGAAGCCCAAGTGATCCATTTCCAAGTTAGGAGGTGTGAGGCTTGCAGGGGAACCTGCCGGTGGTGCTGATCCCATGTGTCCGTTGCCCTTGTCATTTTTGGTGGTAGAGCCAGTGGAATCTGGAGCATCAGTCCTGATGCAGCATCTTGACTCAACATCGACTACCCCTCTGCCTCCACAGATGCTGCCTGACCCGCCGAGTTTCTCCACTAGTTGGTTCTTTGAACTCCTGTAGTGATGGTTCAGCATCACTAACTCAGCATATTCACAAAGAACAGTTATTTGCAGAGAGAGTTTAACAACTCCTCTCTGTTGTAACAGGGTTTAACCTCGAGATTCAGCAGTGTCTGTCTGATACTCGTTTGGGAAGCATCCATCAAAAGTCAGCCCTTACTGGATTGCTTCAATCTTGGAAAAGATCTCTTTGCAAATAGGTCTGAATTATCTCCACTGAACTTCCATAAAACACTGGGCGTGCCTTAGCTGGAGTATTAGCTGTAGGGCAGGCATGGTAGTATAGCGGTTAGCGTAACGCTGTACAGTACCAGTGGCCCGGGTTCAATTCCGGCCACTGTCTGTAAGGAGTTTGTACGTTCTCCCCGTATCTGCGTGGGTTTCCTCCGGGTGCTCCGGTTTCCTCCCACATTCCAAAGACGTACGGGTTGTGGGCGTGCTATGCTGGCGCCAGAAGCGTGGCAACACTTGCGGGCTGCCCCCAGAACACTCTACGCAAAAGATGCTTTTCACTGTGTGTTTCGATGTACATGTGACTAATAAAGAGATCTTAAATCTTAAACCTTAAATTGTGTTCAATTCTGGTCACCCCGTTATAGGAAGGCTGAGGAGGCAGCAGAGAGAATCCCGAGGAGATTTACGAGATTGCTTCTCAGACTGGAGGCCTGTGACTATTGGTGTGCCTCAGGGATCTGTGCTGTGGCCATTGTTTGTTGTCTATATCAACGATCTAGATTATAATCTGGTAAATTGTATCAGCAAGTTTGCTGATGATACTGAGATTGGAGGTGTAGTGGACAGCGAGGAAGGCTTTTAAAACTTGCAGAGGGATCTGAACCAAATGGAAGAATGGGCCAGAAAATGGCAGATGGAATTTAATGCAGACAAGTGTGAGGTGTTGCATTTTGGAAGGACAAATCAAGGTAGGACACACACAGTAAATGGTAGGGCACTGAGGAGTGCGGAGGAACAAAGGGATCTGGGAGTTCAGATACATAATTCCCTGAAAGTGGCGTTGCAGGTAGACAGGGTTGTAAAGAAGACTTTTGGCATTCTGGCATTCATAAATCAAAGTATTGAGTATAGGAGCTGGGATGTTATGGTGAGGTTGTATAAGACATTGGTGAGGCCAAATTTGGAGTATTGTGTGCAGTTCTGGTCACCTAACTATAGGAAGGATATCAGTAAAATTGAAAGAGTGCAGAGAAGATTTACTAGAATGTTGCCGGGTCTTCAGGAGTTGAGTTACAGGGAAAGATCGAACAGGTTAGGACTTTACTCCTTGGAGCACAGAAAAATGAGGGGAGATTTGATAGAGGTTTACAAAATTATGAAGGGTATAGACAGAGTTAATGCGAGTAGGCTAGATTAGGAGAGATAAGTACGAGAGGACATGGCTTTAGGTGAAAGGGGAAAGGTTTAGGGGGAACATATGGGGGAACTTCTTCACTCAAAGAGTGGTAGGAGTGTGGAAGGGGCTACCATCTGATGTGGTAAATGTGGGCTCACTCTTAAGTTTTAAGAATAAATTGGATAGATACATGGACGGGAGAGGTCTGAAGGGTTATGGACTGGGTGCAGGTAAATGAGGCTAGCGAAATAAAGTTTCAGCACAGACTAGAAGGGCCAAATGGCCTGTGCAGTAGTATTCTATGGTTTTATGGTTCTAATGGTTCCTGGGGGTGAGGGATGATACTTGTTAAGGGTAGATTGGAAAGGCTAGGATTGTTTTCCTCAGGCAAGAGAAAGCCAAAGGGAGATCTGATAGAAGTAAAGACAATGATGAGGGGTCTGGACAGAATGGATGGTGTTCTTGCTGGTGGAGAAGTCAAGCACGAGAGGTCAAGGTACAAAATAAGAGGGGGAGAATCAAAAGTGACACGAGGAAAAGTATTGTTACGTGGTGTGTGTGTGTGGAATCTGAAACACACGGCCTGCAGATGTGGTGGAGGCAGGTTCCATTGTGACCTTTAAGAGGGAATGGATAAATATATGGCAAGCAAAACTTGCACAGTTTTGTAGAAAGTGTGACAGATGTGGAATGGGTGAGTAGAAAGCCAGTAAAATCACGATGGGCTGAGTGGTTTCCTTCTACACTGTAACGGTTCTGTGATTCTATCCCAAGGTGCTGGAGGCAGGTACGTCAGGTTGAAAAATTATTTGAAATACAGAAACATAGCCTGCGGACCTATGAGATTAGTATATACTAAATGAGATTAGTATAGATAGGTATCTGATGGCTGGCATGTGCACGATGGGCCAAAGGGCCTGCTTCCGTGCAGAAGAACTCGATTACTCTTTGCTGTTCAGCAAGAATTGCTGGATGCGAAAGAAAAATATTCGAGTAGTTCAGCTCCTCCGAAATGGGGAATATCAGATGTGCTCAGTGCACATTTAGATGTAATGCATCTTGCAACACAGCAGATGTTAAATGAAACGCCTCACATCTGAACAGGTCATACTTTGTGATTAGCTTTTAAACATGACAAGGAAATCCAGTCATCCTCCTGGAGAGTAAAATTCTCAAGTGATTTCCAGTCTTGATCTCAACCACAATTATCTGCAGCTACCTGTCCCCTGGGTAACAGAACAGATTGTGTTCGTGAGTAAACCTGAAGGCTTCAGATCCCATTAAGATCAGAAGAACATAACAAGCAGGAGCAGGAGGGCCTTCAGCCCCTCTTGCCTTCTCTGCCATTTAGTGAGGTCTTGACTGAATTATAACCTCAGCACCACTTTCCTGCACTGAGCCTTGATTTTCTTAACATCTAAAAAGTCTATCCATCTCTGTCCGGAATATACTCTGTGCCAAGCCTCTACAGTGCTGTTAGGTAGTGAATTCCAAAGTCTGGAATTTCTTTATATCTCACTCCCGAATGAATGATCTCTTAATTTGCATCTGATCTCTGGTTCTAGACTCCTCATCTGGGGGAGACTCCACATCCAGCCCGTTGAGCCCAATAAGTTTCAATCAGATCTCCTCTCATTTGTCTAAACTTTACAAGAACACGAGAAATAGGAGCAGGAGTAGGTCACCTGGCTCCTCAATCCTGTCCCACCATTCAATATGATCATGGCCGATCCATGCTGTCCTCAACTCCCAAGAGGATAGGTCCAGTCTTTTCAAACTCCCTTTATACAACGATTTTGATTCCTTGGAATTAAAAGTAAAAACAAAATGCTGGAAACACTCAGAGGGTCGGACAACATCTGTGGACAAAGGTGCAGAGTTAAAGTTATAGGTTGAAGATTCCCTCTCAGAATTGGCAAAGGGACAAAACAAGTCAGGTTTAAGTTGCAGGGTGGAGAAGTGATGAATAGGATGTAAGAAACGTCTCGAATAGAGCGAGATCCTTTCTTAGGGAGAGTAGATATCCCAGGTACAGTCTCACTTGTATTACTGGAGCAAGACGTGTCTATTCATACTCAAATCCTCTTACAACATATGGTTTTCCTTCCTAAATATTCTGCCTTTCTATTTTTTTCTACCAAAGTGGATGGCCTCACATTTTTCTGCATTCTGCCCCATCTCCCTGTCCTTACCCATTCACCTAACTGGACAATATTGCAACTGAAGTGGTGCTTAGAAACGGAGGAGTATTGTTACAATTCCACAGGGTATTGGTGAGGACAAACCCACAGTTCTATGTACAGTTTGGTTTTCTTATTTAATGGTAATTGGTTTATTATTGTCACATAAACCGAGATGCAGTGAAAAGCTTTTGATGTCATCCAGACAGATCATTCCATACATAAGTACATTGAGGCAGTGAAAATTTAAAACAATAACATAATGCAGAATCTAGAACATAGGACATCGAACATAGAACATTACAGCTGTAATGTAATACCTCTTATCATCTTGTACCCCTCTATCAAGTCATCTCTCATCCTCGTTCGCTCCAAAGAGAAAAGCCCTAGCTCTCTCAACCTATCCTCATAAGACATGCTCTCCAGCCTGATAAATCTCCTCTACATCCTCTCTAAAGCTTCCGCATCCTTCTTATAAAGAGGCGACCAGAACTGAACACAATACTCCAAGTGTGGTCTGACCAGAGTTCTACAGAGCTGCAACATTACCTTGCAGATCTTGAACTCAATACCCCGACTAATGAAGGCCAACACACCATACGCCTTCTTAACAACCCTATCAACCTGCGCGTCAACCTTGAGGGATCTATGGACGTGGACCCCAAGATCCTTCTGTTCCTCCACACTGCTAAGAGTCCTGCCATTAACCTTGTATTCTACCTTCAAACGTGATCTCCCGAAGTGTATCACTTCACACTTTTCCAGTAGTGTTACAGTAACAGAGGTAGACATATAAGGTGCAAGGACGTGCTGAGGTAGATTGAGGGAACAAGAGTTCATCCTTATTGTATAAGAAATCCATTCAAGAGTGGGATTGAAGCTGTCCTTGTGCCTGGTGTTCTCAAGCTTCTGTATTTTCTGCCCAATGGGAGGGGGGAGGAGAGAGAAGGTCTGGGATGAGAGGGGTCCTTGATTATGTTGGCTGCTTTCCTGAGGCAGTGGGAAGTGTAGACAGAGTCCATGGAGGGGAGGCTGGTTTTCGTGTTAGACTGGGCTGTGTTCACCATTCTCTTCAATTTCTTGTGGTCCTGGGCAAAGCAGTTGCCATACCAAGCTGTGATGTTTTCTGTGGTGCATCTGTAAAAATTGGTGAGGGTCATCGGGGACATGCCGAATTTCCTTAGCCTTCTGGGGAAGTAGAGTCCTGGTGTGCATTCTTGGCCATTGCATCTGCTTGGCTAAACCAGGACAAGTTTTGATGATATTTAGGAACTTGAAGTAACTTGGGAATTTGATATTTAGGAACACCTAGGAACTTGAAGCTCTCAATCATCTCCACCTCAGCACCACTAATACAGACAGGGGCACATACTCTGCCCCACTTCCTGAAGTCATTGACCAGCTCTTTTGTTTTGCTGACATTGAGAGAGTGGTTGCTGTCTTGACACCGTGTCACTAGGATCTCTATCTCCTTCCTGTACTCTGACTTGTCATCATGTGATATCATCTGCAAACTTGCAGATGGAGTTAGAGCAGAATCTGGCCACACAGTCATGAGTGCATAGGGAGTAGAGTAGGGGGCTGAGGACGCAGCCTTCTGGGGCACCAGTGTTGAGGACAATCATGGCAGTGGTGTTGCTGCCTATCCCTACTGATTGAGGTCTGTTGGTCAGGAAGTCAAGGATCCAGTTGCAGAGTTGGAGGAGGGGTGCCAAGTCTTATAGGATATAACAGTATCAGAGATAATCCAATGGAGATTCACCAGGGTAATGCCTGGGATAAATGAAGATTGTTCTATCAATTAGCAGCTAGAAGAGTTCATCTATATTCTTTGGAGTTCAGAAGAATGAGGGGTGATCTCATTGAAACATACAAGATACGAAGGGGGTTTGATCGAGTAGGGGTTGAGAAGTTTCTACTAGTGAAAGAGTGTCAAATGAAGGGATGTAGTTACAAGATTAGGGGTTGGTCATTTTAAACTGGGGTGCAGAGATATTTCCCACAGAGTGTGGCGAATCTCTGGAATTCTCTGCCCTGGAGAGCTGTGGAGGCTAGATCACTGAAGGTATTTCAAGAAGAGGTAGATAAATTTTTGAATAATTGCAAAAATGAGGGCTCTGGGGATCTGGCAAAGAGAAGGATTTGAGACCTGGGGCAGATCAGCCAGATCGGACTGAATGACAGAGCAGGCTCGAAGGGCTGGGTTACCAACACTTGCTCGTCTGTGCATGTGTTCTTTCATGAAGTCAAATCAAGTCAGGTTGAGCTTATTGTCATGTGCACAAGTACGGTGAGGTACAGGTACAATGAAAAACTTGCTTGCAGCAGCATCACAGGCATGTAGGTACAGACAACACACAAACCATAAATTATACATGAATTATACAAGACAGTGAAGAGAAAAAAAGATTGTGCAAACCAAAACAATACTGCAAGAAAATCACAATCAGAGACAAGTCCGTGGCAGTGCAAGAGGTGGTCCGTAGTGTTCCGTTGCTGAGGTAGGGTTAGGGTTGTGCCGGTTGGTCCCAGAACCTGATGGTTGAAGGAAAGTAGCTGTTCCTGAACCTGGTGGTGTGGGACTTCAGGCTTCTGTACCTCCTGCCCGACGGTAGCAGCAAGAACAGGACACGACTCAGCAGTGGACTTGTATTTCTCCCACACCGACCTTTGAGCTACACATTCAACTTTCTTCATTTTGCACATGGCTCAGGTAGTAAATCGCAGATTACTGGTGATCCAGGGTCTTGACCTGAAACATCAACTATCCCCTTCTCTCCACAGATGCTGCCTGACCCACTGAGTTTCTCCAGTAGCTTGTTTATTGCTCCAGATCCCAGCATCTGCATTCTCTTGTATCTCGAGAGATTATTACCTTTGTGTTAAAACATTCATTGAATCAGTTTAGTTACTTCTGTCACTCCTATCCTCACCTCCCCAAGCCCCATGAACACTGCCCCTGACAGGACACCGTGCTTCTTGCCAGAGCCCACAGCATTATATTCTCAGGTAACAGGAGAGTCTACCACAACAAACAATCTGCTGGAGGAACTCGGCGTGTCGAGCAGCATCTGCGGGAAGAAAGGAATTGTTGATGTTTCAGGTCGAAACCCTGCATCAGGACCTTGCCTTCAATTAACCAGTTCTAGCTAGTTACTGAGTTACCTGGGAGATGAAGTCTTCCAGTTTACCACAATATATCACTGCAAGTTAAAAGCGCAAGGTTAGGAGAACTTAACTGTAAAACTACAGTAAACAAATAAAGGTTTATAGTAAAATTAGTATCACTTCCTGACTCCCCAAATTCTGTGGCAGTCAGAGGTGTGTGGTAAATGCTCTGCGTGAGGTGAACTGTTCTATTTGAACTAATTGTCATCACCAGCCTTCAGTTCCCAACTCACAAACAGCACTGACCAGTTTGGGCTTCTCAGCAAACTCTCCACATTCAGTACGTCCCCGTACCAGAGCACCTTCCTCAGACACCCCTGGATTCCTCCAATGGCTATGAGATGTGCTGAGCCCAGTCCCCCACTGAACTGTTTCCAATGTTGAAGGAGCTCTTCATTATCTTTCTCTAGACTCAAGAACATTTAATTTCAAGAGCCAGGTCAACAAGGGGTATTCTATCTATAAAGGGGCACAATGTCGATCGATCCACCACTTGTAACACAGTTCTCCTCTTCTCACCGAAGTCAGTGGAAGAACAGTGACAAACAAGGGGAAACAACTGCAAAATAAGGAGCCATTCATTTACAACTGAGGTGTGTAGAAGGTTCTTCTCCCAAGGGTGGTGAATCAGTGGGGTTCTCTGTTCCTGAGGGTGGTGGGCGCCAGATCATTGGAAATATTTAAGGTGGAGAAAGTTAATTATTTGAAAGATCGAGAAATTCAGGGTTACAGAGCACTGGCACAGAAGAGGGATCGAGGGCAGCATAGATTGGCTATGTCATATTAAATAGTGGAGCAGGCTTGAGGGGCCGAGTGGCCTCCTCCTATTGTCTTGTGTTGTTGCGTTCTTGTTTACCGCAGATGCAAACATCAAAGACATCTGCAATCCCTTGTCAGCATTGTACGTCAGCCGGTGTGTGGGGGAGCTGCTGCCTGTCAGCTCTGCATAGTTCAACTCCTTTCAGACCCGGGCTGAAAGTTACACAAACCTGTTGCCGGCCACGGTCTCAGTGGGACACCGAACCGTCCCGTGCCACCTAACGTCCACCTCAGCCACGCAGGGAGTCTGAGGCAACCTGAGGGTCCCCGAGCTGTGCTCACCGCTGGGACAGCTGCTGTGTTGGAGAGGCTGTCTGTCCTGTGACCAACCTCAGCATCACAGCAGGAACCACTGGTATCAGGCAGTCTCCCCGCCCTTCACCCCTGATCAGCAACCATGGTGGTAAATACAGCCCAGTCCATCACAGGCTCGTCACTTCCTTCCATCCAGTCTGTCTTCACTGTACGTTGCATTAGGAAGGCAAACAGTATCATCAAGGATGCCTGCCACCCTGGTCGTTCCCTTTCCTCTCTTCTACCTTCTGGGAGAAGATGCAGGAGCTTGAAAGCCCAGACATCCAGACTCAAGAACAGCTTCTTCCCCAGGGCTGTCAGACTCCTGAACCCATCATCTGTACCTCACTGTACTTGTGCACATGGCAATAAACTCGACTTCACACCCCCTTCCCACTGGTGCTGCCACGTTCTCGGACTCTTCGTTCCACCTCACGCAGTTATTCCACAATTGTCACTTTAGCATTTCTTTCTGCACTACCTCAGACTGCACTACAATCTCTGCACCGTTCTGCTGTTTTGTGCTCATCGCTGTATTTACTGCTGCATTTATCATTACCATGTACACTGTTTACTCTGTGAGCTTCATGCAAACAAGGAATTTCATTGCACCCTGGTGTATATGATAGAAATCTAATCTGTATCTGACCCTTTGGAAATATTGAAGCATTTAACTTTATTTTAATGTTTTCAATTGCGTGTTAGTGTTTTACACATTTAAAAACCTATCTATTTTAATTCTTTTAATATTATGATGTACAGACGGATCTTGGTGTCCAAGTCCATTGCTCCCTGAAAGTAGCTGTACAAATACGAAGCAAGACACTAATCACTGCAGTTTAACAACATTATGACCACTTTGATCTCTTTGCACTAAAATGGACTCTTTTTTTGTTTCAATTGTGTTCTTTCTTGTAAAAATTGTGTATGATTTTATGTTGAATTTATGCTTTCCCTGTGAATGCTGTTTATATGATGCTATGGGCCAGTTCTCCAAATTTTTCATTGCACCTGTGCATACATGTATTTGTGCATGGGACATTAAACTCGACTTTGACTTTGACTTTTGACCTTGATAGGATGGTAAAGAAAGCAAATGGCGTGCTTGCCTTTATTAGTCGAGGCATTGAGTTCAAGAGTCAGGAAATTGTCACAGCTTTATAAAACTCTGGTTAGGCTGCACCTGGAGTATTGCATTCAATTCTGGTCACCCCAATTATATGAAGGATGTGGGGGCTTTGGAGAGGGTGCAGGAGAGGTTCACTAGGATGTTGCCCAGATTAGAGGACATGTGCTATAAGGAAAGGTTGGACAAACTAAAGCTGTTTTCTCTGGAGCAGCAGAGGCTGAGTGGAGATCTGATAGAAGTTCATAAAATTATGAGAGGCATAGATAGAGAGCCAGACAGAGTAGAGCTCCCAGGGTTGAAGTATCCAATATTAGAGGCCATGCATTTAAGCTGAAAGGGGGAAAATTTGAAGGAGACACGTGGGGCAAGTTTTTACACAGAGAGTGGTGGGTGCCTGGAATGTGCTGCCAGGGGTGGTGGTGGAGACAGATACGATAGAGGCATTTAAGAGGCTGTCAGATGGGTAGATGAATGTGCAGAGAATGGAGGGATATGGACCTTGTGCAGACAGAAGGGACTAGTGTTATTAGGTGCGACAGGCCATCGGGGTGGGGCCTCAGGATCCACCGGCTGAGGCCCACCCACCTCTGAGTGCCCACCCTCCCTCGTGGATGCGGGGTTCAGCTCATTCAGACTCCAGTGATTGTAGGCGGGGCGCATGGTGGGGAGGTGGGTGGGGGGTGAATCTGGGCAGCTGCTTGGAATCACCTCGATATGGCCCTTTTAACCACAGTCACCATGCACACCATCCCCGGTTCCCCAGAACTTCCAAAGAATGAAGGTAATACCTTTACTGTGACTGTGCAGGGCAAGTATTCCTCCACATTCCTCGGTGCAGCTAAGCAATGCTGTAACCAGCTGACTGACCACTGCCAGCAGAGTGGGAAGAGGGATCAACGCTCTCCCTTGAAGCTTTGGGTCAGCATGGGGCATTCTCCTGGCGTCGAGGAATCAGAGGAGATGTCTGTTGAGCCTCTGATCTGAGCCTGTCTGATCTACCCTCCTCCAAAATGCCACCCTTAGGGACCTGAGCAAACCCTCAGCCACTGGTTGACCACGTGAGCTGGGATCCAGACACCCCGTGGTATGGACACACCAACACTTTAATGGAACACGATATAAAAATTGAGAAGTAAAAAGCAAAAAAACTGCTGGGAATCTGAAAAGAAATACTGGAAAAGCTCAGCAGGTCGGGCAGCATCTGTGGAGAGAGAAATGATGTTCCAGGGTGATCCGCTGTCTGCCTCATCGAGTATTGCCAGCATATTCTGTTTTTATGAAAGACGTGGTGTGGGAGTGAGAGTGAGTTCTAGCGGCAGCCCTGTTCTACATTCCACGCCACACTTCACTCACAGCCCAACCTCATGGATTATTTAAAACAAGCAAAGTATTTCCGAATGAAGTTTAATTTAAAATTACTATTTTCTTATCATTTATATTTTACGCCCAAGGGCAGGTTTCACACTGATCTGGAGTTTCGCTGCACTTACTGATCTCAAACACGTGAGGTTCGGAAGCATGAATTCAGCTTCTGTAGAACATCCACATCATTCCGTGCGAAAGGATAAGTGAAAAAATAGCTGACTTTCCCTCTTAGATCACAGTTTGTTTCTGATTTGCCGTTCTCTGTGATCATAGCTCCTTCCCTCTTGTTTGCTCTAATAAATCCAGAAAATATTGATGTAACGGAAATTAATCTTAACTCAATCAAAATGCAATTAATCGGCATTGCGAGGCAAAAGGATTTCCTTCAGCATTCTCAAATCACTACAAACTGAACCATTACAAATTCAATTAAATTCAGAATCCCAGTGGAGATCCCACAATGTTACTGTCTGAAAGTTTCAAGGACAGGTGTGCCTGCAATGGTCCAGAGGATTGGTCACTATCCACTCTGACCTGAGTTGGATCATGTGCTTTCAGAGATAAGGATGTGAACCGTCCTTTGCTTTGCTTGTGTGGACACAAAGCAGGTTGGATCAGTGAGGTGCTCTGTCAATCACAAGCCGATATATTAAGTTCTGTTGGTTGCTGATGTTGAATAATAAGGAAGGCTGGGGGTGGGTTTAACTAACAGATCATGTGCTCTTTTTCACCTCGATTTCAATACAACTGGTGCACCTTAATATCTGGCTGAAGGTGCCCTCCAGAGCACTGTTGGTGAGATGGCAGCCAATGGTGATGCTACTGTGGAAGTGCTGAGGATTTCTCATGCTCAGGATGACCTGGGAGTGAGTTGGTATCTAAGTGCCAGTCAGCCTGAGAATGGATGCTGCCTCAAGCTTGCGCAGGCTGGAGTGGACTGCTTCCTTACCCGGGAGGAAGAGGATTTGGAAATGAACAGTCTCTCTCCCAGTCTTCTGATGAAAGGAAGGTCATTGGTGAAGCAGCTGAAGATGGTTGGACCAAGGACACTGTCCAGAGGAGCTCCTGCAGAGATTTTCTGGAGCAGTCTCTGACAATCATTGGCTGTTGCTTCAGACTGACTCTGTCTTGTGAGGGTTCCCTTGATCCCGATGACATTGGTTTTACTTGGTGGATTAAATCTGCCAACCTTGGGGACACCCTTCTTCCAGTACTCAGTTGGGATGTTATGGGGAGGTCTAAAGTCCTGTTCTTCTGCTGAGACTTCACCTGAGTGATAGTGAGTAGGTTTCCATTGAGTGATTTTGTCTTGAAGGACCATCAGTGACCATCACTTTGCTGATGAGGATGAGACTGGTGGGGTTGGAATTAGCTGGACTGGATTCTTCCTGAGCTTTTTTTTCTTTCTCTTAGACTGGTCATACCTGGACAATCTTCACAAACTGGGTGAGTGCAGCATGGAACAGTTTGGCGAGGGAGTGTTGCACTGTCTACAGTTGCTGTGCAGTACTGAGGGAGGGCTGCTCTGATGCTCTGGGTTCCAGTGCTCCAACAGCTATCCCAGTGCCTTTGCTGCATCCAATGCAACCCAGTCACATGGAGTGAACTGAATTTGTTGGGACACTTGTGGGAATCCCCAGAGAGACTGAATGGAGTCATCCTCGAGACACTTTAGACTACAGCCACTTGCAAACACAGGTTTGTCCTTTACATTCAAGTGCTGGGTTCCATTATGTTTGGGATGGTCCGTCTTAGTCCCTTGGTTGTTCACTGCCGATGGTGACTGAGTGTTCTGGGTCCGAAGCTTTGCTGTGACCCATAGTTTGTTCCCAATCTGTTGCAGCGGGATTTGACCTTATCCTTACCCAATGATTCTGGAACAGCTTCTTCTGCTCTGCAATCAGATTTCTGAACGGTCCACGAACCCATGAACACTACCTCATCATTCCCTTTTTTGTCGCACTGTTCATTTATTCTTGTAATTTATAGATTTTATATCCTGCACTGTACTGATGCTGCAAAACAACAAATTTCATGTCGTATGTATTGGTGTTGGTTTATTATTGTCACTTGTACCGAGGTACAGTGAAAAACTTGTCTTGCATACTGATCGTACAGGTCAATTCATTACACAGTGCAGTTACATTGAGTTAGTACAGAGTGCATTAAGGTAGTACAGGTAAAAACAATAACAGTACAGAGTAAAGCGTCACAGCTACAGAGAAAGTGCAGTGCAATAAGGTGCAAGGTCACAACAAGGTAGATCGTGAGGTCAGAGTCCATTTCATCGTATAAAGGAACCGCTCAATAGTCTTATCACAGTGGGGTAGAAGCTGTCCTTAAGTCTGGAGGTACGTACCCTCAGGCTCCTGTATCTTCTACCTGATGGAAGAGGAGAGAAGAGAGAATGTCCTGGGTAGGTGGGGTCTTTGATTACGCTGGCTGCTTCACCAAGGCAGCAAGAGGTAAAGACAGAGTCCAAGGAGGGGAGGCTGGTTTCCATGACCTGCTGGGCTGTGTCCACAACTCTCTGAAGTTTCTTGCAGTCCTGGGCAGAGCAGTTGCTGTACCAAGCAGATGGGATGTTTTCTATGCTGCATCGATAAAATTTGGTGAGTGTGTCAGTGATAATAAACCTGATTCTTCTGCTTCCAGTGTCGTCACTGTGTTTAATCAGTTCAGTGGGTGTGAGGTAGACCTGGCCTGCTCACTGTCTGCTCACCCACATGGGATCAGCTTTGGTCACCCAGCGACGGCACCAGGGTGGAGGGGATCTGGAGGTGGCAGCTGCTGGTGCCCAATGCGCCTGCTGGATCTCCCCGTCAGCTCCTGTACTCACACACCAGAGTGCGCCTACGCATCACTCCTCCCGGAGCAAGTCTCACGGATTCTGCAGTTTTACCCTCAGGCACTACCAATGAGGTGTCTGTGGAAGACACAGAATGTATTCTGAAGGTCCAGTCTGCAACATGAGCTGATGGAAACAGTCCAACCCCTTCAAAGTCTGTAGAAGAAGCAAATAGTGACAGGCCCGTGGGAGGAGCACAGGTGGCTCCTGTTAATGCTGAGCATCCGGGGAAGAATTTGAGAACAGGAGTGAGCAGTGATAGACCCGTGTCACACACGTGGGGTCTGCAGGAAAAACTTAGTCCTCAGACTGCCCTCTGTCCCAGCTCCAGTGACAGATGCAGAAATACCAACACAACCGTGGCAGAGACCTGGGATGGGAGCGTGCCGATCCGCAGAGGTTGTTCACTCTGAGGCAAAGCTGCAAACTGGTTCTGTGACACTTCCTCACTGGTGGGTCCGTTTGTGATTGCTTTTTGCACTGTGGAGCTCTCCTCACCCAGGGATGGGTGAATCTTTGGAATTCCACACCCAGCAGGGCTGTGGAGAATCAGTCCCTGGGAAAGAACAAATAGGTCCTTGGCTATCCAGAAAATCAAGGATATAAGGTTACGGCAAGAAAGTGAGGCTGAGGTAAAAGATCAACCCTGACATTATACAATGACAGGCTGACTGGCTCACCACTGTTCCTGTGCCACTGTGTCAGGTGCTACTTCACTGGCCTCTGTCACAGAGAAAGGTTCTGCTCCAGGGTTCCAGCATCAAACCCAGGCCTCCACTCAAGGTGCAGTACTGAGGGAGTGTTGCACTGTCTACAGTTGCAGTGCAGTACTGAGGGAGGGCTGCTCTGTCTGCATCTGAGCTGCAGCACTGAGGGGTTGTTGCTCTGTCTGCATCTGAGCTGCAGTACTGAGGGAGTGCTGCTCTGTCGATGTTGCAGCCTTGTGGCTGAGATGTTAAGCTGTCTGCTCTCAACAGAACATTTTCAGAAGAAGATCAGAAAACCTCTCTGCAGTGTCCTTACTGACAACAATATTTCAGTCAGCGTTATTCCAACGGACCACCTGGACTTACCCTGCAGTTACCTGCGGGGTCTTGAAGCTGATTCTAAAGGCAATGCATTTAGCTGCCAGCTTTCCGTAGACCAACAGCATGGTGGTGGAATGGAGTTGGGGATGAGTGTTGTTGGAGGTTGGTAGTTGCCCCTGCTGTGGGGGTTTTGGGTGCTGGTTTTGGGCATGGTTGCTGATGCTGGGTAGTGGTTTAGGGCCAGTTGTATTGTCGGTTAGTGGGTTACTGGGGGTGGTTTCAGTGTGGTGGGTGAGCTTTAGGGTTTGGGGGTTGTGGTTGCCAGAGAAGTTTGGGAGGTGGTTTAGAGGGCAGTTGGGTGGTGGATCGGTAGCAGGGTGCTGGGGGGAGTGAGGGTGGGGGGAGTGAGGGGTGTGGGGGAGTGAGGGGTGGGAGAGTGAGGGGTGGGGTAGTGAAGGATGAGTGGAGAGAGGGGGCTAAGAAAGAGTGAGGTGTGAGGGAGGGAAGTTTGGGAGAGAGGGGTGAGGGGGAGTGAGAGTGGGCGAGTGAGGGGTAGGGTAGTGAGGGGTGTGGGGGAGTGAGGGGGCTGGGGAAGAGTGAGGTGTGGGGGAGGGAGGTTAGGGAGAGTGAGGGAGTGAGGGTGGGGTAGTGAAGGGGACTGGAGAAGGACGGGTGTGGGGGAGTGAGGGGTGAGGGAGGGATGGTGGTAGTAGTGAGGGGACTGGGGAAGGGAGAGGCGTGGGGGGAGTGAGGGTGGGAAGTGTGAAGTGTGGGGGAGGGAGGGCTGTGGGAGAGGGAGGTGTGGGGGTGTGTGTGGGGCAGCGAAGATTGTGGGGGAGTGAGGGGTGTGTATGGGGGAGCAGGGGGTGTGTGTCGAGAGGTGTGTGACTGTCAGCTGAGTCAGGGAGAATGAAGTCATACAGCTGCGCTTCCCAATATTTGGGATCTTGCCATGCTTGTTAAGTGTAAGTGGGATGGCACGGTAACTTCCACCAAACCAAGATCGACAACCGAGAACAACACGGCTCAGAAAAGTTTACCAGCGTAAACTTAACTCCCTGCTCTGTGCTGAGTGCGTGGGGAGTTTATCTCGGATAAAGTTTCAAGTACCCCAGTTGCACCAACAACCTCAATACTAAACAGTTGTGACAAGCAACAAGCGACACAGAACAGTGTAAACTGAGGGACTGTTTGCCACAGCCATCATCGTCAGGCTCAGCATTCCCCCGATCGCAAAGTCAGCCACCTTGGGCACTGTGTTCACTTTTCTGTGCAACACCAGTGTGGGACCAATATCAGCTTGTGAGTTTTAATTTTCTGTGTCAATGCACTGATTAAATTAAAACACTGGCGTAGAATTTATTTCTGTGCTATTTTAATCCAGCTATTAATCTGCTTAAAGTCAATAAATTAAGGCTGCATGTATTTAGCGCATAAACTAGCAGTCCAACAACAACATATTAACATGAACCATAGAGAGAAATTACAGGCAGGTTCTCTGAAGAAAGACTATCCTTAAAGCCAAAGATCACTGATGGCTTATGATTTAGTAATGGCTGTGATGTTACAACAGAGCCTGCAACAGAGGCAGATGGCACAAGCCTTTCAGTTAGATGGATTACTACTGGAGGAGGTGAAAAGCCTCAAATATCTGGGGAGAATAATAACGGAATATCATTAATCTTCCAAGGATATCGAGTCTAAAATGACCAGTGCCCTTAGGCACCCAGCAAATTATGGAGAGTTAGTGCTGTATTTGAATCTCATCAAAAGCTTGTTGCATATCTATTGAGCTGTAATTCTGACAGTGAACTCCGAGTGTGTTGGTTGTGAAGTGAGCAAAATATTACTCACAATGAAATGGTGGTGCTGAAGTAACAATGGAGGGGAAGGTGACGATCAGCATCACGTGATGGTGAGGACAACGCAGATGAGCCTGTTGGTCTGCTCACCAAGGAGGATGTCGGACATGCCTGATCCAATGTTGCTCACTGCTACAGTTCTTCCCACCTTTGCAAGCCACTCTTGAACACTTTGGCAAGTCATTTGGCTCAGCCTTGGCTGAATTTGGCACAATGGAACGGGAAACAATGATCCACCTTCAGAACTATTTCATGGCCATTTAATTCCTCAGAATATGTTCAGTGTTGCTGTCAAGGACTTTCCTTCAAGTTCTTTTTTGATTAACCTCAGGTCTCCAGAGAGGGTGTTCTCTCTCCCATTCTGTTGCTTCTCAATATTAATGACATCCTTCACAGTTACATGATAAATGTAAAGTCCAATCATCCATTCTTTTGCTGATGATCGTAATCTATATTCATCATCTTATGCAGAAGGAGAGACAATAGAATCAAACCAGCACAATTTACAGAAGATGCAACAACAAGGCGGCCCAGGGCAGCAGATAGCCACGTAGGTGAGGCTCTGGAGCACGTTGAGAAGATAGTTAAAAAAGTACACAGAGCCCTCATCACCGGAGGCACAGGGTCGGGTGGGGATGGAGGGAGGTTGGTCTAGTTGGTTTAGATGTGCTCTGGGTGGGGGTTGGAAGTCAAATCCTAAGAAAACGTGGCAGATTGGGAATTTGATTCAAATCGACGTACGCACGTCACGACAAGATCTTTGGCTCGATGTAGGCAGATCCAGGGGAGGCTCCATCAATCAATATGGAATAGGTAAAATCCCTGGAATTTGCTTGGACTTTGGAATTTAAAGGCATCCAAATGGGGTTACTTTGCTTCCTGGAAGTTGCCTGTGAAAGGAACAGTGGGGTCTGATGTGGAATATACTGATAACCATTCTGTATTAACAACCGCACATCTGCAGTGTCCATTACCTAATATACCTGGGGAAGGCTGGGGCTCACTGCAGTCTGAAGCTCCAGTTTATCACGTGTGATGCTTACACCTTGCAACAGTGGGACTCAGATACCAAACAAAGTGACCAAAAGCAACTCTAACAGCATCAATGTATCTGGAACACCAGGATCACCAGGAACTTCTGGGACACCAGGTTCACTGGGAACACCTGGAGCACCAGAAGCACCAGGAACATCTGGAACACCAGGCTCACTGGGAATACCTGGAACACCAGACTCACCAGGAACTTCTGGGACACCGGGCTCACGGAACATCTGGAACACCAGAAGCACCAGGAACATCTGGAGCACCAGGAACATCTGGAACACCATGCTCACTGGGAATACTTGGAATACCAGACTCACTAGGAACATCTGGGACACCAGGCTCACCAGGAGCTTCTGGAACACCAGACTCACTGGAAACAACTGGAACACCAGGCTCACCAGGAACATCTGGAATACCAGCAGTACTAGATGATCGGAAAATCAGGAGTAGCACTAGGGGCACCAGGAGCACCTGGAAATCCAGGAGCATCTGGAAAACCAGCAGCAACATCTGGAACAAGGGACATTTGGAACAGCAGCTCACCAGGAATACTGGGAGCCCCTGGAGAAGAAAGGACACAAGGACTCCCACTATTATGCCAGGAGCACCAGGAGAACCAAAAACACTAGGAAGACCAGGTGTACGAAGAGTGGCGTGAGCCTCGGGAACATTGGGAAAACTGAGGCACCAGTAGGTTCAGAATATCAGAAGATAGGAGGATCAGGGGCACCAAGAACAACAGGAACAGCTGTAACAGCTGGAACCCTAGGATCAATGTGTATACCAAGAACATTGGAAACACAAGAGCATCTGTAGCCCTGGGAGCAGCTGGCGCTTCAGGAACATCTGGACGAGCAGCCAGGTGTTAGAGCCAGGTGAAAGAGGATGTTAAAGACTAGAGAAGGGTTTCTCTGGAGAGGTGTAAATAGGAGAGGAAGAATAAAATCTGAAATTCCCTGTGGAAAGAGAAAAAAAAAGCTCTCTAGATCATGCTGTGGTGGAACCAGCTTGGGAATATTATGCAAAGGGTTAATTAATAAATCTGCTGTGAAGGAGGGAAGAGTGATCATAATGTGAAAGAATTTTATATAAAGATATATATTTATTAGTCACACGTACATCAAAACACACAGTGAGATGCATCTTTTGTGTAGAGTGTTCTGGGAGCAGCCCGCAAGTGTCGCTCGCCACTCTTCCGGCACCAACATAGCACGCCCACAACTTCCTAACCCGTACGTCTTTGAATGTGGGAGGAAACCGGAGCACTCGGACGAAACCCACGTAGATACGGGGAGAATGTACAAACTCCTTACAGACAGCGGCGGGAATCGAACCCGGGTCGCTGGTGCTGTAATAGCATTGCGCTAACCACTACACTACCGTGCCAGTAGTCTTTAAAGATGATTTAGTCCAACCCAAAACCAAGGTCTTAAATTGAAACAAAGATGAAGTGTACCTTGGTTAATATTTAAAGGATCAGTGCATAGTTTGCGGTAAGTATGCATCCCTTTAAGGCAAAAAACTAGGAAAATTGATCAAGATGTGGTTAACAGGTTAAAGGTAGTATTAGATCAAAGGGAAGGGTATATAATTCTGCCAAGAGGGTCTGATAATGGAGAAAGTGTCAGGAAACAACAAAGGAGAAGTAAGGCATTGACAAAAAAAAGCAAAGCAAAATACAAAAGTTGGCCCATGAGAAACATCAAAACAGACCCTAAATACCCCATAGATATGTAAAAACGAAAAGATTAGCTCAAGTTAATATGCGCTCCTCACATTTCTTTATTTGCCAATTATAATGGAGAATAAAGAAATGGTCGAGAAAATAAACAAATATTTTGTGTTCATCTTCATGCGGACACCCTCCCAGAAATTGTAGTGAGCAACAGGTCCAGAGAGGATGAGGAACTGTGAGAAGTTAACATTAAAATAAGTGTTGGAGAGAGGAATGTACTAAAATCCCAGGGATCTGCTGACCTGCACCGGAATCTGCTGACCTGCACTGGAATCTGCTGACCTGCACCCCTAGGATTTGAAAGAGATGGCGTTGGAGATAATAGATGCACTAATTGTCATTGATGTGGACAGGTTCAGTGGATGGACAGAATATAATGTGGCAAAATGTGAGGTCATCCCCCCCGGTGGGAAAAATTGGAAAGGTGAAGGACATTTTAAATGGTGAGGGATTGGAAGGGATTGTTGTTCAGAGGCACCTGGGTGTCCCTGGACACAGATCACTGAACTTTTATATGTATCCAGTGAGGCAGGCAAAGTACTTTGACCACCTGGATCTCTGTTCCACTCTGTGTCTTACATTGCCTGTCTCTTCTCAAATTACTTCCCATTCCCTTTGGTAAACCAGTCACAGAAGGTTATAAAAGCAATAGTGTTATATTAGTGGGGGATTTTAACTTTCCCCATATTGACTGGGATTCCATTAGTGCCATGGTCTTAAATGGGGTGAAATTTGTTAAGTGCATCCATTTGTTTGTAAAACATGCACAAAGTCCTAACAGAGAAGGGCTGTACTTGAACTTACAGTATCTTTGAAAATGAAGCCAGGCTGAGGTGCAAGTGTTGGTGGAGGATCACTTTGGGAACAGTAACCATAAGTTTCAAAGTACTTATGGAAAAGCATAAGGTTGGTCCTCAAGTTAAGGTCTTAAACTGGGGAAGGCTGGTATTGATAGAGCAAGAGAGGATCAGGTGAAAGTGGACTGGGATCAGATGCTTGCGGGTAAAACAACCTCTGACAAGTGGGAGTCTTAGCAAGAGTTCAAGGCCAGCATGCCCCAGTAATGATGAAATGCACAGGTGGCAATGTTAGGGAACCTTGGATGACAAAGGTTGTTGAAGTTTTGATCAGGAAAATAAGGAAGCATGTAACGGGTATTGGCAACTACTATCAGCGAGTCCCTTGAGGAACACAGAGGGTGAAGGACAATACTTAAGAAAGAAATTAAGAGGGCAAAACAAGGCCGTGAAATATCCTTGGCAGGTAAGATTAAGCAGAATCCTCAGTCATGCTATATGTATAAGAGGAGAAAGAGAACAGTCAGGGAAAGAGTGGGTCCCCTCAGAGACCAGAGGGGTAATCCATGTGTGGAGCCAGGGGATGTGGGCGAGGTCTGAAATGAATACTTCTCGTCTGTATTCACCAAGGAGAATGACATGGAGGGCAGCGAGTTCACGGAGGCATACGTTGATAGCCTGGAGCATGTCAGTATCGTTGAAGTGTTAGTTGGCTTGGAATACACAAGGGCAGATAACTCCCCAGACACAAGAGAGACTGTTGCTCAGTCTCTCCGCAACAGTCTCCGGATGCTGGAGATCCAAAGCAACACACACAAAATGCTGGAGGAACTCAGCAGGTCAGGCAGCATCTGTGGAGGGAAGTGAACAGTTGACAATTTGGGCCGAGACCCGTCATGGGGACTGGAAGGAAAGAGGGCAGAAGCCAGAATGAAGGGGTGAGGGGAGGGGGAGGAGCACGAGCTGGCGGGTGAGAGGTGAGTCCAGGAGAGGGGGGGAAGGTAGGTACGTGGGTGGGGGCGGGGGGAAGTGGGAATGATGTGAGAAGCTGAGAGGAGATGTGGAAGAGGCAAAGGGCTGAAGAAGATGGAATCTGATAGGAGAAAATAGTAGAACGTGGAATAAAGGGGTAGGGAACCAGAGGGAGGTAGAGAGGAGTGTGTGGGTGATCGGCAGGTCATGAAGGTGTGGGAGGGGAAAGAGAAGGGTTAAATGGGCCAGAAGGATGAGGGAAAACAAAAGGGTGGGTGAACAGAGGGGAGGGGTTACCAGAAGTTAGAAAAAACGATGTTGATGCTATCACCTAAACAGAATACGAGGTGTTGTTCATCTAATCTACAACGAGCCTCAACGTGGCAGTAGAGGAGGCCGTGGACATTGTGGGAATGGGAAGTGGAATTACAATGGCTGGCCACCGGGAGGTCCTGGCTGTTACGGCGGACAGGGTGAAGGTGCTCTCACAATGATATCTATCCAAGAATGCTGTGGAAATAAGGGAGGAGATAGCTGGGTCCCTGACAGAGATTTTAGCATCTTCATTAGCCACAGGTGAGATATCAGAAAACTGGAGGATAGATAATGTTCCTTTATTTAAGAAGGGCAATAAGGATAAGCCAGGGAACTACAGCTTGTGAGCCTCATGTCAGTGGTAGAGAAGTTGGAAAAGATTTTGGGGGACAGGATTTATGCACATTTGGAAAGGCAGGGACTGATTAGGAGTCAGCATGGTTTTGTGCATGGGAGATCCTTTCTCACTAATTTGATTTTTCGAGGAGGCAACAAAGCAGGTTGATGAAGACAGAGTGGTAGATGTCATCAATGTAGATGTTAGTAAGATATTTGACAAGGTCCCTATGGTTGGCTGGTCAAGAAGGTTAAGGCACTTGGGATCCAAGGCAAGCTAGCTAACTGGATCCGAGATTGACATGGTGATAGGAGGCAGAGGGTGTCAGTGGATGGATGGTTTTCTGATTACAAGTCTGTGATGAGTTGGGTACCACAGGGATCGGTGCTGAGACATTTGCTGTTTGTGATATATCATAGAATCATAGAACAGTACAGCACAATACAGGCCCTTCAGCCCACAATGTTGTGCCGACTGTTAAACCTCGCCTAAGACTATCTAACCCCTTCCTCCCACATATCTCTCTATTTTAAATTCCTCCATATACTTATCTAGCTATCTCTTGAATTTGACCAATGTACCTGCCTCCACCACCGCCCCAGGCGGCGCAATCCATGCTCCAACCACTCTCTGGATAAAAAACCTTCCTCTGATATCTCCCTTGAACTTCGCACCCATTACCTTAAAGCCATGCCCTCTTGTGCCCTGGGAAAGAGGCACTGGCTGTCCACTCTATCTATTCCTCTTAATATTTTGTACACCTCTATCATGTCTCCTCTAATCCTCCCTCTCTCCAAAGAGTAAAGCCCTAGCTCCCTTAGTCTCTCCTCATAATCCATACTCTCCAATCCAGGCAGCATCCTGGTAAATCTCCTCTGCACCCTTTCTAACGCTTCCACATCCTTCCTATAATGAGGCGACCAGAACTGGACACAGTACTCTAAGTGTGGTCTAACCAGTGTTTTGTAGAGCTGCATCATTACCTCGTGGCTCTTAAACTCGATCCCATGACTTATGAAAGCTAACATCCACCTGTGAGGCAACTTTCAGGGATCTGTGAATATGGACCCCCAGATCCCTCTGCTCCTCCACACTACCCAGAATCCTGCCATTAACTTTGTACTCTGCCTTGGAGTTTGTCCTTCCAAAGTGTACCACCTCACGCTTCTCCACATTGAACTCTATCTGCCACTTGTCAGCCCAGCTCTGCATCCTATCACTATCCCTCTGCAATCTTCGATTATCCTCCACACTATCCACAACACCACCAACCTTTGTGTCATCTGCAAACTTGCCAACCCACCCTTCTACCCCCTCATCCAAGTCTTTAATAAAAATTACGAAAAGCAGAGGTCCCAGAACCAATCCTTGTGGGATACTGCTGGTCACAGCCCTCCAATCTGAGTACACTCCCTCCACCACAACCCTCTGCTTTCTACAGGCAAGCCAATTCTGAATCCACTCGGCCAAGCTTCCCTGGATCCCTTGCCCTCTGACCTTCTGAAGAAGCCTACCATGTGGAACCTTGTCAAACGCCTTATTAAACTCCATGTAGATCACATCTACTACACTACCCTCATCAATCTTCCTGATCGCCTCCTCACAGAACACTATCAGGCTTGTGAGACATGATCTGCCTTTCACAAAGTCATATTAACGACTTGAATGTGAATGTAGGAAGTGTAATTAGTAAGTTTGTTGATAATACAAAAGTTGGTGGTGTAATGGATATTGAGAAAGATTGTTGGTGGTGTAATGGATATTGAGGAAGATTGTCTAAGGTTACAGCTTACAGGTACAGGTAAGGTTACAGCTCTATACACATATGACAGTGTGGCTAATCACAGCTCCAATGCCATATTCAAATTTGCCAATAATACCACTATTGTTGGACGAATCACAGGTGGTATGAGTCTGCATACAGGAGTGAGGTAGGACACCTAGCTGAGTGGTGTCGCAACAATGTCAGTGAAACTAAAGAGCTGATCATTGACTTCAGGAAGGGGAAGGAGGGTGAACATGAACCGGTTTACATTCGGGGATCGGAGGTGGAGAGAGTCAGCAGCTTTAAATTCCTGGCCGTTAACATATCGGATGACCTGTCCTGGGCCCAGCACATAGATGCAATCACAAGGAAGGTGCACCAGCCTCTTTACTTTCTTAGAAGGTTAAGGAGATGTGGCATGTCACCAGATTCTCTAACAATCTTCTACAGATGTACTGTTGAAAGTATCCTGACTGGTTTCATCATGGTCTGGTCCAACAATTCAAATGCACAGAAGTGTAAGAAGCTGCAGAGAGTAGTGGACTCTGCCCAATACATCACGGGCACATCCCTCCCCACCATCGGTAGTATCTGCAGAAGGTGCTGCCTCAAGGAGGCAACATCCATCATCAAAGATCCCCACCATCTGGGCCATGCCATCTTCTTGCAGCTACCAGCGGGCAGGAGGTACAGAAGCCTGAAAGTCCCACACCACCAGGTTCAGGAGCAGCCACTTCCCTTCAACCATTTTGTTCTTGAACCAACGGGCACAACCCTAACCCTACCTCAGTATAACAACACTGTAATCACTTTGATCACTTTGCACCGCAATGGACTTTCTTTTTGTTCTAATTGTGTACCTTCTTGTTTAATTTATGTTTAATTTATGTTTTTCTTGTGACTGTTGTGTAACTGATACCATGGGTCTGTGATGCTGCTGCAAGTAAGTTTTTCATTTCACCTGTGCACACATGTACTTGTTCATCTGACAATAAAATCCGACTTTGACTTTCTATATATATCAGATTGAAAGTTGGGCAGAGCGGTGGCAGTTGGAATTTAATCCTGACAAATGTGAAGTTATGCATTTTAGGAAGTCAACCAAGAGTAAGACATATACAAGAAATGGTAGGGCACTAAGGAATGTTAAGGTTAACGTAACGCTATTACAGCACCAGCGACTTGGGTTCAATTCCGGCCGCTATCTGTTAGAAGTTTGTATGTTTTCCCCGTGTCTATGTGGGTTTCCTCCGGGTGCTCTGGTTTCCTCCCACATTCCAAAGATATACGGGTTAGGAGCTGGGGGCATGCTATGTTGGCGCCGGAAGAGTGGCGACACTTGTGGGCTGCCCCCAGCACATTCCCAGTAACACAAAAAGACGCATATCACTGTGAGCTTCAATTTACATGTGACCAATATCTAAAGAAAAGAGAGATCAAGGGTTCCAAGTCCATATTTCCCTGAAAATGGTAACACAGGTAGATAGGCTGGGCTTGTTTTCTCTGGAGCAAAGGAGGCTGAGGGGTGACCTGGTACAAATGCATGTTTATGAGGGACACAGACAGGGTACATAATCAAAATCTTTTTCCATTCGTAGCGGTATCAATAACAAGAGGGCATTGGTTTAAGGTGAGAGGAAGGAGTTTGAAAGGGGTACCTTTCTTTTACACAGTGATTGGTTGATAGCTGGGACAGTCCTACAACAGGAGGTGGTGGGATCAGATACAATTACCAATACTTATGAGGCATTTAGACAGACACTTAAATGTCAGGCAAAACTTAGTAGATTACAATCCTAATGTTGGAAAATGGGATTAGTGTAGGTGGGCAAAAGGGTCATCATGGATGTGACGTGTTGAAGGGCCCATTTCTGTGCTGTTCGATGCTATGAGTCTATGAGTGGGAACAGTTCCATTCTTTAGGCCCAGAGATCGTACTCCAGAGGTTGGCCATGATTCCTGTGTCCTCTGAACAATTCCCGGGGCATCTCTTCAATGTCTGGCTCCCTCCCATTCGGTAGTTCATTAAATTCTCAGCGGGCTTCACTTTCATGTACCCTGAGCATCAGCCAGACTCCCTTTCATCAACTTTCTTCTAGTTACGATTTCACTTCAGTGAGTTCTTCCCGGTCTTCTCTGGATCTCAGCATCTATTTGTTCTTCCCCGTTCTTGTTCTTCACAGTTCCTGTAAAGTTCTGGTCATTCCTTTGATCTTGGAATTGCAGTAAAGTGGTGAAGGGTTTTGATGAAGTTAACAGAGCAAACTGTTTGCATTGGCCGCAGCCTTAGTAAACACGGGCTTGAGGTTATCGGTGAAAGACCCCAACGGGAGGCAAGGAGAATATTTTGTACAGTGAGTAATTGTGACCCAGGGACACACTGACTGAAAGAGTGGTGGAGGAAGATTCAATAGCTTTCAGGTAAAAAGTTGATAAATGTTTGGTTGGGAAAAGTTTACAGGGCTACGTGCAACAACAAACTTTGAGAACTGATTGGAAAATCAAAATCAAAGTCAAAGTCGAGTTTATTGTCATATGCACAAGTACATGCACACACAGGTGCACTGAAAAGCTTGCTTGCAGCAGTGGCAGAGACACATAGCATCAGGTAAGCAGCATTCGCAATAAAAAACATAAATTGGATTTAAATTATACATAATTTTGACAAGAAGGAGCACAATTAGAACAAAAAAAAGGCAACTTTAGTGCAAAGAGGTCATGGTGTTGCTAAACTGTCATGTTTAGGGTTGTGCTGGTTGGTTCAAGAATCAAATAGTTGAAGGGAAGTAGCTGTTTCTGAACCTGGTGGTGTGGGACTTCAGGCTTCTGTACCTCCTGCCCAAAAGTAGCTGCAGGAAGATGACATGACCCGGATGGTGGGGATCTTTGATGATGGATGTTGCCTTCTTCAGACGGCATCTCTTGTAGACACTACCGATGGTGGGGAGGAATGTGCCTGTGATGTATTGGGCAGAGTCCACTACTCTGCAGCTTTTTACATTCCTGAGCATTCGAATTGCTGTACCAGACCATGCCGCAACCAGTCAGTACATCTGTAGAAGTTAGTTACAGTGTTTGGTGACAAGCTGAACCTTCTTAACCTTCTAAGAAAGTAAAGACACTGGTGCACTTTCCTTGTGATTGCATCTATGTGCTGGGTCCAGGACAGGTCATTTGATATGTTAATGCCCAGGAATTTAAAGCTGCTGAAGCTCAAGTCCGCCACTACCAATCCCCCAATGTAGATTGGCACACGTTCACCCTCCTTCCCCTTCCTGAAGTCAACAATCAGCTCTTTAGTTGTGCTGACGTTGAACGAGCGGCGGTTGTTGCAGCACCACTCAGCCAGGTGTCCTATCTCGCTCCGGTTAGCTGACTCATCACCACCTGTGATTTGTCTAACAACAGTGATGTTGTCAGCAAGTTTCAAGGGCCCAGCCCAAGGATGATGGGCTGAAAGTCTCTTTTTATAAGCCTATGATCCTATATCTTCATTTAGCATGGTGCCAGCCTTTGGCTTAGTGGAAATGTTTCTTCTTCTCCATCAGGGCTTGAATTTCATTCAAAAGGCAGCCCTGGAAGGGGAGATCCCTGAATCTATGCTGTTCCTTCTTGGGGAGTTGGACAGAGTGGAGTCTCTTCGAATACTCTGGACATTCTTCTGCATCTCAGCACTTCGGGAGCTCATGAGGATCTTGCTTGGCATGCTGGGTGAGAGGAAGGATGGTGGCCGGGAACAAACTCCCACTGGTTGTTTCTCCCTGTGTAGCAGAGGTCATCCCCACAAGTACGTGGTTCTTGGGGAACCTGTCAAATGGTAATGGTCCACACTTGGTATTGTGGAAATACTAGACACCATTCTTGGCACAAACTATGCCCTTGGTAATCCTCTCAGTGAGAGGTGGAGCACCAACCCGAAACAAAATGGTCCTCATCCAGAACTGGGTCAAAGATCTCTAGAAGTCTTAAACTTGAATGAGGTGAGGGGAAAGTGAGTGCCCTTGGCATTGCTGCAGCATTTAATCAATGGTAAAAGATAAAATAAAAATATCTTTATTAATCACATGTACATGGAAACACACAGTGAAATGTAGTGTTCTGGGTGCAGCCCACAAGCGTCACCACGCTTCCGGCGCCAACATAGCATGACCACAACTTCCTAACCTGTATGTCTTTGGAATGTGGGAGGAAACCAGAGCACCCGGAGGAAACCCACGCAGACACGGAGAGAACGTACAAACTCCTTACAGACAGCGGCCGGGATTGAACCCGGGTCGCTGGTGCTGTAATAGTGTTATGCTAACCACAACACTACAATGCATCCAAGTGCAAATGCTCCACATTAGAGTTAGACCACTTGCAAAGCAAGATGGTTGTGATTGCCAGAGTAATGGTAATGGTAGTATCCTAGGTCCAACTACCTTCATCAATGACCTTCGTTCCCTGATAAGGTCAGAAGTGGAGACATTGACTGATGATTGCACAATGTTCCATTCTTAGTTCCTCAGCAAATGAAGCAGCCTCTGCAGCAAGACTGAGACTGATTTCAGGCAATTAACATCCATGGCACAAAAGTGCCAGGCAATGTCTGTCTCCACAAGAGAGTTTAATCACCTACCCTTGACATTCAATGGCTGAGTCCCCGCCATCAACATCCTGAGGGGGCGAACAACTGAAGATCAACTGGACCAGCTACATACATGCTATGGCTACAAGAGCAGGTCAGAGGCTGGGTATTGTGCACCGAGTGACTCTCCCCATGACACCTCAAAGCCTTTCCATCAACAACGACGTACAAGTCAGGAGCATGATGCAACACTCTCTACTTGCTTAGATGCCTGCAACAAAAACACCTCGAGATCCACATCCATAGGTCCCTTCAAGTGGAAATGCAGACCGATAGGGTGGTGTAGTAGGTATATGGTACGCTAAAACGAAAACGGAAACACTGGAAATACTCAGCAGGTCAGGCAGCATCTGTGGGATAAGAAAACCATTCATCAGAACCATTTTATTTTGAACTGGGAAGGAGACAAAAGAAGCTCATTAAGCTGCAGGGAGTGTGGGGAAGGGTGGGTGTCTCCAATATGTTACGCTTGCCATCATAGGTTGGGGCATAGAATGTAAAAATTGGGATGTTATGTTGCAACCTGACAAAACACTGGTTAGACTGCACTTGGAGCACTGTGTGCAGTTCTGGTCACCACACTACAGGAAGGATGTGGTTGTGCTGGAGAGAGTGCAGAGGGGATTCACCAGAATGTGGCCTGGATTGGTGGACCTTAGTTATGGGGATAGACTGGGCTTGTTTTCCCTGGAGGAAAGGAGGACAAGGGGTGACCTGACAGAGTTGTATAAGATTATGAGAGGCATAGATAGTGTAGACAGTCAAAATCAATTCACCCATGGTAGGGGGTATCAAAAACAAAAGGTATAGGTTTAAGGTGAGAGAAAGGAGCTTTAAAGGGGATCTGAAGAGAAAGTTTTTTTACACAGAGAGTGGTCGATATCTGGAACGCATTGCCAGAGGAGGTGGTGAAATCAGATACAATAAGTACATTTAAGAGGCATTTAGACAGACACTTAAATTAGCAAGGCATGGAAGGATTTGTTCCTAGTGTGGGCAAATGGTTTTAGTGTAGATGGGCTAAGAGGTTGGCATGGATGTGATGGGCTGAAGGGCCCATTTCTCTATGACTCAAGAAGTTCAACACCATCCAGGACAAAGCAGTCCACGTGATGGGCACACCATCAACCACCCTGAACATCCATTCCCTCCACTGCGCACAGTGATTGCAGTGAGGACCATCTACACAACGCACTGCAGTTACTCCCTCGGGCTACTCTGACTGCACCTCCCAAACCCATGACTTCTACCAGCAGGAAGAACAAGAGCAGCAGGCACATGGCAACAGCACCACCTGCAAGATCCCCGGCTTGTCGCACACCATCCTAATTTTGAAATTTATCTCTGGTACTTCATCATTGTTGCGGCTAAATCTTGGAACTCCCTCCCCAGCAGCACTGTGGGAGAACCTTCACCAAAAGGACTACAGCTGTGCAAGAAAGCAGCTCACCACCACCTTCTCAAGGCCAAGAGGGATGGGCAATAAATGCTGGCCTAGTCAGTGATGCCCATATACTAAACAAATAAGTAATAAACATGTAACCATAGCTGCTGTCGGTTGCATTAACTGCCTTCAATAAAGGGTGCTCTGTCAATAGCCCTGCTGCCTCTGTGAACAGGAATTGGCTATACTGTATTAAGGAGTTACAGACACTGCAGACTGCTCCAGCAGGGAGGTAGAAGATACACAGCAGTACTTGGAGGAAGAGCAGGGAACTTCTCCCCATGTCCCTTCTCACATTTACCCCTCAATTAACATCATACAAAACTTTGATGAACTGGTCATTACCGGAGTTGTGCAAGCTTGCTAGGCACAAATTAGCTCTCGATTTCCAATGTAACAACCTAAAGAGTCTTGAATTATTTTGGGATGTCACGAAAGGGATGTGAAAGTTGCTGTATAAATGCAAGGCATTTTTCTTCATTGCAGCCCCTATCAGACCAGCCACACAGAATTGAATCACAGAATGGGACCATTCTTGTAAACCTCCTCTGGACCCTCTCTGACACCTTCACATCCTTCCCACAGCGTGGTGACCTGAATTGAACACAATTCTCCTGTTGAGGCTGGACCAGTGTCGTATAAAGATTTATCATGACTTCCTTGCTTTTATACTCGATGCCTCCATCGATAAAGTCCAGAATTGTGTACACCTCATTGACCACTTTCTAAACCTACCCTGCCATCGCCAGTGGCTTGTGCACCCAAACCCCACTCCTGCCCCCCATTAGAACAGTATCCTTTGTTCAACACTGTCTCTCCACATTCTTCCAACCAAATTAAATCACCTCACATTCCTCCGCATTAAACTTCGTCTGCCCATTCCGACAACCTGTCCACATTCTGCTGCAATTTATCACCATCCTCTTTACAGTTCATAATACTTCAGAAATTGTGGTTAGCACCCCAAGTCCACATCATTAATATACAGTAGATCAAAGCAAAAGCAATGGCCCCAGCACAGATCCCCTGAGGAACGCCACCATTCACCTTCCTCCAATCAGAAAAACAGCCATCCACCACGACCCTCAGGTGTCTGTTATTTTGCTGACTCCATATCCATGGTAACACATTCATTTTATGTCAAGTGCTTCAAGCCTTGTGTGGTGTCTTAGCAAAAGTCTCCTGGAAGTTCATGTCCACCATATTGACCACATTCCATTCATCAAACAATTCTATTAAAGTGGACAAACATGATTTTCCCATAACAAATCTGAGCTGGCTTGCCTTACCCAGTATAGGACCATTAACCCTTTCCTGGACCACTGTCTCTTGCAGCTTTCCCAGCACCGAGGTTAAGCTGACTGGCCTGTATTTGCTAGGTTTATCCTTCCTCCCTTATTTCCAAGTCGAGCACTTTAGAATCACCATCAGAGCTGAGTGTAGAAATGAGGAGGACTTCGTTCCACTCAGAGAGCTGTCAGCAGGAGGAACATTCCAGCTGAGAGAAGATCATTCCATAAACAATTTGGAAAAGGAAACAGCAGGTGCTGAAGATGAGGCTTTGTGTGTGTCCGGGTGCAGTAATGCAGATGTGGGACCAAGAAAAACTCCTCTTCCAAAGACCCAGCAAAGTCCTAAGGGGTTGGATGGTCTCCTTCTGTATGTTGGTTCCCTTCCTGTGGCCACAGTGAGAACCAGAGCAGAGGGCAAGTTCTGCTAGACAATAAACGAGTGCATGTGTCGTGGAAGGTTTGATCTTAAGCTGCCCCCTTCTGATCAAGGAGCTCACTGGCCTGCCTCTTGAGTCCATGTGCTGCGTCATTTCTCTACCACTGCACCGAACCTACACAGCTCACATTCAATGGAAAACCCAACCAACACAAGGGCTGCATGAAGGAAGGAAGAAAGTGGTATCTTCCGTGTGATGCTCAAGGTCACTAAATGGAACCATTTCTCATTCACAAAACCCACATGTGGTTAAAGGGACTTCTTAGTCCAGGAGTGACGTGAAGTCACTCAGTTCAGGAGTGAGAGAGATTCTCGGTGCAGGAGTGACCAGTAGGTGCTTGGTCAGGTGGGATATTGAGTCTCTTAATCCAAGAGAAACAAGAAGGCTCTTGGTCCTGGATTGATTGGGAGACTCCAAAGTGACAGGGAGTCCTTTGGTCTGGAAATGGACTGTCAACGTTTTGGGTTAAGATCCTCATCTGGTCCAGATGAAGGGTCTCGACATGAAAAGTCGACTGTCCATCTCCCTCCACGGATGCTGCCTAACCTTCTGAGTTCCTCCAGCAGTTTGTTTGTTGTGACAGGGATTCCCTTGGTCTGGGAGTGGAAGCGAGTCTCTTAGTCCAGAACAGCTGTGCTGGGATACAGAGGCAAGAGTGAATTATGTTATTCACATCTTTATGAGTGAATTATGTTATTCCTCTGTCTTTGACTGAGGGTGTCTCCTGAGATGAGGAAATGATTCACATATTCCAGGGTCTCGCCAGGGATCTTGCTGTTTGGGGGACAGTGTTGTGCAGTGGGGGCAGGTTGGTGGGGACCTGGTGATGATGTCAGAGCTCGCTCCCTGAGTGTGTACATATGTGAGCAATGTGTGAGCTCTGTGAACTGGTGACTCAGGTTGGAGCGACCTTGGTTCTGGGCCGGAGGTGCCAGTCTGAACTGATTCCCACCCGCCCTGCAGGTGGTCTCCTGAAGCTTGCTGAAGGTGGTGTGCAGCGTTGATTGAAGGTAGGGTTTCTGTGGTGACAACTGTCTGCAGCGGAACTGGTCCTGGGCATAGTGGAGACGAATGTCTGCAGACATCTGAGAACGACTCTCCACAATCCTTTCTGGTCGAAGAGTTGATGAGGCTGAATAAGGCCTTGTACAGTGGTCGGTGCCACCTTGTACTCTGTCTGGGAGCTGTCATGCGGTGAAGCAGTCATCTGCCCCTCTGGATGAATGGAATCTGCTCTCCTACTCTGGGAGGAGTGTTCAGGTACTGGGAGGCTGTGGTTGAGGAGGACCCTGGTAATGTCTTCCCCTGTGGCAGGCTGCAAGGAGACCCTTCTGTGGTTACCTCAATCAGACATGTCTCCTTGCTTGGTCACCATCATGGCATCTCTGAGGTCACCTGACAGATCCTGTACTTCTCAGATGAACGTGATGAGGTCGTGGATTTCTGTCCCGCCTGTAAGTCCACTCCGACCTCAGGATCTTTGTCCTTCTGACCCTGGATGACTCCACGGCCCCCGCAAACTCATCCCTTTGCTCCACTATCGGCAGGCGTGTCTGCAGATGTCCAGGCCTCTCCCTGAACGTCGCTGCCTCACGGTTTTCCTTCATCTTTAAGACTCCTCTTCAATGCACCATCCCTTTGAACACCCCTCCTTCGTGCGATCTGCATCCTCTTTTGTCTGTTAACACAGGTTGCAGGCGCTGGGTGAATGCGGTTTATTGTTGTTGATTTCAAATGTGACAGAATTATGTTTTTAACACCTGCTCTGCATTTATGGTGGTGCACTTCCAACTGTTACCCAAAGCAGGGCTCTGTGCTACCACCTCCCAGTGTCAGAACACAGAGTGGGTCCAAGGAAGCACCAGCAAGGGCTCTCAGACCTGAAATGTTAACTCTGTTTCTCTTTCGTGGAGTCCCACCGTAATACAGTACAGACCATCAATTACTCATTTGCACTAATCCACCTTCAGACTCCCCACGGTCCCATCAACTCCCCCCAGATTCTACCCCTCACCTACACACCAGGGACGATTTACGGTGGCCGATTAACCCACCAACCCGCACGTCGTTGGGACGTGGGAGGAAACCGGAGCCCCCGGGGGAAACCCACACGTGGTCAAAGGGAGAACTTGCAGACTCCACACAGACAGCACCCGAGATCAGGATTGAGCCCAGATTGCCAGGGCTATGCCATTGCAGATGCTGCCTGACCTGTTGGGTACTTCCAGCATTTTCTATTTCTATTCAAATTTCCAGCACCTGCAATCTTTTGATCTTAATTGGCTCATGGAGCTGGTTGTGAGGGGCAGTAGGAAGGTGTTGCCTCAGAGAGGAGGATAGTGAGCTGAGGTCACAGTGTCACCAGTGTGTTAGTTATCAGACTCTGCTGTCTCTGCAGCCTACCAATCGCCAGGCACTTGGTTGCCATGGAACATTGCCAGCACTGGGCTCCTAAAGAAGAGAGAAAGTGGAGAGAACTTATTCAGATCATTTCTTTGAACATGGCAATCAAAAAGTCAGCATGTGACAGAACCGAATCCAACATGACAGAGAATCCAGGCATTCTACGCTGCCTGCTTCAGCCAATCCATCTCAGAAGGCAAGACATAGCTCGTTCACAAAACGGGCTGAATCTGCAATCCATTGAACTCTTCAAGGAGCTTGTGTTTCAAGCTTAATACAATTTTCAAGAATGCTAAAAGGCTACAGTACCTCAGTGCGTAAATCGAGTGAGAGAGACTCTTAGCAGATACAAAAAGCCTTCCCCTCGGATTAATCTCCTGAAGCACACTCTACAACTCCTGTGCAAAGGCAGGACGACAATGGGACAAAATGAATTCAATTGTGATCTGTGGTAAAGCAAAATCAATAAAGTTACTGGACTTCCTTCCCTCTCTGTCGAGCCTTTCTCTCTCATTGCCCCGAACTTGTTGCTTTTTAGTGAGTACATAGGCAGGCAGAAAGCTCCATCTGTTCTCAAACTATTTCAACGCCGCACGCCCCCATTCCCCCAGCTGCTGGCTTGGCTCATGTTCTCAGGCAACATCAGTCCTTGCTGAATAGGAAAGAATGATTAATCCTGGAATATAAATAAAGTTTTAAGTTTTCAGCGCAGGGCTGAAGAGCCTGTGGTTGTTTTTTAATGATTTCTGGCACATTCTATTATGTCTGGATTGCAGTATGCTGAAAGGGAGATCCCTTCAAAGGGAATTGTTTGCAGAGTTTGCATGTGGCTACTTACATCTTGGCAGCTCCTCTTCTTCCTGTTTCATTCACTCCCTGATCTTTCTGTGCAGTGAACCTGGCTTGAAATGCCTGGACTACCTCAGGTGGCCTTGGATATGTAAATGGCCCTGGAATGGCAGGGGAGATGATGGTCATAGCCTACAGCTCCCACACAAAAGGCACTGATTTTTCTATGCAGCTTGCTGTCTGGCTTTCGGGAACTATGTGCAGGGCTTGTCTTATTTTTTAACACTTTATTGACAATGCAAAGCAAAATATAACATGTATTAAAAGAAAGTTTTCCTCTGGCAAGTTCATCTTCCCGCCTGCCTGTTCAGATTGTTGCTCGAGCTCACTCACTCTATTAGCATTCAGTTCTGCAGCAATTTTCACAAAGATGTAAATGACTTGAAGAAATTCAGGCAAAGTCAAGCCGCATTAAAGTTTCATGCCTTAGTGTCTTCAGTACATTTTATGTTTAATAATACCATTCCTTTTCTTCCTCATTGTGTATGCGCTCTCTCTGGAATATGCAAACCTTATTAGTTGGCAGCACTTTTAAGCTCAGTGTGTCTCTGTGCCACTGAGATAAGTACCAGGTAAATTTAGCAAAGGCCTAGGGGAACCCAGGCAGGAGGAGCCTTCCCTTTGTAGACTGTGGTAATCAGTGGTGACATCTAAAACTTTGTTCTTTCATTATAAATATTGTTGGAGGACGGGGGGTGACCTTGATAGGCTCCTGTATACCGGAGCGGACTTTGATATCTTTCCTTCTGTACTTCTCCCTCTGATAATGACAGCAATGTTGACAGTTCAGTTTCATTTGATTGTCACTATGCACAGTTTTTTTCCCTGGAATTAACATAGCGTTCTGAAGCTTTAGCCCACAGTTTCTATCTCCCTTCCACTGTGGAGCCCATAAAGAATATGACCATATTCAGATATCCTTCTAATGAGTGGCAGCAGCTCTCACCCAGCATAATTGCTCAGCGTCGGCTTCCGCCAGGCTCCGTGTAGACAATTCATGTGGTTCTTCACCCAGGGATGGAAGGGGCATTTGAATATTTGAATGTTTGAACCACACACCAGGTCACTGACAAACACCAGAGGTACATTCTCCTTGCACATCTCGCCGGTCCCGTCATCCAAAGTAAGCTGTTGCAATGGCAACCTAATTACTTCAGATCGTGTCGCTTTCCAAAGAAGAATGAGAGGCTGCAGCCACCAGGAGAAGCCGACATGCTGGGGCAAGGAGCAGTGTCTGACTGACCTGATGGGGGTCTTCGTTGTAAACACCTCCAAGCAGGGGTTGAGGAGGGGAGACATGGAGAAGTTGTTTCCGTTAGTGGCGTTCTCCAGATCTGGGAGCCGTAAGTAAAGACAGCCACTAATCAATCCATGAGGGAATTCAAGAGAGTGGTGGGAACGTGGAGCCCACTGCCACAGGGAGGAACTGGGGCACATTATACACATGCCTTTAAGGGGTAACACACAAAGCTGAAATGAATAGAAACATCGGCTGAAAGGGTTAAATGTAACACTGTGAGCACAGGCTTGTGTAAACACTGGCCTGGACTAATTGGGCTGTGTTGCATGTTCTATGTATAATGTACGGCAGAATTAAGGAGCGAGCTTCTTTGTCCCACAACAGCAAACACTTAAGATAACATGGAGCACCATGGCATCTTTAACTTTATTAGAGTGGAAGGGAGGGTTGTTGTTGTAAGGGCATTGGCCACAGCGTGTGCTCCCTCTGTTGCAGTGTGCTTATGACTGTAACTGCACCAATACCACAGTGAATGGGGTTGAAAGTGCAGTCACTGCACCTGACAGCGGGTCACGTCACAGAGTGCGAGGTAGTGCTGCTGCATTAGATCAGGAACCAGATCCCTGGGTCTAAGGCACCTCCCCACCACCAGCCCATGGCAGAAGATGCACATGTACCGGAGACACAGGAGACTGCAGATGTTAGAATATGGAGTGACAAAACCTGGAGCTCCACCGCCTGTCACTGCTCCACCGCCTGTCACTGCTCCACCGCCTGTCACTGCTCCACTGCCTGTCACTGCTCCACCGCCTGTCACTGCTCCACCGCCTGTCACTGCTCCACTGCCTGTCACTGCTCCACCACCTGACACTGACCCACCGCCTGTCACTGCTCCACTGCCTGTCACTGCTCCACCGCCTGTCACTGCTCCACCGTCTGTCACTGCTCCACCACCTGACACTGACCCACCGCCTGTCACTGCTCCACCGTCTGTCACTGCTCCACCACCTGACACTGACCCACCGCCTGTCACTGCCCCACCGCCTGTCACTGCTCCACCACCTGACACTGACCCACCGCCTGTCACTGCTCCATCGCCTGTCACTGCTCCACCACCTGACACTGACCCATCGCCTGTCACTACTCCACCGTCTGTCACTGCTCCACCACCTGACACTGACCCAACGCCTGTCACTGCTCCACCGCCTGTGAATGCTCCATCACAAACACAATCCCACCTGAAACTGTCCCCTCACCTCCCAGTTTATTGTTCATATCGCATAAACATAGTGACAGAGGCCAGTTGTCCAACCTAAACTTTGTCACTTCTCGGAGCAATTGCACCAAATCCACGTTGCTGTACTATTTTCACACAGCTCAGAAAACTGGGTTCAATCCTAAGCTGTCTGTGTGGAGTTTGCACGTTCTCCCTCTGATCAGCTGCATTTCCCCCAAGCACATCCTAAAGACATGCACATTAGTTGCTTAAGCAGCCACTGTAGATAACCCCCCCTGTGCAGGTGAGTGGTGGAATCTGGGGAAACGTGGGGTTAGTGCAGGGTTACCGTCCCACCCCACCAAGCCTTTGGGATGTTGGGGGAAAGGGCAGCACCAGGGGAAACCCATGTTGTCACAGGGGGAACGGCTTGGGGAGGATGTGAGACAGCGGCACCACCTGCAGTACACAGTGCCGCCCCCATCCGCACCCTGCTCCTACCCAGCACAGCCTCTCTCATTCAGGACCACAGCCCATATCATACTCACCACAATCTCTGCCTCCTCAACTGTCTCACCCTCCATGTATTCCATTTTTCTCATCCTCCATTCCCAATCTCTTCCTGTTCTTTTATCTCCAGATTCTCCCACTCCGTGTCCTGCATGAACCCATCTCCGTCACAACACAGCCTCGTCACCCAACACTGCTCCATCACCCAACACGGCCCATCGCCCAACACTGACCCATCACCCAACACTGTCCCATCACCCAACACCGTCCCATCACCCAACACTGACCCACCACCCAACACTGCCCCAACACCCAACACTGTCCCATCACCCAACACCGTCCCATCACCCAACACGGTCCCATCACCCAACACTGCCCCATCACCCAACACTGTCCCATCACCCAACACCGTCCCATCAAACAACACCATCCCATCACCCAACACTGCCCCATCACCCAACACTGTCCCATCACCCAACACTGCCCCATCACCCAACACTGTCCCATCACCCAACACCGTCCCATCACCCAACACTGACCCACCACCCAACACTGTCCCATCACCCAACAACGTCCCATCACCCAACACTGCCCCATCACCCAACACTGTCCCATCACCCAACACTGCCCCAACACCCAACACTATCCCATCACCCAACACCGTCCCATCACCCAACACCGTCCCATCACCCAACACTGCCCCATCACCCAACACTGTCCCATCACCCAACACCGTCCAATCGCCCAACACTGACCCATCACCCAACACTGTCCCATCACCCAACACCGTCCCATCACCCAACACTGACCCACCACCCAACACTGCCCCAACACCCAACACTGTCCCATCACCCAACACAGTCCCATCACCCAACACCGTCCCATCACCCAACACTGCCCCATCACCCAACACCGTCCCATCACCCAACACTGACCCACCACCCAACACTGTCCCATCACCCAACAACGTCCCATCACCCAACACTGCCCCATCACCCAACACTGTCCCATCACCCAACACTGCCCCAACACCCAACACTGTCCCATCACCCAACACCGTCCCATCGCCCAACACTGACCCATCACCCAACACTGTCCCATCACCCAACACCGTCCCATCACCCAACACTGACCCACCACCCAACACTGCCCCAACACCCAACACTGTCCCATCACCCAACACCGTCCCATCACCCAACACCGTCCCATCACCCAACACTGCCCCATCACCCAACACTGCCCCATCACCCAACACTGTCCCATCACCCAACACCACCCCATCACCCAACACTGTCCCTTCACCCAACAGTGCCCCAACACCCAACACTGTCCCATCACCCAACACCGTCCCATCACCCAACACCATCCCATCACCCAACACTGCCCCATCACCCAACACTGTCCCATCACCCAACACTGCCCCATCACCCAACACTGTCCCATCACCCAACACTGTCCCATCACCCAACACCGTCCCATCACCCAACACTGACCCACCACCCAACACTGTCCCATCACCCAACACTGTCCCATCACCCAACACTGCCCCATCACCCAACACTGTCCCATCACCCAACACTGCCCCAACACCCAACACTGTCCCATCACCCAACACCGTCCCATCACCCAACACCGTCCCATCACCCAACACTGCCCCATCTCCCAACACCGTCCCATCACCCAACAACGTCCCATCACCCAACACGGCCCATCACCCAACACTGTCCCACCACCCAACACTGTCCCATCACCCAACACTGCTCCATCACCCAACAACGTCCCATCACCCAACACTGCCCCATCACCCAACACCATCCCATCACCCAACACTGCCCCATCACCCAACACTGCCCCATCACCCAACACTGTCCCATCACCCAACACTGCCCCATCACCCAACACTCTCCCATCACCCAACACTGTCCCATCACCCAACACTGCCCCATCACCCAACACTCTCCCATCACCCAACACTGTCCCATCACCCAACACCGTCCCATCACCCAACACTGACCCACCACCCAACACTGCCCCAACACCCAACACTGTCCCATCACCCAACACCGTCCCATCACCCAACACCGTCCCATCACCCAACACTGCCCCATCACCCAACACTGTCCCATCACCCAACACTGCCCCATCACCCAACACTGTCCCATCACCCAACTCCACCCCATCACCCAACACTGTCCCATCACCCAACAGTGCCCCAACACCCAACACTGTCCCATCACCCAACACCGTCCCATCACCCAACACCGTCCCATCACCCAACACTGCCCCATCACCCAACGCTGCCCCATCACCCAACACTGTCCCATCACCCAACATTGCCCAATCACCCAACACTCTCCCATCACCCAACACTGTCCCATCACCCAACACTGTCCCATCACCCAACACTCTCCCATCACCCAACACTGTCCCATCACCGAACACCGCCCCATCACCCAACACTGTCCCATCACCCAACACTGCCCCATCACCCAACACTGCCCCATCACCCAACACTGTCCCATCACCCAACACGGCCCATCACCCCACACTGGCCCATCACCCAACACTGCACCATCATTGCCATTCCCCTAAATCACCCAACAATAACACTCTTCCTGTGCACTAACACACAGTTTGTTACTGTCACCAACCTGTGGTCTGCCATCTAACTCTGTTCATCAGCCCATCACATCTCCACGGACCAGCACTGCATCATCTCCCAACATGTACCAACACTGCACCGTCTCCCAACATGTACCAGCACTGCGCCGTCTCCCAACATGTACCAGCACTGCACCATAGCCCAGCTGGGGCGCTGGTCAGGCCTCCTCAGGGTGCTTTACTATCAAGGCAGGTTGGTGGTCATAAACCATCTGGTGGCCTCCATGTTGTGGTACTGGATGGGCACCTTGACCCCACCAACAACCTTTGTCACGAGAATGCAGGGAAAGTTAGTGAACTTCCTCTGGGGCAATAGGAAACTCTTGGTCCCTGCAGCGGTCCTGAGTCTCCTGTAGGAGAAGGGTGTGTGTACTTGCACAGCTGGCGGCTCTCTGCCTCAGGACCCTGCAGAGATTCCTGTATGCTGAGCCCACACCCAGGTGGCACGTGCCGGCAACGTACTTTCTCCAGCGGTGCCGCTGCCTGCATGAGGTGACGTGGCTACTGCCAGCAGGCGTCAGCCGTGCTGCTCTGCGGAGGCTGCCCAGCTTCTATCAGGACCTGCTAAGAGCCTGGAACATGGTTGCCTCTGACCGGGAGCACCTTCCGCTGGTGGAGGGCAATGTCCTGGCTGAGAGATCAGATCATTCCTGCCCTAACTCATCTGGTCGCGGTGTGGCTCGGATGTGTGGAGCGACTCCAGCTACTCAGCCAGAGCTGCTTGTCGGGCCCAGGCCCCGGAATCTTATCTTCCGGGTCGTTTTGGTGAACTTCGGACTTCGGAGCAGCTAAGTGTTTCTTTATCTCTCTAATCGGGAATAGTGGGGCAAGACTGCGCAGGCGCATGATATAAGTGGGTAACGCACGACCAGTTTAAAAAGAAGACTGCCAAAATCAGCGGGCATCATTCGGAGTGGGCAGCGGAGTGAGAGGGAGCAGAGTGATTGGCCTTTGGCTCAATGGGCTTAGGCGGTAACAGGCTTAGGGGGGATCCACTTATCAATCATTCTCTTCGGCATCAAGAGGCAGAGGCCATCTGCAACAACACTGGTGAGTCGCTCGTAAACTTATCCTGAAAGGTTTACTGTTATTATTATAAATTTTTAAGTAGACTACAGCTAGGTAGGGAAAAAATAGTTCAGATGGAGGGGATGGCGATGTGCTGCAGCTGCATGGTGTGGGAGAGAGTGGACCCTGCTGTGCTGCACGGTGACCACATCTGCAGTAAGTGCATGAGCCTGGAGGAACTTAGGCTCAGAATTGATGAGCTGGACTCTCAGCTTCAAACATTGTGGAGCATCAGGGAGGGAGAGAGATATTTAGAAGCTGTGCGTCGAGATGCAGTCTCCCCACTTAGAGCAGGTACTTCTAGGGTCCAGGAGGCAGAGAGATGGGTGACTGTCAGGGGAGAGAAAGAGAAGGGGAACAGGCAGACAGTGCAGAGGACCCTGGAAGCTGTTCCCCTCAATAACAGGTATTCCGCTTTGGATGCTGTTGAGGGAGATGAGGGAGAAGATCAAGCAGCAGAAGCCAGGTCTCTGGCACTGGGACTGGTCCTGCAGCTCAGAAGGGAAGGGAGGAGGAGAGGAGGGCATTAATGATAGGGGACTCGATAGTCAGGGGAACAGACAGGAGGTTCTGTGGACGTGAGCGAGAAACCCAGATGGTATGTTGCCTCCCAGGTGCCAGGGTCCAGGATGTCTCTGACCGGGTCCACAGGATTCTTAAGTGGAAGGGAAAGCAGCCAGAAGTCGTGGTACATGTTGGTACCAATGACATAGGTAGAAAGAGGGATGAGGTCCTGCAGAGCGAGTTTAGGGAGCTAGGGAGAAGGCTGAAGAACAGGACCTCAAGGGTCGCAACCTCAGGATTGCTGCCAGTGCCATGCGATAGTGAAGGAGAATAGGAGGAGATGGCAGATGAATGCGTGGCTGAGGAGTTGGTGCAGGGGGCAAGGTTTTAGATTTTTGGACCATTGGGATCTCTTCTGGGGAGGGTGGGACCTGCACAGCATGGATGGGTTACACCTAAACTCTAGGGGAACCAATATCCTTGCAGGCAGGTTTGCTAGTGTGGTTCGGGAAGGTTTAAGCTAGTTTGTGACAGGGATGGGAACCAGAGGGGTAGGTCAGTGGAAGTAAAGTCAGATCTAACATACTGAGAGACTTTGAGGAAGGAGAAGCAGAGTACAGGCTATAAAAGTAGAAAGGTGGATGGGCTAAAGTGCATTTACTTAAATGCAAGAAGTATCAGGAATAAGGATGATGAGCTGAGAGCTTGGATAAGTACATGGGACTATGATATTGTGGCTCTTGCAGAGACTTGGCTGTCACCAGGGCAGGAATAGATATTGAATATTCCTGGATTTCAGTGTTTTAAAAGGGATAGGGAGGGGGGTAGAAGAGGAGGAGCAGTGGCGTTACTGGTCAGGGACACTATTACAGCTGCAGAAAGGGTGGATAATGTAGAAGGATCATCTCTAGAGTCAATATGGGTGGAAGTTAGGAACAAGAAAGGAGCAGTTACTCTACTGGGAGTATTCTATAGGCCCCCCCGGTAGCAGCACGGATACTGAGGAGCAGATTGGGAGGCAGATTTTGGAAAGGTGCAAGAATAACAGGGTTGTTATCATGGGAGACTTCAACTTGCCAAATATTGATTGGCACCTGCTAAGTACCAAAGGTTTAGACGGGGCAGAGTTTGTTAAGTGTGCCCAGGATGGATTCCTGTCACAGTACATGGACAGGCCAGCTAGAGGGAATGCCATATTAGACCTAGTATTAGGTAATGAACCGGGTCAGGTGACAGACTTCTCAGTGGGTGAGCATTTAGGGGACAGTGACCACCGCTCCCTAACCTTTAGCATTGTCATGGACAAAGATAGGAGCAAAGAGGACAGAAAGATATTTATTTGGGGAAGGGCAAATTAGGAGGCTATAAGGATAGAACTTGCGAGTGTAAATTGGGATGAAATTTTTGAAGGGAAATGTACCATGGAGATGTGGTCAATGTTCAAGGATCTCTTGCAGGATGTTAGGGATAAATTTGTCGTGGTGAGGCAGAGAAGGAATGGCAGGGTGAAGGAACCATGGGTCACAAGAGAGGTGGAACAACTAGTTCGGAGGAAGAATGCAATATACATAAGGTTTAGGAAGCAAGGATCAGATAGGTCAGCAAGGAGGGAATTTAAGAAGGGGCTGAGGAGAGCAAGAAGGGGACATGAAAAGGCCTTGGTGAGTAGGGTTAAGGAGAATCCCAAGGCTTTTTTCACTTATGTGAAGAGCAGAAGGATGACGAGAGTGAAGGTAGGACCGATTAGGGACAAAGGTGGGAAGATGTGCCTGGAAGCTGTGGAAGTGGGTGAGGCTCTCAATGAATACTTCTCTTCAGTATTCACCAAGGAGAGGGGCCTTGATGATGCTGAGGACAGTGTTTGTAAGGTTAATGCTCTAGAGCATGTAGATATCAAGAGGGAGGATGTGTTGGAGCTGTTAGAAAATCTTAGGACAGATAAATCCCCGGGGCCTGATGGAATATTCCCCAGGCTGCTCAGTGAGGTGAGGGAGGAGATTGCTCTACCATTGACTAGGATCTTTGAGTCCTCGTTGTCCACGGGAATGGTACTGGAGGATTGGAGGGTGACAAATGTTGTCCCCTTATTCAAAAAAGGTAGTAGGGATAGTTCATGGAATTATAGACCAATAAGCCTTATGTCTGTGGTGGGCAAGCTGTTGGAAAGGATTCTTAGAGATCAGATCTATGGGCATTTAGAGAATCACGGTCTGATCAGGAACAGCCAGCATGGTTTTGTGAAGGGCAGATCATGTCTCACAATCTTGATAGGGTTCTTTGAGGAGGTGACCAGGCAGATGGATGAGGGCAGTGCAGTAGGTGTAGTCTACATGGATTTTAGTAAGGCATTTGACAAAGTTCCACATGGTAGGCTTCTTCAGAAGGTCAGAGGGTATGGGATCCAGGGACGCTTGGCCGTGTGGATTCAGAATTGGCTTGCCTGTAGAAAACAGAGGGTTGTGGTGGAGGGAGTGCATTCAGATTGGAGGGCTGTGACTAGCGGTGTCCCACAAGGATCGGTTCTGGGACTTCTACTTTCTGTGATTTTTATTAATGACTTGGATGAGGGGGTGGAAGGATGGGTTGGCAAGTTTGCAGATGACACAAAGGTCGGTGGTGTTGTGGATGGTGTGGAGGGCTGTCAAAGATTGCAGAGGGATATTGACAGGATGCAGAGCTGGGCTGAGAAGTGGCAGATGGAGTTCAATCCAGAGAAGTGCGAGGTGGTACACTTTGGAAGGACAAACTCCAAGGTGGAGTACAAAGTTAATGGTAGGATTCTGGGCAGTGTAGAGGAGCAGAGGGATCTGGGGGTCCATATCCACAGCTCACTGAAAGCTGCCTCACAGGTGGATAGGGTAGTTAAGAAAGCTTATGGGATGTCGTGAGTCGTGGGATCGAGTTTAAGAGCTGCGAGGTGCTGATGCAGCTCTACAAAACTCTGGTTAGACCACACTTAGAGTACTGTGTCCAGTTCTGGTCACCTCATTATAGGAAGGATGTGGAAGCGTTGGAAAGGGTGCAGAGGAGATTTATCAGGATGCTGCCTGGTTTAGAGGGTATGCATTATGAGGAGAGACTAAAGGATCTAGGGCTTTACTCTTTGGAGAGAAGGAGGATGAGAGGAGACATGATAGAGGTGTACAAAATATTAAGAGGAATAGATAGAGTGGACAGCCAGCATCTCTTTCCCAGGGCACCAATGCTCAATACAAGAGGGCATGGCTTTAAGGTAATGGGTGGGAAGTTCAAGGGAGATATCAGAGGGAGGTTTTTTACCCAGAGAGTGGTTGGGGCATGGAATATGCTGCCTGGGGTGGTGGTGGAGGCAGGTACATTGGTCAAGTTCAAGAGATTGCTAGATAAGCATATGGAGGAATTTAAAATAGAGGGATACGTGGGAGGAAGGGGTTAAATAGTCTTAGGCGAGGTTTAAAGGTCGGCACAACATTGTGGGCCGAAGGGCCTGTATTGTGCTGTACTGTTCTATGATTCTATGAGCTGGCCCCACACAACTTGAGCCGCCTTTCATCGGCACCCATTGCGCCCTTCCGGGACGCAGGTAGGAGGTACCTGTATGGACTGCTGCTCCGCACCCTCCACTTCCTAGCCCTTGTCCACCGCCCCAACACACCAGTCGGTTTTTCCACCTGGGAGCGAGGGGGGTCCCCAGTGGAAGTCCCTTCACGAGTGTGTACTTCCTATGTACATCGGGGACCTGGGGTGGAGGCTGCTGCAGAGGGCGGTGCCCTGTAATAAGTTCCTTAGTTTGTGCATGGATCTCCCAGCTGACTGTCACTTCTGTGGGATGAGGAGACCGTGTACCACATGTACATGGAGTGTGCAGGGTTGCATCTCCTTTTTTCATATCTGTGGTGGCTGCTCCTCGCACTTCTGGCTGCACTTTATCGCCAACCTGTTCATCTGTGGTCATCCAGTAAGGAGAGGGGCAAGGAGGTCTGAGGATATCTTGGTGAACTTGCTCTTGGGGCTAGCTAAGGTGGCTATCTGTGGGGCCTGGAAGCGGGTAGAGGAAGGTGCTGCCCAGGCGGGCTGCCTCGAGACATTCCAGGCTTATGTCTGTGCCCGGGTAGCTGTGGAGAGGGAATATATGGTGTCCACGGGTACCATGGAGGCGTTCCAGGACTGTTGGGCACTGCAGGGAATAAATGCCACCCTTGGTAGGGATGGGGATATTTTAATTTAGTATAGTTGTGTTTGTGACTGTGTTTACTCACTGTTATTGTCTCTGTGTTTGTTGTAGTTTTGTAGTATTGTAGATTGCATTTTGTAATAAAGGAATTAAAAAAAAATTTACCAGCACTGTACCGTCTCCCAACATGTACCAGAACTGCACCATCTCCCGACATGTACCAGCACTGCACCGTAGCCCAACATTTACCAGCACTGCACCATCCCCCTACATGTACCAGCACTGCACCGTAGCCCAGCTGGGGCACTGGTCAGGCCTCCTCAGGGTGCTTTGCTATCAAGGCAGGTTGGTGGTCATAAACCATCTGGTGGTCTCCATGTTGTGGTACGGGATGGTCACCTTGACCCCACCTGCAGCCTTTGCCATGAGGATGCAGGAGAAGTTAGTGGACTTCTTCTGCGGCAATAGGAAACACTGGGTCTCTGCAACTGTCCTGAGTCTCCCATTGGAGGAGGGCGGACAGTCGCTGGTGTGTACGTACACAGCTGGCAGCTCCCTGCCTCAGGACCCTGCAGAATTTCCTGTACCCTGAGCAGGTGGCATGTGTTTGCAACACACGTTCTCCAGCGGGGCCACTGCCTTCATGAGGCTTTTGCCTCTGGCCGGGAGCTCCCTCCGCTGGCGGAGGGCAGTGCCCCAGCTGAGAGAATAGACCACCCATGCCCTACCTCATCAGGTGTCAGTGCGGCTGGGTTGAGTGGAGCGACTCCGGCTACTCAGCCAGAGCCGCTCGTCAGGCCCAGGGCCCAGAATCTTATCCGGGAACCGGTCCCACACCAATTGTCCCACACCTTTCATCAGAACCAATTGCACCCTCCCGAGATGCAGGTAGGAGGCATCTCTATGGGCTTCTGCTTCACGCCCTCCACTTCCTAGCCCTTGTCCACCGACCCGACACATCATGGCGGTCGGTTTTTCCACCTGGGAGCAAGGGGGGTCCCCACTTGAAGTTGCTTTACGGGGGTGTACTTCCTGTGTACATCAGGGACCTGGGGTGGAGGCTGCTACACAGGGCAGTGTCCTGTAACCTCACACACTCCACGTACATGTGGTACACAGATCTTCCAGCTGACTGTCACTTCTGTGGGCTGGAGGAGACGGTGTAACACATGTACATGGAGTGTGTGAGGTTGCAGCCCCTGTTTGCATATCTGTGGGGTCTGCTCCTCACCTTATGGTTGCACTTTAGCCTCACTCTTTTTATTTGTGGTCATCCAGTAAGGTGGGGGGGGTGGGGGCAAGGAGGGCTGAGGATATCTTGGTGAACTTGCTCCTGGGGCTAGCTAAGGTGGCTATCCATGTGTCCTGGAAATGGGTAGCAGAAGGTGCTGCTCGGGTGGACTGCCTCGAGATGTTCCAGGCTTATGTCCCTGCCCAGGTATCTGTGGAGGGGCAATATGCGGTGTCCATGGGTACCATGGAGGTGTTCTGGGACCGTTGGGCACCGCAGGGAGTAAATGCCATTCTTGGTAGGGATGGGGATATTTTAATTTAATTTAGTTTGTATTAGTGACTGTGTTAGTCACTGTTATTGTCTCTGTGTTTGTTGTAGTTTCGCAGTAATGTAGATTGTATTTTGTATAAAGGTAATTAAAAAAAACACTGCCCCATGACCCAACACTGTCCCATTACCCAGAAATGCCCCATCACCCAACACTGTCGCACCGCACAATACCTCCCCATCACCCAAACTTGTACCATCAACCAACACCGTCCCATTACCTAACAATGTTCCATCAGCCAACACCACCCCATCACCCAAAACTTTCCCATCAGCCAACAATGCCCCATCGCCCAAAACTGCCCCATCATCCAACACTGACCCATCAGCCAACACTGTCCCATCTTCCAATAGAGAACCATCACCCAAAACTATCCCATCAATAACATTGTCCCATCACCCAACACTATCCCATCATCCAACCTCGCCCCATATGGCAACACTGTCTGATTACCCAGAATTGGCATGCACGTAGAAGACAGGGGATAGGGGTGGAAGGTCGTTATTCTGTTTGGAGGTCTGTGACCAGTGATGTTCCGCAGTGGTTGATGATGTGGCCCCTGTTGTCTGTAATGTATATAGATGATTTGGATGAAAATATTTGGGTGAGTAAGTTTGAAGATGACATAAAGATTGGTGGAGCTGTGGAGAGTGAAGTGGGTTGTCAGAGTATATAGCGGGATATCGATTAGTTACCGATATGGGTGGAAAAATGAGAGATGGAGTTTAATCCCAACAGCTGTGAGGTCTTGCACTTTGGGAGGTCATATGCCTGGGGGAAGTACACAGTTAATGGCAGTACCCTGAACAACAATGAAGTACAGAGGAATCTTGGGGTCCAAATCCATAGTTCCCTGAAAGTGGCTGCACTGTTTGATAAGATGGTAAAGAAGGTGCATGGCACACTTCATTTGTTGGGGTATTGAGTATAAGAGTCAGGAAGTCATGTTGCAGCTGTATCAAACTTTGGTTCGGCCACACTTGGAGTCCTGTACGCAATAGTGGTCGCCCCATTACAGGAAGGATGTGGTGTCTTTGGAAAGAGTGCAGAAAAGGTTCACCAGGATGCTGCCTGGATTCAGGATATGTGCTATAAGGAGAGGTTAAACAAACTTGGGTTGTTTTCTCTGGAGCACCAGAGCTGAGGGGAGGCCAGATAGAAATCCAGAATCAGAATTAGATTTACTATCATTGACATATGACATAAAATTTGTTATTTTACGGCAGCAGTGCAGTGCAAAGGCATAAAATTACTATAAAATTATAAAAACAAATGGAGCAAAAAAGGAATAATGAGGTAGTGTTCATGGGTTCATGGAATGTTCAGAAATCTGATGGTGGAGGGATGAAGCTGTTCATGAATCATTGAGTGTGGGTCTTCAGGGTTCTGTACCTCCTCCCCGATGGTAGTAATGAGAAGAGGGCAGGTCCCAGATGGTGAGGTTCCTTAGCAATGGAAGCTGCCTTCTTGAGGCACCACCTCTTGAAGATGTCCTGTGGGGAGGGTTGTGCCCATGATGGAGCTGGCTGAGTCTGTAACCCTCCGCAGCCTCTTTCTATCCTGTGAATTGGAGCCCCTATACCAGGCGGTGATGCAACCAGTCAGAATGCTCTCCACCGTACATCTATAGAAATCTGTAAGTGTCTTTGGTGACATACAAAATCTCCTCAAACTCCGAACGCAGTAGAGCCGCAGTTGTGCCTTCTTTGTGATTCTTTCAATGTGTTGGGCCCAGGATAGATCCTCCGAGATGTTGATGCCCAGGAACTTGGAGCTGCTCACCCTTTCCACCGCTGACCCCTCGGTGAGGAATGACATGAGTTCTCCCAACTTCCCCTTCCTGAAGTCCACAATCAATTCCTTTGTCTTGCTGACACTGAGTGCAAGGTTGTTTTTATAACACCACTCAACCAGCTGATCTACCTCACTCCTGTACGCCTCTTCGTCACCATCTGAGATTCTGCCAACAACAGTGGTGTCATTGGTGAATTCATAGATGGTGTTTGAGTTGTGCTTAGCCACACAGTCAAAGGTGCAGAGAGAGTAGAGCAGTGGGCTAAGCACGCATCTTTGAGGTGCACCTGTGTTGATTGTCAGCGAGGAGGAGATATTACTACTGATCCACACTGACTGTGGTCTCCCGATAAGGAAGTCAAGGATCCAGATGCAGAGGGAGGTACAGAGGCCCAGGTTTTGAGGTTTGTTGATTCATACTGAGGGATAATGGTGTTGGACGCCGAGCTGTAGTCGATAAACAGCAGCCTGACGTATGTTTTGTGGTTGTCTAGGTGCTCCAAAGCAGAGTGGAGAGCCAGTGAGATTGCGTCCCTGTTGTGGAGGTAGGTGAATTTCATGAGGTCTCGGTCTTTGCTCAGACAGGAGTTAATTCTTGCCATAACCAACATCTTGAGGCACTTCATTACAGTAGATGTGACTGTACATATGTTAATACAGCAGATTACGCCAGCCTGAGAACCAACACTGTTCCATGACTAAGCACTGCCTCAAAACCCAACACTGCCCCATGATGCAAATTGGTCCCATCAGCCAACACTGAACCATAACCAAATTGCCTAATGGTCCAACACTGTCCAATTGCCCAACACTGCCCCATCTCCCAACATTGGTCCATCCCCCAATACTGCTCAATCTCCCAACACTATACCATCACCCAACACAGCCCCATTATCAAACCCAGCCACGTTTCCCAATACAGACCCATCAACCACCACTGTCCCATCACCAGACTCTGCACCATTAACAGTAATGAACCTTCACCCTACACTGCAACATCACCCAACACTGCCCCATCACACACCATCCCATCATCCAACACCACCCCATCACCCAACACCACTCAATCACCAGGCTCCCATGACGCAACATTACTCTATCACTCAACACTGCCACATCACTCAACACTGTCCCCTCACCCAACACTGACCCATCAACCAACACTGACCCATCAACCAACACTGATCCATCACTCAACATTGCCCCATTAACCAACACCATCCCATCACGAGACACCATCCAATCATCCAACACTGACCCATCACCCAACACTGACCCATGACTCAAGATGGCTTCATCACCCAGCACTGCCCCATCACCCAACACTGTTCTATCACTCAACACTTTCCCATCACTCAACACTGACATATAAGCCAACAGTTACCCAACATCCAGCACTGACCCATCAGCCGACTGTGTCCCATCACCCAACACTGTCCCATGACCCAACACCGTCCCATCACCCAACACTGTCCCATCACCCAACAACGTCCCATCACCCAACACTCTCCCATCACCCAACACTGCCCCATCACCCAACACTGCCCCATCACCCAACACTGTCCCATCGCCCAACACTGTCCCATCGCCCAACACTCTCCCATCGCCCAACACTGTCCCATGACCCAACACCGTCCCATCACCCAACACCGTCCCATCACCCAACACCCTCCCATCACCCAACACTCTCCCATCACCCAACACTGTCCCATCACCCAACACTGCCCCATCACCCAACACTCTCCCATCACCCAACAACGTCCCATCACCCAACACTCTCCCATCACCCAACACTGCCCCATCACCCAACACTGTCCCATCACCCAACAGTCCCATCGCCCAACACTCTCCCATCGCCCAACACTGTCCCATGACCCAACACCGTCCCATCACCCAACACCGTCCCATCACCCAACACTGCCCCATCACCCAACACCGTCCCATCACCCAACACTCTACCATCACCCAACACTGTCCCATCACCCAACACTGCCCCATCACCCAACACTCTCCCATCACCCAACATTGCCCCATCACCCAACACTCTCCCATCACCCAACAACGTCCCATCACCCAACACTGTCCCATCACCCAACACCATCCCATCGCCCAACACCGTCCCATCACCCAACACTGCCCCATCACCCAACACCGTCCCATCACCCAACACTGTCCCATCACCCAACACTGTCCCATCACCCAACACTCTCCCATCGTCCAACACTGCCCCATCACCCAACACTGTCCCATCACCCAACACACTCCCATCGCCCAACACTGCCCCATCACCCAACACTGTCCCATCACCCAACACTGTCCCATCACCCAACACTGCCCCATCACCCAGCACTGTCCCATCACCCAACACTGCCCCATCACCCAACACTGTCCCATCACCCAACAGTCCCATCGCCCAACACTCTCCCATCGCCCAACACTGTCCCATGACCCAACACCGTCCCATCACCCAACACCGTCCCATCACCCAACACTGCCCCATCACCCAACACCGTCCCATCACCCAACACTCTACCATCACCCAACACTGTCCCATCACCCAACACTGCCCCATCACCCAACACTCTCCCATCACCCAACACTGCCCCATCACCCAACACTCTCCCATCACCCAACAACGTCCCATCACCCAACACTGTCCCATCACCCAACACCATCCCATCGCCCAACACCGTCCCATCACCCAACAACGTCCCATCACCCAACACTCTCCCATCGCCCAACACCGTCCCATCACCCAACACTGTCCCATCACCCAACACTGTCCCATCACCCAACACTCTCCCATCGTCCAACACTGCCCCATCACCCAACACTGTCCCATCACCCAACACACTCCCATCGCCCAACACTGCCCCATCTTTCAACACTGTCCCATCACCCAACACTGTCCCATCACCCAACACTGCCCCATCACCCAGCACTGTCCCATCACCCAACACTGCCCCATCACCCAGCACTGTCCCATCACCCAACACTGTCCCATCACCTAACATTGATCCATGACCAACACCATCCCATCATCATACAGTGTCCCATAATCCAATAATGACCCATCACCCAACACTGACCTATCACCCAACATTGCCCCATCGCACAACACTAACCAACACCCAACAACGTCCCATCACCCAACACCATCCCATCACCCTACACTGATCCATCACCCAACCCTACCTTATCTACCAACACTGCCCGATGACCCAAAGCTCTAACAATACCCCTCTGCCCCATTAACCAATATTATACCTGCACCCCACACTTCTACATCACCCAACATTGTCCCATCAACCAATACTGTCCCATCACCCAACACTGTCCCATCGCCCAACACCATCCCATCACCCAGCACTGTCCCATCACCCAACATTGATCCATTACCAACACCATCCCATCATCATACAGTGTCCCATAATCCAATAATGACCCATCACCCAACACTGACCCATCACCCAACATTGTCCCATCACACAACACTGTCCCATCACCCCAACACTGTCCAATCACTCAACACCGACCCCTGACCCAACACTGACACATCACCAAACACTGCCCCATCACCCAAAATTGTCCCATCACCCAACACTGACACATCACCCAAAACTGCTCCATCTCACCCAAAACCATCTTATCTTCCAATATTGACCCATCTTCCAACTCTGTACCAAAACATAACTCTGTTTCACTGACCAATACCGAACATTCACCCTGCACTGCTACATCACCCAGCACAGAGGCATAGCCCAACCCTGCCCCATCACCCAACACTGTCCCATCTCCCAACACTGCCCCATCACCCAACACTGTCCCATCTCCCAACACTGCCCCATCACCCAACACTGCCCCATCACCCAACACTGACCCATCACCCAACACTGACCCATCACCCAACACTGCCCCATCACCCAACACCGTCCCATCACCCAACACAGGTCTATCAATCCACATTGCTGAAATTACCCAATACTTTATTAATGAATGGAGAGCAGTTTATGTTGTCTAAATTGTTCTTTTAATGGATCTGACAAGGTCCCTTATGATAGGCTGATCCAGAAGTTATAGATTCATAGTATTCATGAAAACTTGAGAGCCTGCATTCAGAATTGGCCTGCTTATGGGAGACGGAGGATGGTGGTGGAGGGGTGTTATTCTGGCTGGACGTCCATGACCAGTGTTGTTCTGCAGGGCTTGATGCTGGGGCTTTTGATGTTTGTGATGCTTTTAAATGATTTGGGTGAAAACATAGATGAATAGGTTAGTAAGTTTGCAGTTGACACAAAGATTATGGAGTTGTTGGGAGTGAAGTGCTGTCAAAGTATACAGCGGGATATCGATCAGTTACAGATACGTCCGGAAAAATGGCAGATGGAGTTTAATTTGAGTGGGTTTGAGGTCTTATACTTTGGGAGGTTATGTGCCTGGGGGAAGTACACAGTTAATGGCAGTACCCTGAACAACATTGATGTACAGAGGATTCTTGGGGTCCAAATTCATAGTTCCCTGAAAGTGGCTGCACTGTTTGATAAGGTGGTAAAGAAGGTGCATGACACACTTCATTTGTTGGGGCATTGAGTATAAGAGTCAGGAAGTCATGTTGCAGTTGTATAAAACTTTGGTTCGGCCACACTTGGAGTCCTGCACGCAATAGTGGTCGCCCCATTACAGGAAGGACCTGGAGTCTTCGGAATGGGTGCAGAAGAGGTTCACCGAGATGCTGCCTGGATTGAAGATATGAGCTAAAAGGAGAGGTTAGACAAACTTGGGTTTTCGCTGGAGCATCAGAGCTGAAGGGAGGCCAGATAGAAATTCAAAATCAGAATCAGATTTGACATATGACATGATATTTGCTGTTTTACAGTAGCAGTACAGTGAAAAAGCATAAAATTACTATAAAATTACAAAACTAAATAGAGCAAAAAAGGAATAATGAGGTAGTGTTCATGGCTTCATGGAGTGTTTTGAAATCTGATGGCAGAGGGGAAGAAGCTGTTTCTGAATCATTGAGTGTGGGTCTTCAGGCTCCTGTACCTCCTCCCTGATGGTAGTAACGTGAAGAGGGCATGTCCCAGATGGTGAGATTCCTTAGCGATGGAAGCCACCTTCTTGAGGCAACGCCTGTTGAAGATGTCATCAATGGTGGGGAGGGTTGTGCTTGTAACGTAGCTGGCTGAGTCTATAACCTCTGCAGCCTCTTTCAATCCTGCGCATTGGAGCCTCCAATGTAATGAGTTGCATCACCAGGATGTGATACAACCAGACAGAATGATCTCCACCGTACATTTATGGGAATCTGTAAGAGTCTTTGGTGATGTACCGAATCTCCTCGAACTCCTAACGCAGTAGATCCACACTTGTGTCATTTCTGTGATTGCAACAATACATTGGGCCCTGGATAGATCCTCTGAGATTTTGATGGTCAGGAACTTGAAGGTGCTCCCGCTTTCCACCGCTGACCCCTCAATGAGGACTGGTGTGTGTTCTCCCGACTTCCACTTCCTGAAGTCCATAATCAATTCCTTGGTCTTACTGACACTGAGTGCGAGGTTGTTGTTGCAACACCACTCAACCAGCCGATCCACCTCACTCCTGTACACCTCCTCATCGCCAGTGTTGGGTTATGGTGTGATGCATTTATAGGTGGCGTTTGAGCTGTGCTTAGCCACACAGTCGTGAGTGCAGAGAGAGTAGAGCAGTAGGCTAAGCACGTATCCTTGAGGTGCACCTGTGTTGATTGTCAGCGAGGAGGAGATGTTACCGATCTGCACTGATTGTGGTCTCCTGATGAGGAAGTTGAGGATCCAGTTGCAGAGGAACGTGCAGAGCCGCAGGTCTTGAAGCTTGTTGATTCGTACTGAGGGGATGATGGTGTTGAACGCTGAGCTGTAATCGATAAACAGCAGCCTGACACATGTTTTGCAGTTGTGTAGATGCTCCAAAGCAGAGTGGAGAGCCAATGAGATTGTGTCTGCTGTAGAGCAGTTGTGGCAATCAGTAAATTGCAGCGGGTCCACGTCCTTGCTCAAGCAGGAGTTAATTCTCAACATAACCGACATCTTGAAGCACTTCATCCAGTATGATTGCTGCCCTTTTGAAGCAGGAGGGAACCTCAGGCCACAGCAGTGAGAGGTGGAATACGTCCTTCAACTCTCCAGCCAATTGGTCAGCACATGTTTTCAGTACTTGGCCAAGGTAAACCGTCGCAGCCTGATGCCTTGTGAGGGACCACGATCTTGAAAGATGTTCTGACATCAGCCTCCGAGACAGAGATCACAGGGTTGCTGTGGGGATTCACACAGGTGTCATGTTATTCTCCCTTTCAAAGCGTGCATTACATGTGTTGAGTTCGTCAGGGAGTGAAGCATCACTGCCATTTATGCTGTCAGGTTTCACCTTATTGGATGTTTATAAGTTTGCAAGAAGCATAGATGGGGTACACAGTTAGAATCTTCTTCCTATGGTAGAAATGTCAAATACTGGAGGACATTTATTTAATACTGGAGGGGGAAAATTCAAAGGAGATGTGTGGAGCATTTTTTTTTACACAGTGAGTGGCAGGTGCCTGGAGCTGGCAGCAGGATTGGTGGAGGTAGATGTGATAGTGGTATTTAAGAGGCTGTTAGATAGACACATGAGCGTGCAGGGAGTGGAGGGATGTGGATCATGTACAGGCAGAAGAGATTTAGTTTAATTCGGCATCATGTTTGGCACAGACATTGTGGGCCTGTTCCTGTGCTGGACTGTTCTATGTTCTATGCACCACACCACTTCCTGTGCTCTATCACCGAATGTTTGGCCAGCACCCAGCTGTGCCCCACCACCCGGCATATCTCCACCAACCCACCTCACAGCGTGGTCCATTCCTCAGTAGTGCAGTCCCGTAAATTACTGCTCAACCAAAAGCACTGCTCCATCCTCAAAGACCGCTCCATGATCCGATAATTCTCCAACACTCCAAGACCCAAATTTGTCCCAATACCAAAAACTACAACACACACTTCCACAATTAACACTGATGCAACACAAATAACATGGATGCAACACTCAGTACTTCCTCACCACGAACACAGCTGACACACCAAATGTTTCACCAAACAATACTCCAAACTGGAATATTACACTAGCTCGTGAAACAACACTGCCTCGAAGCCCAACACTGTCCCATGATGCAAACCAGCCCCATCAGCCAACACTGATCTATCACCAAACACTGCCCAATCACCCAACACGGTTCCAACATCCAACAATGACACATCACTTAACACTAGCCATCACTTTACACTGACACATCACCCACCACTGTCCCATCACCCAACTCTGCACCATTAATCAATACTGAAACTTCATGCCACACTGCTGCATCACCCAACACAAAGCCATAAACCAAAACTGTCCCACCACCCAATAATGACCCATCAACCAACACCGCCCATCACCCAACACTACGACATCACCCAACACTGCTCATTTTCCCAGCACTGCTCAATGACCCAACACTGAAACTTCACCCAATACTGTCCTGTCATCCATCATTGCCCCATCACCCAAACCTGTCCCATCACCCAACACCGTCCCATCACCCAACACCGTCCCATCACCCAACACTGTCCCATCACCCAACACTGCCCCATGACCTAATACTCATAAAACACCTCATCCTGTCCAGTCACCCAATACTGATCCTTCACTCAACATTGCCCCATCACCCAACACTGCCCAATGACCCAACACTGAATCTTCACACAATACTGTTCTGTCACCCAACACTGTCCCGTCACCCAACACCATCACATTACCCAACACCATCACATCACCCAACATTTTTCCATCACCAACACTGACCCATGACCCAACTACCCCATCACCGAAGGCTATCCCATCATCCAGCATTTCCCAATGACCAACACCATTCAATCACCCAACACTGCTGCATCAACCAACACAGTGCCATCTCCCAGCACTATCCAATTACCCAACACTCAAATTTCACCCAACACTGACCCATCACCCAACACTATCCTCACATCCTCAGGGCACTTTCACCCAACCCTTGCCCATTATCCAACACCGCCCCATCACGTAACCCTGCTCCATCACCCGACACTGGCTCATGACCCAACTGCCACATCAGCGAAGGCTATCGCATCATCCACCATTTCCCAATGAACAACACTGTCCAATCACCCAACACTGCCCCATCACCCAACACCGCCCCATCACCCAACACCGCCCCATCACCCAACACCGTCCCATCACCCAACACCGTCCCATCACCCAACACCGTCCCATCACCCAACACCGCCCCATCACCCAACACCGCCCCATCACCCAACACCGTCCCATCACCCAACACCGCCCCATCACCCAACACCGTCCCATCACCCAACACAGCCCCATCACCCAACACCGCCCCATCACCCAACACCGTCCCATCACCCAACACCGTCCCATCACCCAACACTGCCCCATCACCCAACACTGCCCCATCAGTGAACACTATCCCATCGCCCAACACTGCCCCATCACCCAACACCGTCCCATCACCCAACACCGTCCCATCACCCAACACCGTCCCATCACCCAACACTGCCCCATCACCCAACACTGTCCCATCACCCAACACTGCCCCATCAGTGAACACTATCCCATCACCCAACACTGTCCCATCACCCAACACTGCCCCATCACCCAACACCGTCCCATCACCCAACACTGTCCCATCACCCAACACCGTCCCATCACCCAACACTGTCCCATCACCCAACACCGTCCCATCACCCAACACCGCCCCATCACCCAACACTGCCCCATCACCCAACACTGCCTCATTATACTACACTGCCCCAATACCCAACACTGTCCTAATACACTCACTGCAGATCACCCAGCAGAGGAGAGGGTGCAGAGGAAACTCACCAGGATGTTGCCTGGGATGGAGTGCTCCCGTTATGAGGAAAGACTGGAGAGGCTGGGTTTGTTTCCTTTGGAATGGAAGAAGCTGACTGGGAACTGAATACAAAATTATGCAGAACATGTGTAGAATAGATAGTAGGAAATATTTCCCCAAGCAGATGCCTCTAAATCTAGAGGGCATAGTTCTTGATAAGTAGTACAAGAGTTCGAGGTGATCTTTCATCCACAGGGTGGTTGGAGTCTGAGAAGCTCTGCCTGAGGGGGTGGTAGAGGCAGGTACACTGGATGAGCACTTCAAGCAACAAGATGTCAAACACTACAGACCAATTGCTGGTAAATGGATTTTATACAAATGGGCACTTGATGGTCATCATGGACATGGTGGGCCGAAGGGCCTGTTCTTGGGCTGTATGACTCTATTACTTTACAATTCAACCAGCATGACCCCATCACTGCCTATTTCAATTGCTCTATCACCCAACTGTTCCACAGCAAGCAATGCTATGCCAACCCCCAACAATAACCAATTGCCCAATACTGCATAATCACACAGTTCTGCTCCGTCACCCAATATGCCCCAGCACCCAACATTGCTCCATTGGCCAATCTCCACACAAAAACATTCTACCTCATTTTGTTTCATCTGATCTCAACACTTCCTCACCACCCAGCCCAGTGTGACCACCCAAGATGGTCACATCACCAAACTCTGCTTCATCACGCAACAGTGACACAAATCCCAATGCTATTACATCACCCAACACAGCCCCAACACCCAACAAAGCCCTAACACCCAACACAGCCCTAACACCCAACACAGCCCCAACACCCAACACAGCCCCAAAACCTAACACAGCCCTAACACCCAGCACAGCCCTAACACCCAACACAGCCCCAACACCCAACACAGCCATAACACCCAACACAGCCCAAACACCCAACACAACCATTACACCCAACACAGCCTCAACACAGCCCTAACACCCAACACAGCCCCAACATCCAACAAAGTCCTAACACCCAACACAGCCACAACACCCAGCACAGCCCCAACAAAGTCCTAACACCCAACACAGCCGTAACACCAAACACAGCCCCAATACAGCCCTAACACCCAACACAACCACAACACCCAACACAGCCCCAACCCAGCCCGAACACCCAACAAAATCCGAACACCCAACAAAATCCAAACACCCAACACAGCCCCAATACAGCCCTAACACCCAACACAGCCACAACACCCAACACAGCCCCAACACAGCCCTAACACCCAACACAGCCCCAACACCCAACACAGCCCCAACCCAGTCCGAACACCCAACAAAGTCCAAACACCCAACACAGCCCCAATACAGCCCTAACACCCAACACAGCCACAACACCCAACACAGCCCCAACACCCAACACAGCCCCAACACAGCCCTAACACCCAACACAGCCCCAACACCCAACACATCCACAACCCAGCCTGAACACCCAACAAAGTCCAAACACCCAACACAGCCCCAATACAGCCCTAACACCCAACACAGCCACAACACACAACACAGCCCCAACACAGCCCTAACACCCAACACAGCCCCAAAACCCAACACAGCCCCAACACCCAACACAGCTCCAACCCAGCCCAAACACCCAACAAAGTCCAAACACCCAACACAGCCCCAATACAGCCCTAACACCCAACACAGCCACAACACCCAACACAGCCCCAACACAGTCCTAACACCCAACACAGCCCCAACACAGTCCTAACACCCAACACAGCCCCAACACCCAACACAGCCCCAACACCCAACAAAGCCCCAACCCAGCCCGAACACCCAACAAAGTCCAAACACCCAATACAGCCGTAACACCAAACACAGCCCCAACACAGCCCGAACACCTAACAAAGTGCTAACACCCAACACAGCCCTAACACCCAACAAAGTCCTAACACCTAACACAGCCCTAACACCCTACACAGCCCAAACACCCAACACAGCCCTAACACCCAACACGACCCAAACACCCAACAATGCACCGTCACTCGACACTGTGCACCTAACACAATGCAGCCCCACTTTCCATGCTCTATAACCCAGGGCTTCAGCACCACCCAACACAGACTAATCACCTGACAATCCATCACCAAATTCTGCTCCACCACCAAACACTGTCCCATTGCAAAAAGCTACCCCATTCCCCAATATTACCCCATTCCCCAACACATCACCATTACCCAGCATCACTTCTTTAGTCATCACAATCAAATCACCCAACCCTGCTCTATCAGTCAATAGCCAATACAACTCCATTGCCCAAGACAGCTCAACTTTGCTGATAAAAGTTTATAAAATAATGAGAGGCATAGATAGAGTCGACAGCTGATATCTACAAGTGTGAGGTGATGCCCTTTTGGAGGAAAAACCAGGGTAAAACTTATACAGTGAGTGGTAGGGCTCTGAGGTGTGCAGTAGAACAAAGGGACCTGGGAATACAGATCCATAGTTCCTTGAAAGTGGCGTCACAGGTAAATAGGGTCAGAAAGCGAGTCTTAGGCATATCGGCCTTCATAAGTACAGGAGTTGGGATGTTATGTTGAAGTTGTATAAGACATTGGTGAGGCCAAACGTAGAGTATTGTGTGCAGTTCTGGTCACCTACCTGCAGGAAAGATATCAATAAGCTTGAAAGAGGGCAGAAAAAACTTCCATGGATGTTGCCAGGACTTGAGGACCTGAGTTACAGGGATAGGTTGAATAGGTCAGGACTTAATTCCCTGGAGCCCAGGAGAATGAGGGGAGATCTTATAGAAGTATACATAATTATGAGGGGTTTAGGTAGGGTGAATGTATGTGGGCTTTTTTCCCCTCAGGTTGAGTGGGACTAAAATTAGAGGTCATAGGTTTAGGGCGAAAGGTGAAATATATGAGGCGAATCTGAGAAGGAAGTGCACAGTGGAAACGTGGAAGTTGTTTAGGGAGTACTTGCATGGTGTTCTGGATAGATTTGTCCCATTGAGGCAGGGTAAGGATGGTAGAGCGAAGGAACCGTGGTTGACAAGAGATGTAGCATATCTTCTCAAAAGAAGAAAGAAGCTTACTTAAGGTTTAGGAAGCAAGGATCAGACAGGGCTCTGGAGAGTTACAAGGTAGCCAGGACAGAGCTAAAGAATGGACTTAGGAGAGCAAGAAGGGGGCATGAGAAGTCCATGGTGAGTAGGATCAAGGAAAACCCAATGTGTTCCACACATATGTGAAGAATAGGAGAATGCCAAGAGTGAGGGTAGGATCGATCAGGATAAAAGAGGAAACATGCCTGGAGTCGGAAGAGGTAGAGGAGGTCCTTAATGAATACTTTACTTCAGTATTCACCAGTGAGAGAGACCTTGATGTTTGTGAGGATGGCACACAACAGGCTGATACACTAGGGCATGTCGATGTGACGAAAGAGGATGTGCTGGAACTTTTGGAAAATCACTAGGATAGATAAGTCTCCGGGGCAAGACGGGATATATCCAAGGTTATTAGGGGAAGCAAGGGAAGAGATTGCTGCACCTTTGCTGATGATCTTTGCATCCTCACTGGCCACAGGAGTAGTGCCAGATGATTGGAGGGTGGCAAATGTTGTTCCTTTGTTCAAGAAAGGGAGTAGGGATAACCCTGGGAATTACAGACCAGTGAGTCTTCAGTGGTGGGCAAATTACTGGAGAAGATTCTGAGAGACCAGATTTATGGGCATTTGGAGAAGCATAGGCTGATTAGGGACAGTCAGCATGGCTTTGTGAGGGGCAGATCATGCCTTACGAGCCTGATTGAATTCTTTAAGGATGTGACAAAGCACATTGATGAAGGTAGAGCAGTGGATGTGGTGTACATGGATTTCAGTAAGGCGCTTGATAAGATTCTTCATGGCAGCCTCATACAGAAAGTCAGGAGGCATGGGATCTAGGGAAACCTGGCTGTGTGGGTTCAGAATTGGCTCACCCATAGAAGACAGAGGGTGGTTGTAGATGAAGTGTATTCTGCCAGGAGGCCAATGACCAGTGGTGTTCCATAAGGATTTCTTCTGGGACCCCTGCTCTTTGTGATTTTTATAAATGACTTGGATGAGGATGTGGAAAGGTGGGTTAGTAAGTTTGCTGATGACACAAAGGTTGTGTCTTGTGTAGAAGGTCACTGTAAATTACAATAGGACATTGATAAGATGCAGAGCTGGGCTGAGAAGTGGCAGATGGAGTTCAACCCGGAAAAGTGTGAAGTGATACACCTCAGGAGATTGAATTTGAAGACAGAATACAAGGTTAATGGCAGGACTCTTAGCAGTGTGGAGGAACAGAAGGATCTTGGGGTCCATGTCCATAGATCCCTCAAGGTTGCCGCGCAGGTCGATAGGGTTGTTAAGAAGGCATATGGTGTGTTGGCCTTCATTCATTGCGGTATTGAGTTCAAGAGCCGTGAGGTAATGCTGCAGCTCTATAGAACTTTGGTCAAACCACACTTGGAGTACTGTGTTCAGTTCTGGTTGCTTCATTATAGGAAGGATGTGGAAGCTTTAGAGAGGGTGTAGAGGAGATTTACCTGGATGCTGCCTGGATTGGAGAGCATGTCTCATGAGGATAGGTTAAGTGAGCCAGGGCTTTTCTCTTTGGAGAGGAGGAGGATGAGAGGTGACTTGATAGAGGTGTACAAGATGATAAGAGGCATAGATCGAGTGGACAGTCAGACTTTTTCCCAAGGCGATAATGGCTAACATGAGGGGGCATAATTTTAAGGTGATTGGAGGAAGGGGGATGTCAGGGTAAGTTTTTTACCCAGAGTGTGGTGGGTGCGTGGAACGTACTGCCGGCAGAGGTGGTGGGGGCAGATACATTAGGGACATTTAAGAGATTCTTAGATAGCCACATGAACGATTGAGAAATGGGAGGGAAGGGTTAGATAGATCTTAGAGCAGGATAAAATGTTGGCACAACATTGTGGGCCGAAGGGCCTGTACTGTGATGTCGTGTTCTACGTTCTATGTATCTACTTCACTCAGAGGGTGGTGCGGGTGTGGAACGAGCTGCCAGCAGGAGTGGTGGATGCGGGTTCAGTTGTAACATTTAAGTGAAGTTTGACTAGGTGCATGGATGAGAGAGGTATGGAGGGCTATGGTCCGGGTGCAGGTAGTTGGCAGGAAACCAGGCCGGCATGGACTAGATGGGCCGAAGGGCCTGCTTCTGAGCTGTAGTGTTCTGTGACCTTATGACTCTATCTTTTTCCCAGGGTCAAAATGTCTACTACCAGAGGCATGCATTTAAGATGAGAGGGGTAAAGTTCAAAGGAGATGCGCAGGGCAAGTTTTTACACAGAGAGTGGTGGGTGCCTGGAGTGCGCTGCCAGGGGTAGTGGTGGAGGCAGATATGATAGAGGTACTTAAGAGATTCTTAGATGGGCACATGAATATGCAGAGAATGGAGGGATATGGACCATGTGCAGGCAGAAGGGATTAGTTTATTTAGTTGTCATTAGCTTAATTGGTTTGGCAAAACATTGTGGGCTGAAGGGCCTTTTCCTATGCTGTACTGTTCTGCTCTGTGTTAACTCATCCAGCAATATCCATTCCCTCTGCTTTACCCTCCAACACTGCCCCACCACCTAACAGTGAGCGATCACCAATGTTGCATCATTACCTGACTCTGCCCCTTCATCCAGCACATTGCCAGCACCCTCGGCTGCCACCACACACATAATGTCCCACAGAAATACTCTGCTCTGTCCCATCACTGCTGAATTATCCAACACTTCCCCACCAGCCAACACCATACCCAACTCTGCCCCAACAGACAACACTGCACCGATCACACAGCACTGCCTCATTTCCCTTGCTCTATCACACAACCTTGATTAAACACCCAAAATTGTCCCACCACCCAAGGCAGCTCCACTGCCCAACACTGCCCCATCACTCAACAATTTCAAGAGACTTTGTCTTTCATGAGACTGTTAGATAGGTACATGGAGCTGAGTAAAATAGAGGGCTATGGGTAAGCCTAGTAATTTCTAGGGTAGGGACATGTTCGGCACAGCTTTGTGGGCCGAAGGGCCTGAATTGTGCTGTAACTGGTCTATGTTCTAATACCCCATCATCTAATACTGTTCCAAAACCCAACTCTTCTCAAAACCCAGCACTACGCTCACGCTCTCACACTCTCGCATCAACCTACACTGCTGTACACCCCAACCCCTCCTTCCCCACCACCCGACACTACCCAATCATCCATCACTGCCCCAGGTTATGCCACAGCTGACGAGGCCCTCTATAGACTACTGTGAGCAGTGCTGGGCACCACACCACAGCGAGGTCAGACGGGCCAAGAGGGGAGATTAGTGACCTTTTCCAGAACAAGATCTGCATTTCCTGAAGGTAACAAAGTTAAAGGAGATTTGATCGAAATTTTCAAGATATTAAGGGAACTGATAGGGTAATTGGAGAGAGGCTGTGTCGACTGTTCCTGGGAGACAGTCTGTGGCAGATATTTCAGGAGTGAAGCTGAGAAAGGCATTTCCACACACGCTGCATCAAAGGTCATCGTGCAGGAGGTAACATATTAACCAGCCTCCCCTCCATGAACTCTTGTCTACACTTCTTGCTGCCTTGGTAAAGCAGCCAGCATAATCAAAGACCCCATCCACCCCGGACACTCTCTCTTCTCCCCCCTCCCATTGGGGAGAAGATACAAAAGCCTCAAAGCACGTACCACCAGGCTCAAGGACAGCTTTTATTCCGCTGTCATAAAGCTAGTAAGATAAGATGGACTCTTGACCTCACAATCTATCTCATTATGACCTTGCACCTTATTGTCTGCCTGCACTGCACTTTGTCTGCAACTGCAACACTTTATTCTGCATTCTGTTATTGTTTTGCTTTGTTCTACCTCAATACACTGTTGTAATGAATTTATCTGTGTGGACAGTATGCAAGACAACTACTGTACCTCGGTATATATGACAATAATAAACTAATTTACCAATTTAAATATGAATCGGTGTTGATTGAAGGTTAATCGGTTCACAGGTAACAGGTTTCTGATTGACAAGATGTAACAAATGACTTACCACAGGAATCAGTGCTGGGGCCTCAGCTTTTTCCAGTCACTTGTTACTTGTTACAGTTACAATGACTTGGCTGAAGGCACTAAAGGTGCTGATGGTGCTGATGGTACAAAGAGAGGTCAGAAAGGCAAAGAATCGCACAGGCTCTTCTGCCCGTCAAGTCCACACTGACCATCCAGCACCCACCCATACTAGTCCCATTTTATTCTCCTCACATTCCCATTGACACCCTCCCCCTCCCCCTTCCACGTACCCAGATGCTATCACTCAACTACGCACCAGGGGCAATTTACAATGACCAATTAACCTACCAATCTGCACATCTTTGGTACGTGGGAGGAAACTGGAGCACCCGGGGGAAACCCACGCGGTCACAGGGAGAACAGGAAAACTCCACACAGACAGCACCGGAGGTCGGGATTGAACCTGGGTCGCTGGAGCAGCGAGGCAGTTGTGGCACTGTGCTGCCCAAGGGTTCGCCGTGAAGGAGAGTTAAGGAGGCTACAAAGGGAGCGGGCAAATGAAGATGATGTGGGAAAATGTGAAATTGTCCACACTGGGAAAATAAAGAAGGAAGCACTTTATCTAAATGTTGAGAGAGTTACAGAGGGATCAAGGGGTCCAAGTGCATGGTTCAGGTACAGTGGATCATGAGGAAAGCTAACAGAATGTTAAGGGAATTGAATACAAAAGTTCTTGCTTCATTTATACAGGGCATTGGTGAGACCACATGTACAGTATTGGTCTCCTTATTTAAGAAAGGATTGTTAATATATTGGAAGCAGCTCAGAAAAAATTTACTAGACGAATAGCTAGGATGGCTGGGTTGACATTAGGAAAGGCTGGGCAGTCTAAGCTTGCTATCTGCTAGCAGAGTGAGAGAGGTCTTGATGGAGTGGGTGCAGACAGGATATTTCCTCTTCTAGCTGACTCCAGAACTAGGGGTCACTGTTTACAAATAAAGGGTTGCCCATTTAATACAGAGAAGAGGCAATATTCTTCTCTCAAAGGTTGGTGAATCTTTGGAACTCTCTCCCTCAAAGGGCAATGGAAGCAGAATCTTTGAATATTTTTAAGACAAAGGCAGTAGAGGTTTACTGGGATACTACTTGGATTAGAGGGCATGTGTTATAAGGAGAGGTTGGACAAACCTGGGTTGTTTTCTCTGAAGCTGCGGAGGCTGAAGGGAGATCTGATTGAGGTTTATAAGATTATGAGAGGCATAGAGTAGACAGCCGGTATCCCTTTCCCAGAGTCGAAATATCTAATACTAGAGGGCATGCATTTAAGGTGAGAGGGGGTAAGTTCAGAGGAGATGTGCGGGGCAAGTTTTTTTACACAGAGAGTGGTGGACGCTTGGAATGTGCCGCCAGGGGAGGTAGTGGAGGCAAATGTGATAGAGGAGTTGAATTGCAGAGAACGGGGGGATATGGACAGTTTGTAGGCAGAAGGGATTGGTTTAGTTGGGCACTGAATTACCGGTTTAATTAATTCGGCAAAACACTGTGGGCCAAAGGGCCTGTTCCTGTGCTGTACTGTTCTATGTTCCATGTTCTAGATAGGTGCTTGACAAGCTAGGTGGTGAAAGTGTTGTACCTTAACAGACATAAAAAGTTGGAGGCTTATGGATTCCTTTAGGAAATTAATTAATTTTCTTCTGGACAGAAGCTTTCTCTACATTTCTCCTGGAGTCGTCACATGGTGAAACTCATGTCCTCTGAATGGATGGAATCCACACAGTGATTCAGGAAGCGGCTCTTCCACCACAAGTGGCTGAGGAAGAGTTTTAAGATGCTTTGCCCTCTGGAAGATAGCAAGGAGACTCCTCTGTAGCTACTGCAAGCTGAGTTGTCAGGGGACTTCATGACTTCTTCACGAAAGGGTGGGTTTTCACAGGAGCAGTTCTGACCAAGGGACCTTGACTGGAAACGTTCACTCAGTTTCTTTTCCCACAGATGCTGCCCGACCCGCTGAGCATTTCCAGCGTTTTCTGTTTTTATTTTAGATTTCCAGCATCTGCAGTTGTTTTTTGATATCCATAAATCAAGGGAAGCTGTTCAAGGACTGGGATCACAGAGAGAAAGTGAAGGGAAGGCGTAGTGTGGGTGTGAGGAAACCATTCTCACACAGAGTTGTGGTGGTCTGGAACTCATTGTGCAGACGTGGAGAGGGAGTAGGAACGGCATTGGGAGAGAATAACTAACAGGACGATGACAACAGTGTGGGTAATGGGATTGACAAAATTGCTCCACTACGAGTCAGAACAGAATCGATGGGATGAATGGCTTCATCTGTGCAGTAACAATGCAAAGAGATTTGAGGACATAATTAGTTGCCAGGGTGATTGCTTCACCCCAGGATGTGGTTGGATCTGCACCCAGCTCAACGTACAGGTCCTTCCCAGCTTCTGAACACCCGACTTATGTACAGCCCATACATCCGAGCGAGCGTTTGGGAGAGAGGTGGGGTGGATTTGTCGGTTGCTGCGGGGCTGCAGGACACCAGCTGCAACCCTGCCACATCAAACCCCAGCAGAATCCATTCCAGTTACCATGCTGATGTCCATTTTGTGAACCTTATCCAGGCCAACAGCAGTGTCCTTCCTAAAACCGTCAATACCATTCAAAACCTCATCTGCGGTGAAATCTTTTAAAAGGCTATCATTATTAGTCTGGGTTAGGTTCAGGCTAAATTTGTTAATATCAGCTTTATTATTAAGAATGGCAAAACAAGATAAGAAATGCTTCTCCGCACTCTGTATTCCCATGGGACAACCCACCTCCACAGGCATCTTCTGCCTGGTGGGAACTCTGAACTGACTACACTTCCGACTTGTGAACCGTACGGGTTACAAACAATTCTCAGGACTGGAACCCTGCTGTAACTTGGGCAGGATCTGTATTTAAAACAAGCAGGAGGATCTTCCAACGGGATGGACATTGCCTTTAAATTCGGCAGTACCTCAGCCAGTCATGGCCAGGAGCAGGCTATAGAACCAGGCTGAATCTCCAGGCTCCTGCCCTACTGACACTGGCTGTGAGGCCACTCTGCGACTGGAAACCCTTCCTGTACAAACCCTCCGAGATCTTAATCACCTCCATCAGCTTACCACTCAACTCTCTCTCCCTGAGAGAAAAGTAGCCTGCTGTTGAATGTGGGCCAATCCAGGCCATCAGTGTTGCTGAGGTTCATGAATGCTTTCCGGCTGTTTAACCTGCTGCATGGTGTTTAACCAGCTCACCATGTGCCTAAATAATATTCCCAGCTGCTGATGTCTGGATTAGTAGTGAGGTGCAGCTTGGGTCTCACTCATGGAGGAGGAATGTAACTGCCTGAAGCCAGAGTTTTGGGACGTATTCACATCTGGCACCTGTTTTATCCAACAACGAAGCAACTGTCAGCAGCCCAGGTGTGTCCTGCCTGGGTGACTGGAGGAGCCTGAAGGCTAACTCGACTTTCACTCTGCCCGCTGAAGCAGTGCGGACGTTGAATGGTGCCCGCAGTCCACGTCCCGTCAGCAGGGAGGGCTCACCTTCACCTCCCCGCTGGGCTGGACTCTCAGGGGGGCACTGTTCCCCTGAGCTTCCTGCCACTTCTGGCCTCTTGTAGGTTATACCACGGCTTGTTCTTTGACTGCCCTCTTCTGTGTGGGAGTGCCTTCTCCACTCACTCAGTGCCTCCTCCACTCACTCAGTGCCTCCTCCACTCACTTAGTGCCTCCTCCACTCACTCGGTGCCTCCTCCACTCAACTCAGCAGCTGACACAATCACTGTCCACTCCCTCCACTATCACAGTGAAAGCTTCTGTTTCAGCAGTCACAGGGACTGCATAATTCAGCAATGTTGAGGGGGGCTTTAATTTGTACCTCACAAGCTGTTAACAAGCCGATCACGACTTTATCAGCAACTCTCATAAGTGATCATTACAGAGGTTTACACAGAGAAAGAATTTTGAACAAGGTCAGTTCTAATTGGCCCAAGTAAACCAAGAGCGGCAAACAATGTGCTGGGGAACTCAGTCAGCCTTCCTGCAGATTGTGTGTTGCTCCAGATTCTTGTACCTGCCGTCTCTTGTGTCTCCAAGCAAACCAAGAATGCTCCGTGCTCCGAGCCCCTTCAGTCAGTGGTTATAGAATCAAAGACTCCTACAGCACGGAAACAGGCCCTTCAGCCCATCTAGTCCATGCCGACCAAGATGCCCACGTAAGCCAGTCCCCTTTTGCCCACGTTTGGCCCCTATCCCTCTAACCCTTTCCTATCCACATACCTGTCTTTTAAAGGGTGTTAAGCCTTGGGCCCTGGGCCTGTAGTCACCCTCAACCCACAGAGCTGAAACAGGACGTTGGTATTAGTATTGATATTGGTTTATTATTGTCACTTGTACCGAGGTACAGTGAAAAGCTTGTCTTACAAACCGATCGTACAGGTCAATTCATTACACGGTGCAGTTACATTGAGTTAGTACAGAGTGCGTCCTCTCATCACCACATCACTGTCTGTGGGAGATTTCCCAGTACAAATTGGACACTGCATTTCCAGACTCAGGAGGTGACTCATTCACAACAGGATACTCCAGTCCTTGCCCTGCCCCTGGTGTATTCAATCCAGCGGAGATCCCTACTCTACCCACCCCAGACTACCGAGAGCAGGCTATTGCAATGGCAGTAATTCAAATGGGTGTATAGGGCACAACTTCCAAATCTCAGATGTCGCAAAGCTTGCAGGTGAGTGACTGACGATGAGGGGATATAGACAGGATGTGGAATGGGCAGAGAGGCGGCAGGTGAACTGTGAAGTTACACTTACAAAGGAAGCAGGAGAAGAAACAATACAAAGTAGAGGGTGCAGTGCGAACAGGGATACAGGAATGGACAGATCGTAATTGATTGTCAGTGGGAGGACAGTCGGGGGGAGTGATCAAAATGCATCAAGGACCTTGGGCTTTAGAAACGATGCTTCATCACCCTGGGTCCCGTGGTCTTGGCTTACCCCATCAGTTAGGGGATTATTAGTGAGTCAGTGTCACTGAGTAGCAACCATCCACTCCACAAACCATTAACATAGACTGATTGGGCAGTAATTAGCCAATTGGATCGGTCCTGGAGGCTGGGGACAAAATGTACCCAGGTAATTCTCCGCATCATCGAGGAGATGCCAGTGTTGTAACTGTTCTGCAACAGCTCGACCAGAGGCACAGCTGGCTCTAGGATCTGAGCCCGTGCCCAGTGTCTCAGTGACCCATGGACTGGATCCTGTGATGGTGGGACCACTGAAGGAGGCTGCCGTTCATACCCCCGGGCACTTCTGGCAACAAACGCGCCACGCTACCATCTTGTATCGACGTCTCAGTCTCTCAGGCTTTGAGAATATTGGTGTGTAAGGAGCCTCGTTCTTCTGCTGGTTGTTTAATGGTTCGCCGGTGTAGTTCACCCGTACGTGCGTACAATCCTACTGCAGCTCAAACAGTCAGAGATATACGTGTACAGAAGGGACTGACAGGTGGGCCAAGATTTCATGTCAAACGTCCCCCTACTCTTCCTCATTCCCTGACTCCTACCCTCTCTCCAGCTCCCGTGGGGTTTTCACAAAACTCCTCTCCGAAGCCCCTGGTGATCCAAACCCATATGCAGCGCAAGCTGCACTGTGGCTTGGAGAGACCAGGCCCAGACCTACAACACAACACACAGCACAGCTTAGGTTACACTGCACACTGCCAGTCACACAGGCTGCCAGGAGAGGGCTCCGCACACACACGCACCACACACCCAGGCTTCTGACAGGGAGCTAGCAGTCTGTGTGTGTGTGTGTGTGTGTGTGTGTGTGTGTGTGTGTGTGTGTGTGTGTGTGTGTGTGTGTGTGTGTGTGTATTACTGTGTACATGTGTGTGTGTATTAATGTGTGTATCTATCAGTATGTGTTTTACTCTGTGTGTTTGTGTGTATATTACTGTGTGTGTGCATATATCAGTGTGTGAATATGTGTGTGTGTGTGTGTGTGTGTGTGTGTGTGTGTGTGCGTGTGTGCGTGTGTGTGGAGGGGTGTGATGCGATGGGTGCTGTGTGCACTAAATGTGGGGTGTGCTTGATGCTTGGTGTGAAGCAGCTGTGTGCAGGACGGAGGCAGGTACATTGTGTGCATAGACTGTGTGCAGATTCGGTACACTACACACGTACGATGTGTGCGCGCTCTAAGCCTTGCTCCCTGTCCAGTACTTTTCAAGAAACCAAATGTTTAACTGCACTATCAGAACTGAGGACTTGCACAAAATGTTTCCATCGAACAGTTCCACTGGCCTTTGAATAATTCTCATATCATACTTTTCATGAGATTGAAGGAGACCGTTCAGCCCATCGAGTCTGTGCCAGCTCTCCGAGCAATCCCATCAGTCCCATTTCCCTGTCCTGTTCCCTCTCACATTCCGATCAACTCCCTCCAACTCTCCTGTCACTCTCTTATTCCAGGGATAACTGACAGCAACCAATCAACCCACAGACCCCCACGTCTCTGGGACGTGGGAGGAAACCGGAGCACCCGGGGGAAACCCACGGGGTCACAGGGAGAACGTGCAAACTCCACACAGACAGGACCCAAGATCACGGTTGAACCTGGGTCTCTGGGGCTGTGAGGCCGCAGAACTAACCGCAGCGCCTCGGTTCCTGTTGCCAGCTGCTGATACCTCCACACCAGGAGCTGAGGGGTCTGAGTGACACCGGCTGCTTCTCATCGGGTAATACCGTAATGGTTTGCATCCTGAGTCGCCGATGATGTTGAGCGCATAGCCAGCCTCAGTGTCAGTATCCTTGCAGTATAATGAACATCTCATTCGTAGCCACACACCGAGGACTGGGTAAATAAAGTGGTGGTCTCGCGGGGATTAGAATGCATCGAATGGGCTGACCTTTCTCTCCTGACAAAAGCACGAGTCATTTAACATGTGAGACACTTTAAAACCATGTTTCTTCAGTTTTAATTTACTGTCACTCTCTAACAATTCTTTCTGCTTCAGAAGGAAAGCTGCTATATTCAACTCTTCACATTAAAGCACTAAAGTGATATTAATGACCATCGTGTTAAAGCATCTGCAGCATTACTGGGACAAGAAGGGAAAGGTTTAATCCAGCAGTCGGAGGGTGTGTAGGACAGTGAGTCGAACCCTCAGTCCCTCGCTGAGGCAAAAGCTATCCCATCGAAAGAAAGACTTGCATTTCTGTAGCCTCTTTCACAACATCTGGAACAACCCAAAGCCCTTAACAGACAAATGCACATGTTTTGCAGTGTTGTGAATGTGTTGTGCAGTGTTGGAGACGTAGCAGCAAAAGTGTGCACAGCATGATCCCACAAAGGGCGATGTGATAAATGGGTTAGAGTGCCTCCTGGTGGGCAAACCCCACAGTGCAATTCAGGAGGAGGTGGATGAGGAGGACCCTGGTGATGACTTTCCCTGTGGCGACAGCAGGGAGACTCCTCAGTAGTCACTACCGCTGGACTCGCCTCCTTTCTTGAAGAAGGTCATGATTCTGGTATCTCCAGGGTCCCCTGGTACACCCTCTGCCCAGCCGAGGGAGGTGAGGTTGTGGATTCCCCAGCACCTTTCAGTCATCCAGCAGAGATTTCACTTGGTTGAGATGGCCGGGTGTCTTTCTGCGGGTGGAAGGCCTTTTAAACCCCTCGCCAGTCAGCGGTGGTGGTGAGACTGCACCAGAGAGCTTGCGGTGGGATGGAGACACAGTCAGTCACAATCCAGGAATTCTTTGGTGTTCCTCCCAGTGAGTGATGCCTTCCCTCCTGTCCTTGAAAAGGCTTCTCGGTTCTTAGCTCTCACTGAGATGGTTCTTTGGGAGTTTGGACCTTGGATGCCCACGACACATGTCTTATCTGACCCCCAGTTGCTGAGCCTCTTGCAGACTCTTCATTCACCATCTGTTCTTTAGGTCACTGGTGTCTGTCGGACCTCAGCCCTCGTGTGCCAGTGGAGTGGAGCATCCAACCTGGGAATGCCTTGTGTTGGGGAATCATTACCTCCTGGATTTCCAGCTCACTTGGACCAAGCCAAACCAAGACTCTCTTCACAGGTTCTAATAATGGCAGACATCAGGCCAGCCTGATGTGTGGGCACTCAGGAAGTTATCAGACACTGAGGAGAGGTCTCCTTGTGGGGTCCTAGAGACCTTCAGTGTCGATCTTCCACCATTATTCAGGATCAATCTGATAACTGCCCATTAGTGGGTGTAGCTATCACTGTGTGACAACTGCAGACAAATGTACCTCACAGCAACAACCACCACATGCAGCCTTCCTCAGCCTCACAACAGCCTTTGAAGCCAACAACCAGGATCATTGTGGAGAATCCTTCTCAAATCTGGCTGACCTCTGGAACCAATCACTGTTGCACATCTGGTGCACGGTGCCAACCCTTTCTCAATCTTTCTTGCCTCAATACTGCCCTGCACTTCACCAACAGCAAGTTTCCCAAGATCCAGGTCATCCGTGATTTCTCCACTGGAGTTTACGAGAGGATGGGCCTTATTTAAAATTTCCAGAAGACAGATGGTTTCCGTCCAACTTGCAATGTCACTGTACCTTCAAGATGCACAGCAAAACCTTGGGATTCACGGACTGAGGAACCAGGCCTTGGTGGAGGACATCGAAGATAAAATTAACCCCCTGCCCCCCTCTCCAGTGCAGCAGTAAAGATTTTGGTTAACTAAGTTAAAGAGACTTGGTGATCAAGACCTCAGACCTGGTTAAAACGCGGTGTGAGGGGTCGTGTTGTTCCCTGCCAACCTACTGGCTTCTGTGACTTGGAGTGTCTATGGGCACTGGAATGATGCCACCAACTATCTTTGTAAAACCCTTCAAATCCACTGCAGGATAAGTGAACTGGTTTTAGTGTCCTTTCCCAGGGCAACCTCCCCAGAACCGGCTCTGTGTTACTCTGTTGGGCAGCCCACATCGTTCTCATGTCTGACACCAAAACTGAGCTCCGTCATGGGAACGCGATGTGTCTGGGTGGACAGAGGAAACGATTCAAGGATGAGCTTAAATCTTCCTTGAAAACTGCAACATTCCCACTGAGTCCTGGGATTCTCTGAACCACAAGTGCTCAGAGTGGAGAAGGAGCATCCAGGACAGTGGTGAGAACCTCAGTTCCATGCAGACCTGTGTAAGGGGCAGGAAGTGTGCACCACCTCCCACTGCCCCGTCACCCCCTCCTGCCCTCTGTGCTGGTCTCTGTGTCCCTCAGCGTTGTCAGTTTGTATTTCAGATTTCCAACAACTGCAAGTTTTTGACTTTTCTTTAATTTATTCAAGCTTCTTGCATTACCTCCCTGTGTTACACACTGGAGACCGTGCCAGAATCAATCCAATGAAGAACATGGCAGCAAATGGTGGAATACTTGGATCAACACCGAGGTAGAGAACTCTACGGACCAAGTGCTAGTTAGTGGGATTAGTGTAGATGGTACTTGATGGTCGGCATGGGCCTGATGGGCTGAAGGGCCTGTTTCTGTGCTGTGTGACTCTGTGAAGTACAGTGAAATCAGAGCAACTCTGACCATGACCCCACCTCAACTACTGTAGTTACACTCCCAAAAGCCCACCCAACACCCCGCTCTTACCCCTTCCTCAAACTGCCAGCTGATCTCACACCTTCACCCCCCACCTTAACCCCGGAATAACCCCAACCTTTACATGAACGTATCCCAATGCCCCAGCTTCTCCCCCCAAACTCAATGCCTCACCCTCACAGGTATGCCCCATCTCCACCACAACCCTCTCGTCTACTGTCACGTCGGAACTGCCTGAAACCTTGCTCTTGGTTTGTCACCTTTCGCCGTTTGATAAAACCGTGAGCGAATTGCTGCCTCGCGGTTGGAAGGCATGATGTGACTGAGACAGTGTTCCAACTCCTCAATGGAGTGGGGAAGTGGCAACTGCCTTCGGAAATGGAAAAGCTCGGAACAACTCAGCCACTGGAAGCCTGTCACCCAGAACAGGTCGACAGGTCCCAACATAAACCCAGCAGACATCTGGAAACCATGGAGCTACAGAGAGTGTTCTTACAACAGGTACACAGTACCCCCACACACAGACTGTACACACACACAGTACACTCACTCACAGACTGTACACACACAGTACACCCACACAGAAACTGTACACACATAGTGCACCCACACACAGACTGTATACAGATAGTACACCCACACACAGACTATACACACACAGTACACCCTCTCACAGACTGTACACACATAGTACACCCACTCACAGACTGTACGCAGACACAGTACACGCATGCACACTGTACACACACACAGTACACCCACACACAGACTGTACACACACACACACAGAGCACACCCACTCACAGACTGTACACACACACAGTACACCCACACACAGACTATAATCACACAGTACACCCTCTCACAGACTGTACACACACAGTACACCCACTCAAGACTGTACGCAGACACAGTACACGCACACACAGACTGTACACCCACACACAGACTGTACACACACACACAGACTGTACACACACACACACAGACTGTACACAGACACAGTACACCCACACACAGACTGTACACACACACACACACACACACACAGACTGTACACCCACACACAGACTGTACACACACACACACACACAGACTGTACACAGACACAGTACACCCACACACAGACTGTACAAGAATAGACTGGGTCAGCCTTGGGAACGTGGCAGTGTGGTGTGAGTTAGATGCTGGTGTACGTGCTGTAGGCTGGTGAGCCTACGTAAGTCAGCCAGTATTTAGAGTAATGGACTTAATTCATTATTACCTCGGCTGATTTTAATTTACATTTAGCATCTAACAATTAACCTGAGCAGCTGTGAAGGTGATGGAATGGGCCAGAACACCCAGAGGTCGACTGTGCCAAATTAAATAATCTGATCAGCACTCACACTTCCATGTGTCAGGCGAAGAGGAGCATACTCCGTTAACAATCAATTACAGAGGCCCGGATTATTAATTGTGGCTACAGATACCCATTCATTTAGGAATCTCTGGCTGTGGGCGCACATCAGTAAGTTCCAACTGAAGCACCACCAAGACAAAGCCCAAGCAAATTATGTTTTATTTGTAAGAACAGCAGGAGTAGGCCATTCAGCCCCTCAAGGCTGGCCTGGCATTGCAGAAGAACATGGTCCATCTTCATGCTCTGCAACATCTCCCCACACTCACACCATTCCCCTAAACCACAATTCTTTTTAATTATTTGATGATCATGTGATTTCTTTTTGTACTGAAAATCAAAACCAGCTTATGGCAGTGTTGTCCTGAGTACATAGAACACAGAGCAGTACAGCACAGGAACAGGCCCTTCTGTACCGTTGTGTCTGTACCGTACACAACACCGAATTAAACTAATTCTCTTCTGCCTGTTCACGATCCATATCCTTCCGTTCTCTGCATAGTCATGTGTCTGTCTAACAGCCTCTTAAACACCACCATCGTATCTGCCTCCACCACCACCCCGGCAGCACATTCCAGGCACCCACCACTCTCTGCGTAAAAAAACCTGCCCCACGCAGCTCCTTCAAACTTTCCCCCTCTCACTTTAAATGCATGTCCTCCAGTATTTGACATTTCTGCCCTGGGGAACAGTGCCCTAAGTGAAATGACCCAAAATGATTTGTATTACAAAATTGTATGTTTTTGCTCCTTTTTGTAAGTTTTCCAAATTCCAAACTATAGTTCTGTGGAAGGTGACCGTGTGGAGGCTGTTTGGCCTGATAGAGCCATTAAGAAAGCCTATGGGATGTTAGCTTTCATAAATCGTGGGATTGAGTTTAAGGGCCGCAAATTGATGATGCAACTTTACAAAACTCTAGTTAGACCACACTTAGAGTACTGTGTTCAGTTCTGGTCGCCTCATTATAGGAAGGATGTGGAGGCGTTGGAGAGGGTGCAGAGGAGATTTACCAGGATGCTGCCTGGATTAGAGTGTATGGAATATGAGGAGAGGCTTAAGGTGCTAGGGCTTTATTCACTGGAAAGGAGGAGGAAGAGAGGAGACATGATAGAGGTATATAAAATATTGAGAGGAATAGATAGAGTAGATAGCCAGCGCCTCCTTTCCAGGGCACCAATGCTCAAGATGAGAGGACATGGCTTTAGGGTTATGGGTGGGAGGTTCAGGGGAGATGTCAGGGGGAGGTTTTTCACCCAGAGAGTGGTTGGTGCATGGAATGCACTGCCTGGGGTGGTGGTGGAGGCAGATACATTGGACAGGTTCAAGAGTTTGTTGGATAGGCACATGGAGGAATGTGAGATAGGGGGGTATGTGGGAGGAAAGGGTTAGACAGTGTGAGGGTGGTTTGATGGACGGCACAAGATGGTGGGCCAAAGGGCCTGTTTTGTGCTGTATGGTTCTATGGTTCTATGGCCCATTACGCCTGTAGCAGCTCCTCTGTAGACACTCACCCAGAGCCCGATGAGTGCCTGGAATGCACTGCAGCAGAGCATGGTGGAGAGTTGCCAACAGCATTTGAAATGTCCAGACGAGCACTTGAATTGCCTCGGCATCGAAGGTTATGGGCCAAGTGCTGGAAGATGAGATTAATAGGAATGGGTGACCACTGGTCAGCATGCACTTGCTGGGCCAAATGGCCTGCTTCCATGCTGTGTGACTACATGACTGTATAATCCCACCCCCCTGCTCTATTCCCCAGTGTTATATCTTTTCCTTCTCGAAGCTTTTCTTCATCATTAACAGCAAACATCAGAACCTTGACCTCTCTAACAAGTCCAATACCATCAACCATTGGAACATAGAACATAGAACACTACAGCACAGTACAGGCCCTTCAGCCCACAATGTCATGCTGACATTTTATCCTGCTCTAAGATCTGTCCAACCCTTCCCTCCCACATAGCCCCCTATTTTTCTATCATTCATGTGTTTATCTAAGAGTTTCTTAAATGTCCCTAATGTATCTGCCCCCACAACCTCTGCAGGCAGTGCGTTCCACGCACCTACCACTGTCTGTGTAAAAAACTTACCCCCATACCTTCCTCCAATCACCTTAAAATTATGTCCCCTCGTGTTAGCCATTGTCGCCCTGGGAAAAAGTCTCTGACTGTCCACTCGATCTACGCCTCTTATCATCTTGTGCACCTCTATCAAACCACCTCTCATCCTCCTTCTCTCCAAAGAGAAAAGCCCTCGCTTGCTCAATCTATCCTCATAAGACATGCTCTCCAATCCAGGCAACATCCTGGTAAATCTCTTCTGCACCCTCTCTAAAGCTTGCACATCCTTCCTATAATGAGGTGACCAGAACTGAACACAATACTGCAAGTGTGGTCGGACCAGAGTTCTATAGAGCTGCAACATCACCTCGCGGCTCTTGAACTCAGTACCCTGACTAATGAAGGCCAACACAGCATACGCCTTCTTAATAACCCTATCGACCTGCGTGGCAACCTTGAGGGATCTATGGATGTGGACCCTAAGATCTCTCTGTTCCTCCACACTGATCAGAGTCCTGCTATTAACCTTTGTTAATTCTCAACATAAACTTTCTTCCATTCACTGAGCCTGTCCATCGAGGCAATGGTCCCAACCCTGAAGAAGTGACCCTCCTTTCTTAAACTGATCTTCCTCACCCCAAATCACCTCCCAAGCCCCTACACATTCACCGGTCAGCCATTAACCTGCCTTGTCCTCCCATCGCTGCCCTCTGTGGGCCATGGCCCTGAGAGAACCTTTTGGTTCACCAGAACATAAGAATTAGGAGCAGGAGTCCTCCACCTGGACCTTTGAGCCTGACATTCATTAAAGTCATGGCTGAAGTTCTATCATCAGTTCTCACCCGGACTATGCCTTCTCAGTGTGCACATTGCACCCCTCAAAATACCCTGCGCTCTCTTGGTGATGTCTTTTACCCTGGCACCAGGGAGACAACACACTGTGAGGGGGAGAGAGCACGGGAGAGAGGGGTGGTGGTGGAGGGTGGAGAGGGGGAGGGAAAGGGGGAGAGAAAGAGAGAGAGTGAGAGAGTGAAGGAGGAAAAAGAGGGAGGGGGAGAGAGAGGGAGAAGGGGAGAGAGAAGGGGAGAGGGAAAAAGAGAGAGTGTGTGTGGGAGAGAGAGAAAGGGGAGAGGGAGAGAAGGAGAGAGAGAGAAGGGGAGAGGGAGATGGAGTGAGGGAGAGAGAGAAAGGGGAGAGGGAGAGAGAGAGAGAAGGGGAGAGAGAGATGGAGTGAGGGAGAGAGAGAGAGAGAGGGACATAAAAGAGACAGTGAGAGGGTGAGAGAGACTCTGAAGCGATGGCATTGGTGGTTCTTGAAGGGTTCGTTTTGACTTGCGCTGAGTTTTAATTGGATTTTTTCTGCTCCGGTCAGTTTGTATGTGAGATAATTGAGTCCAGTCACATCAAGTAAATCACTCTAAGTTTCCAAGGGATTTAATGATATTGGGTCTGGCAAAATAAGAGGAAATGATGCAGTTTAAAGGAGTGTTCTTCTGCCTCACAAACCTGAATATGAAAAAGTGAAAGTCAGCTGATCTGTTTTTCTGAAGCAGTTTAGCAGTGTGGGAGCGGTAGGCAGGAGCCCTGCTCGGGCAGGGTGGGCTGTTCAGGAGCTGCAGCATCAGTCACACAATCAGCCTCCCCCACACAAACTGCTCCACAGCGACCCTGCCCTGTCACCTCCTTGCTTCAATCTCTGCTGCCTCACGCCAGGACCCCTCCCACAACCACGTAATAAACCGGAGCCAGAGAAGGCCATTCGGCCCCTCATGCCTGATTCATGTCTGATTCCTTCCTTCCTCCTCCCATTTAAGGCCCAAAATTTAAAATTTACAATGAAGCAAAAATCTGCAAGGTCCGGTGGCCTGTTCTGATTTTTGTGGATGTACTGACTTCAAGGTCGTTGTTCACACTGGGAATGAGTGCAGCCTCTTGGAAATAGAGGTCGGACGCACTAAAGATTCCCACTGTAGATTACCCCTAGTGTCGGTGGGTGGTAGAATCGGTAACTGTTTTATTATTGACACATGTTCCGAGACACAGTGAAAAGCTTTTGTGTGTGTACCATCCAGGCAGATCATGCCATACATAACTACATCGAGATAGTAAAAAGGAAAAGAATGCAGAGTATAGTGTTAGGAGAGAGAGAGAGAGAGAGAGGGAGAGAGAGAGAGAGAGAGAGAGAGAGAGAGAGAGAGAGAGAGAGAGAGAGAGAGAGAGAGAGAGAGAGAGAGAGAGAGAGAGAGAGAGAGAGAGAGAGAGAGAGAGAGAGAGAGAGAGAGAGAGAGAACAGACTGTAAAGAGAAAGTGTACTGTACAGATAGTGTACAGAGAAAATGCAAGCGTCACGACGAGGTGGATTGGGAGATCAAGAGTTCATTTTTTAGCGTGTGAGAGGTCTGTACAAGGGTCAGATACAAGCAGGGTAGAAGCTGTCCTTGAGTCTGGTGGCACCTGGCAGAGATAATGGGAATGCAGGGGGAACAGGTTACAGGGGAAGTTAGTGGGGGAATGGGATTGCTGTGAGACTCGATGGGCCAAGTGGCCTCTTCCTATATCATAAGGAAATATACAGTGTGAACTATGGGAACTGTGTCATTGGCACCACTGCTGTGTGCCCGTAGTCTGTACCCCTACAGCTCCCGGGGCAGCAGGCGAGAGTAGTCCGATTGGAAGTCAGTGAGCCTAGTTGTAAATGGCAGGCAGTGGAGGGAGAAAGCTCAAGGTGAGCGAAGGGGTTCGTGAGCTGTGGATTCAAAGGGAACCGGTGCTGGTCAGTGAGATCAGGGGTAGCAGTGATCCAGTTAGCAGTGAACCAGTGCTGGTCAGTGAGATCAGGGGTAGCAGTGATCCAGTTAGCAGTGAACCAGTGCTGGTCAGTGAGATCAGGGGTAGCAGTGATCCAGTTAGCAGTGAACCAGTGCTGGTCAGTGAGATCAGGGGTAGCAGTGATCCAGTTAGCAGTGAACCAGTGCTGGTCAGTGAGATCAGGGGTAGCAGTGATCCAGTTAGCAGTGAACCAGTGCTGGTCAGTGAGATCAGGGGTAGCAGTGATCCAGTTAGCAGTGAACCAGTGCTGGTCAGTGAGATCAGGGGTAGCAGTGATCCAGGGTACTTTGGGAACCCCTGGTTAACGGGGAGCCAATTAGTCAGTGAATCAAGAGCGAACAGAGAGCCGGGTCAAGCCAGCAAGCCCCAGATAAACAGAGAACCAGTGCAGGAAATCCATGGTTAACAGGAGGTACAAAAGACCAGGGGATGGGTCAAAGGTGAGCACGTGGTCAAGGAGCCGGAGACCACAGAGGGGGAACAGTGAGGGAGGGAGTCACGAAGCTCCTGTTCCATCCCCCAGTGGATCTGCTCCCCCCTCCTCCCCCGCACCTGTCCATCACTATCTCTTACCTGCATCTACCTATCACCACCCTGTGCCCACCCTGCCTCCCCTCTTTTGTCCACCTATCACTGCTCTGCTTTTCCCTCCTATATATTGGGCTTCCCCTTTTCCTATCTTCAGTCCTGAGGAAGGGTCCTGACCCGAAATGTTGACCGCCTGCTTTTCTCCACGGATGCTGCCTGGCCTGCTGAGTTCCTCCAGCATCATCGTGTTTTTCATCAAGGTTAACAGGCATCTGGTCGAGGTCAGAAACTCCTGCATGGATGGGAAAGGTTCAAAGGGAATTGGGCCAAATGTGGGCCTATAGAAATGGCTTAAGTGGACACTTTGGTCGGCATGGATGAGTTGGGCTGAAGGGCCTGTTTCCCTGCTGTATTATTCTACAACTCCATGACTAACTCAGATTAGCCAGTGCTGCTTTGAGCGGCATCCCTCAGTCCCCCTGGGGGGAGGTGCACCTCTGTCTCTGACCTCCTGCAGCCTTTCTCTGCCTGTGTGTTGCTGCCGTGCTCTCCCAACGTTCCTGCTGCATGGTGGCCTCACCCTACTGCCGATACCCCACCCGCTGAGGGGGCCACTACACCCAGTCCCAGCCAAATTACTGCCGCTCTGCCTCCACCCTCCTCAGCCATCCAGTTAACGTCCAAACACACAGATCACCGCGGTGACTGGGGTGGTGGGGGGAGGTCACACAAACCCACCGCCTCTGCCTCCCCCTCAATACCCCCACTTTGTTCCCACCTTCTGCCGGGTCTCCAGCAGCTTGTTCCCAGGACCGTCCCTCCCTCCACGCACCCACCCCTCCCTGCACTGCGCTGAGCCTGAGCGAGGAGCAGGGAATGAGACGCACTGCTCCAGAAGTAGACTGCAAACAGGGCAGAGTGAACAACCACACCCCACACTGCTGTCGAGCTGTTAACTGGGTGAGAGCTCCCGAGGCACCCTCAGTAACGACCCATGAGTGGCAGGTTAGGTCACAGGTTTAACAAATAACCAGCAGTGGCACGTTAACTGACAGCAGAGTCCCACATATAAAACACGTCAACACCCAGCGTGGTCCACCCTGGATTAACCGAGAGCACGTCCTACAAACTAAACACACACTGGTGGCGGGGGCCCCACTAACATCCCCGTGTGTGTTGGCAGGGTGGTTCGGGACTCTAGGTCTCCAGCAGTGACAGACGTGACTGCAGTGTGGGGCTAATAAATCGGAAGGGTAAATCTGCCTCACCTCCATGTCCCGGATCAGTGGAAATATTTGATGTCTCATTGAATTAGAATCACAGTGTGAAAGACAAGGCTTAAACTAATGGAAAAGAGCTCGAACAAGCAATAGCACTGATTGGACTGATATAATTAGAATAATATTATTCACTGAGTTATTAACTGGAGGGAAAATGAATGACCCATTGTGACTGAAAGAAGTGGTTCCAAATACAGCCAAAGGCACTGAGATCAGCATTTTATTTGCTTACAGAATGCTGGGCTAAACACTTTGCAATGAATTCTTCATCCTTTCCTATTCTTCCAATTTCAGTGATGATAATGAATGGTATAAAATACACACCAGCTGACCGTTAATGAGACAGCTTTTACTTGCCCTACATAGACTAATTCCTGCCTTCACAGCTTCCTAACAATCTGAAAGATTTACTTTTCAGATGGTTGTATGGGTCAGTTAGAGAGAGGGAGAGAGAGAGAGAGAAACAGAGAGAGAGTGGGGAGAGAGAGAGAGACAGAGAGTGGGGAGAGAGAGGAGGGGACAGAGGAGGAGAGAGAGAGACAGAGAGAAAGGGAGAGAGACAGACAGGGAGGGGGGGAGATAGAGAGAGGGGGGGAGAGAGATTGACAGAGAGGGGGGAGAGACAGGGGAGAGAGACAGACAGAGAGAGAGAGGGAGGAAGAGAGACAGACAGACAGAGAGAGGGATAGAGGAGTGGAAGAGAGAGAGGGGAGAGAGAGAGAGAGAGAGATTTATATTTCCGATAGTTGGATGGTTCAGTTAGAGAAAGAGAGGGGGGGGGGGGCAGAGCTGCCGGAGTAGGGGAGTGGGGACCACTGAATACTGGGGCCTGGCCCTTGTTACGTCAGGATGCTGCCCAGTGACTGGAAGCCTGATTGTGGAGACTGGAAATCAGACACCTCTGAGACTACGCCAAGGCACCCAGCATTTTTAAACCAGAAGGAAAGTGGATGCCAATAACCCAGAAACTTTCTACTTTGGGAGAACAGCCAGGAGAGCTCCAGGCTGGTCCCTGGCTCTCTGACCCTGTGCTGGAGGCCTGGAAGTGTTCAGGAAGAGGGAGGTCCTGTTCCTCACCTCTAGTGTTGGTGAGAAGTGATTGTGGAGGAGAACAAAGTCAACCTTGGCTCCCTGGACAAGGCCGCAGTGGAGATAGGATCTTAATGATCTCACCAGGGACAGTTGAGTCTGATATTGGAGGAGGCTTCCCACCTAAGTGATGGCCTGAAGAGTCAGTGAGAGAGTCGGACAGGGGGCAGTGGGACAGTGAGAGGGGGCAGTGGGGGGGCAGTGGGACAGGGGGACAGTGAGACAGGAGGCAGTGAGAGTGGGACAGTGAGACAGGGGGCGGTGAGACAGAGGGCAGTGAGACGGGGGCATTGGGATAGTGGGCAGTGGGACAGGGCAGTGAGAAGAACCAGAGATGTTTCCTCAGCTTACTTGTCCTTCTGAGATGGATGAGGTGGCTGGGAGTGTAGGGAGGTGGAGGAGAGTGGAGGGGTGTGGAGGGGTGTGGAGGGGAGTGGAGGGGAGTGGGGTGTGGAGGGGTGTGGAGGGGAGGGGAGGGGTCTGGAGGAGAGTGGAGGGGAGGTGAGGGGTGTGGAGGGGAAGGGTGGAGGGGAATGGAGGGTAGGGGAGTGGTGTGAAGGGGAGATGTGGAGGGAAGGGGAGGGGAGTGGAGATGAAGGGAGGGGAAGGGAGCGGAGGAGTGTGGAGGGGAGGGGAGGGGAGGGGAGGGGTGTGGAGGAGTGTAGAGGGGAGGGGAGGGGAGGGGTGTGGAGGAGTGTGGAGGGGAGGGGAGGGGTGTGGAGGAGTGTAGAGGGGAGGGAAGGGGAGGGGTGTCGGGGTAGGAGTGTGGGGGGAGGGGAGGGGAGGGGAGTCGGGGTAGGAGTGTGGGGGGAGTACATTTGAAACGGAGGTGTGTAGAAGTTGTTGAGGACAGTGGATGTCTGAGTGGAAGGTCCCTCATTAGAAAGTGGAGGCAGATGATGCTTGGGAGATCGGGGACTGCGCACTGTGTGGACTAGGTCAGAGGAGGATCTGAGGCCTGGGGTAGACCAGCCGTTGGGAAGGGTGGGTCAGGGTTGAGGGGATGAGTGGCCTCCCCCGCTCCTATTTTCTTTCCGCCTGTTTGATCCAGACGCTGAGCTGTGTGAGTCGCACTGGCCCCTGCCGGGACGTTGTCTGGGTCACAGTCTGACCTCCACTTCTGGTGCAGAACACCAGGGAGTGGGACCGTTGGTCAGGATCGTGTGACCTGTGGTGCTTTAGGTTGGCTTCTCATTTCATCGGTGTGGGCCCCTTGCAATTGGAGGACATTTTGTATTTTTATTTTAAATTATTGCTTTCAGTGCTGCCAGACCTGGTTTGCGCTCAGGCGCTGGGTTCTGGGGAGTTAAGCAGCCTGCCCAGGTACGTGTACATTCACATGTAGATTAGCAGAAGGAATGGCCACTCAGCCCTTCAATCATGCTTCAAGCCACCTCCACTGTGAGGTTACAAACTCAGTGACCTGAGTCAGGGAACATCAGTAGAATGTAGGGGGTGGAAATCTGAATCAAAATGCTGGGAACACTTGGCAGCTGAAGTCCCACACCACCAGGTTCAAGAACAGCTGCCATTCAGTTCTTGAAGTAGTCCGCACAACCCTAATCACTACCTCAGCATAACAACACTCTGACCACTTTGCACCACAATGCACTTTATTTTGTTTTGTTCTTTCTCGTATAATTTTGTATAATTTATCCTTAACATGTTTTTCTTGTGAATGTTGTGTCTCTGACGCTATGTGCCTGTGATGCTGCTGCAAGTAAGTTTTTCATTGCACTTGTGCATACATGTACATAGAACATAGAACATTACAGCACAGTACAGGCCCTTCAGCCCACAATGTTGTGCCAACATTTTATCCTGTTCTAATATCTATCGAACCCTTCCCTCCCACATAGCCCTCCATTTCTCTGTCATTCATGTGGCTATCTAGGAGTCTCTTAAATGTCCCTAACGTATCTGTCCCCACGACATCTGCTGGCAGTGCGTTCCACGCACCCACCACTCTCTGTGTAAAAAAACTTACCCCTGACATCACCCTTGTACCTTCCTCCAATCACCTTAAAATTATGTCCCTTCATGTTAGCCATTTTCGCCCTGGGAAAAAGTCTCTGACTGTCCACTCGATCTATGCCTCTTATCATCTTGTACACCTCTATCAAACCACCTCTCATCCTCCTTCTCTCCAAAGAGAAAAGCCCTAGCTTGCTTAACCTATCCTCATAAGTCATGCTCTCCAATCCAGGCAGCATCCTGGTAAATCTCCTCTGCACCCGCTCTAAAGCTTCCACATCCTTCTTATAATGAGGCGACCAGAACTGAACACAATACCCCAAGTGTGGTCTAACCAGAATTGTGCGTATGAAAATAAACTCAACTTTGACTTTGACTTTGAGGTCAGGCAGCGTCTGTGGAAAGAGAAACAGATTTGACGTTTCAGCTCAGAGACCCTTAGAGCTTTAGCAACGCACACAAGATGCTGGAGGAACTCAGCAGGTCAGGCAGCATCTATGGAGGGAAATGAACAGTCGACATTTTGGGTCAAGGCCCTTCATCAGGACTGGAAAGGAAGAGGGCAGAAGCCAGAATAAAAGGGGAGGGGGACGAGGAGGGGGAGGAGCACAAGCTGGCAGGTGGTAGGTGAGTCCAGGTGAGAGGGGGGAAGGTAGGTGGGTGGGGGAAGGGGTTAAGAGGGAACGATGTGAGAAGCTGCGGGGTGATCGGTGGAAGAGGCAAAGGGCTGAAGGAGGAGGAATCTGACAGGAGAGGACAGTGGACCCTGGAATAAAGGGAAGGAGGTGGGCAGATCGTGAGGGTGGGGGAGGGGAAGGAGAAGGGGAAGGGGCCACGGGAATGAGGGAAAACAAACTTCGAACTCTGTCAGAACCAGTTCTCATGAATGGTCTTTAACCTGAAGCAGTAACTCTGTTTCTCTCTCCACAGACGCTGCCTGACCTTCTGTGTGTTTCCAGCATTTTGTGTCTTGTACATTATGGAGTGAGCTTCACGTCCTCCCGGTCTTTAAACGAATGATAACACTGACCACCACAGGCAGCTGTTCCTTTGGATTCTCGCCTGGTCCAACCCAGAACATTGCAGAACACACTCAGCAAGAGCAGGTAGCCAGAGAAAGCAGAGGAGTGTGTACAGCACATGAGAGGCTGGTGCAGAACGTTCAGTGGAAGCAGCTGATTGGGGCTGACAGATTTAGAGCATTGCAATGATCCTGCAAAACACATTAAAAATAGGATCACTGACAGCAGTGCTGATGCCTGTCTCTCAAGGCTGCTGAAGACTCTCATTTACATAACGCTGGAGACCTTGTTTCTCCCTTACGGTTGCACAGTATATTATTCAAAATCAGAATTAAGCAAACAGAAGCACAAATATCGATCAGCACAGAGGCACCTTCTCCAGGATTGCTGTAAATCGCAGCGTATCAGGGGCCGATCCTGTCAGTTCTCTCAAAAGCAATTGCACACATTTCATCAGTTCCTAAGTCTTGAGAATTGATTTGCTTCTCAAGCAGGTTGTGTTTCAGGTTAAGTGACACACTGAAGTGAACAGCCTGTCTAATCCTCCATCACAATGCAACTAGGTCTCGTACCTGCCGCTGTTGGGTTTTACGCTGTCGGCCGCGTTTCAGATTGGAAAATGGAGCCCTTTCCAGTACAGAGACGAGGGCAAGTTCACATGATCAAGTGTGGGGCCATTACGGAGGAAGAGTTGGGAGGTGCGAATGGAGGGGGCAGTGCGTGCGTAAGGGAAAAGGTCAGTGGGGATGGTGGGTGGAGAGTGAGTGGGGAGGGAGTGAGTGTGGGGGAGGTGCCAGAGTGAGGAGGGGGTGGGTGTGGGGAGGATGTAAGAGTCATTGATTTTCAGGATCTGGGCATTGTTGGAAAGGGCCCATCCCTCACTGCCCCCGAGAAGTTGGGGGTGAGCCGCCTCCTTACACCACTGCAGTCCATCTGGTGAGGGTGCTCCCACAGTGCTGTTGGGGAGGGAGCTCCAGGATTTGGACCCAGTGATGGTGAAGGACCGGTGCTATATTTCCAAGTCAGGATGGTGCGTGGCTTGGAGGGGGGTACTCCCACTCACCTGAGCCCTTGTCCTTTGTGGGAGGTGCTGTCAGAGTAACCTGGGCAACTAATGCATTCTGTAGATGGCACACAGTGCAGGTCAGAGCTGGCTACCCTGTAGGGAAGGGAATAAATGGTTACAATAGTGGACGTGGCACCAACCAAGCAGTCTGCAATGCCAGGCATGGTGATGAGCTTGTTGACGCTTGCTGGAGCAGCACTCATTCTGGCAAGTGAGCCTTCCGTCACACTCCTGATGTGGGCCCTGCAAATGGTGAGAAGTTGTCGATGCATCTACCACGGGAACCCTCAGCCTCTGACCTGCTCTTGTAGCCACAATATTAATGGGTTGGTTCAGATGAATCTCCAGTCAATGGCCGTAGAATCACAAGGCTGTACAGCACAGAAACAGGCCCTTTGGCCCACCAGGTCTATGCTGACCCTCATGCCTGTATTAATTCCATGTAACTCTGTGCCCTGCTCATTCAAGTTCCTGTCCAAATACCTATTCAATGTTGTTACTGTTCCTGCCCCCACCACCTCCTCTGGCAGCTCATTCCACTGACTAGCTACTCTTTGTGTGAAACATTTACCCCTCAGATCCCCTTTAAACCTCCTCCTTCTCACCTTAAATCTTTGCCCTCTGGTTTTAGACACCCCTACCATGGGAAACAGACTCCAGCTATCTCCCCTATCTATACCTCTCATCATTTTATATATCTCTATCATCTTGTCAGCCTCAATCGATGCAGAGAAAACAGTCCCAGCCTATCCAGTCTCTCCTGATTACTCCAGCCCTCCAGTCCCAGCAACATCCTTGTGAATCTTTCCTGCTCCCTCTCCAGCTTAATCACATCCTCCCTGTTGTGTGGTGACCAGAACTGCGCACAATATTTCAGGTGTGGCCTAACCAACATTTTGTACAATTGTAACACAACGTCCCAAATCTTATACTTAGTGCCTTGGCTGATGAAGGCAAATGTGTCATATGCCTTCTTGACCACTCTGTCTACCTGCATTCTCACTTTCAGGGAACCATGTACCACAAGGCCTTTCTGTTCAACAACTGTCCCCAGAGCCCTGCCATTCACTCTGTAAACCCTGCCCGGGTTTATCTTCCCAAAATGCAATACTTTACACTTGCCTGAGTTAAATTGCATCTGCCAGTCCTCTGCCCACTTTCCCAGTTGATCTATATCTTCTTGTAATCTCGGACAACCTTCTTCACTGTCCACCACCCCACCAGTTTTGGTGTCGTCTGCACTAGTGGGCAATGATAGTGTTGTTGAATGTCATGGGTGGGTGGTTAGATCCCCTCCTGTTGGAGATGGTCATTGCCTTGCACTTCTGTGGCACAAATCTTACTTGCAAATGATCAGTCCATGTCTCAATATGGTCTACGGGGTGGGGATTGGAGGGAGAGGGAGTGGGGATTGGAGGGAGAGGGAGTGGGGATTGGGGAGAGGCAGAGTGGGGATAGGGAGAGAGGGTGGGTGTGGAGATAGAGAGTGGGGATTGGGGGAGAGTGGGAGTTGGGGAGAGAGTGCGTGTGGAGGGAAAGTGGATGTTGGGGGAGAGTAGGGGCTGGGGAGAGATGTGGGGGAGAGTGTGGGGAATGGGGAGAGAGTGGGGATTGGGGAGAAATGGGGGGTTGGGGGAGAGAGTTGGGGGAGGGAGTGGGCAGAAGGTGAAAAGGCAGAGAGAGGTGGTGGGTACTGAGAATGCAATGACTCTCTTCAGGGAGATGGTTCATCGCTCACTCACCATTCCTTAGTTGATGATGACTTACTTCTACGTTTCAGTGGGTTCAGTGGCTGATGAGGGCAATGTAGGAACTGCAGACTCTTCTATAGATGGGGAGGAGGGGGCTGAGGTGGGGTGAGGGTGTAAGTGGGTAGTTGGAGGGGTGATGCGTTCCCAACATCATTCTGCTCCTGATGCAGAACTTTAAGATCCCCATTCCTCAAGGCTGCTTCTCCAGTCTGTGCAGAACCTGGGCAAGGTACTTCGAGGGGTTACTGAGATGTTGCATATTTTCATGGAGGCTCAGAGAATGTCTTTGAACCATTCACCTGCCTGGTTATTTGTTTCAGGAGTCTGATATGACCCATGTGCCATACCCAGTGGAACTGGCTGAGTGTAACTAAGGCCTCGATGCCGAGGACATTGGCCTTGAGGAGAATGCTGGCACTGGTTTCTGGTGAATTTAGAGGATTTTTCAATCTTCCTTATATTTTGACCTGCCTGTTGTATATCGTCTGTGTATCAGGAGGGCAGGCTCACTGCTAGCTGGAGACCACAAGCTTTGTGCCAGGCTTGAGGTCTTCATCTTCAAAACCACCCCCCACCCCCTTTTCCCCAGACAGCCAACGACTGTGCTGGTTCACCGCAGGAGATTGGGAATTGGATCATCGATGTCTGATTGACCCAGAAGATGGGAAGTGGTTCAAGTTCAAGTTTATTATCATGGATATACATACCCAGGATATAAATGCCATGAAAATTAGCGTTTTGAAGCAGCAGCACAGTACTTCGATGTTCTGGTCAATTGTGTAGCCCAGTGTTTTAGAATGTAGAGCATATCTGCTTAACCACATACTGAACCCCAGCGTGTGTGCGTGTCCCACTGCCATAGAACACTGAGGTTCTGAGTGCAGTACATTGCAGTGTGCCCCAATGCAGTTTATGCCCAGTGCATTACAGTGTGTGCTCCAGTGCCATTGTGACCTGTGAATGCTGAAGTGCCATAGGTTGCAATGTTTTCCCCAGTGCCATAAGTGCATAACCCCCAATGTGGTAAAACCCCCAAGCACCGCACATTTCAGAGTGTGTCCAGTACCACAGTGAGCAGTGTGCTGCAGTGCAGTGTGTGCCTCAGAACCGTAGATTGCAAAGTGTGGCCCAGTGCCCTACAGTGCAGTGTGTAGGTGCCAGAGAAAACAGAGTGTCCCCCAGTGTGGTGGACTGCGGTGCATGCCTCCGCTTCCCTTCAGGTCAGTGTAGCAATAGGTTAAAATGCAAAAAAGTTCATTAGACACAGAGGACATTCCAATGTGTTGTTAGGGAATTATTGACATTGCTCCCAATGTGCCTTAGCGTATCAGCAATGTTTCATTTGATGCTGGTAGTTAGGACTTTATTCCTTGGAGCATAGGAGACTTTATAGTGGTGTATAAAATTTTCAGGGGCATAGGTAGGGTGAATACACAGTTTTTTTCCCATAGAAAGGGAATCAAAAGCTGGAGGGCATAGGTTTAAAGTGAGAGGGGAGAGATTTAAAAGGGACAACTTCTTCACACAGAGGGTGGTGCGTGTATGGAACGAGCTGCCAGAGGAAGTGGTTGGGGCGGGTACAATAACGACATTTAAACAACACTTGGACAGACATGGATAAGAAAGGGATATGGGCCAAATGCGGGCAAATGGGACGAGATGGGCATCTTGGTCGGCATGGACAAGTTGGGCCGAAGGGCCTGTTTCAATGCTGTATGACCCTCCAAGTTCCCAGGTGGGAACAGAAGTAACATTGGAAATGGCAGGACAGAGACACCAATGAGGTGGAGTGAGGGTACAGGGTTCTGGCTTGAAGTTGGTGGGAGCTCTGCAAAGTGGTTTGTGTCATAATGAGACGCGGGGCTTGTCATGAAACTGGCAACACTAAAGTGGAGAGCTCATACTGCTTGCAGCCAGCTCATGCAGGGCTTCGGCTGAGAGACAGCTTCAGCCTACAAGCCTTCTCAAAGGCTGGGCTAATGCAAGACGCAGTGCCTGCAAATTATTCTCCAGGGAACATACCAAGTTTATTCACAGATTGTTGGCAGCAAGCTTCATTTTAATTTAAACAATTCTCAATACAGTTGAGATTTACAGTAAAATACTGATAATGTGCGATATGATTGTTCAGAATCTCAATGGTTCTGCAACAGGCTCACTGGGTTATACTTGCCGGATTTGCCCTCATCACTGGCTCTTGTTCCAGCTGCCCACAACACCAGACCCTGTCTCCAGCACCCCCCAAACACCAGGCCCTGGTTCCAGCTCCATCCCCCCGACACCAGGCCCTGGTTCCAGCTCCATCCCCCCGACACCAGGCCCTGGTACCTGCTCAATCCCCAGCACCAGGCCCTGGTTACTGCTTCCCACCAACACCAGGCCTGGATCCTGCTCACCCCAACACCAGGCCCTGGTTCCTGCTCCCCCCACAGCGGGATCTTGTTCCTTTTCCTCCCCAACACCAGGACCTGGTTCCTGCTGTCCCTCAACACAAGGATTGGTTCCTGATCTCCCCAACACTGGTCCTTGGTCCTCACCCCCCCCTCAAAACCAGGGCCTGGTTACTGCACCCCCTCACAGGTTCCTGCTCCCCATCGACACCAGGCCTGGTTCCTGGTCTCCCCAACACCAGGCCCTGGTTCCTACTCTTCTCAACATAAGGCTTGGTTCCTGATCTCCTCAACACCACGCCTTGGTCCTTCCACACTCCCCAAAACCAGGCCCCAGTTACTGCATCCCCCCCGACACCCGGCCCTAGTTCCTGATCTCCCAAACACCAGAACCTGGTTCCTGCACTCCCATTCAATGCATGAGAATCCCAGTTGCCGAGCTCCCACAGAGTTATAGAGTCATACAGAAATGGGTCATTCGGCCCACTGCATTCATGCCGTCCTTTTTGCTCATCTGCACCGATCCCATTTGCCTGCATCAGGACTGTATGATTCTGTATCCTTGCCATTTAAATGTCTGTCTAAATGTCTCTTCAACACAGTGAGTGCACCACCCCCTCTGGCAGTGTGTTCCAGTTATCCACTCTCAGTGCAAAACAGAATAACCCCTCAGGTCTCCTTTAAAGTCCTTCCTCCCACTTTAAACCCAGGCCCTCTTGGTTTTGACTTGCCTGGCATTGGAAAATTATTTTGATACCTCTGGGAGGTCACCCCTCAGCCTCCTTCGCTCCAGGGAAAACAAGCCCAGCCTGCCCACTCTCTCCCTGTAACTAAAGCCCTCCAATCCAGGCAACATCCTGGTGAATCTCCTCTGTGCTCTCTCCAGCACAACCACTTCCTTCCTACCGTGTGCTGACCAGAACTGCACACGGTGCTCCAAGTGCGATTTAACCAGCGGTTTACAAAGTCGCAACATAGCATTCCAACTCCAAATTATGAAGGCCAAGCATACCATATGCCTTCTGCACCACCCTATCCACCTGTGCTGCTACTTTCAGGGATCTGTGGACTTGGACCCCAAGGTCCCTGTTCACCAACATTCCTTAGTGCCTTACTGTATGTGTCCTACCCCTCTCTGACTTCCCAAAATGCATCACCTCCCACTTTTCAGGATTAAACCCCATTGCCAACGATCTGCTCAACATCCCATTTGATCTATATCCTGCTTCAGCCTTCGACAACCTTCCTCACAACACCACCAATTTTTGTGTCATCCAGAAACATACTAATCTTATATTCACATCCAAGTCGTTGATATATTTCACAAGGTCCCAGCACCGATCCCCGCAATACACAAAAAGTCACAGAATTCCAGTCAGAAGAACATCATTCCACCTCACCCCTCTGTCTCCTACCACCAATTTACACCTCCATCAACTTGGCCTCCAGTTCTTGTGATTTCTTTAAACTGATCAATGCCCCATTTCCTTTGCTCCTTTCAAGCTCAATGGAAAAATTATTATAGCACTGTGTTATATTGAAAATCTGTGAATTAAAAGTAGGTTAGGGTTTCAACAATAACACAAGAATGAACATCCAGCTTAGTCAATTACATTTCACATCATTGGATGGATCCATCCTTGCACAGATTTGCTTAGATTTTTCCTTTGGCTGAGTGTGAGCAGGCACACAATCCCTCTCCCTCCTCTGGCAACATCTAGGGTCACAGCACTCTCCATTCAACTTTTACTTCTTTCTCACAGCTCCTGGTGCACTCTCCTCTGCACTGGGGAGTCACAGAGTACAGAAACAGGCCCTTTGGCCCAACAAATCCGTGCTGACAGTCAAAGACCCATTTACACCAATCCTTGATTTATCCCATTTTTATTTTTCCCATTTTCCCATCAACTCCCCTAGATTCTAACACTGATCCACACACTAGTGGCAACTTGGTGTCCAATTAACCAACCACTCAAAATCAGGGGGAACCAACTCAGTTACAGCGAGAATGTGTCAACTCCACATGGATAACACTGGAGGTCAGGATTGAACCTGGGTTGTTGGAGAAGTGAGCAACAGATCTACCAGTTGTGTCACTGTTTTGTCCCTGACACCAAGTCACATTGCACAAGCTCCTTTCGGACACTTTCAGTGACTCTGCAAGCAGGATCCTGAGCTCCCTGTTGCTCCAGCTCCCGACCTCTGACCCACACCCACCCTCAACCTTCTGTTGTCTCAGTGAAGCTCACTGCGAGCTCCAGAAACAACACAAAATTGACTGACATTGACTGACGAGTGAGCAGGACATGCACACATTCACTGTTTGGATAGCTGCAGGTCTCTCTCCAGAGAGATTCCTCCTCAGTGGCTGGTCCTGAGGGGGTACTAGACTCTCCGGCATTAACTTGTCAGCCCTTCTCAGGACTGAGTGTCTCTCCTTTCTCAGAACTACTGTGAGTTTAGACTATCCTACTTCATAACACAGCCTGCCTCATTCCACCCTCTGAATCCACACTGGACTGACTCCAGGACCAGTCTCCTTTCGGCAAGGAGACCATACACGGTGCTCCGAACGTCATCCCTCCAAAGACTTGGAGAACCTCAGCAAGGCTTCCTCACTTTTAAGCTTCAACCTCCTCAATGAACACAATTTGCCTTCCTAATTGGTGGTTATGCATTTACTTATTGTGCCTCATGGACAGTGCACCAAGCTCTCTGGACACCAAGACTTACTAAAGGGTATGCTGTTTATTCACCCCTCCCACCAAAGTGAACAGCACTGCACCTTCGCACGTGGTCTATCTTCTTACCCACTCACTCACCTTGTACTTCCCAACACAGAGTCATCTTCCCTGCAGTTCATTCAGCTCTGAATCATCATCAAACTGGCACTGTCTTTCCATCCAACCAAGAAAATAATCCATATCTAGCTGAGAGCTCCATACTGAACCAAGGGGGCACCTCACCGTTAATGGTCCACCATCAGGGGACATGGTCCAAATCCAGATGACTCCCTCACCTAAGGGGCACGCCTGCCTCTTGACTCGAGCTATCCAGCTCCCACTCCCTAATGTGTCGGAACATCTGCATCTCAGATTCCAGTCCAACAATGCTGAGCCACGATTCCCTGAGGTCAGGCACTCCACACGGAGAGGTTGCTCGGTGACCTGATCTCCAGCAAGGTCACAACCTTCAGCTCTCACCCTGCCATCCCTATCAAATCTTTCTTTATATATTTATGTTAGCTATAGTTTCTGCTGACTGAGAGAGCTTTTTAACAAATTAGTTTATCCATTAATAGCTCTTTTGTCTCCTTAATTTACCTGTTAGGGGCAGTCAGTATACATTAATTAGGGGCAGGTCATGTTTGACTAACCAGATTGAATTTTTTGAGGCGATAACAAGGTGGGGCGGTGAGAGTGGTGCGTTTGATGCAGTGGGTGTGCATTTCAGCAAGGCATTTGACAAGGTGCCATGTGGCAGGCCAGTCAAAGAAACATATGTAAATGTCCATGGGGCCCAAGGGAAAGTGACAAATTGGTTCCGTGAAGAAAGCAACTGGGAGGCTGTTGCCAATGGAGTTTGCAGTTGAGACAAAACTTGGCTGTGTAGTTGACAGTGAGGAGGAAAACTTTAGACTGCAGAGAAACAAGATAGTCAGTTGGATAGAAAACGAAATTTAAGCTAGAAAGGTCATGCTTAAAGAGAGGTAGAACAATGCAAGGGAGTGTACAAGAAATGGTACGAAATCAAGAGATGTGGAGGAGGAGACGGACCTTGGATTGTCGGTCCACAGATCCTCGCATGAAGCATGACATGTCAATAAGGGCATACAGGATAGTTTCCTTTATTAAGTGAGACACTGAGTATAAGGACTGGGAGGTTATGCTGGAACTGTATGCACGTCACACCAGTTAAACACATCCTGAGCACTGCGTACAGTTCTAGTCACCAGGTTACAGGAAAGATGTGATTGCACTGGAGAAGGTGCGGAGGAGATTTGTAAAGACACTGCCAGGCCTGTGACATTGTAGCTGCGAGGAAAGATTGAAGAGGATGAGGTTATTTGGAACCAAGTGGACACTTAATTGAGATGTATAAAACTGTGAATAAAGTAAATAAGAAGGTCCTAATTCCATCAGCAGAAGGGTCAAAGCCAAGGGCAGAGATTTAAAATATTTGGCACTAGATAGACTAAACGTGCACTCATTCACAGTGTCAACTCTGGGATAAGAGGGGAGATGAAATTTTTATTCATCCAGACAACAGTGGGGTCTGAAACTCACTGTCTGAAAGGTGTTGGAGACAGAAACGCTCATCACATGTGTACAGAGGTGGGACATGTTCTTGTAGATCCATGACCTTCAGGGCTGTGGACCAGGCATGGGAAGGTGGGATTTGGGTGGGGAGCTCCTACTCAACCAGCACAGAAACAATGGCTAGAAGACCTCTGTCTGTGTCATAAATTTCATACATATTTCATATCTATAATCATACAGCACAGAATTGGAACTGGAATTGGTTTATTATTGTCACATGTACCGAGCTACAGTGAAAAACTTGTCTTGCACACCATTCATACAGATGAATTTATTACATAATGCATTGAGTTAGTTCAGGGTAAAACAATACAGAATGCAGAATATAATGTCAGAGCTATATAGGAAGTACAGTGCAGGCAGACAATAAGGTGCAAGGTCATAAAGACGTAGATTGTGAGTCCATCTTATTGGACTCAGGAACCGTTCAATAGTCTTATAACAGCGGGATAGAAGCTGACCTTGAGCCTGGTGGTACGTGCTTTCAGGCTTTTGTATCTACTGCCTGATGGGCGAGGGGAGAAGAGAGCATGTCCGGGGTGGGTGGTGGTCTTTGATTATGCTGGCTGCTTTACTGAGGCAGCGAGAGGTATAGACAAGAGTTCATGGAGGGGAGGCTTGTTTCCATGATGCACTGAGCTGTATCCACAACTCTCTGCAATTTCTTGCGGTCCCAGGCAGACCAACTGCCATACCAAGCTGTGATGCATCCAGATAGGATGTTTTCTATGTCGCATTGATAAAAGTTGGTGAGTGTCAAAGGGGACATGCCTAATTTCTTTAGCCTCCTGAGGAAGTAGAGGCGCTGGTGAGCTTTCTTGTCCATAGCATCTATGTGGTTGGACCAGGACAGGTTATTGATGATTGGTGAAACAGACTCTTCGGCCCACTATATCCATACCAACCTCTACACTAATCCCACTTGCCTGATGAGGACCGTACCCTTCTATACCTTACCTCTTTAAGTGCCTGTCTAAATGTGTCTTAAACATAGTGATTGTATCTGACTCCACCACCTCCTCTGGCAGCATGTTCCAGATATCAACCACTCTCTGTGTAAAAAAATTACCCCTCAGATCCTCTTTAAAACTCTTTTCTCTCACCTTAAACCTATGCCCTCTTGTTTTTGATATACTAGTCTGTGGAAGATTCTTTTTCAAAAAAGGACAGATTTGTTCTGAACACAAGGCAAAATTTTGAATACTTAGAACCAAAACCTAACAAAAACTATCCAATAACTGGATGCTCAAAGCAGCCTCACTTTCCCTTCCACCAACCAACCACACTCCTCTTCAAACGCCAGTCTGTGAACTAGCAAAACCCATTTACTTTTGCAAACTATTAAGCAACCCCAAGTTAGCGATGGGCTGATTAGCAGTTATCACCAATGAATTCAGGAAACCACCTACAGATAACTAGCTGATTAACAGTAAAATACCCCCACCAGGCAGGATATTAACTAGACTTAAACTTAATGAAACTAGAGTTAGGTGTTTACTGCAACCACACTGACAATACCATAACCATCTTGTGGCCAGGCACACTCACATTACCAACAGTACCCAAACAACCAGCTGGGAGACTTTGGAACAAAGGGGGTGAGGGGACTCGAGGTGTACAAGATGACGGGAGGCCAGGACAGGGTGAACAGTGAGGAAATATTCCCCTCCAGCCGAGAGGTCAGCTGCTCAGTGTCAGGATTAAGTTAATTAACAGAAAGAGTATGGGGGTGTGGGGGGGGGGGGTGGGTGGAAGGGAGGGTGTGGAGCAGTTGAGAAAAAGTAAATCATTCAACGAGTGTTGGGAGTTTGGAACTTGCTGCCGGATGTGGAATTGGAGGGAGACACCATGTGCATTGATGTCAGTACCTGGAAGCATCCTTCATGTGTGACAACCCGCAGATCTAGGGAACAAGAGCAGGAGAATGCAATTAACCTGAAGTCCAACATAGAAATCATGGGGTCAATGTACTCCTTCTGTGCCATGAACCGCTATGATTCTTGTACATCCAAAGTGTCAAAGCCTTTCCTGACAACACACTCACAGGCAAACCCCCCTGTAATGCACAGTCACAGTGACAAAAACCCCAACAACATGCAGTCACTCAGACTGAAAATACACATTCACAATTTGCAAACAGCCCCAGACAACACACATTCACAGTGACAAAATACCCCAGGAACACACATTCACAGTATGAAAACCCACCCTAACAACAAACACTCATTACCAAGAAACTCTCTGACAGCACAAAATATCCCCTGACAACAGACATTCAAAACGCCTGACAATTCATGTTAACAGTGTCGAATCACCCTGACAATAAATATTCACGAGAAACACCCTTGATGGACATTCACAGTGTTAAAGCATCACTGCCAACTTGCATTCACAGTGCAGATACATCTGAGAGCCCTTATTCACATCTTCAAAGCATGCACTAATAATACAAATTAACAGTGCCAAAGTGACCCTGTCAACATTCATTGACAGTCAGACACCCACCAACATGCATTCACAAAATTCATGGTATCCAAAAACACACACTTACATAGTGGGCAAAGTACATCTAGAGTGTCACAACACTCACTGACATCACAATTCAAGGGGTCAATACAACCCCTGACAACACACATTGTCAGTGTCAAAACAACCACTGTTAACTGTCATTCACTAACTGACAACAGTCACAGTGCCCTGACAACACATACTGTCTGTGTTAAAACTCGCCCTCACGATTTACATTTACTGCTCCAGACCACCCCACTTCAGCACACACAGTGTCAAGGCGTGCCCTGACAATGCACATTCAAAGTGTCAAAACCCTGCATGAACAACTTAAATTCACATTCAGCACACCCGGTGACAACACAGTCAAATCTCTGCATGACATTGCATATTCACAGTAACAGCACCTCCTGACAACATCATTTCACGGTGTCAATGTACACACAAGAACACACATACACAGCTTCAGAATAACACCTTTCAACACACTTTCTTCCCCTGACAACACATAGTCACAGCATCAAAACACACCCTGACAAGTTGCATTCACAGTTTCAAAACATACCCTGACAACACACTTTGCCTGTGTTATAATGCCCCTGATAATGCACATTGACAGTGTTAAAACAGCCCCTGAAAAAAACACATTTTCACATCAAAACACCCCACCATCAGCACGTATCCACAGGGGCAAACATTCATGGTGACAAAACAACTTCAGTGTCAAAACAGACCATGTCAACAACATCCACAAATTCAAAATCCTCGCTGATAACTCACATTCACAGGGGCAAAACCCCTCCAGATAAAAGAAGTTTGGTGTCAAGACAGTCATTGACTATAGACATTCACAGTCTCAGTGCATTCTGACAACACTCATTGACAGCGATGAAACCACTCCTTCCAAAACAGTGTCCAAACAACTGCTAACAGCAGTCATTCAGAGTGTCAAAGCACTGACTGGCAACACACATTCACATGTCAAAACAACCACTGACGACATACTTCAATGTGTCAAAAACCCTCCTGACAACAAACATTAACAGCATTAAAACACACCTGACAGTCTACATTCAGAGCCCCAAAACAGCCCTTAACAACACACATTCGCTGATTAAATATACTCCTTAACACCCTTTCACAGTATCAAAATACCTCCAGACAACACACATTCTGAGTGTCAAAACGCTCCCTGAGGATATTCACATTGTTAAAACACCTATTAATGACACATGTTAACAGTGGCAAATCATGATGAACAACATACATTCTCACTGTCAAAATACCCCCCAAACAACACATAGTTACAGTCAAAACTCCTCCTGATGATAAACATTCACAATGTCAACACAGACCTGTCAACATACAGTCTTAATACCATAACCCACAGTGACAATGATACTCACAGTGTTAATAACAGCCCTTGACAACACACACTTACAGATCAAGACCTCTCCTACTGGCAAACATTACAATGTCAAAACAGGCCAAGACAACACACATTCACAGGGTCAAAACACCTCCCAGCAACACAGTGACATTATCAAAACACCTCAAAAACATGCATTCAGTGCCAAAACACCCTGTGACAGCACACTTTCTAGTGTCAAAGCCCACTTGCCCTCAAGGTCAAATACTCCCACCAACAACACATACTCACAGTGCCATTCTGGCCCGGAGATAATTCATATGCACAATCGTCTCAAGGTTATACATGATATGGAGCATCCTCACCTGCTGGCAGCTGAGAGAGGAAGTGGTTGAGTGATTTGCCATAATCTTCCCATCCCCACTAAATGCAGGAGAAGTGTGGGGAGCTGAAGATGGTCAGGATGTGCCCAGCAAACACAGGCTGGTCAGTCCAGGGGGAGCATAGAACCATAGAACGCTACAGCACAGAAAACAGGCCATTCGGCCCTTCTAGTCTGTGCCAAAATGTTATTCCACTAGTCCCATTTACCTGCACCCAGTCCATAACCCTCCAGACCACTCCCGTCCATGTATCTATCCAATTTATTCTTATAACTTAAGAGTAAGCCCGTATTTTCTACATCAGATGGCAGCCCGTTCCACACTCCCACCACTCTTTGAGTGAAGAAGTTCCCCAAATGTTCCCCCTAAACCTTTCCCCTTTCACCCTAAAGCCATGTCCTCCCGTACTTATCTCTCCTAATCTAGGTGGAAAGAGCCTACTCCCATTAACCCTGTCTATACCCTTCATAATTTTGTAAACCTCTATCAAATCTCCCCTCATTCTTCTGCGCTCCAAGGAATAAAGTCCTAACCTGTTCGCTTTCCCTGTAACTCAACTCCTGAAGACCTGGCAATGTTCTAGTAAATCTCCTCTGCACTCTTTCAATCTTACTGATATCCTTCCTATAGTTAGGTGACCAGAACTGCACACAATACTCCAAATTTGGCCTCACCAATGTTTTATACAACCTCACCACAACCTCCCAACTCCTATACTCAATACTTTGATTTATGAATGCCAGGATGCCAAAATTCTTCTTTACAACCCTGTCTACCTGCGACGCCACTTTCAGGGAATTATGTATCTGAACTCCCAGATCCCTTTGTTCCTCCACACTCCTCAGTGCCCTACCATTTACTGTGTATGTCCTCCCTTGATTTGTCCTTCCCAAATGTAACACCTCACACTTGTCTGCACTTACAGAAAAATAACCGGGGCCACCATAAACCGACACATGGAGATGTTTGAGTTGATACTGAGAGACACAACAGATTTATAAAAGGAAAATGGTGTTTGAGTAACCTGAGTGAAATTTGTTGCTGAGGTAACATAGAAGGTTGATGTAGATGTGGCCTCCACAGCCCTTCTGGATGGACAATTCCAACACAAGGGGAAACAGAATCTTTTCCCCAGGGTAGAAATGTCAAGTACTAAAGGACATGCATTTAAGGTGAGAGGGGGAAAGTTGAAAGGAGATGTGCGGGGCAAGTTTTTTTTTTACACAGAGAGTGGTGGCTGCTGGAAAGGGCTGCCAGCGGTGGTGGTGGAGGCGGATACGATCGAGGTGTTTTAAGAGGCTGTCAGACAGACACATGAATGTGCAGGGAGTGGAGGGATGTGGATCATGTGCAGGCAGAAGGGAATTAGTTTAATTCGGCATCATGTTCAGCACAGACATTGTGGGCTGAAGGGCCTGTTCCTGTGCTGGACTGTTCTATGTTCTGTGTTCATCTCCCTCGAGTGAAGAAATTTCCCCTCATCTCAGTCCCTAATATCCTACCCCTTATTCTGAGACTGTGCCTCCTGGTCCAAGACCCTGAGCCAGAAGTAACTCCTTCCCTGCACCCGGCTTGTCAAGCCCTGTAATGATTTTGTCCTGTAATAATAAGATCTCCTCTAATACCTGAACATCTTAATAATGACACAGATGGGGGCCATTCACACCATCGGGAGTATGTCAGCTCCCCGGGAGCAATCCCTTTAATCCCATCTCCCCTCCTTGTTTCCATGTACAATTTATTGACTTTCACACATACCTGTCAACTCTACTCTGAGTTTTGTTTGCATTAACCTGCACATGGAGCAATTTTCAGTGGCCAATTAATGCAGCAGCACATTGTTAGGGTGTAGGAGAAAGGACCACCTGAGAGCGACCCACGTGGTCACCATGTGCACCAGAGGTCAGCGTTGAACCAGGGCCACTGGACCTTTGAGGCAGCAGCATTAACTGCTGCACCACTGTGCCCTCCGTAGGTGTTGTCTACCCAACCACTGCTCAGATAGGAAACCCTGCCGTCTGTGCAACTGGCACAGTGAGTCCTCGCTGCCCTCCCTCCATGGCAAGCGCATCCTTTCTCGGGTCAGGAGACAAACCGATACACAGTACTGCAGGTACAGTCTCACCAAGGCCCTACACAATCTGTATTCAAATCCTCTTGTACAAAAGTCAACATACCATTTGCCTTACTGTATCTGCAAATTAGCATTGAGTGATACGTGGACTAGCACACCCAGATCCCTTTGAACATCTACATGATCCAGTTCCTCTCTTTTCCTTAAAATAAAACTCTGTTTCTGTTTTGTGCCAAAATAGACAATTCGCATTTCCACATTGTGTCCCATCTGCCTTGCTTTTCTCCATTCTCTCTGCTTCTCCACGTCTCCTTGAAACTTCTTGGCTTCCTTCTCCCTACTCACAACCCCACTGAGCTTTGTGTCATCAGAAACTTCGATATATTGGTCTCCTCAGCAAAAGTCCTGAGCACTGATCCCTGCCCAGTCTGAGAAAGATTCATTCATTTCTATCTTTGCTTCTGTCTGATAATCAGCTCTCAATGTACAGTACATCAGTATACTACCCCAACTCTATGTTATGATATCCAGCATTTTCCTACCATGTGTTGGGCTAACATACTGAAAGTTCCGTCTTCTCTCTTGGGTCACAGTAGTTGCCCTCCAATTTACAGAAACAAAAGTTTTTTCAACCTCTCTCTCCTTACCTTTGACCCATCCCCCGGTGGATCTGCTCTCCCCTCCTCCCCCGCACCTGCCTATCACTATCTCTTACCTGCATCTACCTATCACCACCTTGTGCCCACCCCATCTCCCCTCTTTTGTCCACCTATCACTGCTCTGTTTTTCCCTCCTATATACTGGGCTTCCCCTTTCCCTATCTTCAGTCCTGAAGAAGGGTCCTGACCCGAAACGTTGACCGCCTGCTTTTTCTCCCCGATGCTGCCTGGCCTGCTGAGTTCCTCCAGCATCATCGTGTTTTTCATCCAGATTCCAGCATCTGCGGTCCTTTGTTTCTCAACAATTACAGGAAGTATAGAACTTTGGATGATAATAAACAGACTATTCACTGTCTCTATAGCAACCCCTCTCAGAATTTCAGGATGCAGATCATTGGGTCCTCAGGGTTTGTTGAGATAAGATGAGATATCTTTATTAGGCACATGTACGTTGAAACACACAGTGAAATACATCTTTTGCATAGAGTGTTCTGGGGGCAGCCTATTGGTTTTTCATTTCACCCTTTTTCCCAAGTGTTTACTTCTTGACCCGACACCTGGCTCCCTCCAGCAGGACTGTTCTTCCTTGAACCAAAGTAACTGTTTACTCCTCTGCCATGTCCTGATTCCCCATTATAAATTCTCTGTCTCTATCAGCGAGGGGTAAATATTGGCCCCACTAGTTATTTCTTTTTTATGTACTTGTCTGCTTTATGCTTCTCAGCAGTTCATTCTTGTATTCCAAGTTGCCTTCTGCATCAATTCCTTGGTCCTCCTTTGCTAGGTTCTAAAATATGCACAAACCTCAAGCCTACTGCTGTTTCTGGCATCTTTATAAGTGTCTTCCTTGGATTTAATACTATCCCTACTTTCAACAGACAGCCACTTTCCCTGCTGTGTTTCCGTGCCTTAAAGGAATATATTTCTTCTGCAATTTATGCACTATTTCTTTGAATGCTGTCCATTGGCACCTCTTTCAATGTATTTCTCAATCAACCACAGCCAACCCTCTCTGAATGCTTTCATGGCCCATGTTTAGGTTTAAGACCCGCGTTTTGGATTCACTCAATGTTAAATTCTATCATGTTAATTTATTTACCTATTGTGACACAGAAGGTGGTGATTTAGCCCAGCAGATACATTCAGAGCAATCTCATTAGTCCCATTCCCTCCTTCCCCTAACTCTTCTCCAGCTCTGCAACTCATTCCCTCTCACAAGTCCGTCAATTCCTCGTTAATCCTTTTGCCACTTAACTTCACGAAGAGCTGATCTACAGCTGCCAGTCAGCCAAGCAGGTAGGCCTTTGGGATGTGGGAAGAAACAGGAGCACTCCAAGGAAACCCATGCAGTCAGGACTGGAGATCAGCATTGGACTAGGGGTCACTATGGAGGAACTCAGCAGGCCAGGCAGCATCCATGGAGAAAAGCAGGTGTTCAACATTTCAGGTCAGGATCCTTCTTCAGGACTGAAGTTAGGAAAAGGGGAAGCCCATTGAAAGTGGCTACACAGGTAGATAGGGTGATCAAGAAGGCTTATGGAATGCTTGTTTTCATTAATCAAGGTATTGAGTACAGGAGTCAAGAAATCATGATGCATCTCTATAAAGCTCTGGTTAGGTCGCATTTAGAGTATTGTGTACATTTCTGGTCACCTCACTACAGGAAGGATGTCAAGGCTTGAGAGAGGGTGCAGAGGAGGTTTACTAGGATGCTGCCTGGATTAGAGGGCATGTGCTATCAGGAGAGGTTGGACAAATTTGGGCTCTTTTCTCTGGAGCGGCAGAGGCTGAGGGGTGATCTGTTGGAAGTGTATAAAATTATGAGGGGCATAGATAGGGTGGACAAGCAATATCTTTTTCCCATTACTGAGCGATCCAATACCAGAGGGCATGCATTTAGGGTGAGAGGGGGTAGGTTCAGAAAAAACGTGAGGGGTAAGTTTTTTACTCAGAGAGTGGTGGATGCCTGGAATGCATTGCCTGATAGGGTGGTGGAGACAAATTCCTTGGGGGCTTATAAGAGGGCTTGGATGGGCACATGAATGAAGGGAAAATAGCGGGATATGGGCATTCTGTAGGTAGGAGGGATTAGCTATGTCAGCACAACATTGTGGGCCGAAGGGCCTGTTCTGTGCTGTACTGTTCTATGTTCTATATAGGGGAAAAAGCAGAGCAGTGATAGGTGGACAAAAGAGGGGAGGTGGGGTGGGCACAGGGATGGTGATAGGTAGACGCAGGGTAAGAGATAGTGATAGGCAGGTGCAGGGGAGGAGGAGAGAGCAGATCCACAGGGGGATGGGTCAAAGGTAAGGAGGGAAAAAAGTGGGGTAGAAAAAAGAGATAGGCTAGGAAAGGGAAGAAAGGAAGAGGTATGGTTGGAGGTGTGTGGGGGTGTGGTGTGGGGATTACTTAAAGTGGGGGAATTCAATGTTTTTCTGCCCCCCTTTTTCCCTCCTTACCTTTGACCCATCCCCCGGTGGATCTGCTCTCTCCTCCTCCCCCGCACCTGCCTATCACTATCTCTTACCTGCATCTACCTATCACCTCCCTGTGCCCACCCCACCTCCCCTCTTTTGTCCACCTATCACTGCTCTGCTTTTCCCTCCTATATATCGGGCTTCCTCTTTTCCTATCTTCAGTCCTGAAGAAGGGTCCTGACCCGAAACATTGACCACCTGCTTTTCTCCACGGATGCTGCCTGGCCTGCTGAGTTCCTCCAGCATCATCGTGTTTTTCATCCAGATTGCAGCATCTGCGGTCCTTTGTTTCTCTTGAACTAGGGGTCTCTGGTGCAATGAGACAGCACTACCTGCCGCACAACCATGTTACCCTGGTCACTCTTTGCAAAAGGCCCCTTTACAACAAAATCACCAATTACCCCTATCCCACTGTACAAAACAAAATCGGAAGTAGTGTCTTCCACCGCTGTTTCTCAACAGACTGATATACAAGACCATCTCAGATACATCCCATGAGTGTGTCCTCACTACTCTGAACCTGAATAGAACAGCTGTAGAAGTGCATCCATCTGCCCACCGTCCCCCACTCACCTGGTTCCACCTATCATCTCCCGGCCTCTGTCTCACCCCTCCCTCTCACCTCTTTATCCTGGCTGTCTCCCCTCTACACACTCAGTCCCAGTGCAGGGTCTTGACCCGAAATGTCGACCACCATCCCTCTGCCTCCACAGATGCTGCTCGATCCTCTGAGTTCCTCCAGCGGTTTGGTTTTAGCTCTAGAAGTGCATCCACTTCAGGTCAGTTTAGCACAGGAGGGATGTGAAGAGTGGCTGTGACATGAATGGTTCCAGGAATGAGGGATTTTAGCTCCAGGGTTAGACTGTGGAAGCTGAGTTTGTTCTCCTCGGAGCACAGAAGGTTGAGAGGAGATTCAGTGGAGGTGGACAAGATGCTGACAGGTTTAGAGGGATGAAAGAGGGAGGTGGTTCCCCAGTGGGGATGGGAAGACAATCTCTTTTATACAAAGAGTGGTTATGACTGGAATTGACTGCCTGTAGGGCTTTCAAGCAACAATTGAATAGGCACAAGAGATGATAATTTTCAGCATAGTGGGAAACAGAGGAGAAAGGGTCGGACAGTGTGCTGGCAATCGACAGGCTGAAGACCCTCCTTCTGTACTGTGCAGTTTGGTAATTTGATAATTCGTACATTTGCAAAGTTAAAAGCATTCTCTGACAACACATATTCACAATGACCCAACAGCACAGTGACACAATCTTGAAAAAAAAATCTCCTGAGAACAAACCTTCACAACAAAATAATACCTAGCAATGATCAAAATCTCCCAGTCACTACTTTCACAATGTCAAACAGCTGTGAACACACATTCGCAATCTCAAAACACCCTGAGACAGCACACGTTCTCAGTGTTACAATACCCTCTGACAACAAATATAACCGGTGTAAAAATCATAGAGCACGATTGAGTGATGAGGAAGTTGGTTGTACACAGTGTTCGTATCCAGTAGTGACCTGTACCTATAGCAGGAGCTGCTTTCAATGTCAACTAAATGTCTGCGGCAAATTGTCAGAATGCTCCAAAGTCTTCGACAGCCAATGAGGGACTTTGGAAGTGACGTCATGGCTCCACTATTGAGGACAGAGGGACTTAGGTAGACGCCTTGGCTTTTATCACCCTGATACCTTCTTTCCTTATTCCTTCATTCTTTGCCCTTCCTGAACTTTGGTTCTTTGTGTCCACGGGAACTGTTGCAAGAGCGAGGAACTTTGCATTTGTTCGACTCTTTGGGGAAACAGAGCAGATCTCCATTAGCTGACTTGTGAGGGCCGTCAGTTGCTGGGAGCTCTCTGAAGGTGAGCTTTTGTCTTATTTGTGAGGAGATGGTGTCAGAGTTTATGAAATGTTCGCAGCTGAATATAAATGAGAAACCTTAACAGCGAGTCATTTAATGTGCTCAGCTCCTTCTCCAGCACCGGCAGCGGAGACCCGCTGTCACACCATAACGAACCTCACAAGTGCCTGTACAGGCAGGAGGCTCCCCCCTCCCAATGCCAGGCTGCTCCCGCAGCTCTTAATAAGGCAGCGATCAATAACAATCATTGCTTAAGGAGCTGGAACTTTTACAAATGTTGGTTCCATCACAAAACACATTCCGCTGGACCTCTGACGGGTTTCTTTCTGATGAATTTTTAATTTTCTTAACAAAGAAATGTTTCTTCTTCAATTCAAAGAGATAGCTGTAAGTAATGTAGTGAAATGGAGCAGTCCCACTACTCACTGCTTTTAATGTCAAGGCAACAAATTGTCAGGCACGTTTGATTAGACAGCCTCTTTTGTTCCTGACCTGCAAATCATGAGAAACATGTTCTTTGCATTTGAATATGATATGAGCAGGACTGTAATGTGCTGGTTATGAAGCAACTGCAGGACTGCCCAAGGCAGCACCTGGAACAGGGGGTCACCCCAGCCCCCGACAGATGCAGCTTTGCCATTCACACTGGGCTGGTTTATTAGGCCTAATGAGGAGGTCCTGTCACTTCCTCAGTGATTGAAACAAAAAGATGAACAGAGCACTCGTGCTTCCATCTCTATTGGCCGCACCACTTAAAAAGTGACTGCTGGAGGCGGGAGGTGTGGGGGAAAACAGCAAAACTCTCAGCTCACAAATCACTAACTTTGGCACAAGTTGAGCACTGTCTCTCTGGAAGGAGCTGTGTGCTTCCAACCCACTGATCGTTCAAAGTCCATTATTGAGCGCTGATTGTTCAGTCTGAAAGCAAATGTTTAATTGTTGCTCCTAACAGAACATCCATCCAGTGCAGAAATTGGGGTATATACCTCGAACACAGAGCAAGATTGGAATAGCGGAAGGAGCTGCGTTTCTATTAGGTAAATAACACTGTATTACTGCACTACACATATTGCATTGAAATATATTGATATATATTTAACTAAACAGGATAGATGGTTCACAACACTGTTTGATGAAATGATTTGTTAGAATGATTGCCATGAAGTATAATATAATCCTGCTACAATATCTGCAAGGCACCACATCTGTCAATGTCACCCTGCTAAGTAGAAGTGTATAAAACGAGTCCTGAAGCAGTGAGGTGATTCTGCACAGCCGTGTAGGACTGCTGCAGCTTTGCCTGACTTCAGCCAACAGTTCATCTTCTCAAACATGCTCAATGTCAATTTTCTTCTGTTGACAAAATCTGGAGTAATTTCCATAAATTAAACAGAACAGTATGCAGTGAGGAGCACAGGGAGGGTAAAGCCTCCCCGTTTCTCCCAGTAGTAGGTGTGGAGTTATACCTGGTCTTGAATTTACTGAAACAGAAAGAAGCCATTTGGCCCATTGAGTGCGTGCCTGCTCCCAGGGAAACAATCTCATCAGTCCCACCCCCTCTCCTTATTTAACTGTACCCCTGGAAACCACTCCTTCAGTCACTTGCCCTTCAACTCCCTTTTGATCCTTTTTGCCATTAACCTACACAAAGGGAATTTACAGCGGTAAATTAACCGACTGCACGTCTTTGGGCTGTGGGAGGAAACCGGAGCACCCGGGGGAAACCTATGCATTCACAGGCAGAGTGTGCCAACTCCACACAGCCAGCATCGAACCCAGATCCCTGGAGTCATGAGGCAACAGGGATCGTTACCACAACAACTTGCTTTTATCGAAACTCTATGACTATCCTTTAAGTGAAGCATTTTATCGGTGAGTGGTTCTCAGTGGTGACCAGTTCGTTACAGTGAAGGTCCTCAGAGAATGAGGTGTCCTTAAATGCTCCAGTTCAGGTACAAACAGTGCTGTGGAGCACAAACTGCAGATGCTGAAAATCTAAAAGTAGAAGCAGGAAATGCTGAACACTCAGCTGGTCAGGCAGCAGAGCAGATCGAAAGGTTTCTCCCTCCACAGGTGCTGCCTGACCTGCTGAGTGTTTGCGGCATTTTCTGTGGCACAAACAGTGATTGAATAGCATATTAGTCTGCTTTGAAGAAGCTATGAAGCACAGAAGGAGGTCATTAGGCCCATTGTATCCATCTCGGATATAATTGGAGGAAGTTTTGCAGCAAAATCCTGGTGTACATCTGGAATACCATATATAGCTGTAATCACCACTAATAGCCTGTCCTGGTACAACCACATAGATGCCATGGCCAAGAAAGTTCACCAGTGCCTCTACTTCCTCAGGAGGCTAAAAAATTTTGGCATGTCCCTGTTGACCCTCACCAATTTTTATCGATGCACCATAGAAAGCATCCCATCCAGATGCATCACGGCTTGGTATGGCAACTGCTCTGCCCAGGACCGCTAGAAACTGCAGAGAGTTGTGGACACTGCTCAACACATCACAGACACCAGCCTCCCCTCCATGGACTCTGTCTTATACTTCTTGCTGCCTTCAGTAAAGCAGTCAATGTAATCAAAGACCCCACCCACCCCGGACATTCTCTCTTCTCCCCTCTCCCATCGGGCAGAAGGTAAAAAAGCCTGAAAGCATGTACCACCAGGCTCAAGGACACCTTCTATCCCACTATTGAATGGTCCCCTAGTACAATAAGATGGACTCTTGACCTCTCAATCTACCTTGTCATGGCCTTGCACTTTATTGTCACCCTGCACTGCACTCTCTCTGTAACTGTAACATTTTATTCTGCATTCTGTTATTGTTTTCCCTTGTACTACCTCAATGCACTGCTGTAATGAAACGATCTGTATGGATGGCATGCAAAGCAAAGTTTTTCACTGTACCTCGGTACGTGTGACAATAATAAACCAATTTACCAACTTCATCGCCCCTAAAAAGAAACAGACCAACACTGCAGTGTAGACTTATTGGTTTAACAGACATTTACTGTGTGGATTCAGGACAGTGCTGTGTGAATTAGAAGTTAAATCTGGAATGTGAACTCAGCTGCAGTTTGCATGAAGAGTAAGGTTGAGTCATAGTCAGTGTGAATTAAACACAGGGATTCTCAGTATGAACTCAAGTGTGTATTGTCTGCAAGGTTTCTTGGTGGATTCCCAGTACTGTTTGCACCACCAGCAAGTATTCACAATGTGAGTTTACTGCGGATTCACAGAGCAGTGCGGTTTATTAGCAGGAACAGACACCACAGTGTCACGGGGCTGTGTGCATTGTCAGCTGAATCCAGGGTGTGGATTCACAATGTATTTTGCATTATCCACAGCAATTCACATCAGTGTGGGGTATTTCAGGGATTTAGTATGGATTCATAGTGGGGCGCGGGTTAGTTTCAGGGATTCAGTGTGGATTCACAGTGAGGCGCGGGTTATTTTCAGGGATTCAGTGTGGATTCACAGTGAGGCGCGGGTTATTTTCAGGGATTCAGTGTGGATTCACAGTGGGGCGCAGGTTATTCACAGCATTTCACACTGTGGAGCCACAGTAATGTGTGGGCTGTCAGCAGAGTTTCACAGTGAGGTTTCTCTTTTCACCATTGTTTTAGTTCTCACAATACCTTTTGGGTGACATCAAAATCATTCCAAAATGTTGTTATTTTAAGACAGAACTTAGATTAAAATAAATCAGTATCTTATTCAAACGTACTGACACACTTTTCCAGATTTAAATTTGAGAATTTGTCAAAATATTCATTTCTTTTCTCAGTGTCGGGTTATAGAATTCGATGCCCTGCTGGTACTCTCCGAATAGTTTCAGTGGATAAAGGATTTTATGCTGTTGTTACACCTACAGACTGAATGAACAAGTCCACATCGCCCTGATGGAGCAGGCAGGGTACAATCTGCCCTCCTACAGGGATCCCACAATCCGCATACGGCCCTGGTTGTGTGGTCTGCAGGGGCAGGTCACTGCAACCCTGACCGGCTGACATCCCACCATGTTTTGGGAACCACTCCCCACCAACCTTGTCACAAACTACACGAGGAGAATTATCTCAATGTCCTGTTTAATATACATCCAGTGCTTTCCACTCTGATCAGGAGATATCCGCAGTGAGTCAGAGCGATGAGAGGAAGTTTCAGTATTGGCCCTAATATCATACCATTGGGAGGATCATAACATGTGTGATGAACTATGTGAGCTTTAATTAACTACCTTAATATACACATTAGGTGAAATTTCCTAATCTGTTAATTATGTTAACTGTTCATCAATTCTGCACTCAGGTACATATCCCTCTTGCCAATTCTATAAATTGTGGTGGGTTTGCTTTATTAACCAGTTACCACGCATTGTATACATCATTCTCGGCTGCCTGGGAACTGGCATTTCGATCTTGCTTTTTGAGTCGATCCACTTTCCTAACTATATCTAAAATAGAACAGGTAAACTTTGCAAAATGTATATTCATTATAAAATCTTCACATAGTTGCTGCTATATTAAGCTATTGCCTTAAGATACTTATAATTTCCTATTTTGGTTTCATTAATTCATTATTCATTGTGACTAAATTCATTCCACTATCAGCCATTCCTGCTGGATTAATTCCTCTCTCTATAACATCCTCCTCCTGCTTGTGAGCTTTGAGATTTCCCCCCACCCACAGCAATGGGTGATGTTGACCAGCTTTCAACTTTTTCAAACTCACCTTCCAAGCCTCAGTGAAAATCAAAACAACTGCAGATGCTGAAAACCTGAAACAAAACCAGAAACTCTGGAAACACCCAGCAGGTCAGGCAGCAGCTGTGGAGAGAGACACAGAGTTAACATTTCAGGTGGAAGGTCCTTCAGCAGAGCTGCCAGATGTTGTTTGGTCTGCTAAGTGTTTCCAGCGTTTGCTGCTTTAGTTTCTATTTTTTACTTTAAAGGTCTTTCAGTCCCCTGGATCTTTAACCAGGTGTTGCTGCATTTTATCTGCAATCCTCCGGGTGCCTTACACCAGCGCAGAGTTTGCACCCTGGTCAAATTTAAGATAACCCTGAAAGGTAGATCAGTTTTTGATGAGGTAATTATTAATTAAATAATCAATTCAGTAAGTAATCAATTAATGAGTTGATAGTTTAATGGGGTTATACTGGAGAGCTCAGGTTAAACATCCAGTCTCTCACTGGAGACCAACTGTGCTTTCATCCAAGGCCCAGGCTTGGGTTTTACCTTCTCAGGATGAAGTAATGAACTGGTTGCCCCTTCAAATGGTAGGGTTTTAGTTCAGTTAGTGAGCAGCAGAGCTCCTCTTGTGTTTGTTATTCTCATCACCCAAGATTGTGCAGATTAATTAACACCTATTTATTAATTGATAATCCGGCTTCACGTTTACTGTGAGCAGACGGGGGTTGAGGTTACACGGTTAGATCAGCCATCGCCTTACTAAATGGTGGAAAAGGTTCTAGGAGCCGAGGGGTCTGTTCTCGCTGCTATTTATGGAATTGTCCGATAATGCACCTGATATAATATCTCACAGAGTCACACAGCATAGAAACAGGCCCTTCAGCCCACTGAGTCCGTGCTGACCACCAAGCACCCATTTACACATCCCATTTTACTCTCCACACATTCCCGTCAACTACCCCAGATTCCACCCCACACCTACACACTAGGGGCAACTTACAGTGACCAATTAACCTACCAACCCACACGTCTTTGGTCCATGGGAGGAAATTGGACCACGTGGTCATAGGGAGAACATCTGTCCTGATTCATTGGGACCAGGTATCTGTTTTGGATACTTTGGAGAATTTTACTGCTTTAATTCAGTTATGTGAAATTTAACCAACAGTGTGTTACAGTTTGACACATCCTCACTCACACTTCTGCTGCCTTGTTCCCTAACACATGATCATTTGTTGATGCCAGTTCAGTCAATAGTACACAGCTCCATTGCTTAAACTCTTCTGAGTCCGGAGCTCTTTAGACTCTGCACCAACGTCAGCCACTCTTTCCAGGTGAGTGACAGTTCCAGTCAGCCCCAGCAATCCCAACCACACTCCACACAATTCCAAAGAGAAGTATCTCCCCCCTCTCCATCCGATCCTGTAAAGATAAAACAGAATAAAAATTGGCCCTGTAGTGGCGCTGTTTACGTAAGCCAGGTTGTTTAATTTAGTTGTTTGCTTATTTACACGTGTGATTTTGGCATGTACAACTCTTTGGCTCATTCCCGGTGAGACCGGCGGTCTTTCTGGCTGTCCTGTGTCCGTACTACCTGGGGTCAATCAACATCTTCCAGGCATTTTATCACTCAGTTTTGTTCCTGCTGGGATTTGTATAATTTATTTGACGGATGTGAGGACATTTCACCTGCTTGCGTAACCGTAGAGCCAGCTTTTTCCATGATATTGTGAGGACCCCCACGCGGTGACTCAAACACTCCTACTCAAGCACGGCTCCTCAGCATTCCCCAGGTGACTAGGATTGATACTGGGGACCCTTCCGGTTAGTCGTCGGGAGCAAGGGTGGATTTAATTTACATTCTGTGAGACACAAGCAGCTTTAAAATGTTATCAATTCAAAACAAAACACAAGTTTTTTGAAGATTCAGTTGATTACAGACTTTCAGTGGTACTAATCTGCAACTTTTAATTCCTTATGACTGTAACCATGAACTGTTTATATGGCCGTACTATGCATTTCATTTAAAATGTAATAGCTATTTCCCAGCACAGGAGGGACATAAGATATCAAAGCAGAACAGGCCATTCTGTCCCTCACAGTAGCTCCGTCATTCACTAAGATCATGGCTGAACTTTTACCTCAGTGCCACTTTCTACATTAATCCCGTCAATTCTGATTTCCTTACTACCTAAAGATCTACAAGTCGCTTTCTTGAACAGATCCAGTGACTGATCCTCCACAGGTTTCTTGGATAGAGAATTCCAAGGATTTGTCACCTTCTGGAGGGAAATAAATACTCCCATCTCAGACCTGAATAGCCAACCACTTACAGTATTCTAAAACTGTGAGCTCTGGTTGTAGACACCCCAATTGGGAGAACATCAGCCCATCACCCCATATGAATTTTGTACAATTTAATGAGATCACCTCTAACTTTGTTCAGCTGGAGAGAGTACAGGCCCAGTCCACCTATTCTGTCCCCATACCACAAACCCAACATCCCGGGAATAAATCTGGTGAACCTTGGCTCCATCTATTGCATGTATATCCTTCCCTGGGTAAGGAAACCATCTGCATGATCAGCAGTGTTCCACAGTGTGGGTGGCATTGTTAGCAAGGATTCACATGGAGGGTTGGCAGGGCACTCTGCTTTTCAAGCATGAATTCATCATGTGGCTTCACAGAGGATTAGCAGAGATTCACAGTGTGTATTCACTTAGCAACGTGCATGCTTGGCAGAGGTTCAGTGTGCAGTGGATCCACAGCACAGTGTGGATTTCTTGCAGGGATTCATAGAGGGGTTTTACAGTGAATTCTTAATGCAGTACACATTATCACAGGGATCTTGAGAGTCACACAGCATTTACAGCATGGTACCCATTATTAGTAGAAATTCACAGTGCTATTGCATTGCAAGGTTGAAGGAGTGAACTTGCTGTTTTACAGTACAACCCTGAGTTACAGAGGAATTACAGAGGTGGCTCGTCCCTAGAAACCATCAGTATTGCGATTTTCTGTAGCGCGAACCCCTTGACAAAAATTGACAAAATCTGTTTTACAATTTCGTGTTTATTTAGTCATTTTTTTCTCACGTAAATTCTATATGAAGTTTTATTCTGTGGCTCAATTTTTCGGTAGTGATTTGCAAATTCCATAAGGGCAAATTTCTGTTACCCCAAACTGCCATAACACAGGGTGCACAGTGAATTGTCAAGCACTCACATTGTGAACTTACCTTATTAATTCACACTGTGGTTCACAGTGTACATTATTATCAGGGATTCAGAGTGCAGTTCCACAGTGCTGTTGTATTATCCGCACAGATTCACTCTAAGGATTAGCAATGCAGGGTGCATTTGATGCAGGGTTTCAATGTGTCGAGTCACAACGTGTTCACAGTTCAGCGTGTCAATTATTTGTCGGTATTTGCAGTGTGGGTTGGCAGGGGAATTCACAATGCACTGTGCGTTATTAGCAAGTATTCAACATGTGGATATTCAGTAGATTTGCTGTGTATCAGCACCAAACCACAGTGTTAACTCATTGTGTGCATGACTAACAGGTATTTACAGTGTGGATTCAATGGACTGTGCATTCTTAGCATGCATAGTAAGAACTCCTGGTGGATTTACAGGAATCTATTTGCTGAGATTTACTTTGTGAATTGATAGTGAATTTATAGTGTTTTAGGGACAAGTTGGAAATTAAACTCTGCATTCACACTACAATGTTCAAGGATTTTTTAAATATTCATTGAAAGGATGTGGGCTTCACATTGCCCGTCCCTAGTTGCCCTTGAGAAGGTGGTGGTGAGCTGCCTTCTTGAACTGCTGCAGTCCTTGAGGTGTGGTCCTCAGTACAAGCGCTGTTAGGGAGAGAGTGGATTTACAGTGCCGTGTGCAGTATTCACGGCTACTCACAATGTGGATGCACATTGGAAACGCAGTGCAGTGTGCATTGTCAGCAAGGATTCACACTGCATGTCACAGCAGGGTGTAGGTCATCCAGAGGTATCCTAGTGCCGGTTCCAATGCAGAACCAGACCATATTTCCTGCAATGGAACAGGAATGCATTACTGTTGAGGTTGTAGGAGTTTGAAAGGAATTGATTGGGGAGATGCTGAGAAGGTACTTCCTATGGAGTAATCCAGAAGGAGGAGGCAGCGGACTGAGATCAGAACACTCCACCAAGTTCTCCTCCATCCACAGGAGCACAATGAGTGCTCCCGTCCTTAGCGACCTGTTTGGAAACCTCCTTCTGGGAGTGCCTGTCTGTAGCCCTGGAGAGTCACTGTGTTCCCCTTAAACAAGAAATCGTTCTTCACCAGCCTGTCCAGGTCTCTCTGACCCGCTGGGATCCACTCATGCAGCGGCAGACACTGCCCTGCTGCTGGCAGAGTGCTGCTTGTATCGCAGTTAAGTTCTCAGAAGAGCTGCAGAGATCACAGCTGCTGGACTATGAGCTGGGAACTGCAGGAGCTAACAGTGCATCCAGAGGGAATGTTGTGGTCAAACAGACAATGTCCATCCCAGCACAGTGGTTCTCAGGGAAACACAACACCTGGTTCCATGAGCTCCACTACTATGGTTCCCACTCTCGATGGAACTTCACAAACAGTGCCAAAGTGATCAGCAACATCATTTAATGCCAAACAAAATATTGTGGGGCAATTTCTAGAGTTTTTTTTATTTGCTACCATCAGCACAAAGGCATAAATTGTTCTCAGAATCATTGTCAGAAAGAAATACCTGCCAAGAAAGCAGATTGTCTCTCGCTGCCTTGGTGAAGCAGCCAGCATAATCAAAGACCCCACCCACCTGGGTCATTCTCTCTTCTCCCCTCTCCCCTCAGGCAAAAGATACAGGAGCCTGAGGGCACGTACCACCAGGCTCAAGGACAGCTTCCATCCTACGGTGATAAGACTATTGAACGGTTCCCTTACATGATGAGATGGACTCTTGACCTCACAATCTATTTCGTTATGACCTTGCAACTTTTTGTCTACCTGCAATGCACTTTACTCTGTACCCCTGTTATTGTTTTACCCTGTACTACCTCAATGCACTGTGTAATGAATTGATCTGTACGATCGGTATGCAAGACAAGTTTTTCACTGTACAAGTGACAATAATAAACCAATACCAATATAATCAGAGCCTAGGTGTAACAGCTGGGTGTGAGGAGATCTCACTGCTGGAAGCTCTCTGAAGGTGAGCTTTTGTTTTATTTGTAGGAGACAGTGTCAGAGTTTATGAAATGTTCACAGCTGAATATAAATGAGCAACTTTAATCATGAGTCATTCAATGTGTTCACCTCTTTCTCCAGGAACAGCTGCCCTGCCACACCAGAATGGGATGGGAGGAGTGCGGAGGCCATTGTAATGTTTTAGTTTTCCTTTGATCTCACTGCTTATCCAAATGGTGAAGAACGAGAGCAGTTTTATTGGATCATAAAAAAGCGACAGTTAATCTGACTACCACAATATAAAAAAGCAAAGCATTAAATCAGTGACAGGTGTAACCAGTACCCTGTCAACGGACAGGTCAGTCAGACCGTAGCAGTGAGACATCGGAGTCTCATCCGTGGGCAGCAGAGTCACCACTTTCTATGGTGGGACCCTTCATCTGGAGGGGAGATGGCCGGTATAAAGAGGTGAGGGGACGGAGTGGGGCAAGACCTGGCAGGTGATAGGTGGATCCCGGTGACAGTGTTCAGCAAACAGAGTTTGTCAAAGTTCAGTTTTGATTTCCCAATAAAACTGTATTTCTTCACAGGCAGTGAACCCCCAGAATGCAGTTGTCCCCCAGTCAAGATTTGACATTGACTTGTCTTGAAGGACCAGAGGAGCTGAAGGTGTTAAACCCAAGCCTCTTGAAGTCAAAGTGTTAAATTCAAATTGTCACCATGCTGTGTCATGTGATGTCTGCAGACAGATTCACAGATCTTCCAAGCTGGACTGCCAGCTCTTCATCTTGTGGTTCTGAAACATTAACACCATCTGCTTAAAAACTGGTGGTGAAGAAGGTGTATATGCTTGCCCTCATTCGTCAGGGCACTGTGTACAAGAGTCAGGACATCGTGTTACAGCTGTACAAGATGTTGGAGATACCGTACCTGGAATACTGTGTGCACTTCTGGTCGCCATGCTATACGAAGGATGTGATTAAGCTTAGAAGACGTGCAGAAAAGATCCACAAGGACATTGCTGGGACTGGAGGGCTTGTGTTATAAGCAGAGACTGGATAGGGTGAGACTTCTTTCCCAGGAGCGAAGGATGCTGAGGGGTGACCTCGTGGAGGCTTATAAAACCATGAGGGGCACAGATAAGACAGAAGGTCACCCTCTTTTTCCCAGGGTAGGAGTGTCTAAAACTAGAGGACATTGATTTAAAGTGAGAGCGGGAAGATTTAAAGGGTACCTCAGGCGCAAATTTTTCACAGAAGGTGGTGGGAATCTGGAATGAGCAGCCAGAGGAGGTGGTGGAGGCAGGTATAATAACAATGGCAATTGGACAGGTTCATGGATAGGAAGGGATTAGAGAGATATGGGCCGAACGTAGGCAGATGGGACCAGCTCAGGAAGACACTTTGGTTGGCATGGATGGGTTCGGTTGAAGGTATTGGTATTGGTTTATTAATGTCACCAATACCTTCATGCTTCCCTGCTGTATAACTCAGTGACTTGGCCTGGGAACCCAAGTAGTTAATTTGTAATTTCAGGAAGGTAATTATTCCTTCCAAAGCCTTGCTCATTTTTTCCCCTTTAATCAGAAATGAGACAGAATAGCAAAATCACCTCAAATGTCCCAAAATGCTAATTCAAAATATTCAACAATTGTCAATTTTTAATATGTAATAATCTCATATCCAGTATTAGAGATTCTCAAATAATCCATGATATTAATCAGAATTTAGGTCCCTAGTTATCCCAATCTAATAAACGGTAGCGTAGCAGTTAGCATGACGCTATTACAGCACCAGCGATCGGGGTTCGATTCCCGTCGCTGTCTGTAAGGAGTTTGTACGTTCTCCCGTGTCTGCGTGGGTTTCCGCTGGGTGCTCCGGTTTCCTCCCACATTCTAAAGACGTACGGATAGGTTAATTTGGGGTTTAAAATGGGCAGCGCGGACTCGTTGGGCCGGAAGGGCCTGTTACCGCGCTGTAAATAAAATTAAAAAATTTAATTTAAAATTTATCAAATATATTGACTGAATAAACAAGACAAGAAGGAAAGCAAGGAGAGCAGCCATAGGGCAGAGAGTTCACGCCTGTAAACAGTCAGCTGGTGTCGTTGGGTGTCTTTCACTGTCTCAAGAAGAAACTGAACAAAATGGGAGAAAATTAATTGACACTCATTTATTTCAGTTTAGACTGCTTGAAACAAGCATAACTCTTAGTTGTAACCCAATCATTTTAAGACCACTTTAATTTAGAAATTTAGTCTTCAGGGCCATATCTTACATCTAAAATCTCTTAATTCTTCAAAGGTATCAAGGGGTTGCTTGTTAAAAAAAACATGTCAGTGTCTACAATTAAAGCTTTAATGTGCAAAATTTCTCTCAAGAGTGGTCATGCAAATTTTCGAAATTATCAAGTTGAAACAGAACATGGCCATTTCTAAAATAAAATCAGGAAATGCTGGAAATACGCAGCAGGTCAGGCAGCATCTGTGGGAAGAGAAACAGGTCGAAGACACCATCAGAACTGGGAAGGAGACAAAAGCAGCTTGTTAATCTTCAGGGACGGTCGGGGAGGTGTGTCTCTAAATTTTTTTTTAATTTTTTAAGTTTTATTTACAGCGTGGTAACAGGCTCTTCTGGCCCAACGAGTCCACACCGCCCATTTTAAACCCAAATTAACCCACCCGTACGTCTTTTGGAATGTGGGAGGAAACCTGAGCACCCGGAGGAAACCCACGCAGACACGGGAGAACGTACAAACTCCTTACAGACAGCGACGGGAATTGAACCCCGATCGCTGGTGCTGTAATAGCGTCACGCTAACCACTACGCTACCGTGCTGCCCCTTTGACAGCATAAAACCGGGGTCACCATGGGGATAAGCTGTAAATAAGGTTATCTAGTCAATGAGTGAATGGGAGCAATTGGAGAGTGAGAATGTAGTCCAAAGAATGTAAGTTTTGCAAAATGCAGAGCAGGAAGACGCATTCGGCAGGTCAGGGTGGGTATGTCCTGCATTCCCTTTGAGAAAAAAGCGGGGAGTAAGAAAATCAACAAACAAGTAGAGCCGATACCACAGACTTACAGCTGACATAGACAGATGACCGACACAGACAGACAACCAACACAGACAGACGGCCGACACAGACAGACGGCCAACACAGACAGACGACCGACAACTTACCTGAAGTTGTGGAATTTAACATGAAGTCCAGAGGCTGCAACGTGCCCAGAGGGAAGATGAGGTGCTGTTCCTCAAGCTTGTGTTGGGGCCTCACTGTGACGGTACAGGAGGTCACAGTGTACAGAGAGTAGTCGAGATAGCTGTGGGAGCCGGTAAGCTTGTACCGGATGTCAGTAACCTCCCCATCTCCTTCGACGGAGAACAAGAGATCCAGAAAAGGGAAGTCGGAGACTGACCAAGTGAAGGTGAGGGCAGGATCGATATTGACAGCAAAAGTAATGAAACTCTTGAGTTCTGCAGGAGTGCAGGAGGCAGCACCAATGCAGTCATTGATGCACTGGGAAAACAGTTGAAGGAGTGGGTCCAGCTAGGACTGAAGGTAAGACTGTTCCACATATCCCACAATAGACAGGCATGGCTTGGACCCATGTGAGTACACATAACTACACCTTTGATCTGGAGAAACTGAGTGTTGTTGTTGTTCAATGTGAGCACACGTTCAGTCAGGTGAGTGAGTGTGTTGGTGGAGGGGAACTTGTTGGGTCTCTGCTCCAGGAAGAAGCGGAGGGCCCTCAGACCATCCTGATGTGGGATGGAGGCAGAAAGGGACTGAACATCCATGGTAGAGACGAGCCCATTGAGAGCAGCGAATTGGAAATGGCCCTTTCTAAATCTCGATCCATGGTAACTGGTGGGAAACTCAAGAGTTTGCCAAATTTAAGAACATTTTGGGATCATGAGCCAGCAAGCAACCTTATCATTTAACTCACTGCCAAGTCAAAACGTGATCTAACGATCACAAAGGAAGTACATACAGCACGGAAAACTTCCAGCTGAGAAAGATCGCAAAGGGTTAACAGCTTTCAGCGAGTGGGAAGGTGGCAGGTGCTGGATGTACACAAGGAATGTCCAGGCAATTACTCAGACATGGAATCACAGGATGGTTTCACCACAGAAGGCGGCCAATCTGCTCATCGAGCCTGTACGAGCTCAATGGAAGACCAATCCCGCATGTCCCCCTCCCTGCCCTCTCCCATGTGCCCTGCAAATTCTACCCTTTCATATATTTGTTCAGCTCCCTTTGAATGCTGCATTTGCATTGTCCTCTGCTCATCGCTCGGTGCTCCAAACCTCAACCACTCGCTGATTAAAAAAGTTATCTCCTCTCACTTCTTCTTTTGCCAAACACTTTCCGCTCCCTGACCCCGGACCTTCACCCCTCTGCCAATGACCACGGTTTCTGCCTGTCTACTCTTTCTGTACCCTTCCTGAAGTTAAAACCCTCCATCAGATCCCCTCCCAACCTTCCCTGTTTCAATGAGAAGACCCCCAGCTTCTCCCGGTCCCTCTACACCAATGTGCGGTATCAAAGGGGGGCAGGGTCCATGAGCGGCTGGTGTGTGAGGGCTGCTGAGGGGTATTGAGAGTCTGTGAGAGGTGTGGAATCTGTGGGCTTGGGAAGGGAGGGGGTACTAAATGGGTGGGTGGCATCCCTGATAAGCTAGAACGTGTTGCTCCATGCAAGGACGTTATAGTGGGTGTGGGACATTAATGGGTTGGGACATGGATATATACTAAGTGAACCAATGGGATGTAGCAATCACGTGCCCACAGAAGGACTGCTCATGGGATGGGTGGTGTCCCTTAGAGTCAAGGAAGGGCAAAATGAGTTCTAGCTGAGCAATTGAGCAGGGACGGGGATTGGTCATGGGTGGAATCTGAGAGGGTAGAGGTCTTAAGGTTATGGTTGGGTGAAGTCTGCTGGGAGTCAAGACCACAGGAGAAGGTGTGAGAGCTCTGGTGGGCTATTTGACCCCTTATACACACTGCAACATTCACTAAGGTCACCACTGATATTCTACCTCAACATGATTTTCCTGCACTAACCCAATATCCATCGGTTCCTTTAATATCCAAAATTCTGTCAATTGACTTTAAAATTCTCTGCTCCACAGTGGTCTCGAGTGGAGAGTTTCTATCACTCACCACCCTCCAAATGAAGAAATTTCTCCTCATCTCAGTCCTGAATGAGTTTGAGGCTGTGACTCCTGGTTCTAGACCCTCCAGGCTGGAGAAATGTCACTCCTGCACCCTGTCCAACCCCTTAAGAATTTTGAAAGTTGTAATAAGATCAGTTCTCATTCTTTGAAACTGTGGAGAAAATACGCCCTGCGTTTAACCTTACCTCATGCAAAAAAATCCATTATCCCAGGGATCAATCTGAGAAACCTCTCTAGCAAGTATATACTTCCTCGGGTACAGAGACCAGATCTGTGCACAGTATTCCTTATGTGGTCTCTCCCAGGGCCCTGTTTTAATGGAGGAATGCATCTCTACTCTTGTACTCAAATCATATTGCAATAAAGACCAGCATAGTGTTTGCTTTCCAATTCCTCGATGCACCTGTCTATTTATTTTCAATGATTCACATAAAATGAGACCCAGGTCCCTCTGAACCCAGTATAATGTTTCCCATCTCAGCCTGTAAGAGACCTACAGTAACTTCTGTTAATCTTTTCTCCTTTGCTCCAGCAACCTGTTTTTATATTTCTTGTTACTCTATCCTCACAGTTCATTTATTTCCTTACAAAAGTCTTGTTCCTGCTTTGCTGAATCCTGAAATGTTCCCAATCCTCACACTTACTGCTCTTTCTGGCAAAATTATTAAACTTACATTCTTATCTAATATTAATTTTTAATTCCTTTTGTTGGAATTCAAAGTTGGACCACTTATTCCGTTGTTTTCTTGTGCCTCATAAGGACATATTTGTTGTAAGCTGTGTATTAATTCATTGTATGTTAACCATTGTTTGCATAGAACACAGAACAGTACAGCAAAGAAACAGGACCTTCCGCCCATGATGTCTGCATTGACCATGATGCCAATCTAAACTAATCCTATCTGCCTCCATATGATCTGTATCCCTCCATTCCCCACCTGTCTAAATGCCTCTTAAGTGTTGCTATCGTATCTGCCTCCACCACCACCCCTGGCAGCATATTCCAGGCACCCACCACTCTCTGTGTAAAAAAAACTTGCCTCGCACACCTCCTTTGAATTTTCCCCCTCTCCCCTTAAACCTATAGTGTCTAGTGATTGACATCTTTACCCTGGGAAAAAGACTCTCATTATCTACCTGATCGGCCTCTCCTAATTTTATAAACTTCTATCAGATTGTTCCTCAGCTCCTAATACTCTAAAGAAAACAATCCAAGTTTGTCCAACCTCTGCTTACAGCTAATACTCTAATCCAGGCAACATCCTGGTGAACCTCTTCTGTACCCTCTCCAAAGCCTCCACATCCTTCCTGTAATGTGGCTACTAGAACTGCACACGATATTCCAACCGTAGCCCGACTAAAGTTTTATACAGCTGCAACATGATTTCCTGACTTTTATACTCAATGCCACCACCAATGAAGGCAAGCATGCCGTACACCTTCTCTACCACCCTATCCATTGTGTTGCCACTTTCAGGGAGCTGTAAACTTGCACCCCAAGATCACTCTCTACATCAATGCCCATAGGGTCCTGTCCCTTACTGTACTTTCCTCTTGCATTTGACCTCGCAAAACACCTCACACTCCATCTACAATTTTTTTGTCCGTGCTTGCAACTGGTCTATACCTTGCTCTTTCCTTTTCAACCTTCCTCACTATCCAAAACGCCACCAAATTTTGTGTCAACTGCAAATTTATTAATCAGACCACCTGCATTTTCATCCAGATTATTTATAAATATATCACAAACCATCACATCTGTTTCTCAATCTACCACAGGCAACTCACACTTCACCTCTAATTAGTTTGCTTTGTTTGGTTTTAAAACCCTGGTGTCAGATTAAAGTCAGTAAGGTATACAAAATTATGGGGGCATGGATGGCATAGATGGTAGGAAACTTTGAAAATTAAAAAAAAACTGCAGATGCTGGAAATCTGAAACAAAATCAGAAAATGCTGGAAACACTCAGCAGGTCAGGCAGCATCTGTGGAGGGAGAAAAAGTCAATGCTTCAGGTCTGCAACTCTTTGTCAGAACAGGGGAAGCAAGAAGTGCAAGTGTGTTTTCAATATAAAGGAAAGTGGGGGAGCGATGTGTAGAACAAAGGGAATGTCTACGATAGGATGAGTCGATATGACTTAATGTGGACAGTTATCACCACTAGGTCTTTGTAGTGAATTTCTAATGGTAACATGGGGGGGGGGAGTGGGGGGAGGGCCCTGTCTGGCAGGTTAGACTTACACATGTTGAATAAAAAAGAACAGAAAATGGAAAACGCTGGAAATATGAAACAAGCCAAGCAGCATCTGTGGAAAGAGAAACAGTTAATGTTTCAGATGAGGGACCCTTCCTCAGAGCTGAGAAAGAGAGAAATAAGTTAGCAGCAAAATGTTGGTGAAACCACAGGAAGTTCTCAGATACAGTGAAACTATCTGCTCCAGTAGGAAACGTTCCCCTCAGCAGAGGTTTCTAAAATGAGGGCTTTGGGTTAGGGTCAGGGGAAAGAGGTTTCAAGGGGGTCTGAGTTTTTTAGACAGAGAGTGGTTGGAATTTGGGATATGGTGGAGGCAGGTGCTCTCACAAGTATCTTCTCGAGTTCCTGAATCACCAAGGCACAGAAAGCTATGGACCAAGTGTAGTAAGTGGGATCAGTCTTGATGGGTATTTGACGGTCACACGGATATGAAGGACCTGTTTCTGTGTTGTACGACTCTGCCTCTAAATCACTTTCAATCTTTATATCATCATTCTTCCCTTTAACTATAAAGTTATTCATTAACCCTTTCTCACAATTGCACAATACTTGATGCGGTGCAATGGAGACAGCAAGCAAGAAAAAAATCCAGCTGTGAGAAGAGATTTTATGTTCAAAATGAATGTTCAGCTGAAGGAACTAAGGAATAAAAAACACGGACAGTCTCACCGCCGGAAATGTATTATAAGCGGCCAAAATATGCAAAGAAGATCAGAGCAAATTTCAGCACTAAAGGAGTGGAACCATTGGAAATCATTCAGAAATGAAATAATGAGAATTCAGCGCCGGTATGTTCCCGTAAGTGTGAAAAGTAAGGATAAGGGGAAAAAGGGAAGATTATGGCAGGTGCAGAGAGCTGAAATCAGGAGAAGCCCTTGAGAATAGAAAGTGCAGGGGGCCTACTTAAGAACTAATTAGGGTGTGAAGAGGAAGCATGAAGTAGCACTGGTGGGCAAGATTAAGGAAAATCCAAGGCATTTTATAACTATATTAGGGACAAGAAGGTAACCAGAGAAAGCACAGGACCCATTAGGAATGCAAGTAGTAATCTGTCAGAACACAGAAACAAGATCTTAAATGAATACTTCTCATCTGTATTTGCGACATTGTATTTGGAGAATGAAGCAAGGGGGGTGCGGTGGAATTCGAGAACAAATTGCTATTCGTAAAGAGGAGGGATGAGACATCTAAATGGGCTTCAGAGTGGGTAAATCCCCAGGGTCTGATGAGATGTATTTCAGGCAGGGGATGAGATAGCTGGGACCCTGATTGAAATTTTCAAATCTTCTCTGGCCACAGGTGAGGGCCAGATGAGTGGAGGAAAGGCAGTAGGGACAAGCCAGAGAATGATAGGCTGGTGGGACTGGCCTCAGTGGTAGGGAAGCTACTGGAAAACATTCTGAGGGACGGGACTAATCTACACTTGGAAAGGCCAGGATTCACCAGGGATAGTCAGCATGGCTTTGTCAGTGGGAGATTCTGTCTAAAGAATTTGATTTAATTTTTGGGGAGGCGACTAAGTGTACCAATAAGATCAGTCAGGTTGATGGAGTCCACACTGACTTCAGTAAGGCTTTTGAAAAGGTCCTACATGGGAGAGTGGTACAAGAGGTCAGAGCCCATGGGTCCCTGGGCAGTTTGCCAAATTGGATCTGGAGTTGGTTTGGTAATGGAATACAGAGGGAGATTGTCAAGTACAATTATAAAACTGCAACCAGTGATTTACCACAGAGATTGGTGCTGGGACCCTTTCTCTTTGTTAGAAACATTAACAGTCTCGGTGTGAATGGAGCAGGTGTGATGACTATACTGTCAGATGACCCAGAGGCTGATGGTAGGGTTGAGAGTGAAGGTAGTCTTCAGTTACAGAATGACATTGATTAGTTGGAAAGATGAGCAGAGCAACGGCTGATGAAACTCAATCCACCGAGAAGTGAGCGGATACATTTTGGGAGGACAAATAAGGCTACAATACACAGAATGAAAGGCAGGGCTCAAGGATGTACTGTGGAACAGAGGGACCTTGGTGTTCATCTCCAAGGATCCCTGAAGGCGGCAGCACAGGCAGATGTTGGTGAAGAAGGCACAGCTGGAATATTGTGTTAGGCCAGAGTGTGCAGTTCTGGTCACCACACGATTGGAAGGACGTGACTGCTCTGGAGAGGATGCGGAGGAGATTCACCAGGACGTTGCTGGGATGCAGCGGTTCAGATCCAGGGAGGGAATGGATTAGCTGGGTTTGTTTTGCTTGGTGTGGAAGAGACACCCCACACCCACACCCCAAACTCCACAGCCCGCACCCTGCACCCCACACCCCAAACTCCACAACCAAAACCCCACACCCCACCCGCCACAACCCACACCCACACCCCAAACTCCAAACCCAAAACTCCAAACCCCACACCCACACCCTGCACCCCTCCCCACACCCCACCTCCCACACCCACACCCCAAACTCCACACCCCAAACTCCACACCCCACACCCCGCACCCCACCCCCCATGCTCACACACGTTCACACCCACAACCATATCCCAACACACCACACCCACACTCACATGCCAAACTCCACACCCCACAACCCACACCCTACACCCCACACCCACACCCACACCCCACACCCTACACCCACACCCCACACCCCACACCCCACACCCACACTCCACACCTCACACCCTACACCCACACCCCACCCCCCACCCCCACACCCCACACCCCGCACACACACCCTGCACCCAACACCCATTCCCCACACACACACCCCACACCCCACACCCACACCCCACACCCACACCCCACACCCCACTCCCCAGACATACACCCCACAACTCACACCCGCACCCTCACCCCCCACCCCACACAGACACTCCACACCCCACACACATATACCCCACAACCACACCCCGACCCACACCCCACTACAACACCCCACAACCACACCCCACACACACACACCATGCCCCACACCCCACATCCCCACCCACACCCCACAACCATACCCTACATATACACATACGCCACACCCACACCCCACACCCCCACCCATACCCCACACACACCCACACTCACACCCACACTCCACACACACCCCACTAGACCACACCTCACACCCCACACACAACCACACCCCACACCCACACTCACACACACCCCACACCCACACCCCAGACACACACCCCACAACTCACACCCACACCCTACACACAAACCCTCACCCACAACCCACACACACATCCCACACCCGCACCCCACACCCACACCCCACGCCCCACACACACCCACATCCCATGCACACCCACACCCTGCACCCACACACACATCCCACACCCCATACACACACCCGCACCCCACATACCCATACCCACACTCACATACACACCCACACAAACACCCCACACCTCACACCCACACCCCACGCACACCCACACCCCACGCACACCCCACACACATATCCCACACCCAACATACACACACCCGCACCCCACACCCACACCCTACATACGCACACCCACACCCCACATACACACCCACACAAACACCCCACACCTCACACCCACACCCCACACACACATACCGCACACGCACACCCCCACCCATACCCCAGACCCACACCCACATCCCACACACCCCCCACACCCACACCGCAGACGCACACCCCCACCCACACCCCACACATACCCACACCCCCACCCACACACCCCCACAGACCCACATCCTACAGGCAACACCCACACCCAACACATCCCACATCCCACATACACACCCACACCCACACCAACACCCACACCCCACAACCACACACACACCCCACACCCACACCTCAAACCCCACACCAACACCCACACCCTACACCCACCCCGTACCTGTAAGGATTAGACCGGTGGGTCTTGTTTTCTCAGAGAGAGCAAGCTGAGGGGAGATTTCACTGAGGTATAAATTTATTCGAAGCCCAAATGTAGTAAAAAGGAAGAACATGTTTCTGGAGCGAGATCAAAATCCAGGGGGTTGCAATCAGTGGACGGATTCCAGTGGTGACGAGGAAATATCTTTCCATCCAGAGGGTAATTGAGATCTCGAACTCACGACCTGAGAGCCAGAAAGCCTCCCCATATTTAAACAGTCCCAGGATGTGTGGTTGAAGAACCATCATCTGCAGGGTCACAGACCCCATGCTACATGTGGGCTTAGACTGGGGTGGTCTCTGGGCCCGGTCTCTGCGCCTGGGCATTCTTCTGGGTCATAAATTTTCTATGATTCTGTGATATACTGCACCCTGTTCCCCTGTCAGTTCCTCGACCTACTGCTCTAGAAAACCAGCTCTTGCACACCCCATGAATTCCCCCTCCACACTCTCACTGCCCACAGGTCTGCCCTGTCTCACTGTTGATTAGAGTCCTCATAATTATTACATGAATTTTATTCCATCTCCTCTCTGTTCCTGAACTTCAGTGGCCGCTATACCAATCCCAACCAATGGGTGGGTGGGACTGCCAGAGAGTAGAGTGGACCAGCCACGGAGGGGTATTGTATGTGTGGGTGGTGTCTGTGGGAGGGGAGAGGATGGTGGTGGGGGTATTGTATGTGTGGGTGGTGTCCGTGAGGTGGCGCTGCGTGGATGGGTATTTAAGGGTGGAATGTGTGGGCTTTGGGAGGAGCAGCCGACTTCTAGACGTTCTTCCCACATCCTCTGTTTCTTGGTCTCTCACAGGGCGGGAACAACCACCGAAAGATTTGTGCGGTACTTCTGATCCTGATGATGTTTGATGATTATTTCAGGACATTTTTTGTCTTTGTGAAGCAATAAAAAAAAACCTGTCAAACACTTGTTCTTACAGACATGTCCTATATAATTTGTTTCTATTAGCGGCTTGGCAGGAGATTGCTGGTGTCAAATTGGCCCGCTTTTGACTTGACTGTAATTCTTATGAACTTAAATAAAAACAGCTTCTTTGCAGCACAGACAATGGGAATCAATCACCGTGGGTCCAAGGGGAGAACATTATCTGGTGAGGGAGGCAGGTGGGACATGAGGAGAGGTCCTTTTATTTGCTGTGACTATTGTTTGGCCCTTCAGGGACATATTTCATTTCTCAAATTCCTGTGGGTTTCTATTCATCTGCATGTGTTTTACACAATCCTGTTGCTCTAAAAATGTGAAAAATGACTTAATGCTTGAAAAATCACATCCCTTTTCTCCAAGTATTCGGCTTCTGCTAGCAGTGTAATGTCGTTGGAGATTCACTGAGCTGTAAATCCACTGATGGGATCGTGCATGGAGAGGCTCTGTTGAAAATGGCTGTGTCTGAACCCAGGGTGATCCCACTACTGGTCATACTGCAGTCCCCTGTCTGGTGGAACGATGTTCTGTTGCGATGTGTCTGAAGGTGGGCAGCTTCCTGTCCAGTGTGACTGTCCAATAACAATGATCCTGATGCTGATGTGCACTAGAGAGTCCCAGTGCTGGTCAGTACAAATGCACCATAGAAAGCATCCCATCCGGATGTTTTTTTAAAATTTTATTTACAGCGTGGTAACAGGCCCTTTCGGCCCAACGAGTCCGCGCCACCCATTTTAAACCGCAAATTGACCTACCCGTACGTCTTTTGAACGTGGGAGGAAACTGGAGCACCCGGAGGAAACCCACGCAACCATGGGAGAATGTACAAACTCCTTACAGACATCGATAGGAATCGAACCCCGATCGCTGGCGCTGTAATAGCGTCGCGCTAAACACTACGCTACCATGTACGGCAACTGCTCTGCCCGGGACCGCAAGAAACTGCAGAGAGTTGTGGACACAGCCCAGTGCATCACAGAAGCCAGCCTCCCCTCCCTGGACTCTGTCTTTACCTCTCGCTGCCTTGGTGAAGCAGCCAGCAGAATCAAAGACCCCACCCACCCGGGTCATTCTCTCTTCTCTCCTCTTCCATCAGGCAGAAGATACAGGTGCCTGAGGGCACGTACCACCAGACTTAAGGACAGCTTCTACCCCACTGTGATAAGACTATTGAACGGTTCCCTTATACGATGAAATGGAGTCTGACCTCACGATCTACCTTGTTGTGGCCTTGCACCTTATTGCACTGGACTTTCTCTGTAGCTGTGACACTTTACTCTGTACTGTTATTGTTTTTACCTGTACTACATCAATGCACTCTGTACTAACTCAATGTAACTGCACTGTGTAATGAATTGACCTGTACGATTGGTTTGCAAGACAGGTTTTTAACTGTACCTCGGTACAAGTGACAATAATAAACCAATACCAATACCAATACCCAGCGTTTCTCTGGGCTGTTCCTCTCCTGCCAGGACACGGATGGGGTAACGTGTTTGAAGACAATGTTGGCCGTTCCCTCTTTCATCTGCTCTCTTCAGCATGGTGCCCACAAACTCACAAACAAGCCAAAGCAAAATGGGATGCCCCACAAATTGTTGTTCGTCTTAAGTTGCATCATCAGACCTCAAACTGTACTTTAACCTTCCACTTCCAGCTTGATTTGATTGTGTGGTTTGTGCATTTGGGTTGATGTCTCCTTGGTTGCCCTGAGATGGGAGTGGCATGAACCCTCTCCCGGTGTGTCTGTCTGGTGTTTAGATACCAAACCCAGCTTTCAATTCACTACACACCAACGTATGGAAGGAACTGAGTCACCATTACCAGCGCTACATCATTTGAAAGAATGTCTGAAATCTGTTATGGGAGCGACTGTGGTCTGACTCTGGGTAACTCCACAGCACGACCAAGTGATTCCAGAGTTGAAAGCGTTAAGTTGTGAGGACCAGTTGCAGACACTGGAACTTTATTTCCCTGAGAAGGTTGAGGGATGATTTACTTGATGTGTTTAAGATGTTTAAAGGATTTGATAGGCTGGATGCACAGAAATTATTTCCTCCCAAGTGAAATGAGTAAGGTTTTTTTCAATACAAAGAGCAGTGGATGTTTGAACATCTCAGCCCACAGGGACATGAAGGCAGAGAGGAGTCACAATCTACACCTGTACAGTTCCTCCCCGGGTTACAAACACCCCACGTATAGACATACAAACGAACATTTGGCAGATGGGTGGGATGGATGGGGATGGGTTTGCCGACTGCTGTGGGGCTGCAGGTATCTTCTGCTGGGTGGGAATGGGCACTTCTGCCTGCCTTCTCTCCCCACTCACCCCCCCCCCCCCCCCGAGCCACAACATCAGGGGCTGGGCGGAGACGAGCAGAGCCGGGACCCCTGAGCAGACTCACCCATTCACTCACTGTGGGGCCGGCTGGCGGCCGCTCCTCCTGTACCTGCTCTCTCTCCCATCACCGCCGTGACCCTCTCCCACACACCGCTGGCGTTCCTTTCCAATTTACGAATAGTTTGGCTTATGAACACGAACGGAGCCCTGTTGTAACCCTGGTAAGTGCCTGTGCATGTCTCATCTCCTATCCAAGGAGGAAAGGACATACATCAGAGGCAGTCCAGAGAAGAATTGCTGGGGTTAATTCTGGGATGAAGACGTTATCTTTGAGGAGAGGTCGATGCACACTGGAGTTGAGAAGAATGAGATTCTTACTGAAATGCAGAAAATTCCGCGGCCCCAGCGAATCTCGCTCCCTGATTCAGCAGTGCATTCCAGATCGCAGTAACTCTCAGCACAAGAGCGAATCCTGCTATTCCTTTCGCCAATTACCTTGAACCTCTGGTTACTGACCCCCTGCCAGTGGAAGCAGCTTCTCCTTATTTGCTTTATAAAACACTTCCATAAAACCTCCATTAGCCTCCTCTGCTCTGAGGAGGGGAGTCCCAGCTTCCCCTGCCTCTCCACAGCCAGTCTTCCTGCAGTCAGAGCAGTGAACCACCTCTCCAAGCCCTTCCAAAGAGTGATGTCCACAACCAGACACTTACTCCAGCTGACGGCTGACTTTGATTTAGAGCTCACCGGCGTTTGTACACTCTGCCTCTATTTATAAAGTCCAAGATCTTATTTGCTTTATAACCGCTGTGCTAACCTGAGCTGCTGCCTTCATACTGTCACCATGTTAGCTTCGTGTACCTTCGCCCCTCACCCTCTTCGACATTTTACCAGCCTGATTATACAGTTTTCCTCATCCTCCAGAGCATTTCCATTCTTTAAAAATTCTGTACAGAGAAGCAGGATGATATCGGGAGGTGTTTAAATTACTCCGATGCTTTTTAACTGTTTGACTTCTCTTTGTGACTGTCAGGGGTACGTTCCCCTTTAAATAACCCATGTCCCAGTTAAAAAAGCAGCAACTTCCGGAGTGAGCCTCATTTGTAAAGATAACACACGGTGACAGGCTGCTGATAAATGTTCCAGTAATTTAGGTTCGGGTTAATGAAAGCATTGCATATGTGTGGTGAATGACACAGTTTGGTATGAGGTAAATTACAGTGTGAAGCTGCACTTTAATCAGGGACTGCTGGGTGTTGGGTGTTTGCTTGTACTATGTTAATTGGCATCACGCTGGCTCTTAGCCCGAGCATTTGGCTTTAATGGTACGAATGTAATGTTTTACATATTTCAACTGGCGTCTACGGTTGACATTTTACTAATTCCACATTGGTCGATCACCAGAAGAAACAAGCCAGTCTAAAGCCTAACAACAGGGAACAGCAGTGTGCTTGTCTTTACACCATTTTCCAGATTTATATAGTTGCCTCCTTCATTAACGTATCGGAACTAGGAGTGTTGTAGACATGACTGAAGCCCTTCCACTGGTGAAAACCTCATTAAATATTGACATAATCTTATCTTCTTCATTTAGCCCTCTAGAATGTGTTGGAGCTAGTATTTGTTTAGATTTCACTTCCATTTTAACAGCCAGTAATAATTCAACAGCAGAGGGTTGTAACCTACATTGAATCAGGGATGATAATCTCGGGGACTGACTGATAGTAAAACTGGGCCTTGTGCAGTGAGAAATCCCACTGAGAATCGTGGGCTCCTGCGCTACAAACAACGAGAAGGTGGTCTGTCACAGCAGCCCACACGCAATGCTTCTGTCTGACATTCATCCAGCTAATATTTTCTCCTGGGGGGGGGGGGGTGGGACAGCTGCTTAGTTTGGAGCTGCTCTGGATTGGCATTCTCCACCCCGTGCCCCAGTCATCTCTTGCCTTTAAGTCCACCCACTTACAAAATTGGAGTCTTTGCAAAGGCTTACGGTCTGAATCATATGGTGTTTGCAGACTGGCCTCTGGTCCACCTCTGTGTGCGTGGAGCACTTTACTGCTGCTTGTGACTGCTCTCTCCCACCACAAAGCCATTAATTACTGTGGATTTTAACACTTCAGGAACCATTTGAACACATAATTTATCTTGTGCCAAATCAGATTCCCATGGAGGCAATTCTTCAATTAGGTGCAAAAAAGCTGCTTTGCTTTTTTTCCGCTTGTTTAACTTTATAAGGTTTGTTGAGTGTACTAAATGCCTTGGAATAAGATGCTGCAAAGTTATTCCAGAGTACGCTGAGGTGCAATTGGACTATAATTCATCGCCATCATTGCTGTGTTTAATGCTCCCTGCCACACCAAACAACAGGCACTGAAGATCTGTATGCAGGGGGAGACGAACTCTGTCCATACGAGGGCAGGATTATCCACACCGGCTGTTCTCTGACAGGCAGTTGTGTCCTTCTGAAGAATACACTACAGATTGTGCGCAGTGAGATGGCAGGCACAGCAGTATTAAAACAATCAGGTAAGCTGTTTGACTGCCAAGGTCTGAGGGAAGAAAGAAACCCTGCCATCCCGCTAACTACCCTCCAAGTAGCGCCGGGATCTTTCACCTCCATCTGAGAGAGCCGACGGAATCAGTAAGGTGGCTCCTCTGGCAGTGTAGCACCCCCACCATACTGCAGTGGAGTGCCATCCTGCATCTTAGAACATAGAACCTGGAACAGTACAGCACAGGAACAGGCCCTTCGGTCCACAATGTCTGTGCTGACCATGATGCTAAATTAAAACTAATCCCATCTGCCTGCACACGATCTGTATCCCTCCGTTCTCTGTACTCACTGGGGGACACAAGAGACTGCAGATGCTGGAATCTGGAGCAACAATCTCCCGGAGGAACTTGAGTCCCGAAACGTCAACAATTCCTCTCCCCCCACAGACGCTGCTCGACCCACTGAGTTCCTCCAGCAGATTGTTTGTTGCTCCTGTACTCATTTCCTGGAGTGAAATTTGAACTCCTGACCGTGTTGGGAAAGTCAAGAACAAAGCAGAAGAGATTCACTGGGATAATGCCTGGGAGGGAATGTTTCAGCAGGACGGGAGGCTGGATACACTGGGCTTGTCTTCCATGATGTACAGGAGACTGAGGAGAGAGCTGACAACATTCTGAGGGGCAGAGATCGTAAACTCTTCAGCTTAGCGGTGGTGTCTATAACCAGAGTGCATGGGTTTAAGGTGAGGAGCAGGTGATTTGGAAGGAAACCGAGAAAGAATTTTTTCCAAGTGTGGCCTCCTCTACATTGGTGAGACCAAACGCAACCGTTTCCCAGAACACCTGTGCTCCGTCCGTAACCGCGTTCGGCATCTCCCCGTTACCGGTCACTTCAACTCCCCCTCCCCCTCCATCACTGATACGTCAGTCCTCGGCCTCCTCCACTGCCAGGAGAGGTCCAAGCGCAAACTGGAGGAACAGCTCCTCACTTTCCGTCTTGAAACCTTGCAGCCTAACGTAGCCTCAATAAGCTAATATTGAATTCTCCCACCTTAAGTAACCCCCCCCCCCACTTCCCCGCATCATCCCCACCCCCCATGCCTCTTCTTTTCTTCCCTTTCCTAGCCTCTCTTTCTTCTACCCCTTTTTTCCCTCTCTCTCCTTACCTTTGACCCATCCCCCGGTGGATCTGCTTCCCCCTCCTCCCCCGCACCCGCCCATCACTATCCCTTACCTGCATCCACCCATCACCACCCTGTGTCCACCCTGCCTCCCCTCTTTTGTCCACCTATCACTGCTCTGCTTTTCCCTCCTATATATCGGGCTTCCCCTTTTCCTATCTTCAGTCCTGAAGAAGGGTCCTGACCTGAAACATTGACCGCCTGCTTTTCTCCACGGAGGCTGCCTGGCCTGCTGAGTTCCTCCAGCGTCATCGTGTTTTTCATCCAGATTCCAGCATCTGCGGTCCTTTGTTTCTCAAGGACTTTTTTCATCCAGAGGGTTGCTGGTATCCGGAATGCACTGCCTGAGGGGGTGGCAGAGGCAGGAACTCCCCACAACATTGAAGAAGTATTTGGACGAGCACCTGAGTCACCAAGGCAGAGACGGCCATGGGCCAAGTGATGGGAAAAGGGATTAGTACGAACAGGCACTCAATTGCTCACATGGACGAGGTGGTCTGAAGGAGCCTGTGTCTGTGTTGTAGTGCTCTGTGACTGTGACGTCCTCACCATCCTCTTCCTCTGGTTGGCCAATCACATCATGGAGCTCGTGGGAAGTTTTACTAATCCCCATCATGGAGACAAACACAGAAGGTGCAAAGGGGAGTCGGGAAATCCTCAGGGCATTCCAGCCAACTGTCCTCCATTACCATGGAGGCTGCTCATTTAGCACACAGAAGGCAGGCTAGCCAGCTCTAATTCCTCGCCACTGTTTGAAGCCGGGAGTCATATTTCCCTCCCTGCGGCCCCGTGGCACAGCCTCCTTCGGTACAGGTTTGCGGAGAGAAGTCATCGCTGGCTCGGTCTTCAGGTGTTGGTCTGTGCACAGTGCAGGGGCCAGCGGCAGGCTCCCTGTGCTGTCCAACTGCAGGTGTAGGGAATCGTTGGCCTTAGGCAGGAACTTGAACATCAGCTGAGAAGTTGTGAAAGAAGCAAGACCTTCCTTCCTGGAGGGGCGTGGGCTAATGCAGTGACTTCTGATGGTAGCAGCCGATCCAAGTGTTGGGGCAATTTCATCCGTGAGTGATGAGGGGGCAGTGTGGCTAGTTTCCACGAGGTTCCCAGACCAATGGGATTGTGCCCGTTATGTTTCTATTGGTGGAGATTCCCCAGTCATGGGCCTGAGGGGCTGGGCAGTTAAATTCAAGCTGGGGGAAGTTCTGATCCTGCATCATTTCTGGCACATCTTTGTGCTGCAGTGTTACTGAGACAGCATCAGTTCTGCACTGCACACCCCTGGGTGTGGGAGCATCGCACACACGGGACCACCATGCATTGCACTCATGCATTTCACATAAACAGGGATGCCAGACCAAGGGGCAGAATACCCAGCCCTTCCTGCCATTTCCCTGTGAACGTTAATCACCACCAACCATTCCACCACTGTTGGCACAGTTTCAGTCTAACAACGTGCCTTTCGCTCTCACCAGCCCTCCAAATCCTACTGCCCTCTGACCTGGTTCAAGAGGCAGTAACTGAGCATCAGCATACTCCCCACCAAAGGTCAGAGAGAGCTGAATCGTGGGGAGAGCCATGCCTTTGGGAACAGAGTGACCCAGTCACTGGGATAGCAGGCACTGCACAGCTGACGTTCCCGGCCTAGAATTCCTTGTCCCTCTTCAATGATCTGGAACATGAAGACACATCGATTCATAGAGTTACACAGCACGGAAACAGGCCCTTCAGCCCAACTCATCCATGCTGACCAAAGTGCCTACCTGAGTTGGTCCCATTTGCCTACATTTAGCCCATATCTCCCTAAACCTTTCCTATCCGTGTACCTGTCCAAATGTCTTCTAAACATTGCGATTGTACCCGCCTCTACCACTTCCTCTGGCAGCTCTTTCCACATACTCACCAGTCTGTGTGTGTGTGTGAAAAACTTGCCCCTCAGAGGTCCTTTTTAAATCTTTCCCCTCTCACCTTAAATTCATGTCCTCCAGTTTTAGACTCCCCTGCCCTGGGGAAAAGGCTGGGACCATCCACCTTATCCGTGTCCCTCATGGTTTTATCAACCTCAGGTCACCCCTCAGCCTCCCTCGCTCCAGGGAAAAGAGTCCTAGCCTCTCCGGTCTCTCCTTATAACTCAAGCCCTCCAGTCCCAGCAACATCCTTGTGAACCTTCTCTGCACCCTCTCCAGCTTAATCGCATCCGTCCTATAGCGTGGCGACCAGAACTGCGCACAATATTCCAGGTGCGGTCTCACTAATGTCTTGTCCAGCTGCACCGTGGCATCCCAACTCTTGCACTCAATGCCCTGACCGATGAAGGCAAGCGTTCCGTCCACTTCCTTCGCCACCTTGTCCACATGCGTCACTACGATCAGGGAACTTGTACCCCTGCAACATTCCCTGGGGCCCTGCCATTCACTCTCTATGTCCTGGCCTGGTTTAACTTCCCAAACTGCATCACTTTGCACTTGTTCTTGAAGGACAAGGACTCCCAGATTGGGAAGTACACCGGCATGGTGCCTGTAGTCTGCGTACAAGGGGGACCAGTGGTGCTGCCCAAGTGGTGTGTGGTGCTCATTTGTACACACATTGCTGGCAGGACCCTGCTGGGATACCCTTCAGCATGTGTGACCAATAGAATTGTGCACTGTAAACAGATTATTAACTCCATCAACATGTAGTGTTAGAGGGGAGACAAACGAGGCTGCAGACGCTGGAATCTGGAGCAACAAATAAACTTCTGGAAGAACTGAGTGGGTCAGTCAGCACCTGTGGAGGGGATGGGTAATGTTTGGGTTGAGACCCTGCAACATGACGGAGAGTGTGGAGGGGAGATAGCCAGTGTATATTGAGAGGGACGGAGGGGTGAGGCAGAGGCTGGTTGGTGGAGCCAAGTAGGGGAGGGATGGTAGGGAGATGGAACCAGGTGGGGCGGGGTGGTGGGGGGGGGGGGAAGGAAAGGAGAACCAAGGGAGAACAAACCCAGGTGGATGCGTACGTGGGTGAAGGGGCAGGTGGGAGCAGGTTGGGGAGGGTGATGGCCGGGTAACGAGGTGGGGGAGGGGAATGTTGGGGTAACGAGGTGGGGGAGGGGGATGTCCGGGTAACGAAGTGGGGAGGGGGATGTCGGAGTAACGAGGTGGGGGGGGGATGTCCGGGTAACGAAGTGGGGAGGGGGGATGTCCGGGTAATGAGGTGGGGAGGGGGGAGGTCCGGGTAACAAGGTGGGGGAGGGGATGTCGGAGTAACGAGGTGGGGGGGGGATGTCCGGGTAACGAGGTGGGGGAGGGGGGATGTCGGAGTAATGAGGTGGGGGAGGGGGATGTGCGGGTAATGAGGTGGGGAGGGGGGAGGTCCGGGTAACAAGGTGGGGGAGGGGGATGTCGGAGTAACGAGGTGGGGGGGGGATGTCCGGGTAACGAGGTGGGGGAGGGGGGATGTCGGAGTAATGAGGTGGGGGAGGGGGATGTGCGGGTAATGAGGTGGGGGAGGGGGGAGGTCCGGGTAACAAGGTGGGGGAGGGGGATGTCGGAGTAACGAGGTGGGGGGGGGGGATGTCCGGGTAACGAGGTGGGGAAGGGGGGATGTCGGAGTAACGAGGTGGGGGAGGGGGATGTCGGAGTAACGAGGTGGGGGAGGGGGATGTGCGGGTAATGAGGTGGGGAGGAATGGAAAAGGTGAACGAAGGGAGAGACACCATTGGTGGACCAGTGGGAGTGAGGGAGCAACATGGGGAACACTGCAGTCATTGACCAATGGAGTGTGGAGTGATGGAGTGACGGAGTGTGGAGTGTGGAGTGACGGAGTGACGGAGTGACGGAGTGTGGAGTGACGGAGTGACGGAGTGTGGAGTGTGGAGTGATGGAGTGTGGAGTGATGGAGTGTGGAGTGTGGAGTGATGGAGTGATGGAGTGTGGAGTGATGGAGTGACGGAGTGACGGAGTGTGGAGTGTGGAGTGACGGAGTGACGGAGTGACGGAGTGTGGAGTGACGGAGTGACGGAGTGTGGAGTGATGGAGTGTGGAGTGATGGGGTGTGGAGTGTGGAGTGATGGAGTGTGGAGTGATGGAGTGTGGATTGATGGAGTGATGGAGTGTGGAGTGATGGAGTGTGGAGTGATGGAGTGGTGGAGGGTGGAGCGTTGGTGTGATGGAGTGATGGAGGGAGGAGTGAAGGAGTGGTGGAGTGAAGGAGTGGTGGAGGGTGGGTGTTGTGGAGCATTGGAGTGATGTAGCAACACAAGGATTGACTGAGTGATGAGGCGATGGAGTGAAGACGTGTTGGACCTGGTGGAACAACTGGCTGAGGGAGTAACAGAGTGTTTCAGTGCAGGAGCAATGGAGTGTTGATCCCAGGGAGTGTTAGTTGAGAAGGTGATGGGGAGATGGAGAGATGAGGTGATGGTGTGATGGGTGATGGTGTGATGGGTGATGGGGTGATGGGGTGAGGGGGTGAGGGGGAGATGGCGTGAGGGGGAGAGGGAGATCAGTGAGAAGGAGATGGGATGAGGAGGAGATGGGATTATGGGGATATGAGGTCAGGGGAGGGGGTGAGGCGGAGATGGGGTGATGGGGAGATGGTTAAATGGGGAGATGGTGTGATGAGGAGATGGGATGAGGGGAGATGGTTAGATGGGGAGATGTGGTGACGGGGTGACCGGGTGTGTAAGTAGCATAGTGGAGCAGGGCTTGAATGCTGGTGACGAATTGATGATCCAGCTGGAGATATCCCGTGCCGGAGTGCTGTAATTCTCATTTCGGGGAACAGTGCTTCTAAAGGAACAGGCTGCCTGAGTGATGGAATATCTGAGAAATGGGATGATTCCCCCATTCCCTGACCTTTCAAAACTTTATCTGCCTCCACCTTAAATACTGCTCCTGATCCAGACTCCTGGGGCAGAGAATTGCAGAGATTCACCACTCTCTGCCGTGGCTTTTACTGGCGGCCCCTTAGCTTGAAACTATGTCCCCTCGGACCCATGGGCGTGTTGTGTCCCAGGGAGGTGGTACAGGAGCCTGAAGACCCACACTCAACGATTTACAAACAGCTTCTTCCCTTCCACTGTCAGATTTCTGAACGGTCTATGAACCCACGAACACTCTCTCGTTATTCCTTTTTTTACACTAGTTACTTATTTTGTAATTTATGAATTTTGTGACTTGCACTGCACTGCTGCCACAAAACAACACATTTCACGTCAAATGTCAGTGATAATAAACCTGATTCTGATTCTGATTATTTGAGACACTCCCACTAGTGAACTCATCAGGACATCTCCCCTGCTATACCCCCTTAGGACCTTGTGTCTTTCAATGAGGACACCTCTCATTCTGCCAAACTCCAATAAATATCAACCCAACCTATTTACCTCTCGTGAACAGGGCAGCCCTTCCATCCCAAGGATGAGCCTGGAGAATGTCTTTGGGACGGCTTCCAGCACTGCGATGGCATACACAATATCATCGGTGCCAGAGGTAGAGTAGATGTAGGAACTTTTGCCCATAGCAGGGGTATCTGAAACAAGAGGGTAAAGGGGTCAGCGTTAGGGGTAAGTGGTTTGGAGGGGATCTGAGGAAGGACTTTTTCACCCAGAGGGTGGTTGGAAGCTGGACCCTACTGCCTGAGGGGTGGTGAAACAGCATCTCATACATTTATGAATTATCTAAACCAGCACTTAAATCTCCAACGCACAGCATGCTACAGAACAAGTGCTGCTTAATGGAATTAATGAGGATGGTCAGTACGGACACAATGGGCCGATGGGCCTGGCTCTGTGCTGCATGGCTCTGTGACTCTAAGATGCTGTTCAGTAAAACAAAGAGATCTGTGAAACTGGGCATAGATTTTCGGTCAGTTGGGACTGGGTCTGAAGGTGGCAGGTTACTGCAAAGGGCAGGGTGTGATGGGACCCGAGGATCGAAGTTAATGCTGAACTTGCTGGAGGGACTCAGCAGTCAGGCTGCAGGAGGGAGAAGCAGCCTGAGTTTCACTGAGTATTCCCACAGTTTTGGGTTTATTTGGAATTTCCGGCATCCAACATGTTTTGCTCCTGGGTTGATGTTGGTGCTCGGCCTGGTTTGTGTCCCCTGGGTTCTGGGGGTGATCCCTGGGTTCGGGAGTTGTCTCTTGGTTCAGGGGTTGTATCCGGGTTCAGGGGGCATCCACAGATTCAGGCCATGCCCTCTAGTATTTGATATTTCCATCCTGGGGAAAAGATTCTGTCTACCATATCAAAACTTTATGAACTCCGGTACCCACCAATCCCCGACTCCAGAAATACAGCACTCCGGCACCAGGTATCTCCGGTATTAATGCCCATCACTTCATCACCCTGTGGCCCCATCACCCCAACACCCCCTCACTCTGGGGAACTCACTGGGCATTGGCTGAGCTGTATGCCCTGAGCTGGGAGACCAACTTCCAGGAAACATTCCTGACCTTGGTCAGAAATTTAACAGAAAACTCGCACATCAAGTCTGCTAGTGCTGTGGAGGGTGTCTCTGGGTCTACAGTGGTCATCATCTGAGCAGGGGATCCATCTGCAATGTGGGAGGATCTGTCCATACACCGAGAGGGAGCTCTCTGTCACAGTGAGGGATCTCCATGTCACAGTGAGGGATCTCCATGTCACATGGCAAGGAATGTCTTGTCAACCACTGAGGGATCTCCCCATCAACACTGAGGGATCTCCCCATCAACAGTGAGGGATCTCCCTATCACAGTGAGGGATCTCCCTGTCAAATGCAGAGACATTTAGTCACACTGAAGAGGGATCTCGCTGTCACAGTGAAGGATCCCTCATCATTTAATGAGGGATCTCCCTGTCATGCAGAGCAGGATCTTCATATCACCTGCATCAGTATCACACATGGAGTGGGGATTCTTCAAACTCAGGAAGCTCCCTCCCACACGGGGAGGGATCTCCCTCACACACAGATCTCCCCCCCCCCCCCCACCCACACGGGGAGGGATGCCCCTCACACACGGGGAGGGATCTCCCGCACATGGGGAGGGAGCTCCCTCACACCTGTCGCTGAGCTATTTGCGGAGTCGGGGTGTACACATTGTGTGCATGGGTCCGAGCGGGGGGGGGGGGGGGGGTCTCCTGGCGGCGCTGTAAGTGTTTCTGGGGACGAGACGACACTGTTCCGTCGGGCCGAGTGGCCGAGTGTGCGGGGCCAGAACCTCTCACCCGATCGGGCTCAGGGTCCGGGCACCGCCTCCTGTCCCGGGACCCCTCCCCCGGGTGAAGCGCAGCACGGCCGGGGTGAGTACGGGAGGGGAGCCGGGGCGAGGGGTGCAGGTGGCGGCGCTCCGGGGGCACCGAGCCCGGTCCGGGCAGCGGGTGCGGGACGCGGACGGTGCATGAATTCCAGATGGGACTGAGCAATTAGTGAGGAGCCTACCTGGGTTTTGTGTGAACGCAGGAGAGGCAGTTAAATGAGCAGTGCGTTGCTCAAGGCGATGCAGAGACTACAACCACTCCGTCGGTTGAAGGTTCAAAGTGGGACGAGCTGCAGCCTTGCAGGCGGCAGCAGCGGACACAGGCAGCGCCGGGACGGGAGCGCTGCAGTGCCGGCGGCGGGCAGGAGGTGGCAGTGTCGGCGCACCGAGCGAGGGGGGCCGGAGACGGACTGTCTCCAGCTGTGCCCCAGATGTTGTGCCCAGTTTGCACCCCGTGTCTCTCCCCCACCCCCCCCCCCACCCCCGGATACGGCGCATCATCTGGGCAGCGGCCAACGTTTGGGGGATTCTTCCCCCTCCCCACTCCACAACTGTGAGGAGACAGCACTCACCACGCACTGGGATTGGGCTCACACTTGGAGGTTCCTGATGTCACAGAGTCAGAACCATCACCATTCGGCCCATCCAGCCCCGGCCAGCAATCCACTGCGTCCCCTGCTCCATCTCGGTACCCCTGTCAGCAGAGCCACAGGCCATTCAGCCCAACAGTTCTGGACCCATGTCCATGCCTGAGACCTGCTGATCTGAAGTCCTGTTAGATTGCTCCCCCTTCACTTCCACCCTCACCCCTTGCCATCTCCACACCCCCACTTCCACCCCCACCTCCCCCACACACAGACAGAGAACCCAGATCATCAGCACTCGCCACCAAAAATAGTTCTTCTCACATCTCATGCCCAGCACCTGAGATCAGTGTCTGCTTGTCTTGTCCAGGCAGCCTGGTTACAGCAGGGTTCCGCTCCTGAGAACTGTTTGTAACCTGAACTGTTTGTAAGCCGGGAATGAACACCGCCAGTGTGTGGGAGAGGGTCACAGAAACAGCTGTGACGAGAGAGCGAGCAGGCACGGGGAACTGACCCAGTGAGAGAGTGAGTGAGTCTGTTCAGCGCTCCCAGCTCTGCTCGGCTCCACCCAGCCCCTGATTGTTGCAGCTCAGGGGGCAGGTGTGGGGAGAGAAGGCACACGGAAAAGAAGGCCCCGCAGCAGCCGGCAAATCCATCCCCATCCATCCTGCCCGTCTCCCAAACACTTGTTCGTATGTTCAGGGTGTCCATAAGTTAGGTGCTTGTCACCCAAGGAGGACCTGTACACGACTCATGACAACAGCTGCATCAGATCCTGTCAGAATCCGGTACGTGTGGCACACCTCCTGTTCGTCTCAGGACCTGCCACCCTGCCTCCTGTTTCAGAACTCTCACCACGCAGCCCATCAAATCCACACCGGCTCTCTGAGTACCCCCACCCCCCTACAATCTATTCCCTCTCTTCCTGACTCTCCGACCACCCAGGGGTCATTTAAAGCAGCCGATTAACCTGCGAGCCCACGCACTTTTGGGATGTGGGAGGAAACTGGAGCAAACCCACGCAGTCACAGGGAGAACGTGCAAACTCCACACAGACAGCACCCGAGCTCAGCATTGAACCCAGGTCACTGGAGCTGTGAGGCAACAACATTCCAGCCTCACGGATAAAATCCCCCATCCCTGGAACCAGTCGAGTAAATCTCCCCGGCACTTTCTCAAGAATCCTTCATGTCGTTTGCCTAAAGTGTGGTGACCAGAACCAGGAACCCTGGGCTTTGTAAAGCTTCAGCATTATGCCCATGCCTTTGTACGCAGTACCTCTGTTTATGAAGCCCAAGGTCCCATTGCTTTGCCCTCTCTATACATCCTGCTAGCAGCAACAACCTCTGCATCTCAGGTCCCTCTATTCCTGCACACTCTTTCCAGCTGTGCTGTTGGCCACTTTGCCTCTCCCTCTCCCTTCCACCAATACATCCCCTCACACTTCTCTCTACAAGGTTCCTTCTGCTGGGCTACCCATGTCCAGTTGCAGTTAATTGGTCTTGTCTCGTGTTTGCCGCGCCCCCTAGGTCTCGTATCAGCAAGTACCAAAACTTTACTCTCCGTCCCAAAGTCCAAGCTATTTATCAAACGAGCAGTGATTGAGCATCAAGGAAAGCTGGAAACGCCAGCAGTTTGGGCAGCATCTGTGGAAAGAGAAACACAGTTAATGATTCGGGTCAGATCCCAGTGGTGACCCCAGGGGAACACGACTCTCTCTACCATCCAGCAGCCACAGAAACAACTAGTTGTCACTCCTTGAGTTATTTTATCCAAGATGGCTTTGCCCCATCTGGTTCATGACCGTAATGTTATTAAACAGCTGTTTCTGTGGCACTTTGTCACTTTCCAGAAGTCCATATACACAATCCTCAGGGAGTGGTGAGTGTGTGGGATGGGCTGCCTGCAACGGATACGATAGGGTTGTTTAAGAGACTGTTGGAGAGGTACACGGAGCTTAGAAAAATAGAGGGCTGTGGGTAAGCCTAGTAATTTCTAAAGTAAGGACATGTTCGGCACAGCTTTGTGGGCCGAAGGGCCTGTATTGTGATGTTTCTAACATCTGCCGCATTCACTTCACCAGGCTGCTCTGTCACTTCCTCAAACATGTAATGAGGGTAGGAATGGGGGCGGTGGGGGGGTTGTATGGGGTTTGGTGTGGATGTGGTGGGGGGAGTGTCTTAGATCAGTTGAGGGGTGTTGGAGTGAGATGCAGGCAAGGTGGCGGTGGTGGGTTTGGAGTGGGGGATGGTGAGAGGGTAAGGGTGGGTGTGGTTGGGGTGGTGGTGAGAGGGTAAGGGTGGGTGGGGTTGGGGTGGTGGTGAGAGGGTGGGGGTGGGTGGGGTTGGGGTGGTTGCGAGAGGGTGGGGGTGGGTGGGGTTGGGGTGGTGGTGAGAGGGTGGGGGTGGGTGGGGTTGGGGTGGTGATGAGAGGGTGGGGGTGGGTGTGGTTGGGGTGGTTGCGAGAGGGTGGGGGTGGGTGGGGTTGGGGTGGTGGTGAGAGGGTGGGGGTGGGTAGGGTTAGGGTGGTGGTGAGAGGGTGGTGGTGAGAGGGTGGGGGTGGGTGTGGTTGGGGTGGTGGTGAGAGGGTGGGGGTGGGTGGGGTAGGGGTGGGGGTGAGTGGGTGGGGGTGGGTGGGTGGGGGTGGTGGTGAGAGGGTGGGGGTGGGTGGGGTTGGGGTGGTGGTGAGAGGGTGGGGGTGGGTGGGGGTGGTGGTGAGAGGGTGGGGGTGGATGTGGTTGCGGTGGTTGCGAGAGGGTGGGGGTGGGTGGGGTTGGGGTGGTGGTGAGAGGGTGGGGGTGGGTGGGGTTGGGGTGGTGGTGAGAGGGTGGGGGTGGATGTGGTTGGGGTGGTTGCGAGAGGGTGGGGGTGGGTGTGGTTGGGGTGGTGGTGAGAGGGTGGGGGTGGGTGGGGTTGGTGGTGAGAGGGTGGGGGTGGATGTGGTTGGGGTGGTTGCGAGAGGGTGGGGGTGGGTGGGGTTGGTGGTGAGAGGGTGGGGGTGGATGTGGTTGGGGTGGTTGCGAGAGGGTGGGGGTGGGTGGGGTTGGGGTGGTGGTGAGGGTGGGGGTGGGTGGGGTTGGGGTGGTGGTGAGAGGGTGGGGGTGGGTGGGGTTGGGGTGGTGGTGAGAGGGTGGGGGTGGGTGGGGTTGGGGTGGTGGTGAGAGGGTGGGGGTGGGTGGGGTTGGGGGAGTAGGAAATATAAATATCATTGGCTCCCCTTCATTAACTCAAACTGTTCAAAATGTCCGTAGACACAAGCGACGGCTGACGCTGGGATCTGAAGCCAGAAACAAGGTGCTGGAGGGACTCAGCGGGTCAGGCAGCAGCTGTGGAGGGAAATGACAGTCGGCGTTTTGGGTCGAGATCCTTCGTCTCGACTGAAAGACAGAGGGGAGGTAGCCGGTGTAAAGGGGTGAGGAGAAGGGGTAGGGCAAGAGCTGGCAGGTGACGGGTGGATCCAGGCGAGGAGGGGTGATAGGCGGACGGAGGAGGGGAGGGTGGAGATAGCGACAGAGGCCGGGAGGTGAGAGGTGGGGGCAACAGAGGGCCGCAGACAGTGGAATCTGATGGGAAGTGGTGGTGGACTGTGGAATAAAGGGAGGGGTAGGCAGAGGAGAGTGGGGGGGGGGGTGCTGGGTCCAAGTGGGAGCAGTGTGTGAGTGATGGCCAGATAGAGTGGTTGTAGTATTTTGCCCCTCCACCACACTCCTCCCACTGAGGCCCCTCCCCTACCACATCTTTTCCTTCCAAGTACCTGTTCATTTTTTTCCCTGATAACGGATTCTAAAACATTGCCCACCGCTGATAATAATCTGCGATTACCAGGAGAGCTCACACCCTCGCTTGAGCTGGGATATCGTATCTACACGTGGCAGAAGATTGTCAGGTTCCCTTTCACCGATAGGCGCAATTCTGTTGTAAATGTGTTCGAAGCAGTTGAGAGAAGGTTCACCACACCAAGACCTAGAACGGGATTTTGGTGAGGAAAAGTTGTATCCATGGGAGTACCAATGAGTGAGGGGGCGCTTGATGGAAACATAAGATCAAGGCATAACGTGGTGGATATGGAGAGGTTGTTTCTTCTTGATGGAGAATTTAGAAATAGACTCCACCATTTAAAAATAAGACAGAGGACAGGTGATTTTTTTTCTCTTAGAGGCTCATGTATTTGGAACACTTGTCCTCAAAGGACGGGGAATATTCTTAAGGCAGAGGTAGGTAGGTACTCAATAAGCAAGGGGCTGGGGGGGTGAAATTTGACCGGAGGTGGGAAGGAAGAGTATTGATCTTGTTAATTGGAGGACCAGACTTGAGGGTCCGAGGGGCCTATCCCTGCTCCTAACCCCAGTGTCTGTATTCTCACATCCTCCCTTTCCCGGTGTTATGGAGGACCAGGTTCATTGTGTGCCCAGCACTCTGTTGGGAGGGCAGTGAGCTACCCTGGGTTACCACTGTCCGAGGATTGGTGCCCTCACCCGCAGTGCTGGCCCCGTGTGTGACATGACCCGAGCTGGTCCTGAATTGTACCCATCGCTGGTCACCCCACACCACACTGTACCCTGGGGGCATCACTCTGCTGGAGACAGCCTGGGTCCGACACCACATTCTGATTTCCCATCCCCATCCCAATCCCCAGCCAGCCCCCACCCCCATCCCCCACCCACCCACATACATCCCCCACCCCCATCCCCCATCCCCACCCCCATCCCCCACTCCCACTCCATCCCCATCCCCATACCCCACCCCTGTCCCCCACTACCACCACCATCCCCATCCCCTCCCCATACCCCATCCCCAGCCCCCATCATACCTCACCCCACCCCATCCCCTCCCCATCCCCATCCCCACCCGCCCCCATTCCCATCCCCACCCTCACCCCCATCCCCATTCCCAACCCCATCCCCACCCCATCCCTCACTCCCATCCCCACCCCATCCCCACCCCATCCCCAGCCCCCCATCCTCATACTCCACCCCCATCCCTATCCTCCATCCCCATACCCACCCACCCATCCCCCACCCAACCATCCCCACTCCCATCCCCACCCCCTCCCATCTGCCGGCCCTATCCCCACCCCCACCCCATCTCCACCCCATCCCCACCCCATCTCCCATCCCCTACCTCCACCCCCAACCACCAGCCCATCCCACTCCACACCCTCTCCCACACACCTTTCCCCATCCCAGTGATGGGGCAGAGGTCCACGTACAAGGTCAGTGACCCTGCGACGGGGACCACAGGTCCGGGGATGTGAGTCCATCCCTCGTTGCATTTGCTGTGCTGCTGAGATTCAGCGAGTGATCTGGTATTGAAACAAAACCACGGGTTTCAACAACGATAACCGCAACACTGTAGGATTGTCACGAAGGAAGTTTGCTGCACTGATGGTGACAAGTGGAGGGGCCCTGCTGTCCTCCCTGACCCTGCTACAGGGGGATTGTCCCACCTGTAAGTGTCCCAGCAAGGACCTGCATCCAGGGGTGGCAGTGTGGGCTGTGCGGAGGTACAGAGACTTTGGTGGATAGAGAGAGGTTGAGTGAATGAGCAAGGTGTGGCAAATGGGACATCGTGTGGAAAATGTGAGAGCATCCACTTGAGTGGAAAAATTAGGAAGTTATAGAGTCATATAGCACAGAAGTAAGCCCTTCTGCCCATTGTGTCTGTGCTGACCAATCTATCCCATCCATCTGCATCAGTCCATAGCCTTCTCCACCCTGTTGATTCCAGTTTTTATCTGGTCAGAGGCAGAATATTTTTTGGAGACACTAGAGACCGCAGACGCTGGAATCTGGAGCAACAAATGATCTGCTGGAGGAACTCAGCGGGTCAAGCAGCATCTGTGGAGGGGAAAGGAGTTGTCGACATTTCGGTTCAAGACCCTGCATCAGGAAGGAGTATTTTTTTTAAATGGTGCGAGATTGAAGTGTTAGTGTCCAGCGGGACCTCGTGTCCTCGTACAGGGATCACTGAAAGTTGTCATGCCCACACAGTTGGTTGGTCTCTATTGCAGAAGAACGTGATGGCTGGAATAGTGAGATCTTGCTGCAGTTGTAGAGGGCCCTTGTGTGCAGGAAGGACGTCTCTACCTGAAGGCAAATATTCTTGCAACAGAAGGAATGCAAATCAAGGTTCACCAGATTGATTCCAGGGTTAGGGTACAGTGGAAGTTGACTGTCTATATTCTCTAGAGTATAGAAGAATGAGAAATGATCTCATTGAATGTACAAAATTCTTTTAGAGTTGTCCAGTTGGGTTTTTGCCACCATGGTGGTGGATTCTGAGAAGGGGCCGAGTTGGTATTCTGTTACATAGAGAACACACAAGTCAGATGTTGAGCCAGATGTGCCAAGGTCACATCCAGTCCACAGCCTGTTGAGATGAATCAGCAGGAACACTGCCTCACAAACTTGTCTCACAAGTTATTTTGATCCACCTCGTTGCCCTTGTATTGGCTGCCCAGTTAACTTCTTCAATGTGAAGCATCTACAGAAAGAAATGATCTACACAGTAACCGGGGGCCACAGCCTGATCGCTGTAGGGCAATGGGATCCAGGCTCATGAGGAGGTGCAGGAATGATATTTCCCAAGGCACAGAATGGGGGACAACGTGGAGGAGAAATACCTTCACCCAGGCAGCGGTGAACCTTTGGAGCTCTCTACCCAAGAGGCTGTGGAGGCTCAGTCATTTAACACAGAGACTGATGGGTTTTTGGATATGAAGGGAAGTGGGGTTAGCAGGAGCTGCAGTAAAAGACCAGCCATGATCATATTGAGGAATGGAGGCAGGGGCCGAATGGCCTATTTCTGCTTCTATTTCTTATCGAATGGGTGATAAACGCTGGCTTCACCGACTATGCCCACATCCCCGAAAAATCATTGTGGAGAGGGAAACGTCAAACAGCAATTGTCAACAATACACCAGGAGTCTCTGCAAGGGCCAGTAATGACAAGAGTTGTATCAATCCCTGAGGACTGAAGTGGGTTTCAGTGCTGGGCAGTCTTTCTGTTGGTATTTAAGGCATCTCAGACATTTTATGAAAAAAATATAATGTTTTAATATACTTTTAATCTGCTTTGAACTGGTGCCTGAATAAACAATAGAATGAGAGTGATTTTGTTTATCGTTTAGTCTCTGATCTTTGCATAAATTGCGAGGTTGTGTTCTGAATGTAATCCCCTTTGTTAGTACATTATTCACCAAAAGGAAATCTATATCATCCTGTGGGATTAGATCATTTACAATAACCCTGAAATGGAGAGAAAACAATCAGCTGCAGCAATAATTATTTATGCTATTATTTAGGGATTTGTAATGATTAATTAATCATGAAACGCTATGAACATTGCATCCTGTGATCTACAAATAGCAAACTGCACGCCAGTACTGTCAGTGCCTCAGGCTGCTGCTATGTGGAGTCACTCTGAGGTATTATTCTGGAATGTTAATGTCATTGGAAGGAGGGAATTTAACAGAAACTTTCCTGAGATGATGCACAGATCATCAGCTGAAGTTGTGTAGCTGCTGCAAGCAAACTCATCTCATGCGCTTTGCAGCTCCAGGCTGACAGTGGAGCAGTTTCAGTCTCCACTGCCACGTTTGAGCATCTTTGAAGAATCTGTCAATTTTTCCAGTGAATCCCCATCTCACAAAAATAATACCAGAAGGTTTGCAAAGGCAGTATTAGTTCCCAATCTAGCTATAAATGAATAGACAAATAACTCTGTCTGTCTCTTCATATCTGCCTGGGTGTGCATCTTCTTAGCATATATCCCTGCACCTTCTGGCCTCTCTGCCTTTCTGTATTTACATGTAGATCTGCAGGTAGATGTGAGCTTTGGCCCATGTTAGGTACCCACACAACAGATACTGTAGCTACACGCCCAGAGGAAGGAACACCCTGAAGCGAGCCTCTGACCTCAATCCAATACTTTGAATGAGTCGTCCAATTATTCTGAAGCTTGGTCAATCATCAGAGATTGATCCTGGTTACCCGACCCACCTCCAGATGTGGGTACTTTTATATATGTGACTGTGTGTGTGTGTGTCTGTGTGTGTGTATGTGAGACTGTGTGTGTGCATCTGTGTGTGTGTGTGTGTGTGTGTGTGTGTGTGTGTGTGTGTGTGTGTGTGTGTGTGTGTGCGCGCTCCAATCTGTTTGTGCCACTATGTGTAAATTAATCCATGTCCACAAATGTATGACAGGGTAGTTTGTTTATCTTGTGAATATGTCTGTACCTTTGTGTTGTGTGTGAAGTTGTAATTGTGCATTTGTGCATGTGTCTGCATGTGTGTGTGTGTGTTGTGTGTCTTGTGAGTGTATGTGCACCCTCTTTGTGTGTGACATTGTACGTGTGCATTTGTGTGTGTGTGTGTGTGTGTGTGTGTGTGTGTGTGTGTGTGTGTGAGACTGTGTCAATGTGTGTGAACCTGTCCTAGAGCCCTCCACCGTGTTGCTCACACTGATACAGAGTCTGTTCTACATTCACAGTGCAGTTCAGTCCTAGAAAGAAGTCCAGAAACAGAAAATGTCTTCAGTGACCATTGAGGTTACCAGTGATGTAACCAGTAACCAGTGAGGTTAGTTCAATAACTGTAAGTAACATTAATAAACAACATTTACATCCACAATAAAAATCACCTCTTAAAGTACTGGAAGATTCATTATTTTTGGAATTTCTGTGATGTCCAGAACATGTAATGCACTATTCCACTTCTTCCATGGTAAATGTACCACAGGAGCACCTACAAAGTAAACGTGACACCTGGCTGTACTCAGAGACATTTGGATTGTTTGGTCAAACAGGTCGGTTGAAAGGAGTTCAAAATACTGCAGATGCTGGAAATTTGAAGTAAAAACAGAAAGTGCCGAAAATAATCAGCAGGTCAGGAAGTATCCATGGAGAGAGAAACCGAAAGTTTCACGTTGATAATCTTTCATCAGAAGTGGGAAAATTTAGAAATAAAGCAAGTTTTAAGATGCAAAGAATGTGGAAAGGGACAGAGGGGACAAAAGGTCTGTGACCATTTGGACAGCAGGAGAGGGACACGAGGTGGTGCTGGCTGGGGGAGCGATAACGGCTGGTAAGTTATAGAAACAGACCCTTCGGCCCTCCATGTCCATGCTGACCATCAAGCACCCATCCATACTGATCCCATTTACCTGCACTTGGTCCATAGCCTTGGTGATTCAAGTGCTTATCTAGACACTCGAATGTTGTGAGAGTCTCTGTCTCCACCACACACAGGCAGTGAGTTCCAGATTCCAACCACTTTCTGGGTGAAAACTTTCTTAGATCTCCTTTAAACCTTATCCCAAACCAGCCCCCTCTAGTATTTAACACCGCTTCTCTGGGGAACAGGTTTCCATTATGTGCCACTCCTAACTTTGTGCACATCTATCAGGACATCCTCAGCACTTCTGCTCCAAGGAAAACAAACCCAGACAATCCAATTTCTCCTCGTGATTGAGACACTCCATCCCAGGCAACGTCCCGGTGAATCTCCTCTGCACCCTCTCCAGTGCAGTCACATCCTTCCCAATAGTGTGGTGACCAGAACTGCACACAGTGCCCCAGTACCCTAACAATGGTTTGGAAAGTTGTACCAAGACCTCCTTGCTCTTGTTTCTCTGCCCCAGCTGATGAAGACAAGCGTTTTGTCTGCCTTCTTCACCCCTTTATCTGTCTGTGCTGCCACCTTCAGGGATCCATGTATTGTCTACCAAGTTTCCTCTGCAGTACTCCCTAGAGCCCCACCATTCACTATCGACGTCCTGCCCTTATTGGTTCTCCCAAGACACATACAGACGGATAGACAAGTAGAGTTGCAGAGAGATACAGCACAGAGACAGGTCTTCTGGCAAACCGAGTCTGCACTGACTCTCAACCACACATTTACATCCATGCAACTTACTCTCACTTTATTCTCCCCTAGTTCCTATCAACTCTTTCATTCCAGATAAAGTGTCTCGACCCTAAACATCGACTGTCCACTTTCCCCCACAGATGCCGCCTGACCCCCTGAGCTCCTCCAGCAGTTTGTGTGTTGCTCCAGATCCCAGCATCTGTCATCCTTTGTGTCTCTGTGTTCCCATCAACTCTCCCCAGATTCTACCATTCACCTACACATTGGGGACAATTTAAAACCACTAAGCCTACTGATCCGCTCGTCTTGTGGGAGGAAACTGGAGTACCCGGGTGAAAGCCACGCGGTCACAGCGAGAACATGCAAACTCCACACAGACAGAGCTGGAGGTCGGGAGCGAAACTGGATCATTTGAGTTGTGAGGCAGCAGCTCTTACTACCTACACCATTGTGCCATCCTGTGGTCGGTAGGTAGGCAGACAGACAGAGCTTGGACATCAGCCCCAAGTATCTTGGGATTCTGACACTGACACATGACCCCTCAGGATCAGGAATCCAGTCCCGGATAACTCAGGATTGGAACAATGACCCTGGATTCGTCAGGTCTTGGGTACTGATCCCAGATGCATTGGGAATTGGCCAGGAAACCATCATGATTTGAGCACAGATACCTATCCCTCAGAACTCAGAAATTAATCCCAGAACTTCAAGAAATGGAACACTGGTCTCTGATGCCTCCAGATATGGAAACTGACCTTTGCTCCCTCAGGTTTGGGACAAGGTCCCAGATCCCTCTGGTTTGAAATCTGACTATTCCCAATTTGTCTCTGGCCACAATTACTCAAGATTGGAATAGCAACCCCATATCCCTCAGGATTCAAACACAATGACCCGGACCCCTTAAGACAAGGACACTGACCCCTAACCTACTGAATTTGGACACTGACTGTGATTCAGTTACTGCTTCCTTGGAACTTGGACACTGATCATAGATCATGGAAACCCACACCTGATTCCTTGGGATTTGGTCATTCGTTCTGGATTCCTCAGATTTGGACACCAGCTCCTTCATCTTTTGGGAATGGGCCATTCCATTAGATCACTGAATACATTGACCTCAGATCTGTTGGGGTTGGGACACTTCTGATGATTTGGGATTGGCATATTGACCTGTAATCCCCCAAGAATCAGAGACTGATCCCAGATCCCTTGGATTAGGCTATTGGAGTATAATGTGGGGAAATGTGAAGTTATCCCCTTTGGTCTGAAGTCCAGAAAAGCAGAATATTGTTGAAGTGAGGAGGGACAAGAGGATGCGACTGTGCACGGGGGTCTGGGGTCCCAGTACATGGACCACAGGAAGTCAGCAAGTAGGTTCAGCAGGTCATTAGGGAGGCAAATGCATTGTTGACCTTTGTGGCAGAGGGGATGAAGCATAAAACTAGAGAAGTCTTGTTACAACTGAGCATTGCTCTGGTGTGACAACTTTGGCGTACAAGTTGAGGTGTGCAACAACCTGTACTGTTCCGACAGTGGTGTGGAATTCTTATTTAAAGGGGGATTTTTTTTTCCTCTTTTGAAGTCTGGTATCACTGACAAGGCCTGAATTTACTACCCGTCCCTCATTGCCCTGAAGGTAAGCTGCCATTTTGAACTGCCGCTATTCTTCTAGTGAAGGTGCTCCCACAGTGCTGTTGGGGATGGACTTCCAGGACCCGCACCCAGAGATGATGAAGGAGCAGTAAGTCGGGACAGTGTGAAACTTAGAGAGGAACCAACAGGTGGAGGGGAACCTGCTGCCCTTATCCAACTTGGTGATAGGGATCACGGGTTTGGGAGGTGCTTTCAGCATAGCCTAGGTGAGTTGCTGCAGTGCAGGTGGTCCACACTTCAGCCGGTGCACACTGCAGCTGGTGCACACTGCAGCCACTGTGTGCCATTGGCGGAGAGAACGAATGATTCACATGGTGGAATGGGTACAAATCAAGCAGGCTGATTTGTCCTGGATGATGTCTATTATCTGGATCTGCACTCAAGTGGAGAGTATTCCATCACAATCTTCACTTGTGCCTTGCAGGTAGTGCAAAGGCTTTGGGTTGTCAGGAGGTGATTCATTCACTGCGGGATGCCCAGTCTCTGACCTGATCTTGTAGCCATGGTATTTATGTGGATAGCTCATTTACACTTGGGATTACGCAAATTCAGGGATTAAGTCTGAGTTCTGAGAGATCAGCTATCTGTGCTCAACTCACGATAGCTTCCTGGCCAATTCCCGATGGGTACCCAAGACCTGAGGAATCCAGGGTCATTGTTCCAATCCTGAGTTATCCAGGACTGAGGGGTGTTGAGGGGGGATTGACGGGGTGGAAGCTGAGAGAACATTTCCCCTTTTGAAGGAACCTAGAACTAGGGGGCACAGCTTCAGAATAAGAAGTTGTCCTTTGAGCTCAGAGTTGGGGAGAAATTTCTCCCCTCTTTGCACCGAGGGACTAGTGAGGTGGACTCACTGACTTTCAAGGTCAATATAGGCAGAGTTTTGATCTCTAGCGTAAATGGGCTAGCATTTACGCCCATTTACAACATTCTGTTAGATATTAATCCCAGAATATTGACAGTGGGGTCTCTGCAGTGGTAATGCCATTGAACATCAAAGGCAGGTGGGCAGATGCTCCCTTGTTGGAGATGGTTATTGCAGTGTGAATGTTACTTGCAGCTTATCAGCTCATACCCAAAGGTTGTTCAGGTCAAACAACCATGGGTTGCCTCAATTGCCGAGGAGTTGTGAATGGAATTAAACACCGTGCAATCATCAGTGAGCATCTCACTTCTGACCTTATGATGGAAGGAAGGTGAAGATGGTTGGGTCTTGGACACTGCCCTGATGAATTCCTGCAGCGATGTCCTGAGGCTGGGATGATTGACATCAAAGAACCACAATCATCTTCCTTTGTGTGAGGTCTGACTCCAGCCATTGCAGTGATCTCCCCCTTGATACAGTTGCAAGGTCGGCTGAGCTGGGAGTGACTTTGCCGTGTCTGAATTTGGTCCCTCGGTTGATTCTGGAGTCAGGTTTTATTCCTTCAGTCAGTGAAGCAACAATGCTACAACTGGATGGCTTGCAAGGTCACATCAGAGGGGATTTAAAAGTCAACCATAGGGGTGGGTCTGGACTCACATACAGGCCAGACTGGGTAAGGACAACAGATATGAGTCCAGTGAGCCAAGAGGGCTTTTACAACATTCAGAATGAAAAACACTCCGATGCTGGAGGAACTCAGCAGGCCAGGCAGCATCCGTGGAGAAAAGCAGGCAGTCAATGTTTTTGGTCAGGACCCTTCTTCAGGACTGAAGATAGGAAAATGGAAAGGAATAGGAGGGAAAAGCAGAGCAGTGATAGATGGACAAAAGAACGTGTGGCAGATGAATGTGTGGCTGAGAAATTGGTGCAGGGGCCAGGGTTTCAAATTTGTTGATCATTGGGATCTCTTCTGGTGAAGGTATGACCTGTATAAAAGGGACGGATTACACCTGAACTGGATGGGGACCAATATTCTTGCGAGCAAGTTTGCTAGAACTTTGAGGAGGGTTTAAACTAGTTTGGCAGGGGAATCCGAACCAGAGTGATAAGTCAGAGGTTGGTTCATTTAGTGTACAAGTCGACGCAGAGTGTAGAAAGACTGTGAGGAAGGACAGGCAGTTGAAAGGGCAAAATTGCAGTCAGTTGGATGGGCTAAAGTGTGTCTGGAAGTATCAGGAACAAGGCTGATAAACTTAGAGCATGGGTAAGTATGTGGAACTATGATGTGGTGGCCATTGCAGAGACTTGGCTGTCACAAGGGCAGGTATAGCTGCTGGATATTCCGGGGTTCAGATGTTTCAAAAGGGACAGGGATGGAGGTGAAAGAGGTGGGGGAGTGGCTTTGCTGATCAGGGACAGTGTCACAGCTGTAGAAAGGGAGGATATCCTGGAGGGATCGTCCACTGAGTCAGTGTGGGTGGAAGTCAGAAACAGGAAGGGAGCGATCACTCTATTGGGAGTGTTCTACAGACCCCCCAGTAGCAGCAGAATACTGAGGAGCAGATCAGGATGCAGATTTTGGAGAGGTGCAAAAATAACAGGGTTGTTGTCATGGGTGATTTCAATTTCCCTAATATTGATTGGCACCTCCTTGGTGTAAAGGGGATAGATGGGGCAGAGTTTGTAAGGTGTGTCCAGGAAAGATTTCTGACACAGTATGTGGACAGGCCATCTAGAGGAGAGGCCATACTGGACCTGGTACTAGGCAATGAGCCTGATCAGGTTTCAGATCTCTCGGTGGGAGAACATTTTGGAGACAGTGACCATAACTCCTTGACCTTTACCACAGCCTTGAGAGGGATAGGAGCAGATGATATGGGAAAGTATTTAACTGGGGGAAGGGGAGTTATGATGCTATCAGGCAGGAACTTGGGAACAGATGTTCTTGGGGAAGTGCACAGTGGAAATGTGGAGGTTGTTTAAGGAGTACTTGCATGGGGTTCATGGTTTTGTCCCATAGAGGCAGGGTAAGGATGGTAGAGTGAAGAAACCGTGGTTGACAAGAGATGTGGAATATCTTGTCAAGAGGGAGAAAGAAACTTACCTGAGGTTTAGAAAGCATGGATCAGACAGAACTCTGGAGAGTTACAAAGTAGCCAGGAGGGAGCTTAAGAATGGACTGTGGAGAGCTAGAGGGGGACATGAGAAGTTCTTGGCGAGTAGGATCAAGGAAAATCCCAAGGTGTTCTACACACATGTGAAGAATAGGAGAATGACTAGAGTGAGGGTAGGACCAATCAGGGATAAAAGAGGAAACGTGCCTGGAGTCAGAAGAGGTAGAGGAGGTCCTTAATGAATACTTTACTTCGGTATTCACTTTGTTGGTGACCAGTGGTAAATACTGAAGAGAGAGACCTTGGTGTTTGTGAGGATGGCGTACGACAGGCTAGAGCGTCGAAGTGAGGAAAGAGGATGTGCTGGAACTTTTGAAAAGCATTAAGATAGATAAGTCACTGGGGCCGGACGGGATATATCCAAGGTTATTAGGGGAAGCGAGGGAAGAGATTGCTGCGTCTTTGGCGACAATCTTTGCATCCTCACTGGCCACAGGAGTAGTGTCAGATGATTGGAGGGTGGCAAATTTTGTTCCTTTGTTTAAGAAAGGGAGTAGGGATAACCCTGGGAATTACAGACCAGTGAGTCTTACTTCAGCGGTGGGCAAATTACTGGAGAAGATTCTTAGAGACAGGACTTATGGGCACTTGGAGAAGCATAGGCTGATTAGAGACAGTCAACATGGCTTTCTGAGGGGCAGGTCATGACTCACGAGCCTGATTGAATTCTTTGAGGATGTGACAAAGCACATTGATGGAGGTAGAGAAGTGGATGTGGTGTACATGGATTTTAGTAAGGCGTTTGATAAGGTTCCTCATGGAAGGCTTATTCAGAAAGTCAAAAGGCATGGGATCCAGCGAGACATGGCTGTGTGGATTCAAAATTGGCTCGCCCATGGAAGACAGAGGGTTGTGGTAGCTGGAGCATATTTTGCCTGGAGGTCGGTGACCAGTGGTGTTCCGCAGGGATCTGTTCTGGAACCCCTGCTCTTTGAGATTTTTATAAATGACTTGGATGAAGATGTGGAAGGATGGGTTAGTAAGTTTGCTGATGATACAAAGGTTGGTGGTGTTGTGGATAGTGTAGAAGGTTGCTGTAAGTTACAGCAGGATATTGATAGAATGCAGACCTAGGCTAAGAAGTGGCAGATGGAGTTCAACCCGGAAAAGTGTGAAGTGATACACCTCAGGAGATTGAATTTGAAGGCAGAATACAAGGTTAATGGCAGGACTCTTAGCAGTGTGGAGGAACAGAGGGACCTTGGGGTCCACGTCCACAGATCCCTCAAGGTTGTCGCATAGGTCGATAGAGTTGTTAAGGCATATAGTGTGTTGGCCTTCATTAGTCAGGGTATTGAGTTCAAGAGCCACGAGGTGATGTTGCAGCTCTATAGAACACTAGTTAGACCACACTTGCAATATTGTGTTCAGTTCTGGTTGCCTCATTATAGGAAGGATGTGGAAGCTTTAGAGAGGGTGCAGAGGATATTTACCAGGATGTTGCCTGGATTGGAGAGCATGTCTTATGAGGATAGGTTGAGTGAGCTAGGGCTTTTCTCGTTGGAGAGAAGGAGAATGAGAGGTGACTTGATAGAGGTGTACAAGATGATAAGAGGCATAGATTGAGTGGACGGTCAGAGATCTTTTCCCAGGGCGACAATGGCTAAAATGAGGGGGCATAATTTTAAGGTGTTTGGAGGAAGGTACAAGGGGGATGTCAGGGTAAGTTTTATACACAGAGAGTGGTGGGTGCATGGAACGCACTGCCGACAGAGGTTGTGGGGGCAGATACTTTAGAGACATTTAAGAGGTTCTTAGATAGACAGATGAATGATAGAGAAATGCAGAGCTATGTGGTAGGGAAGGGTTAGATAGATCTTAGAGCAGGATAAAATGTCGGCACAACATCATGGGCTGAAAGGCCTGTACTGTGCTGTAATTTTCTACGTCCTATGTTCTAAAAGAGGGGAGGCAGGCTGGGCACAAGGTGGTGATAGGTAGGTGCAGGTAAGAGATAGTGATAGACAGGTGCGGGGGAGGAGGGGAGGGCAGATCCACCGCAGGATGGGTAAAAGGTAAGAAAAGAGGGTAAAAAAGAGGCTAGGAAAGGGAAGAAGAGAAGAAGCATGGTGGGGGGGGGGTGTGGGGAAGGAGGTGGGGATTACCTAAGGTGGGAGAATTCAATGTTCATGCCGTTAGGCTGCAAGGTTCCAAGACGGAAAATGAGGTGCTGTTCCTCCAGTTTGCACTTTAATTCTCCTGGCAGTGGAGGAGGCCGAGGACTGACATATCAGTGATAGTGTGGGAGGGGGAGTTGAAGTGACCGGCAATGGGGAGATGCAGATCGTGGTTACGGACAGAGCGCAGGTGTTCTGTGAAACAGACTCCTAGTCTGCATTTGGTCTCACCAATGTAGAGGAGGCCACACTTGGAGCACGGAATGCTGTAGATGAAACTAAGGGAGGTGCAGGTGAATCTCTGTCTCACCTGAAAGGACTGTTTGGGTCCCTGGCTGGAGGTGATGGAGGTGGTGTAGAGGCAGGTGTTGCACCTATGGCGGGGGCATTGGTAAGTTCCCGGGGTGGGAGTGGGATGGGTGGGGGGGGGGGTGGTGAGGAGTGAACGAGGGAATCTCAGAGAGCGCGATCCCTGTGAAAGGCAGAAAGGGGTAGGGAGGGGAAGATATGCTTGGTGGTGGGGTCCTGTTTGAGATGGAGGAAGTGGCGGAGTATGACGTGTTGGATAAGTGGGCTGGTGGGATGAAATGTGAGGACAAGAGGCACCCGATCCCTGTTGGGTCTGGGAGGGGTGGGGCTGAGAGCGGAGGTGCGGGAAATGGCAGAGATACAGGTGCGAGCTCTCTCGACCATAAGTCGAGGGGAAGCCCCAGTTAGAAATGTCCTGGATGTCCTGGAGTGGAAAGCCTCATCATGGGAGCAGATGCGGTGGAGGGGAAGAAATTGAGAAAAAGGGATCTTGTCCTTGCAAGAGACAGGGTGGGGGGAGCTGTAATCGAGGTAGCTGTGGGCATCAGTGGGTTTGTGGAAAATGTCGGTGGGTAAGGAATCTCCTTTACAACATTCTGTTAGTTGATGTGGTCATCATTAGTCTGGCTAGTTGTTGTTTTCCCAAATTCCAGATTAGCAGCTGATTAGACTTGAACTCAGGTCTCTGCATTGTTGGCCCAGGCCTCTGGATTACCCAAGCTCTGAGTATTCACTGTGCCTCTTTATACTTACCATGGTGGCAGTTTCCCAGGATGAAGGAACTGACTGACGAGGAATGGATGACCAGGTTGGATAGATTCTCATTGGTTTAGAAGACTGAGATGTGAATTAATTGAAACATATGAGATTCTGAGGTGGGATTGACAGAATGGAAGCCGAGAGAACGTTTCCCCTTTTGAAGGAACCTAGAATGAGGGGGCACAGCTTCAGAATAAGGCGTGGTCCGTTGCACTCAAAGTTGGGGACAAATTTCGCCCCGCTTTGCACCAAGGAACTAGTGAGGTGGACTCACTGACTTGCAAGGTCAATATAGGACAAGCTTTGATCTAGAGGAGTGCTGAGCGTTATGGAGAGGAGGCGGGAAAGTTGCGCTGAGGTCTGGGTCAGATCAGCCATGATATTGAACGGAACAGCACTCTGACAGGGCCGAATGGCCTGCTCCTGCTCCTGTACTAATGGCGCCTGTTCCCTCGGGATTTGGGCACAGATCTCACATGCCTTGGGATTAAGACACTGATCCCCAACCCCTTGGGATTGGAACATTAGCCCCTGACCCTTTAGGATTTAGACACTGACCTTGATTCCTTGGAATTAGGATATGACCCCAATCCCTCAGAATTAGGACACTGCCCCAATCCCTTGGGATACAAACATTGAGCTCTAATACCTCTGGAACAGCAGCCCATCTCCCCTGGAATTTGGGCATTGACCCCAGATCCCTTGGGACTTGGAGGCTGACTCCTGATCCCTCAGGATTTGGACACTGCGACCTGATCCCTCAGAACTGTTATACTGACCATAATCAATTGAAATTAGGATATCAGTCTCTGACCCTCAGGATTTAGAGACTGGTTCTGGAATTTGGACACTGACCCCTATTGCCCCTGATTGGGACACTGGCCTTTCATCCCTTGGGATGGCTACATTGACCCTTGATTCCCCATTCCTCACTCTGAGACACCAACTCTGATCCCTCTGGGTCAGGAGACTGGCTCTGATCCATTGGGATACAGAAACTGATCCCTGATTCCTTGGGATTCTGAAAGTGACACCTGATCACCCTTGAATGAGAATCCAGCCCCTTATAACTTGGCATCGGAACATTAATCGCTGATCCTTTGGAATTTGGATACCTAACCTAGATGCATTGGGAATTGGACACTGGCCCCAGGTCTTTGAGCACATCACCACAGAAACCCGTTTCTTCTGGATTTGAATACTGGTCCTGGATTCTTGGGACTGTAACCTGGGAATGGGATACTGGTCACAGAACCTCCAGGATTTGGTGCTGACCTCTGATCCTTTGGAAAAACTGACCCTCTTCCCTCTGGATTGAGATATTGTTTCTGCCTCTCCCAGGGTTAGGATATCAGCCTTGGGATTTGATCATTTGGGATTCAGGCTCTCAGAGACTGGACATTAACCCTGGATCCCTGATTCAGATTTTTACCACGATTGCTCAGGCTTTTGACACTGACTGCTGATCCCTCAAGCGTTGAGAACGAGCCTCCTGTTCCTTGGAGATTCAGTCACCCCAATCCCTTGGGATATGAAAATTGGCCCATGATCCAGTGGGACCCTGAGAGTGACTCTTGTGACTGGGAATCCATCACTGGGATTGAGACATTTGTACCAGATCTCTCTGGATACGAGCACTGGACCCTGAGCCCCGAGATTGGAAAAATAATCCCCGAATCAGGAGATTGACCCTGATCTCTTAGTTTGACATTCAGTCCTAATCCCTTTGGATTGGGATATTGACACTTGATCCCTGGGAATTTGAAGATTGACCACTAATCCCACAGGATTGATGCACCATTCCCTCATCACTTGAAATTGTGATATTGGTTCCTAATCCTTTGGGATTCAGACATTGACTACCCATGGCTAGGAGTTGGAAACCAATCCCTGATTCCTCAGGATTATACACGACCCCTGTCCCTGGGAATTCGGATATTGATCCTGATTCTTTGGGATTTGGACATTGACAGTCATCCCTTGGCATTCAAGCACCTGATCCCTCAGGTCTGGTACACTAACACTGATCTTTTGGGAATGCAATACTGTCCCTTATTCCCTCAGGATTTGGACACTGATCTTTGATCCATCAAAATGAAACCTTCATCCCTCAGAATTCAGACACTGACCTCAATCCGTTGGATAATTCGTAATTGGTTTATTATTGTCACATGTACCAAGACACAGTGAAAAGCATTTGTTTGTGTGCCATCCAGACAGATCATTCCACATATAAGTACATCGAGGTAGCAGAAAAGGAACAGGAAACAGAATGCAAAATATAGTGTTACTGTTCCAGAGAAAGACAAATAAAGTGATGTGGTAGACTGAAAGTTCATCTTTATTGTATAGTAGGTCTGTTCTAGAGTCTTACAACAGCAGGACAGAAGCTGTCCTTGAGCAGGGAATGGGACATCCAAAACTTACTCGGGATTCTGACACTTATCCCTAACACCTTGAATTTAGAAATCACTCCTGGTCTCTTGAGAGAGGTTCACTGACCCCTGATCCTTCAGGACACAAAAACTGACCCAGATCCATTGGGATCCTAAGAGTGCCAACTGAGAACTTGTGATTGTGAAATCACCCTCCAATAACTTGGGACTGGGACACTGATGGCTTGGATTCAGACCTGGTCCTCGATCCTTTGGGAAAGAAGAAAGATCCCTAATCCCCTTGGATATGGATGCTGCCCCTGACCATTTAATATGGGACAATAACCCCAGACTCCCTCCTGGATTGGGAGATTGATCCTGATCCCTCTGTTTGTGACTCTGGACACTAAACCTTGCAGGTTGGGACACTGGCCTCAGGTCCCTATGGATTGGCACAGAGACCATGGTTCCTTGAGATTTGGACATGGAGTCTGAACCAAACATGGAACCCTTAGGTTTGGATACTGACCTATGATCCTGTGGGATTCTGAAAGTGACATCTGATCAATTGTGACTGGGAACCCAGGCCCTGATAGCTCAGGATTGGGATATTGGTTCCTGTTCTCTTGGGATTTGGAAGCTTGTTCTGTATCCCTCAGTCTGACTCCTAAACCTTCAGTACTTGGACTTTGGTCCCTGACCTCAGTATATGGACACTGGCCTCTGGATCCTCTGGACTGAGACAGTGACACCGGATTCTTCAGAATTCGGGCATCCTTTGGGATTTGAACTGGTCCTGAATCCCTCAAAATTTGGATGTGATCCTGCTTCCCTGGGACTTGGACACCAGCCCTTCCCTTGAGATTTAGACTCTGATATCAGATCCCTCTTATTGGGACATTGTGTCCAATCCCCTCTGGATTTGGACTGATCACTGATATTGACACTGGATCCCTTGGGATTCAGATACTGGCCTTGGATCCCTAAGAAATGCGACACCAACCTCTGGTCCTTTGAGATTTGGACACCGACCCCTGTACTCCATACACTGGGACACTGACCCTGAATTCATTGGAAATTGGACCCTGATTCCTGCTCCTTTAGGATCCAGTCAACAGCACCTGACCGTTCAGAATTTGGACATTGACCCCTGACCTAAAGGGATTTGGACTCCAGAACTGGACCTTTCAATCAGGACAGCAATTCCTGATTGATTAGGATTTGGAACCCAACCCCTGGTGCTTCAAGATAGGGCCATTAGTTCTGGATCTGTCGGCTTTGGAACATGATTCCTGATCCCTCAGAGATGAGACTCAAATCCTGATGCCTTTGGATTTGAAACTGATTCTGATCCTTTTACATTAGGGCGTTGACACCTAATTCCCCAGGTTGGGATAGTGATCCCACCCTACTGACCCTGATCCACAGGATTCCAGTGCTGACCTCAGATCTCTTGGGATTAGGGTACAGGACCTGGATCGTATGGGGCAAGGACACTGACCCTTATCCCACTGGTTTCTTACAATGATCTTTGATTCCTTGGGAATGGACACAGATCCCTGATTCCTTGGGATTACGAACATAAGAAGCAGGAGTTGTCTATTCAGCCCATTGTACCTGCTTCACAGTGGCTGATCCATTACCTTAGCACCTCTTTCACATATACTGTTATCTACTGGCCTACTACTGATGTAAGGCTCATCGGCCTGCAGTTTTCAGGCTTATCCTTACAGCCCTTGTTGAACAAGGGGACAACGTCAGCTATTCTCCAGTCTTCTGATACCTCACCCCTGGCTCATGAAGATGCAAAAATCTCCTTTAGGGCCCCAGCAATCCCCTCACTTGCTTCCCATGGCATCCTGTGATAGATTCCACCAGTCCCTGGGGATTTATCCACCCTAATGTGCTCCAATATTTCTAACCCCCTTCCTTAATTCTCCAGCCTCCACATCCTTCTCCCTGATGAATATCGATGAGAAGTAGGACCTCACTCATATCCCCTGGCTCCACACATAGATTACGCCTTTCATTTCTGTGGGAACCTACTCTTTCCTTAGCTACCTACTTGCTTCTAATATACTTATAAAAAGTTTTCAGGATTCTCCTTAATCCCACTTCCTAAGGGCATTTCATGGCCCATTCTTGCCCTCCTCATTTCTCTCTCCCACCTCATTAACACCTTCCAGTCTGTGGGAACAGTTTCAACATCTATGGAAGTTTGGAAAGCAGCACTCAGTGTCTCCACTACCTGCACAGCCACCTTTTACAAAACCCTGAGGTTATCAGGTCCTGGCGATTTGTTAGTTTCAAACCCATTAACTTTTCCAACACTACTTTTTTAGTTAGCGGTAATTTATTTGAGCTCCTCACTTAGTCCAGGCCTGTAGTTCTCCACCAGTTCCAGCAAGGTTTCTGCAAATTCCATGACGATGGACATAAAATATTTGTTTAATGTCTCTGTCAGTTCCTGCTTCCCTGTATAATTTCTCCTGTGTCAGCCTGTAAGGGATCACATTGACTTTTGCTCATCTTTTCTTTTTTACATATCCATGGAAGCTCCCACGCACTGTCCTCATGCACTGCCCATGTCCGCACTGCCGACTGCTTTCCCCTTCTGCATCAATGCTTTTGCCCTCTTGCTGAATTATGACATTTTCTCAATCCCCAACCTTACTGCTTTTTGATGACATATATGTACCTTTTTCCTTTGATGTAATTTTTATCACTTTGATGTAATGCTTTCCTTTGATGTAATGTTTGATGTAAAGTGACACGGTAGTGTAGCGGTTAGCGTAACGCTATTACAGCGCCAGCGACCTGGGTTCGATTCTGGCCACTGTCTGTAAGGAGCTTGTAGTTCTCCCCATGTCTGCGTGGGTTTCCTCCGTGTGCTCCGGTTTCCTCCCACATTCCAAAGACCTACAGGTGAGGAAGTTGTGGGCATGCTACATTGGCGACGGAGTCGTGATGACAGTTGCGGGCTGCTCCCAGAACACTCTACGCAAAAAGATGCATTTCACTGTGTGTTTCGATGTACATGTGACTAATAAAGAAATCTTATCTTATCTTATCTTATCTTAACTTCTTTTGACAGCCATGTCTGGACCACGTCCTGTTTTCTTTTGTTTTAAATGTTACTTGTACCCCAATAATTCCTTGCATGTTATCAAATGCTTTTCACCATCATATCTTGAAAAGTATTTTCCCACAGCCAACTCCACCTTTAGTTTGTTTTATTCAGATTTAAGAACCTGATTTCAGATCAAACTAAATTACTTTCAATCTTGATGTAAAATTCCATCTTTTTATGATCAAGGCCTCGAACTACCGAATCATTAATTGACAGAGACACAAGGGATTCTGCAGATGTGGAAATCTGGAGCAACATACACAAGGTGCTGGAGGAACTCAGCAGGTCAGGCAGCATCTGTGGAGAGAAATTACATTTTGGGTGGAGACCCTTCATCAGTAGTTAATTAATCCTTTCTTATTAGATTATACCAAGTTTAAAATAACCTGTTCCTTGCTAGCTCCTGTACATACCGATCCAGAAAATCATTTCTCAGATACTACATAAATTTGTCCTCAATATTATTGCAGCTAATTTGCTTTGCTCAGTCTTTATGTACAGTAGATTACAATCCCACATCATGATTATAAGATTGCCCTCATTATAGGCTCCTGTACTTTCCTCATTTATGTTATACTCTGCCTTATAATAACTGCTTGGGAGCCTACAAACATCTGCCATCAAAGCCTTCTGCTTCCTGCTTCTCTCAGCCACACCCAGACTCACCTACGACCCTTCCTCTCTACTGCCTTTGTCCTATCCTTTACTATCAGGGCTTCCTCCTCCTCCTTTTCCATTTTCTTTATCTCTTCCTGAGGATAAGTACGCTCGAAGACTTAATTCCCAATCACCATGACTACGTTAAGGTCATTAGATCATTCCCATTTATTCCATGAATTCACCAACCTTGTTATGAATATTGTACACAGTCAGATTGAGATTTTAATGTCTCCATGCTTTGATTCTAAATAAAAGTGAACACTTTGAATGCTCTGTCCCACCCTGACAGACTGATCATTTTACCACCAAGCACTATTATCTTGTCCTTTCCCTTTAACTTTCTAAATTTCTCTTCACCTTCCGCCTCACCTCACACTGCACTGCTTGGCTTAAAGCTATGCTATACCAGTCCTGGCTCCTGTGAGATCAGCTGGTTCCACATATTCCGATATGGACCTGATTCCTTGGGACTGGGATTCTGATGTCTGATCATTTGGGATTGGAAACTGTCCTGGATCCCTCTGGATTGGGAGACTGGTTCCTAATCCCTGTGGACGGCCATTGACCCTGACCTCTTGGGATCCATCCAATTCTGACACAGACTCCAATCTCTTTGAGTTGGGATGGTGACCACTGATATCACCAGGTGCATTCACTGATACCTGAACCTTGGAGATTCTGCTGCTCATCCCTGTTCCCTTAGAGTTGGACACTGATTCATGATTTCATCAGGATTCTGACACTACCCCTGATTTTTTGGGATTGGGACAGTGACACTTATGCCTTAGGATTCAGGCTGTTTCATCAACACCTGATGCCTTGCAAGTGGGAAAATGACCCCTGATCCCTCGGCTTCAGAAACAGATCTATGGTCCATTGTATTTTTGGGAGACTGGCCATTGAAAGCACTCAGATCCCTCAGGATTAGGACATTGGCCCATGGTCCCTTGGATCTGGACACAGACCATGATCCCTCGAGATTGGGACACTGCCCACTGATATCTCAGTACATGGACACTGAATGCTGATCTCTCGGTTTTTGATCCTCAGGACTGAGACCTAGACCCGGCCAACTCTTGGGATTCAGATACGAACATCTGAATTCTTGGGATTCAGACACTGGTCCCGGATTCCTCAGAATGGGACACTGACCCTGATGCCTCATGATTCTGATTAGTTTGGGAGATCGCTCCCTAACGCCTCGGTTCTCCTGTAGGACAGTGACATCTGATTGATCTGAGTGACCCTGGGCACCCTCCCCACCACCTTCACTCTGTGTTTGCTGTTATTTTGCTTTCACCACTTGAGCTGAGCTACTGCATCACAGAGAGTCCTGCCACTCATTTGCTGCCAACCTCTCAAAATTCAGAAAATACGTTTTGCCTTTTACCTCTTATCTGTCAACTCAACGGATCATAGGAAAATGCTTCGCTAATGGGTCATTCATAGCTGTAGAACACTCACTGTGGTGTGTGAGATTGTGGCTATCATTTATGCATGGGAAGATCCCATAAGCAGCAACGAAGCACGTTCTCTGTTCTTGTCTCTGCTGAGCATGTTTCCTTTTGACTGCTGTCTGCTCCTTTCAACTTATTTATGCATAATACATTACACAGTGATTGAATTGCATGTTTTGGTTTGATTGCATTTGCACTATTATGGTAAAACTTCAAGGAGAGAACTCCTCTGACTTTTTTCTAAAGTTTTCAAATGGATGCATCCTTAACATGTTATTTTAATCTGTCATTGAATAAACATTGTGGTGACTTGCTTGGAGGATGAGAACAGGAGAAGGGCACTCAGCTCATTGAGCCTGTTCAGCCCTTTGACTGGGTCATGGCTGGTCAGTTTCTGTAACGAGGATGAAACCTGTTATTAGGATGGATTAGGCTGATGGGAGGACTCTCGGGAAAGACATCGCTCCACACATTTGTTCAGAGAAGGTGCCGTGCCAGCAGATTGCTGCGTAACTAACGTTCTGCTTCTGTTTAAAAAGGGAGCTCAGGAATGTTGAGGGAAGTACAGGCCAGTCAGCTCAATGTCAGCGGGTGGCAGAGATAACAGCATATGATCTTACCGATGACCTTCGTATCCACTTCATCAATGTATATAACAAACAGTGAGTGTCCCAGCACCAGAGGGTGTGCCGAAAATCAAAAAACACTGCAGATGCTGATAAAGACCCTTTGCCCTGAAACGTTGTCTTTGTTTCTCTCCCCAGGGGTCACCTGACCTGATGAATGCTTCCGGAATTTTCTGTTTTTATTCGGGTTATGCTGAACCTTGGTTGGACCCTACTCGCAGCCGTCGGAACAATTGTGCTCACCGTATTGAAGAGGAGGAGTGAGAGGCGCTGGAGTGTGCAAGGGAAGGATTGGGAAGGACCTTACCAGAGGTGCAGGTTTGGCGTAGGATGAGCAGGAGAGCTGACTGGAGAAGTCACAACTCAAATGGCTAGAGGCAGCAAGCTGCCTCCCAGCTCCAACGACCCGGGTTCAATCCTGACCTCGGATGCTGTCTGTGTGGAGTTGACCGTGTGGATTTCCCCTGGGTGCTCTGATTTCCTCCCACATCCCAAAGATGAGTGGGTCAGTGGGTTTTGGTTGGTAATTGGCTGCTGTAAATAGCACATAGTGTAGGTGAGTGGTAAAATCTGGGGGGAGCTGATGAGGACGTGGGGAGAATGACTTACAGGGGAAATTGGCAGGGGAATGGGATTGCTCAGTGAGCCAGTATGGAGTTAGTGGGCTGAATGGCCTCCTCTAGGTTAAGAGGAAATATGGAAAATGGAAAGCCAAAAGCTGCCGGTGTAGGATAGTCACCAGGGAATCACACAGCGAATTCCAGGGAACCTTCTCCATCCCAGGAGCAGTGAGAATGAGGAACTCACCACCAAAGGCAGGGGCAAAGTGGATTGCATGGAATCATCGAAGGTAGACACCGGAGGAGCAGGGATCGGAGGTTTTCCTCACCGTCAGGAGACGTAGGATGGGAACGGCCCGGTGCATCATGTACCAGCAGACTTAGCGGAGGCCTTTGTGTTCTACATTTTGTTCAATTCAATAAATGTGGGCCAATCCAATAAAACCTGTCTTTTGTAACTTAACCCTTTCAGCCCCAGTCTCATTTGGAGATAATATTCAATGAGACTGATATCTCCTTCATTAGGAGATCTGGACTGAATACAGTGCGCCAGATATAGAACCTGGTAAACAAACCATCTCTTCAACTTTTCTGAGTGCAGCCAATTCCTGTTACATTAAGGCCTGGATTCAATATCAATTGCAACTTGTTTAATAGAAGCCCAAACTTCAGAGGAAAGAAGATCGAAGTAACCTGTGCAAGTAATGTTGGTGTCCAGTGCCATCGCCCAGGTCCCAAGGGCTGACATCAGCAGACAAGGAGTTTCACTTACAGTCACATCTCCCACCTCACCATCCACTAGAGCAGACTGTCACACAGTTCCTGGAGAGCCAAGGGAAGTGGGTTCTTCAATGGAGATGTAAGAAACGGCAGATGTTGGAAACCTGGAACAACACACAAAGTGCTGGGGGAATTCAGCGGGTCGGGCAGCATCTGCCGAGGGAAATGGACAGTCAACGTTACAGGCCGAGACCCTTCATCTGGATCACTGGTTTCTTCAATTGTTGGGGTAGAATTTAATATAAATAGAGATCAGGAGCGGTTCCTCTGGTCAATTTCATGTCCAGCCTGAGCTTGGCTGCACTTTCCCTGTGCGTGAACTTGCCCCTGACGCACTGGTACAGCTCATCCCCCACCACACCACAGCTGGATGACCCCTGACCCACTGGTGCAGCCCATCCCCCACCACACCACATCTGGATGACCCCTGACCCACCAACTACAGCCCATCCCCTGGCTGTGCCACAGCTGGGCTCGCACAGCAATGGGATCACAAAAACACCTGTCACCGCTGGTGACGGAGAAGAGGATGGGGTGTTCAGTACGCTGAGCCCAGACCACCCCTGCACCCTCAGGGAAGGTCACTGTGACTGGCTGGCTGTGTTTCCTGGGCAGCTAGGAAGTGATTTAATGACACAACAACACTTTGCATTTATGTGGCACCAAGGATGATAAAATATCCCAAGGCAATTTATTAAGTAAAAATTGATACAAAGTAAGATGTTGGCATGAATGGCCAAAGGCTTGATCAAAAAGCTGGGGTTTAGGGAGGGACAGTAGGGTAGGAGAGGGAGGGAGGCTGAGGGTTACAGTTGTCGGGGGTGTAGGATGTTGGCAGTGGAGTGGGTTCACACAAGGCCAGAAATGAAGGAGCACAGGTAATGAGACAGAAGTAGGGCTGGAGGGGAGACATGGGGAGGGTGAGGCCACAGGGGTTTTTGACAGGAGGATGAGAAACTTAAAATGGAAGCATTGCTTAACCAGAAGCCAAGGAAGGATGCAGGGCAGCAAGAGGAGGGAGGGTGAGGGGGATCTGGCGTGGGTTAGGATGTAGTAGCAAGCACACCAGGAATGTGAACAATGAACTATATCTGAGGCCTACTGTTTAGACAAGTGCTCTGTTTATTTTAAGCCTTTCTACTCTGTGACAACTCAGTCCTGGGTGACAAGAGATTGAAATACACGGTGACGTCGACAGAACTCTTTTCCCAGTCCTCTGTCACCTGTGTAACAATGCCACATCTCAATCCAGGTGCATTGCCTTTTTAACTATTCCATAACAAGTCCACGGACCGTGAGGTTTGAAAGAAGAGGGATTCCTCCAGGGGTTTGTGTCAAGGAAGCCAACTTCTGCAGGCGATGTCACCAAAGAGCTGTCACACCTGCCTTAATTATGATTAATAACACACTGCAAAGATTACTCTTGCTAAGTTTGGTCGAACTTCCACGTCCATTGCTAAATATTATCTCAGCAGCATCTGCTGAAGCAGTTCCTGTTCTTGCGATGAGGCAGTTCATTCATGAGCTCAGAGGTGCGTGCTGGATTTCCAGAGTCCGGGCTTCACTGAAGGGATGAATCTTCACCCTCCAGCTATCTGGTCCCCAGGAGGGCATCGCATTAGCTTAACAGACGGTGACATTCGGCAGCTGCTGAGCTGGCTGTCTGATTTGCTCCATTTCCTCATATCCTTGTTTCCAATGTGGAATGTTGTCCTGAGAAGCCCTGGGACAGTGAATCGGATGTTCGATTCAGAAGCTGGTCGCTGGGAAATCCAAATCACCCCTGGGAATTGAGAGAAGGGCAAGCGAAAGTCAGTGCTCAGCGTCATCGCTCTGCAGTGAAGCAGGTTCCCAATAATAACTGCAGCTCGGAGTGTGGGAAGGTGCTGGCACCGTGATAAAAAATAGGGGCAGGAGTCTGCCCCACTGCCCCTCAAGCCTGACTCACTGTTAATAATTCAAGACTGTCCTCACCTACACTCTTTCTTTTCATGGTCACAGAGTCACACAGCGTGTAATAGGACCTTCGGCCCATCATATCCATGCAGTCCAAATACCCTTTGGTCTCAGTTTTAAATACCTTCTGCAACAGAGCATCCGGGCCAGAGAGCTCCAGAGATTCACCAGTTTCCGTAGCTCAGTCCTTACATATTCATTCCATTGTGAGATGAGGAGCCCAGGAGTTCCATTCTGATGAAGAGTCACTGACCCTTCCATCCAACTAAGTGAGGCAACATCCACCATCAAAGATCCCCACCATCTCCTCACGGCTACTGTCGGGCAGGAGGTACAGAAGCCTGAAGTCCCACACCACCAGGTTCAGGAACAGCTACTTCCCTTCAACCATTCTGTTCTTGAACCAACCGACACAACCCTAATCACTGCCTCAGTATAGCAACACTATGACCACTTTGCACTACAACAGACTGTTTTTGTTTTCTAACTGTATTGTAAAAGTTATGTATAATTTATGTTTAATTTATGTTTTTATTGTGAATGTTCTGTATCTGGTGTGATGTGCCTGTGATGCTGCTGCAAGTAAGTTTTCATTGCGCCTGTTTCAAATGCATATAAATGCCATTGACCTCAATGAGTGGTTTTGCAGTAGTTTTAACAGCTTTAGGAAAATATATATATACTATGCAAACTTAGGCATTAATCAGAGATACACATACTTGTGCATATGACAATAAACTTGACTTACAACTGACTCACTCTGTTTCCCTTCCCATAGGTGCTCCCTGATCAAATATTTTTCTGGCATTTTCTGTTTTTATTTCAGGAATTTTGTTCTCCTGCAGCCCAGATTTTCTGGGTGCAATGATGGAGGAACTGCTCCAGTGATTGACTGCCCAGCCTGCTTGTGTTCTGAAGGTGACAGATCCCTTACTGTGGAATGAAGTTAACGAGGGGAAGAGGGAGATTCATGCCTTGGATACTGAGACATTTTTCCCAGTAAATTTCATTGAGGTCAACAGTGAGAGCCATTCCTTCTTCACACTGGCAAGATTTCAGACAATATTAGAAGCCATCATGGTTCAATGTGTCTGTCAATGGAACAAACCAAGTTTCTGGCAATATCTGGATATAAAATAGGGGTTCTGGTTAAATTGGAGTCATTATTACCAAGAGTAAAGTTGGTAAATTGTCTAAGTGCTAAGTGTAGTAAATTTTATTTTTATTGGATGAAATGTTCATTGACATTGATGGGGTGACCAGCTCGTCCAAAATCTCCCTTGAGGGTGTGCGGAGCAGCTCAGAGTCCGAGAGCCATACAGCTCACCATGACCACCCCACAGTCTGTGTGGCTGATCATTTAGCTCAGTGACATTTACTATGTGCCTCGATTTCCTTAATATCCAGTAATCCAGTAAGCCACTATCTGTAAGGAGTTTGTATGTTCTTCCCGTGTCTGCGTGGGTTTCCCCCGGGTGCTCCGGTTTCCTCCCACATTCCAAAGACGTAAGGGTTAGGAAGTTGTGGGCATGCTACGTTGGCGCCGGAAGCATGGCGACACTTGTGGGCTGCCCCCAGAACACTCTACGCAAAAGATGCCTTTCACTGTGTGTTTCGATGTACATGTGACTAATAAAGAATCTTATATTATCTTATCTTGTATTGTACCGATTGTGGCAAAGCAACAGTGGAGAAAATGTGGACGCACAAGAGACTGCAGATGCTGTAGCCTGGAGCAACAAACAAACTGCAGGTCAGGCAGCATCTGTAGAGGCAGAGAGATGGTCAATGAATCGGTCGACACATGTTTAAAAAACTTGCCCCTCAGGTCCCCTTTAAATCATCCCCTCTCTCACCTTAAAACTATGCCCTCTAATTTTAGACTTATCTACCTTGGGAAAAGGGCTGTGACCAGTCATTTTATATATGCCACTCATAATTTTATATACTTCTGTAAGTTCACCCCTTAGCCACCTACGCTCTGTGGAGAAAAGCCTCGACCTATCCAAATCTCTCCTTATAACTGAGCCCTCCAGTCTCAGTAACATCCCTGTAAACCTTTTCTGCACCCTTTCGACATTCATGAAATCATTCCTATAGCCAGGCGACCAGAACTGCACAAGTACTCCAAGTGTGGTCTCACCAACCACCTGTACAGTTGTAACATGACATCCCAACTCCTGTACTTAGTGCCCAGACAGATGAAGGCAAGCATGCCAAATGGCTTCTTCACCACCCGGTCCACCTGTGTTGCCACTTTCAGGGAGCTATGTACTTGTAGCCATAGGTCTCTCTGTTCTACATCACTCCCCAAGGCCCTGACATTCACTGTGTAAGTCCTGCCCTAGCTTAACTTAACAAAATGCAACACTTCGCATTTGTCCGAGTTAAATTCCATCTGCTAGTCTTGGCCCACTTCCCCAATTGATCTAGATCCTGATGTAAACTTCGATAACCATCATCACTGTCCACCTTACGACCAATTTTGGTGTCGTCCGCAAACTTATTAACCATGCCACCTACACTCTCATCCAGATCATTAATGTAGATGACGAACAACAGTGGACACAGCACCGTTCCCTGCAGCACACCACCTACCATTGTAACAACCATTATAACCACCTTCCTTTGTGTGAGGTCTGACTCCAGCCAATGGAAAATTTGATTCCCAATCCTGTTTCACCAGAGCTCAGTCTAATTCTGTTAAACAGGCAGCACAGTGGCACAGCTGCCTCACAGCGCCAGAGACCCGACTTCAATCCTGACCTCAGGTGCTGTCTGCGTGGCATTTGCACGTTCTCCCTGTGACCGTGTGGGTTTCCCCCGGGTGCTCCAGTTTCCTCCCACATCCCAAAGAGGTGCAGGTCAGTAGGTTAATTGGCTGCTGTAAATTGTCCCTGGTGTGTAGATGAGTGGTAGAACCTGGGGGAGCTGATGGGAATGTGGGAGAATAAAAAGTGGGATTGAGGTGGGATTAGTGTACATGGATAAGATAAGATTTCTTTATTAGTCACATGTACATCCAAACGCACAGTGAAATGCATCTTTTGCGTAGAGTATTCTGGGGGCAGCCCGCAAGTGTCGCCACGCTTCCGGCGCCAACATAGCATGCCCACAACTTCCTAACCGGTACGTCTTTGGAATGTGGGAGGAAACCGGAGCACCCGGAGGAAACCCATGCAGACACGGGGAGAATGTACAAACTCCTTACAGACAGCGGCCGGAATTGAACCCAGGTTGCTGCCGCTGTAATAGTGCTACGCTAACCGCTACACTACCATGATGGACAGCACAGACTTGTTGGGCCGAAGGGTCTGTTTCTGTGCTGTATCTCATTATGACTCCAACAGCAGTCACTCTCACCTCAGCTCTGGAATTCAGTTCTCTGGGCTTTATTTGGCATGAGTTGTAAATCTTACAGAATATTGATGAGCAATCAGCAAGTGCGATTGACAGCACTGCCACTGATACCATCTTCTGCCGATGACTGAGAGGAGACTGATTGGATGGTTATTACTTCGACTGGATTTGTTCTGCTTTTTGTGAACAGGACATAACTGGGCAATTTTCCACATCGTCGGACATTTCCAGCATTGTAACTATCCTGGAACAGCTGAGGTGCAGCAAGCTCAAAGTGTGGGTCTGCAGCACTACAGCTGGGATGCTGTCAGGCCCTGGACGTTTGTATATCCAGGCACTCAGCCACTCCTGGATATTATCCGGATGGAATCAAATTTGATAAATGCTGGTTTCTGAAATGGCAGAGATTTAGGAGGAATCTGAGACGGATCATCCACTTGGCATTTCTGGCTGAAGCTGATGATGAAGTCTTTAGCTTTGTGTTTTGCATCTGCCTGCTGGGCTTTGTAATCATTGATGGAGAGACTTATGATCTCCGAGCACTCGCAGTTAGATTCGGCAGAGCTGATTCGCCAAGTGACTGTGAGTTCTCCATGTTCATGGGGAGCTGCTGCTCCACAGAACTCTGTGCTGCAGCTTCACTGGGTCGGTGGCAAACCTGCTCTGCTGTGCTCGCTGAAAGAACAGTTGGAACTGAGAGACACAGAACACTGCAGATACTGGGAGTATGAAGTAAATGCACCAAATGCTGGAAACACTCAGCAGGTCAGGCAGCATCTGTGGAGAGAGATACAGAGCTGAACATTTCATCAGATGAGCTCTTTTTTCTAATTGTTTGCTTTCTCACCATGCTAACTTTCTATGATGTGTGCACAAGGAGCCCACCTCTCTCTGAATGTTAACATTTTCCAGACTTATCTAGTTTTACAAGAAACTGCGTTTCTATTTTTCTGCCATTTCTTCACATTTCTTTATTACATTGTGTGTTATGTTCTTTCCCATTCACTCGACCCCTCTATACCACTGCACAGCTCACTCTCCCACTGAGGTTTGCATTACCTCACGGCCTTCATTCTGTGGAAGTTGACAGATGTTCTGTGGAATATCTGCTATTGCTGTGGAAAGTCAGTTATTACTGTGAAAATTACTGTGATCTGCTAATACTGTAGAAATTCAGCGATTTGCTGAAGTCCAAGCCAGGATCCTTCTATCCGCACGGTGACTTCTCCCACTGTGACTTTTGGCCTCCTGCACTGTTCCAGCAGAGCCCACTGCAAGCCCCAGGAAAGGCTCCTCACCTTCAGTACGGGTGAGTTACAGCCCTCGGGACCTAGCACTGATGTCAGATAACCAGCATTCCTGTTCGTGTCAGAAATGGCCATTTTTGATGCAGGTCCTGCATCTGTATCATTAACTCAGTTTCCTCTCTCCACAGATGCTGACTAGCCTGCTGGTTATTCCAGGCCCTTCTCCTTTCTTTCAGGTTTCCAGCAGTTTGGTGTTCTGCATCTCACAGTTCCAGTGCCGTTTATTTCTCTTCTCACCGTTGTCATCATTCATTCGTTTACACTAGATCAGCGACAATTAACAAGCACTTGCCACCACTTCTGGACAGCCGCAACAGCTTTTGTGTCATTTGAATGACCCTTGTCTCCTCCCTATCACAGGCGTTCCCTCTCATCTCTGATTACTTCCCCTCTCTGCAACTTAAACCACGCTTGTTTCCCAGTTCTGATGAAGTCCTGAAGCGATAATTCTGTTTCTCCCTCCACGGATGCTGCCTTGCCTGCTGAGTATCTCCAGAATATCCTATTTTTACTTTAGTTTTCCCTACAGCAGCTTACTAGTTACACTGTGCTAGCTTGCAAATCACCCTTTATTCCTTGTCTCGGCTTCTCTCTGTGAACAAATCCTCAATCTATGGAAATATATCACCCCAATCCCATTAGTCTGAATCTTGCAAAATAACCTATTTAACAATGCCCAGTTGAAAGCCTGCCAAAAAACAAGATACACGTTTTTATCTAGTCTGCTGGTTACATTCTCAAAAAAACATTAATAGATTTGTCAAATGTTTTTCCTTTCATAAATCCCTATTGATTCTGCACAGATATTTCATCATTTTCTAAGTTCTGTGCAGCCACATCCATAATAATAAATTCTCGCATTTTCCCTGCGACTGAGGTCAGGCTAACTGGCCTGCAGCTCCCTGTAATTCTCTTCCGCCTTTGTCACTGGATCCTGGGTTCCTCATTATTTCTGGAACATTTTCTGTGCCTTCCACATTAAAGACAGATGCAGTTAAATCTCTCTGCTATTTCCCCCTCCCTCATAATTTCTTTGAGCTCTGCATGGAAAAGACCCACTTTTGCTAATTTGGAACCTTTTACAAATTACTTTTACATCTTGTTCTAATTTCATATTCTACCATCTCTATCAATTTCTTCATTTTTTTAACAAATTCTAAAATCCTTCCAACATTTGGCTGATTATTTTTTTCCAGCAGCATAATAAGTATCTGCCTTTATTCTAGTGCTAACATTAGCCACAGTTGGATTACCATAGAACCATACAGCACAAAACAGGCCCTTCGGCCCACCATCTTGTGCCGTCCATCAAACCACCCTCACACTATCTAACCCTTTCCTCCCACATATCCCTCTATCTCACATTCGTCCATATACCTATCCAACAAACTCTTGAACCTGCCCAATGTATCTGCCTCCACCACCACCCCAGGCAGTGCATTCCATGCACCAACCACTCTCTGGGTGAAAAACCTCCCCCTGACATCTCCCCTGAACCTCCCACCCATAACCTTAAAGCCATGTCTTCTTGTCTTGAGCATTGGTGCCCTGGGAAGGAGGCGCTGACTGTGTACTCTATCTATTCCTCTCAATATTTTATATACCTCTATCAATATACTTTTTATTATTGAGGAAATGTATATTTTTTGCAAATTGTAAAAAATATCTTTAATTGTTTATATCTACGTTAGCTAAATTGCCTCATCCGGAGTCCTTATTTAAGATCAGTCTTTCATTCTAAAAGTCCTTTAAAAGACTGTGATATTATGATCACTTTTCCCATGTGTGAGTGTGAGATGGCACTGGTGACACGGAGTGTGTGGTAGACACGTGATGTCTGAGCATGCTTGTGACTGTTGCATGGTGTGCACAGAGGACCCAGGGAGTTGGGACTCTCCCAGCTGTGATCTTGCAAACTTCCCCCAGACGTCGTCGGTGTTGCAGAAGGTCAGAGGATGAAGTACAACGCTGCTGTAACAATCACGAATCTTCTCTTAGTGTTACTCCACTTGTAATAATTGGGAGTGTGAGTTACTCCTGCTGACCGATCGTGTTGTGTTGCATGGAAATGTCGAGTATTAGATTCAGTCTTCAAGTTATTAATCTGAGTGACACAGCTGGCAGAGTTGCTGCCTCACATCTCCAGCGATCCCGGTTCGATGCTGACCTCAGGTGCTGTCTGTGTGGAGTTTGCACATTCTCCCTGTCACCATGTGGATTTCCTCCGGGTTCTACGGTTTCCTCCCGCATCCCAAAGACGTGCGGGTTGGTGGGTTAGTTGGCCGCTGTGAATGACCCCGAGTGTGTCGGTCTAGAAACTGTGTGAGTTACTGAGAATGTGGAGAGAACAGGTTGCAGGAATAATTAGCAGGGGGATGAGATTGGTCTATGAGCTGGCATTGACTTGATGGACCAAATGGCTTCCTTTCTATGTTGGTTTGTCTTCAGCTTCCTTTTCCTCCCCTCCCCAGACTTGCTGAAGCTCCCATTTCACAATGGGCCTCTTCCCTTCCCCCTCCGGAGATCAGGAGAAAGTGCTCCTCCCTCGGTGCCCGGGCAGCCTACGCCTCACCAGAGTTGCTTAATCCACAGCTGAGCAATTGTCCAATGGGGAGACATACATGGAGATCCAAGGCTGGTACAGCTCCTGTACAACAGAGCATGTTGCACTTGGCCCCCAAGAAGCTGTACGATCTCCCTTTCCTTCCTTTATAGGACCATTTGGTTGGCCCTTACCTGGCTTCTGAAATGGCAGGGCTGCCGGTCAGTGCAGGGGCAGTTGGGGATCTGCCGAATACTCCAACCAGGCTGGTGAACAAGTAACTGTGAGGAATGGGCTGCGAGGCTGTAATCCCCAGCCCTGTACTGGCCTTGAGCACTCTCCTCCTCTGGCTGTGTGGCCTCCCCAACACCCCCAGCCCCATTCCCTCCTCCTTCCACTCCCAGAGACACACTCCCGTTTGACGCACTCACTTTCAAGCCCATCTCCGATCGACTCTCCCAAAATAATTCCTTCACACATGATGAGGCCTTGGCTGTAACTAACCTTCATTTATTCTTTTTATTTGTGCTAATTATACAAATGATCACATTACAGCAAACCATCCATTAATTATTTGGGTCGGTTCTCTACCTGATTAAGTGAACCAGATTTGTGTGTGATTATCTGTGTATAAGCAGTTTCCCCGGCAGTAAATAACCAGAAGTGGTTGAGGAGACTGTAGGGAGCTTGTTTGCTGCCTGCAATCACTGGGCAGGCTTAATGCAGCTTGAGGGGAAGGTTCGAGCCTTGAAACGGAGACCACCACCCCTGGCACACTCTGAACCCAGTTTAAATAGGAAGAGAGGTGCCTTGTGCACGTCTCACTGAAATCTGCAGCAGATTCATCAAGCGTCCGAGCTCGGTCAATCACTAAAACAGCAGCTGTCTCCTCACATCTGCAGCAGCTCTTCCTGTCTGAACAGGATGGTTAACGGGTGCAGTGCCTAATTGTGAATCTCTCAAGCACTTGGAAGAAATGCTGCTTTAAACAAAAGGCCACACCAATCTAATGTTTTTTTTCTAAATGTTAAACAGGCCATTGGAAGATTTTTCACTGGCAACTTTCCTCTGGTTGTTATAAATGCTATTTATGATCCTGCTATGACAACTGTGAAGGGCATGGCAAAGAATTTATCACAAGATTATCCATCCACCATCCGAATACATAATAAGATTCTAAATGACCCCAGATAATAATGTAGAGCAGTAGCTTGTAGCAAGGAAGGTATTAATAAATGGTTCTTGGAGTGGAATACTTGTTAATATGTGTGGCTTAATACAACGAGGGTAAGGGAAACGTGAAGAATTCTGTTACATTATCCTGCATTGAATTCAACACAGGTCTCCCTCAGTAACTTCACAAAGCAATGTGTTCTTGGATTGACACTGGTTCAAGTCTCCTTATGGAATCACAGTGTTTGTTTGCTGAAGGTGAGAACATCTCCATCTCAATCACACCTGATCCGTTTATCAAATAGCAGAGGAAAGTGCTTTCATTTTCTGCTGCCTTCTGAAACTCCAGCGCAGCAGTCAGGTACAATACTTAATGATCCTACTTGCCTGTTTACTTTGAAATGCCAGAAGCCACACTGAAATACTTTCTGACATTTGAATCTTCCCAAAAGAGGAATAATTTTAAAACAAGCCGCACACACAGGTTGTACTGCTCACTGACACCACACACACAAGGATTTCCATCAAGTGCAGGACGAGCAGCATTCAACTCATCTGTTACTGGGAAGGGAGTCTTCTGTCGCACTCTGCGGCAATGCTCACTGCAAGGCATGGTACCACCGGATGAGACTATTCATCATGCAGCCTGTTACACAGAAACACAGCAGCTCTCCTGTCGCACTGTCAGATCAAGGCTCCAACTCTATTTACTTTCTCACCTCTGTCCAAAACCGAGCCAAGCCAACCTGATTCCAGAAAGCTCCAGTTCTTCCCTTTCACTTAATTCCCTGCCTTTGGAGGAAAGGAGTTACGTACATACTGAACTTTCTGTGTGGAATATGCTTGTTGAACTGAAGCTTGTCTTTAATTTTGAGATTTTGCTCTCTCGTTCTGGATTCCCCATCATAGAAATAGTTTTGCTGTTCTTACCCAATAAAATCCCTTAATCCTTTTAACTATCCTCACGGAGTCACCCTTCAAGCCCAACAAATAACCTTTCCTCAGAGTTTAATCCTCTGAAAATATATTTCTGTTGAATCAGTGTCTGCCTGATCTAAAGCAGGTGTGTTTAACCATAGTGGAACAGAAGCAGGAGGGTCCATCCGGCCCCCATTCCTGCTGCTCCCCACAGTAAGGTCGTGACAGATTTTCTACTTTGGCACCACTTTCCTCATAGAACACAGAACAGTAAAGCACAGGAACAGGCCCTTCGACCCACCATGTCTGTGCTGACCATGACGCCAATCCAAACTAATCCCATCTACCTGCACATGGTCCATATCCTTTCATTCCCTGCCTGTACGTGTGTCTATCTAAATGCCTTTTAAATGTATATTATGTAAATAACAATGACATCTACTTCCACTACTTCCCCTGGCAGTGCGTTCTGTCCACCTAACACCCTGCTCTGTTTAAAAAAAATTCCCCCACACCTCTCCTTTAAACTTCTCCCCACTACCTTAAAGCTGTGCCCTCTGGTATCTGATACTTCCACCTTGGGAAAACGATTCTGACTGTGTCCATGCCTCTCATAATTTTATACACTTCTATCAGGTCTGCCCTCAGCCTCTGACACTCTAGAAAAATCAATCCAAGGTTGTCCAACCTCTCCTTATAGCTAATACTCTCTAACCCAGGCAGCATCCCGGTGAACCTCTTCTGCACCCTCTCCCGAGTCACCGCATCCTTCCTGCAATGGGATGACCAAACTAACACCAGATCCCCTGATCCCTTTAATATCTAAAAATCTGCCCTCCTCTATCTTGAATGTACTCCACAGCCCGTTGGGTAGAGAGTTGTAAAGATTCACCACCCTCTGGGTGAAAAAATTTCCTCTCACCTCAGTCCTCAATGGCTGAGCCTCAATACTGGTGTGGTGGTCCCTGATACTAAGACACCCTGCCAGCAGAAACCTCCTCCTACACCCACCTTGTCGAGTTTTGTAAGAATTTTTACATGCACCTTAGAACTCTTTTGAATTCCAGTCAGTATAGCTGAAGGTCAATCTTCCCTCAGCATCAATCACTGCTTCCATACCTGTCAACCAGCCTGAAATATTTCCATTCATTCATTCCTGGGAAACAAGCATCACTGACCAGACCAGCACTTATTGGCCCTTTCCAGTTGACTGTGAGAAACGGTGTTGAGTCACCTCCTTGAACCACTGCAGTCCTCCTGGTGAAGGTACTCCCACTGTGGTATTGTGGAGGACGATCCCAGATTTAGACCCAATGATGATGAAGGATCTGTGATATATTTTCAACTCAGGACAGTGTGTGACTTGGAGTGATGGTGCTCTGAACCTGAATGGGCGGCACGGTAGTGTAGCGGTTAGCATAACGTTATTACAGTGCCAGTGATCGAGGTTCAATTCCCACCACTGTCTGTAAGGAGTTAGTACGTTCACCCTGTGACTGCGTGGGTTTCCTCCGGGTGCTCTGGTTTCCTCCCACATTCCAAAGACGTACAGGTTAGTAGGTTAACATGGTGTAATTGGGCAGTGTGGGCTCATTGGGCCAGAAGGGCCTGTTACCATGCCATATAAATAAAACTTTAAGGTTTAAAAGTTTAAATGTTTACTCTGCCCCATGTTTCTATTCCCTCATTTAACAAATATTCCAGTTTGTCAGCCCTGCCACATTGAACTCCATCTGCCACACATCTCCAGTCACAATCCATCCAGACCCACAAGGAACATTCCTCCTGATTTATTCCTATCCACGGACTTGGATTCACAACTTTATCCAAGTCATTGGATCTGGAGAAAAACTGATTAACTTATGAGGTGAAAGCCATCCATGAATATGGTGAAGTGTTGGACACAGATTCCTTACCACATCTGGAGCAGAGGTGCAGATCATCAATAAATCACAGAGTGGGACAAGGCGCTACATGTACTCCCCTTCCTATAACAGAATCAGAATCACAATCAGGTTTATTTTCACTGATACATGACATGAAATTTATTGTTTTGTGGCAGCAGTACAGTGCAAGACATAAAATTACTATAGATTACAAAAAAAGGAATAACAAGGTAGTGTTCATGGGCCATTCAGAAAACTGATGGCGGAGGGGAAGAAGCTGTTCCTGAAACATTGAGTGTGGGTCTTCAGGCTCCTGTATCTCCTCCCCAATGGTAGTAACGAGAAGAGGGCATGTCCCAGGTGGTGAGGGTTCTTAATGATGGATGCCGCCTTCTTGAGGCACCGCCTCTTGAAGATGTCCCCGATGGTGGGGAGGGTTGTGTCAATGATGGAGCTGGCTGAGTCTACAACCCTTTGCAGCCTCTTGTCATCCTGTGAATTGGAGCCTCCATAGCAGGCAGTGATGCAACCAATCAGGATGTTCTCCACTGTACATCAATAGAAATTTGCAAGAGTCTTTAGTGACATACCAAATCTCCTCAAACTCCTAATGAAGTGGAGCCACCGGTGTGCCTTCTTCATGACTGCATCAATGTGTTGGGCCCGAGATAGATCCTCTGAGATGTTGACACCCAGAAGCTGCTCACCCTTTCCATCACTGACCCCTCAATGAGGACTGGTTTGTGTTCTCCTGACTTCCTGAAGTCCACAATAAGATATATTTACCCCATGCAGTATGTGACTGATATGGGTTGGGGCAACCTAGAGATTTTCTTTGAGTAAAGTTGTGGGCTGAAGACGCCGTTGCAGTCTGCAAATTTCTGGGATTGATGATTGCAAATTGCTCAGTGGTTCTGTCTGTGGATGAGGTTTGTGCAGCGAGACCGGCAGGACCCTGTCCCAGACAGGTGGCGTGTAGGCAGAGCATTGACAGGACAGCACAGAGGTGATGGGCCCTCCTCCTGCTGCTCATCAGGTGTTCTTGCTAAAGCTCCTCCCAGATTGAGCTTGTAGTTACCCATCCGGTCCAGAGATTACCTTCACCACTCAGTTCAGTGGAGGAAAGTCTGACCTGAAATGCTAATTTTATGTTGGAGAGAATCCAGATGTTCACACCTGGGGCAAAAAATGTGCAAGCATGGCTTCAGATACACCAGGCACTTCAAACATCTGGCCTCTGCAAAGATAAGGTTTTCTCACAGAGAGAGTCACAGAGGGATACAGCACAGGAACAGGTCCTTCAGCCTGCTGAGTCCGTGCCAACCACCAAGCACTCATTTTATACTAATCCTACCCCAACCCTTTTATTCTCCCTACATCCCCATCAACTCTCTCCACATTCTACCACTCAACTACACACTAGGGGTAATTTGCATCGGCCAATTAACTTGCCAACCTGCACATACTTGGGATGTGGGAGGAATCCAGAGCCCCCAGATGAAACCCACACACACAGTCACAGAGAGAACATGCAAACTCCACACAGACAGCACCTGAGGTCAGGATTGAACCTGGGCCTCTGGAGCTGTGAGGCAGCCGCTCTACTCACTGCGCCACTGTGCTGCCGCTGAAATACTTCGAAAATTGATGAATCTTGCTCAGCCCTTGAATGAGTACACCACAGAGGATGGCTGTTCAGCCTATCGAGTCCTCTCCTTGAAGATTTCGTCATTGTCCGGTCCAACGCTCTAGTGCTCCCTAATCGAATCCCTTTGACCCCGTGCCCACCACTTCACAGCACTGAGGCTGCCCTGGTGAATACACATGCGCCATCCTCCAACCAAATCCTTCTCTCCAAATCCACCCCATCACCTCCCCACCCCCAACATCCCCCTCACCTATCTGCCTTGAGTTCTGTCATGTTCATTCCCCTCACCCCCAACCCCCCTCCTCCAGCCCACTGTGTCCCTTTCACTCACCTCCACACTTGTTGTCCCTCTCCTCGGTACTTTGCCCTCACCCCCTTGCCAATCCTTACGGGGACGTTACGGGGCAGTGGGACCACCCTAGTCGAGCTTCCTGCCCTGCTAAAGTGAAATAGTCATCCAGAGGAAGAAATAATTTTGACTTTAAAAAGCTGAAATTATTTCTTCCTCTGAGACCATTCTAGAGAGGACTTGGGCTTCTCTGAAGTCCTCGGGTGTAGAGAAGAGCAAGTCACAGGGCAAGAGCTCAGAGGTGTTGATCTGCAACTTTGCCACCCAGACACAATAAACCTGGGATGCATTCCGTCAGGCCCTAGGGATTTATCCGCCTTAACTTTCTTCAAGGGCCCCAACACTTCGGTATGCACGCCCATGAAAATAAACTTAAACTTAAACAAACACGGGCAAATGGGACCAGATTAGATGGGCACCTTGCTCAACATGGACAAGTTGGGCCGAAGGGCCTGTTTCCATGACCTGACTGAATCACAATAGTAGTATAGCATGGGAACAGGCCCTTCTGCCCAACTTGTCCATGTTGAGCAAGGTGCCCATCTAAGTCCATGCTATACTACTCTGTGACTCAGTCAAGTGTTTACATGGCAGGCGTTCCCGGAAATTCTCTCTTCTCCCTCCAATGCACTCAACTTGACGAAAGCAGGCGCATATTTACCCAATGCACCCCTCCCTCGATAACACATAGAAGATGAATCCAGGAGAGCTGAAATTCCACCCAAATTCCAGGTCCTCTTCAGGCCACCCCTGGGAATTTCAGGGTTGGGTTTGGAGCAAGAAAATGGGTAAAAGAAGCAAGGTAGGTGCTTTATTGGCAGATCAGTTCTACTATAATTGAGCCTTGCACCTCCAAGAGATCTCACAGTACAGTACAAATTATAATGGTCATCTTTCAATAAAACTGCGCTGTGATATTTATTCCAAATATCTTTTACAATCTTTGCTGATGTTTTGCTTTTAAAAGCCTCGTCCATTTCTTGCATCTAATGAATATCACACAGACAGAAATTAATTTTTAAAATTCCAAGTTTCAGCATATTAACCTCGGCAACTTAATGAGATGTGTAACCATTCCTGGAAATAATTACTCAATTTAAGATTGGAGAAAATGTGTGAATTTTGGTGCAGAAAAACTGAGCTAACTGCTTCCACACAACAGAGCGGGTTTATTATCTGGGTAAAAAATGTGAAATTCCCCTTTAATATCAGAGTATACAGATTCAAAGACCCAGTGGTAAACAGTGAAATATACATTTAATTGCATGGGCTAAGAGCAGGAAATACCCTTTAATGCTGAAATTCAATGACGGAAATGCACCTTTAGTACTTAATGCTGCAAAAAGCCCAGAAAAGACAAGAAAGTGGAGGAATAAAATTTTCAAGGAAATAAGAAAAGCAAAGAGAAAGCATGAAAAATACTCACAGGTAAAACTGAATAAAATCTGAACATGTTTTCTGGACAAAAAGAGGACAACCAAGATAAGAGTAGGTCCTATTACAAACCTAAATAGTAACCTGTGCGTGGAGGTTGAGGGCAAGGGGTGAGGTTCTCAAACACTTTGCAGTGAGGAAGGGATAAAGCAAGCAGTTACAGGCCAGTTGGTTTAACTTCAGTGGTTGGAGAATTATTAGAACACAATGCGATTGACTGCATAAACATTCACTTCGAAAGGAGCAACATTTTGGGGTTGTGAGAGCTAGGTTACATGGATTTTCGCAACACCTTGGACAAGATCTCACATGACAGGCTTGTCAGTAAAGGCAAAGCCCTTGAGGTCCAAGAAAGAGGGCAAATTGGATCCGAGGTTGTCCCAATAACAAGTGGTTGATGGGTGTTGTTGTGACTGGAAGGTTTTTATCATTGGGGATCCACAGAGCACAGTACTCTGTCTCTTACTTTCTGTGATTGAAATTTAAATGTAGGGAGCATGATGAAGAAGTTTTCAGATGATATAGAACTGGCTGTGTCATGGACAGTGAAGAGAAAGCTTCAGACTGCAGGAAGACAGAGTCTGGTCAGTTGGATGGAAAAGTGGGGAATGGAGTTTAATCCATAGAAGTGGGAGGTGCAACAGGGCATGGGAGTGCGCAATGAATGGGAGGATATGGAGGGGGGCACAGCCACTGATCCACACAGGTAACAGACAGTCAATAAAGTGACTAAGGAAGCACACAGGATGCTTTCACAAAATGCTGGAGGAACTCACAGGTCAGGCAGCATCAGTTCCTCCAGTATGGTGTGTGTGTTGCTCCAGATACCAGCATCTGCAGAATCTCTTGGACACAGGATGCTTTCCTTTATTAGCTGAGCCATGGAATATAAGTGGAGGGAGGTGATGCTGGAGTTGTATCCAATGGTAGTTCGACCAATGCTTGGGGAACTAGGGAGCAAGATCGCATAAGCTGGGATGGTTTTCTCTGACAAACAGGAAGTTGAGGGGACACTCAACTGGGGTGTATGGTGTAAATGACAAGTTTGTAATTCATTGAGCAGAGGGGTCAAAAATGGGGGGCAGGGTGTTGGGGGGGTGCGGAACGGGTAAAAATTTAAAACCATTGGAAGAAGGATTAAATGGGAGGTGAGGAAAATCTTTCCCTTTCCCTCCATAGGGTGGTGGGGTCCTGGAACTCACTGCCTGGAAGAGTGCTGGAGGTAGAACCCCTCGTCATGTTTAAGCAGTACGTGGGTGTGTACTTGAAGTGCTGTGACCAGCAGGGCTATGACCAGCTCCATTCCCTTGAGGTTTATCGGAAGTGAAGTGCAAGACTGTAACGAGAAAGACTTGAGCGATGTGTCAGGCGATGACACTGCTTTGTCTGCCACTGGTCTTCACGGAGGCTGGATGTGGATGGACCCGTTGGTTGGATTACAACCTGTGTGCCATCACAGAGCAAGTACAAAATGGAGATGTATTTTTGCAAGGAGCCAAATTTTCTCCACAGACCTTATACGTTGACAGAGTCAAAGGCTTTGGTGAAGTTGTGGAAGGCCACAAACAAGATGCTGGAGGAACTCAGCAGGTCAGGCAGAATCTGTGGAGGGAAGGCAGCTGTCATTTTTGGTTGATGCCCTTCATCTGGACAGGCTACGTGTAGTGGCTGGTACAGCCCCGCACACTTGTACTCATTTATGGGGTTTGGACATTTGCAGCCCTGTGAATTGCCCTTCCGAAGGTGGAGGGCTAAGTTGATTCGTTGATGGGATGGAGGTGTGGCCAATCGCCCTTGAGTAGCTGATGGTGAGCCAGCTTCTGGAACCCTTCTAGTCTATCCAGTAACAGCACTCCCACAGTGCTGGAGTTCCGGGAGTCAGACCCACACAATGAAGGAACGGAGATGCAGTTCCAAGTCCAGAGGACATGTGACGAGAAGGAAACCTATACCGTGCACCTCCTGCCTTCTACCTCCAGGTATCTGAGGTGGTGCAAATGGAGAGTGGGGGGAATGGTTGGTTTGCAAAAACAAGTCACTGCAGTACACTTTATGGATGGTGCACATTGCAGCTTCGTGCACTGGTGGTCAGTGGGATGTTAATCAAGTGGGCTGCTTTATTCTGGATAATTCTGAGCTTCTTGAATGTTGTGACAACTAAACAGCATTCCATCACAATCCTGACTTTTCCCTTTAAGATGGTGGAAAGGCTTTGGGCTGTCAGGAGGTGAGTCACTTGCCCAGCCTCTGACCTACTCTTGTAGTAACAGCATTTATGTGCCTGGTCCCTACCTACTGGTGACCTCCAGGATGTTGACTCTGGAGGACTCAATGATGTCATTGAATGTTGTTGATAGGTGGTTAGACTCTCCTCTTGGCGACGGTCACTGCCTGGCAATTTTGCGGTGTGAATGTTACTTGCCGTTTATCAGCCCATGCCTGAATATTGTCAAGGTCTTGCAAGGTTCTTGATTCATTTTCTGAGGAGTTGCAAGTGGAATTAAGCACCGTGCGTTGCGCAGTCATCAGCAATATGATCTTGTGATGGAAGGAAGGTTCATTGATGAAACAGCTGAAGATGATTGGATGCTGAGTTCCTCCGGCAGATTTTTTGTTGCTCCAGATTCCAGCATCTGCAGTCTCTTGAAGAGTTCTCAACGTTCATCACAGAACGCATGAAGTCTCATGACATCGGGTCAAAAGTGGGCAAGAAATCCTCCTCTTGATTACTACCCACTGTCCTCCTTCAGCTAGGACGCTTTCCTAAAGAACTCCAGCAGTCTGGGGTCGGGACGATTGACCTCCAGCAACCACAACCGCCTTCCTTTGTCTGAAGTCTAACTTCATCCGTCAGAGGGATTCTTCATGATGCCCATTGACTTCAACTTTATCCAGGATCCTCGATGCCACACTCAGTCGAATGTCACTTTGACGTCAGGGCGGTCACTCTCACCTCAGCTCTGGAATTCAGCTCTTTGGTCCAAGAGGTTTGGACTGAGGTTGTGATGAGGTCTGCAGAGGAATGATCCCTGCAAACCTCAAACTGGTCATTGGAGAGCAGGTTATTGGTGAGCAGTGCATGTTGATGTCTTCCATCACTTTGCTAATGATTGAGAGTAGACCTCTTGGGCAATAATCAGCTGGTTTGGATTTATCCTGCTTTTAGTGAATGGGACATACCTGGCAATTTGCCCCACAGTTGGGTAGATGCCAGAGTTATAACTGTATTGGAACGACTGCTCCTGGGGACAGGTCTTTGGTACTACAGCTGGGATATTGTCTGGACCATGGGCTTTGTTATATCCTTCAGCTGTTTCACGACATCACATGGAGTGAATTGAATTGGCAGGATTTCCATGTGATGGTGGGGGTCTCAGGAGGAAGCTGAGGTGAATCATCCACTTCACCCTTCTGGCTGGTTGTGATTGTGAATCCTTGGCACCACATCCCAGTCCCTGTCATTGGGGATGGGGATGGCCATGGATCACCCTCCTTGTCTTGGCTGTTTCATTGTCCAACCTCACAGGCATTAGATCTGGCCAAACTACAGAGACTTTGATCTCATCCTTAGGTTGTGAGATCACTTAGCTGTCTGCCTGTACAGTATGCTGCTTTCAGTGTTGCAGTCTCATGCAGTCCCGTGTTGTGACTTTGTCTGGCTGACACTCCGTCTTTGGATGCACTTGCTGCTTCTCCTGGCCTCTCACCTCTCCAGGCTTCATGAGGGAGCGATATGCCAGACCATGAGGATACAGATTATGGTGGAACGTAATTCCACTGCCGGTGATGGTCTGAATCAATGGTACTTAGCACAATAGTTGTTTCACACAAGATGATGTGAAGAGAAAACTGTCTCCACAAAGGCCTTGTAGTAGTCACTTCAACCAAAACAATCATGGACAGATAAATCTACAAATGGTGAGGATGATGCCAAGTACTTATCTCTTGTCTACACAAGAGACTGCAGACGTTGGAATGTGAAGAAACAAACAAACTGATGGAGGAACTCAGTGGGTCAAAGAATCATAGAATCATAAAACAGCACAGCACAATACAGGCCCTTCGGCCCACCATGTTGTGCCGACCTTTAAACCTCACGTAAGACTATCTAACCCCTTCCTCCCACATATCCCCCTATTCTAAATTCCTCCATATGCTTATCTAGCAATCTCTTGAATTCGACCAATGTACCTGCCTCCACCACTACCCCAGGCAGCGCATTCCACGCCCCAACCACTCTCTGGGTAAAACCCTCCCTCTGATATCTCCCTTGAACTTCCCACCCATTACTTTAAAGCCGTGCCCTCCTGTATTGAGCATTGGTGCCCTGGGAAAGAAGCGTTAGCCATCTACTCTATCTATTTCTCTTAATATTTTGTACCTCTATCATATCTCCTCTCATCCTCCTTCTCTCCAAAGAGTAAAGCCCTAGCTCTCTTAGTCTCTCCTCATAATGCATACTCTCTAAACCAGGCAGCATCCTGGTAAATCTCCTCTACACCCTTTCCAATGCTTGCACATCCTTCCTATAATGAGGTCGAGCAGCATCTGTGGGGTGGAAAGGAATGGTCGACATTTCAGGTCAACCATTCCTTCCCCCCCACAGATGGATGCCTGGAATGCGTTGCCTGAGGCAAATTCACTGGGGGCTTTTAACAGGGGCTTGGATGGGCTCATGAATGAGAGGAAAATAGAGGGATATGGGCATTCTGTAGGTAGGAGGGAATAGTTATGTCGGCACAACATTGTGGGCCGAAGGGCCTGTTCTGTGCTGTACTGTTCTATGTTCTATGTTCTATGTAGCTGCTGCTTGACCCACTGAGTTCCTCCAATAGATTGTTTGTTACTTAGCTCTTGTGCTGGTTTGATGCTACAGGGAGTTACATCCTTCAGGGTTCAATCAGTCTAGTCAGTGCTGGTGCTACCAAGCTACTCGTGGTGATGGACATTGAAGTCCCCAGCCAGAGTGTGTTCTGCACTGCTTTAGGTACTTCTTCCAAGTGTTGTTCAACATGGAAAAGAACTGATACGTCAGCTGAGGGAGGGCAACGGGTGGTAATCAAGAGGAGATTTGACCTGATATCATGAGACTTCATGGGTTCTGTGATAGATGTTGAGAATTCCCGAGGCTTCTCGCGTACTGTCAGGAGTTTGTACGTTCTCCCCGTGTCTGCGTGGGTTTCCTCCGGGTGTTCTGGTTTCCTTCCATATTCCAAAGACGTACAGGTTAGGAAGTTGTGGGCATGCTATGTTGGCGCCGGAAGCGTGGCGACACTTGCGGGCTGCCCCCAGAACACTCTACGCAAAAGATGCATTCCACTGTGTGTTTTGATGTACATGTGACTAATAAAGATATCTTATCTTATCTTATCTTGTCTTATCTTATCTTACACCACAGTCCCATCCTCTCTGGCAGGTCTGTGCTGCCCATGAGACAGGATATACCCAGACACCCAGCAGAACATTCTGGAACTTTGGGCAAAAAAATGGAGTCAACTGAGAATAAACAAACTGGCAAATTCTCATTTAAAATCAGAGCAAACACTATGAATTCCTCCTGATTTAATAAAGTGTGTAATATTTCTTTGATGAGAGTAACCACTGTGTAATAACCCACTGAGAATAAGTAATGGGAAATATTTGTTTCACAATAAACAGTGTGTAATATATTATTTTAATAACAGAGGAAATTATATGAAACACAACTTTGATAATAAACTAGGTAATTCCTTTTTAACAATATATTAAACACTTAACTACCCCTTTAGCAATCATTAAGTATCTAATCTGCCTTCAGCAGTGTACAGTACCCTTTGAAAAATAAACAGTGAATGTTCCCTTTATTAGGGTATAGAGTGACATGCACTTTTATAACAAGGTGAATTTGTAAAATACCCCTTTGATAGAAAGATAAAGTGGGAAGTGTGCCTTTAAGATCAAGGAAACAAAGTGGAAGTGAACCTCTTAACAATCAGAGCTCGAAATGCAAAATAATTCTCTAATAACATGTGGTAATTCACCCTTTTATTAATAGCACTGAAAAGCCCTTTAATGAGTGTAGGATGTGGTGAGGCTTGTTATAAAAGGAATGAATAGTATGAAATACCCTTTAATAAAAGACTATTTGTAATTCTCCTTCCAGAACTGAGTAAACAGTTTGAAATAAACATAGAGTTGGAAGCATCATTGAGATCAGACAGACGAACAATGGCAAGATTTCAGGTCATGGAGGAATTCTCGTGTTAGAATTTGATTAAGTTTAAAGTGGTCCTTAATTTTAGGAGATTACAGTACATGTGTAAATTAATTACTATAGACCTTATTAAACAAATGAATTGTGCATACCAGATCTGCTTTTCCCTGACCTACATTGTACTGGTTTAATTAGACTGATCCAGGTTTGCTCTAGCTTCCCTTAAAATTATAACTTTCCTGTGTAGAATAATTCAGATCCCCAGGCAGACTTCAAATGATTCAAATTGCTTCCTGTAGCAGTCACAAATCCAATCAAGTGAGATTTTGATGAAACTATGTGAACCTGCTCTGTACATAGTCCACATTACACCAGCCATTTGCTGCTTTTTTTTTGACAAGCTGCGTTAAAAATAAAAAAAAAGGTTCTTTGAAGTAGATTCTGCCCTTGATAATACTGGGACAGTTAATTTTAATGAGTTTTGCATTTTCTGCATCTATCTCCGGTCTCTATTAAAATCTGCTGCATGAGGACTGCCCCTGTTAGTGAAAGCAGGACTGGCTGCGCTGAAGATTGCTGGCAGGGTCCATAAAGCAGGAACGCGCTCTCCACCATAATGACTCTTTGCATATTCTGAAGTGGATTTAAATATTCTAAAAGTTACAAAAAACATCAATTGCACCAATTATTAGAGCAATAAATTCAGTATAAAATGCATTGCATTCTTAATTTCTAGGGCCATCAGGTTTGTGTGTGCGTGCGTGTGTGCGTGTGTGCATGTGTGTGTGTGTGTGTGTGTTTCTGAGCGCACCTGTGTGCATGGAGTCACAGTCATGCACAACGGAGGAATTATCTCTGGCTGCAAGTCTGCTGGAGGCGATGGTGAATTTCAGAATCAGAATCAGATTTATTATCACTGACTTATTTGACGTGAAATGTGTTGTTTTGTGGCAGCAGTACAGTGCAAAGACATAAAATTGCTACAAATCACAAAACTAAATGAATAGTGCAAGAAAAAGGAATAACAAGGTCATGTTCATGGGTTCATGGGCCGTTCAGAAATCTGAAGGCAGAGGGGAAGAAGCTGTTCCTGCGTCACTGAGTTTGGGTCTTCAGGCTCCTGTACCTCCTCCCGGATGGTAGTAACAAGAAGAGGGCATGTCCTGGGTGGTGAGGGTCCTTCGTGATGGATGCCGCCTTCTTGATGTCCTCGATGGTGGGGAGGGTCATGCCAATTTCATCACTGATATCTATCTTTGCTAAGAGGTGGTTCTTGAGATCTGGGAAGTGGTTACTTTTTCCACATCACCTCATGAAGTTTTATTGTCAGAGGCTGGTGTTGTATAACTGTAGAAGACCTTTGTTTTATTGATGTTCCAGTGTAAGATCCACCCTCTTGTATGTGTACCTAAGTGTGCCTGAGAGTGCGTTTGAGTGTGCATTTGAACTTGTGAATGAGTGTGCATGTAAGATAAGATAAGATATCTTTATTAGTCACATGTACATCAAAACACACAGTGAAATACAGTGAATGTACTTGTGTGTATCTGAGTGTGTGCATGACTGAGTGAGTTTGTGTCGGAGAAGTTGTTGCCATTAACATTGGGTCCTGGGTCCAGGTTCACACATTCAAGGTACAGTGCAAAATCCCTGAGGTGTGTGTGGAACATCTTTCTTTAGGCAGAGGTGACCTGGAGCAGTGATGGACACAGAGGGCATCAGGGTTTCCAAAGGAGACTTGGAGAGGCACTGTGGGGAAAGTGATGTGCAGGGCCATGAGGGGAATGCGATTGAAGTCTTGCTCTTGTAGGAGCCAGCACGGACTCAATGGTGAATGGCCTTCTCCTGCAGCCATAACATTCCTCTGTTTCTTTCTTTGGGACTTCACCTGCACTTGTGGTGGGAATGTCCACAGACCTGACCGCTCCAAACCCAACAGTAATTCATTCAATGTTGACAGGAAGAACAGGGTCTCGGGCATTGAGTAGCTGCCACAGAGCACTGAGCACCTCTGACAAGGGGCACCATCTGGCAGTGCCAGTTTCTGCAGGAAGCAACCCAGCACTGTCCTATCCTGGGGTGGGGACCCGTACCCTGTCCAAATGTTCGGCAAGTGTTTGATGCTCTGTTGGAATGTGGAGGTTACTTGCTTTCACTCGTCTCCAGGAGGCACAAGCAGTACGTCTGCACTACTGCTACCTCTGTTTAGTGTTCACACCTGTCCAGGACAGACACACACAGCAGGATACCAGCTCCCGGCTGAGGGGAGTGGGAACTTGAGTTGGAAGAAGGAATTCTGGAAGAACAGGTTTCTGGCACATTCTGGCAAACTTAACGACAAGTCCTGGTTATCATTCGTCACTCTTTCTCAATCGAGTCAACCAGATCCAGAGACTGCCTGTCTGCAGAGAATGGAGGGGGTAAGAAGGGACTAGGGATGGATTGAGGAGGTCAGGCCAGGGTGACAGGAAGGAATCTGGACCCAGAGACGGAGCAGGGCAAGTGTGGAGCAAGGTGGCCGTCCAAAGCCAGAACGAGGAGGGATGGGAAGGGGTAAGGAGAATCGGAACGATTGTGAGTGTGGGTGAGTGGAGATGGTCGGGCTCATGGTGATCAGAGGGTGAGCCCGATGGGGGTGGGAGGTTTGGAGATTGGAGTGGGTGGTTGGAGGGACTCAGTGGAACTTTGTCCAATCACAGTGGTTGATTCAGGTTCACAGGGTCCCAGAGAGAAGCGGATTAGCCCGTGTGTACATGCTACATTCACGTCCAAGTCAGTAATGTATACCACAAGCAGCAAATGTGCCAGCACTGCAGTACATCACCAGACATTGACATCCACTCAGAAGAGCATCCCTCCACCACTCCCTCTGCCACCTATCACCAGGCCAACTTTGGATCCGATCAGCCAGCCACCTTCTGGACCAGCCTATCATGTGGGATGTTACTGAAGTCCACCACCTGCCTTCATCGAGCTTCCTAGTTACCTCTTCAGTAAACCAGTCAAATTAGTGAGGTAGAATTTCCCCCTCACAGACTATTGCTGACTATCCCTAATCAGTCCCGACTTTTCCAAGTGTACATAAGTTTTGTCCCTTAGGATTTTCTCCAGTAATTTCCCTCCCACTGACATAAGGCTCACTGGCCTGTGGTTCCCTGGCTTATCTCTGCTGCCCTTCTTAAGTAAAGGAACGACATTACCTGCCCTCTAGCCTTCTGGAACCTCACCTGTGGGTAATGAAGATGCAAATATCTCCGTCAGGACTCCAGTTATCTCCTCCCTTGCCTCCCGTAGCAACCTGGGATAGATCTCACCCGGCTCTGGGGAGTTATCCTCCCTCAGGTGTGCCACGATATCTAAACGTCCACCTTCTGAATACCAACCTGCTCCAGATTACCCATGTTCCCCTCCCTGAACTCACCTTCTTCACCATAGATTGCCAGGCAGAAAAGATTCTAGGATGTGCTTATAGCCTCCTTAAAGAAGTGCGACATCCCACTGACTCCTGGGGACCTCTGACCCATGACTGCCCAAAGTGGAGAAGGAGAATTCAGGATGGTATTGAGTTCATACTTTGGGAATATACAGAGGAACTGTGGAAGGAACACACCACCTCACAATCTCTCCACCTGCCAGCCCCAGCAGCCACCTTCTAACCCATCTGTGGAAAAGTTTGCAGTTCCCACCTTGCCCTCAGAACCCTCAAAAGCTGGAGCAGAAGCAACTCATGCTCAGTGCTGAGAAAGTGCCTAAGAAAGAGGACGGACTGATGTGTAATGGGTGGACGTATAATGTACAGGTGTACAACAGATAGACGGAAAATGAAAGGGTTCATAATGGGCTGATATATAATGGATGGGTGCAAGGGAATGGTGTCTATTGGACACATGTATTTTGGATGGCTGTATAATGGACAGGTGTACTGGACAAATGTAAAATGGACAGCTGTATAATGGACAGGTATGTAATGGATGGGTGTATATCAGAGAGGTCATAGAGCACCAAATACAGCACCAAAACAGGCCCTTCGGCCTAACATCCATGCTGACCAAGATGCCCAAGAATTGAATGGATGTATAATGGATGTGTGTATAATTGATGGGCCTAATAGATGGGTATAATATGGTAGGACATACAACAGAAACCTATATAGTGGGGTTGGTTTACAATGGTGGTCCATATATTAAGTGGCTTGACATTACCATAATACCCCTTCCCCATATCTCTGGCTTGTCCTGCAGGCTGAAGCTCCAGTTATTTGATGTGATGGTAAGGCATTCTCCACCACCTTCAGAGTAGAAATGTTTTTCATACTCATTGCAGCTTCTTCACAGGGTAGTTTTGACAGGGCACCAACTGCATCGCTTTGTTTGGATGCTCCGTACCCAGTCACATGGTACTGAGGTAGTAGTGTGGCTCAACTTGGAACCCCTGATATCATCACCATGGGAATAGCTGACTTTGGTCCTGAAATGTCCAACTTTGGCCTGTGGTCAGTTACAGGTGAGTATGGTCTTCCCAGCAAGATTAGGCAAAACCCAGTGTACAATCACCAATGTCTCGTCCTCAGTGCATAATATTCACTCGTGGAGGATGAAAAACAATCATCTTCTCACTGCTGGTGCTCATGACGTGGCTGATCACTGCCCAACTCTGTAGATGAAGCAACAGAGGCAAACTGTAGCATTGTTGGTGTCACAAAGCACCAACAAGGACTCTCTGCTGATCCTTGCCCCAGTGCTGTGGTTCACCTTTCTTCAATGGTGGCTATCAACACTGTGGTAAGGTCTGGTAGAAATCTGGCAAGTTGTTGGTTCACATCTAAAAGCAAGCTGAGCTCCATCATATTTTGGGGTTTTCTACCCCTGTTGGAACCCCAGTTCACTGGCTCTTAAGCCTAAATAAATCACTTCCTTTTTCTTTAAACCGTGACACGAGTTTGATTTTCACAACTGAGATGTTGCTGTTGTGAGGACACACTTGTGTTGAAAGATACCCATTACAAGGGTAGCAGAGTGTCCCACCACTTTGTACAATTCACCCTCACATGACCCAGACATGAATTTCAAGCTCCGGCCATTACTCCATTACATTATAGCTTGCTTATACTAATGCTTCCTCAATTCCATCATATTTTGGTGCCTTGAGTATTAAATAACTTGGATGTGTTATGTCCATCCAACAGCCCAATCACAAGTTTACCACTTAGCACAGGACCCAGGAGACTGGTGAATTTTTCAGAGCAACTGTACAACTGAAACCTCTCCGAACTCTGGTCACAGATTCCAGACGTACAACTTTTCACAATCTTCATGGGTGCTTATTTTGTATCTTCTCCTGACTTTGTTAACTGAGGCATTGATCCTTCCCTGAGACACCAAAGACCCAGAGGTGCCCTGCCTATTTGGACAATGTTCACAGGGCTTCATTCTGTGTCCCTTTGCCCTCCAACCCTATTTCAATAATGTTTTGATCCTTTTGATCCTTTCAACATGTGGTTTGGAAAGCTCCTGAATCCTGAACCAAGGTTTCCAATGGAACTGGCCTACAACTGAGCTGCCATCTTGTATTGCCTACCCTTTCAACAGACACTGGGCCTGACTCTTTACCTCTGTTCAATTTTGCGTGCATCACCATTTACATTCCTCCTCCTGGAGTCTGCACCTGGGATTTTTGCAGTTAATTATAAGTTTCACAGACTCATGGACCAAGACAGTCCCACACTCAAAGTTCTCATTGACTTTGTCACATTTTTATCTTTATCTTTATCAGTTACATGTACATCGAAACACACAGTGAAATGCATCTTTGCGTAAAGTGTTCTGGGGGCAGCCCACAAGTGTTGCCACGCTTCTGGCGCCAACATAGCACGCCCACAACTTCCTAACCCGTATGTCTTTGGAATGTGGGAGGAAACCTGAGCACCCAGAAGAAACCCATGCAGACACAGGGAGAATGTACAAACTCCTTACAGACAGCAGCCAGAATCGAACCCGGGTTGCTGGCACTGCAAAGTGTTACGCTAACCGCTACACTACTGTCCCTGCCCGTTGTGATACTCATCACCAGGGTGGTGTGTGTGCTCAGTTTTTTCTTCAGTGTGTTTTAAGTGAGACCTTGTCACATGATGCGATCCCTGAAAGGGTGACAGCCTCAAAGTAGCAACCACTGTTCACACCCAACATACTGAGCTCAGGTGCATCACTGGTCATGATGAGAGAGGTGCAGAGGGGGGTGTCGGAGTGTATCTCCAGGGACGCCCTCCTCCTGTCAGCCACTGGGGTCAGATTACCTGGTGTGGGGTGTGAAGCACTGGTGGTGGGGGCCATAACTTGGCCAGAGTACAATGGAGGCTGACCGAGAGACAGACTGCAGGTGGTTTCAAGCACTGGATGTCCTGCCTGTAAGCTGTACTGCAGAAGTACACATTCTCCGTGAGTGGCCTGGCCATCCTTGGGCTCTGCTCACACAGGGTACAGCGGAAGAGATGACTAAATGGGTGTTGTGTGCCATTGATCGTCACTGTGAACATCTGGCTGCTCTGTGTACTGTGGTACCATGCAAGGTGGGCCTGGAATAGCTTGACAGTCTTTGAGCAATAATTACCTCATTGCTTTATCCATTGGTTTTTCCAATTAAATTCCAGTGCTTGATGGAACTTGCTGGTACAGGATTTATTGTATTGGAGTAAAAAGGCTGTGTACAGGGTGTAAGACTGACAGGATATATGATGAGCCAGGTGTATAACCAGCCGCTCTATAACCATTGGTGTTTAAAGCACAAACATACTGTGCACAGCAAATGTAAAGTATGGGTGGGAAATGGCATCCATCAAAGGTCAAGTCCAAATTCTCTTTGTGATCCTCAGGTCACCGAAGGGAATGTTGTACTGGGCTTTGGGGTGTTGTGCCCAAGTATCCAAGGAGGCTCATTGAGAGCCAGCACATTGTCCATTTACCAAACCTACATGTCCCTTGCCCACAGAGAAGTTCAGAGAGAGCCCCTCCGCAGCCCTGGATCCCTCCCTATTGCACTGTTGTGGCTCCTCTTCCAACGCATGTCCAATTCAAGGCAGTGACCTCATTGCATAAATACTCTCCTCCCCTCTCTGTGCTTTATTTACAATTATCGTAAAACCTCCCCCTCTGGTGATACCTCCTGGTCCCAAACAGCTCTGACGCTGCCCCAACATCTCTGCTCAGAGGAGGAGGAGGCCAGCTTCCCCACATCCTTCCCCCCTCGAACCCTTCCCCTGTATCTCTGCAACCTCTGTAGGCGTCACACCCTTCCCAAACCACAGCGTGCATGTCCGGCAGAATATTCCAATTGGAATGAACCAGTGACATATAAAGACTTGGAATAATTTCCTGCTTGCTCACGAATTACTAGAAAATCATGTTTCCTATTCAGGTGACGGACGCCTTATGAGCACAAAGACTGTCTAAGCTGAAATGACTTTTGTCGACGTGTCCCTGGTGGGGCGAGTGAGTTAAGGGGCACTGTCGCTCACTTTGCTTGCCTTTATGTACCTCAAGAGCAAGGACTGAGGGCCCTACCTTTCCTGGATCTGTGAAATGTCCCGATCGTGCTTGTCCCAAGGAGGAGGGCGATTCATTCCCCTTCTCACAGACCCCCTAGCCACAAGCAGCCTCATCAGTCACATGTCCAAGACTCCCCATCCTCACACCACATGCTGCAGATGCACGACTACCACTGGCATTCACCTGTTCTGGAACACTGCTGTCGTTGTTCTGTGACCTACATTGTCTGGTGTCAATAACATTGGGTTCTCCTGTGTCTTCTGCTGCCTGAGCCTCACAGATTGGCTGATGTGTGTGCTTATGCCTCTTGTCTCAGTCTGTGCTCTTCAGGTTGTGTAGCTTGCTATAAGTGGCAACCATTAATCTGTTATCCCACGGATGCCCCTTGTAATAAACAGTTTGCTCCCCTCCCTGATGGAGCAGGTGCCCCAGGCTGCGCTTCCTTCTCCAGTGTTTTGGGCACACCCTTGTCCCATTGTCTTACGCCCTCTTCCAGCTGCCAACTCCATGAAATGAACACCTCCGGGGAGGCTGGTAATCGAGATCATTACTCACATTGGAGCAGGGAACATCAATTATAAACTGGGTGGTCTCCACATCCACTGAAGGGTGAAGTTTATTCCAAGTCTCTTGGTGTGTCGTAATAAATGCACCCAACTCCACTGCCGTTTGTCAAACACCTCTTCACAAAAGAGTTCGAGCAGCCAAGAAGGTCTCTCAAGGAGGTGGGCACACCTGTAGAGATTACCTTGCCCCAGCAATGGCTGCTTTCAATGTCCTGGATAGAGGAAGAGTGGGTGGGATTCTCAACCATGAGAGAGTTTGCCTGATTCACTCTCAGACCTTCCCCAATCTCAGCACTATGGTTCAGCAGAGCCACAGTCCCCCAACATCTACAGCAGGGAAAGGGCAGAGGAGGGGGAGGGAGAAGAGAAGGATGAATGGAGGGGGTTTGGAGGTGGGAGGAGGCGGGAGTAGCAGGAAGAAGGGGGTGGGGAGGGGAGGGTGGAAGGATAGCTGAGAGGAGGGAAGGGGATGTAGAACGGGAGGGGAAAGGGAAGGGGAGGACGGCAGGTCACTTTGTCTTTGGTTTGTCTCTCCTCTCTGTCTGGGACTAGATGAGCAGTTGGTTCCCCGACACATTGCGTTACGTGTTACCACAACACAGAGATTTAGCAGAGGGATGGTCGTATTATGAAAGCCAATGGTGAAACAGAAGAGGGGAAGACACGGCGTGTGATCTCCACACAATTGCACAGTGCCGTCTGCCTGGGGCACAGCTACTAGTTCCATACCCCACTTGTACAAATGCACCACCTTGTTCAAGCCTTTCCAGCTCCTTTTCAACTTAACTCTTTGAGCATACGGGACTGGCCAGGATTGAATAGGCTGGCTTTGCACTGGGTCTGACCTGAATGTGCACATTGCAGTTGCCTTTGCCGATACCACTGTCTCGGAACACATGGTCATATCTTCCCACACCATGTTCAGGTGCAACTTTGAAGCATTAATATTGAGAACATTCTTCCAACCCAGCTTGAGTTGTCTCAGCCAGTCCTTCTCCTAAGTCAGTTTGATTACATAAGCTTCCTACACAGCGAGATCAGGTAGCAACAGTGGCAATGACCCATCCCTCCTGGATGAGCTCAATGCCTTTTATGCACGCTTCGATAGGGAGAACTATGACACACCCATGAGTCCCCACATCTCCGGATGACCCTGTAATCTCGGACCCTGAGGCTGACTTCTGGGCATCCTTCAAGAGGGTGAATCCATGGAAGGTGTCTGGTCCAGACAGTGTACGTGGCCGAGTACTAAAGATCTGTGCGGGCCAACTGGCTGGAGTATTCAACCACTCGCTTCTCCAGTCTGAGGTTCTCATTTGCTTCAGAAAGGCATCTATTGTACCGGTGCCCAGGAAGAGTGAGGTGACCTGCCTCAATGACTACTGTCTGGTAAGGCTAACACCAACTGTAATGAAGTGCTTCGAGAAGTTGGTTATGGTGCGAATCAACTCCTGCCACAGACCTGACCTGGATCCACTCCAATTTTCCTACTGCCGCAACAGGTCAACAGCAGATGCCATTTCTCTGGCTCTTTACTCTGCTCTGGACCATCTGGAAAACAGGAACACATACGTCAGGCTGCTGTTCATCAACTACAGCTCGGCGTTCAACACCATCATCCCATCCATGAGAATCACCAAGCTTCAAGACCTGGGCCTCTGTACCTCCTTCTGCAACTGGATCCTCGACTTTCTCATAGGCAGACCTCAGTCAGTGAGGATTGGTAACATCTCCTCCTCGCTGACCATCAACACAGGGGCACCTCAAGGCTACATGTTTTACACCCTGCTCTACTTACTGCACGCACACGACTGTGTGGCTAAGCACAGCTCCAATGCTATATACAAACTCGCTGATGACACCACTGTTGTTGGACGTATCACAGGTGGCAATGAGTCAGCTTACTGGAGTGAGATAGGACACCTGGCTGAATGGTGCCACAACAACAACCTCTCTCTCAACATCAGCACAACTGAAGAGCTGATTGTTGACTTCAGGAAGGGGAAGGAGGGCGAACATGCCCCCGTCTACATTGGGGGATTGACAGTGGAGAGAATCAGCAGCTTTAAATTCCTGGGCGTTAACATATCAAATGACTTGTCCTGGACCCAGCATGTAGAGCCAATCACAAGGAAAGCGCACCAGCGTCTTTACTTTCTCAGGATGTCAAGGAAGTTCAGCATGTTACCGAACACCGTAAAAAACTTCTGCAGGTGTATCATTAAAAGTATCCTAACTGTTCACATCATGGTCTGGTACAGCAATTTGAATGCACAGGACATAAAAAGCTGCAGAGAGTAGTGAACTCTACCCAGTACATCACGGGCACATCCCTCCCCACCATCGGTAGTATCTACAGGAAGCGCTGCCTCAAGGAGGCAACATCCGTCAACAAAGATCCCCACCATCCAGGCTGTACAATCTTCTCCCAGCTCTCATCGGGCAGGAGGTACAGAAGCCTGAAGTCCCACACCACCAGGTTCAGGAACAGCTACTTCCCTTCAACCATTCAGTTTTAGAACCAACCGGCACAACCCTAATTGCTAGAGTTTAGCAACACTATGACCACTTTTTGATCACTTTGCACTAAAATGGATTTTGTTTTTTTATTCCAATTGTGTTCTTGTAAAAATTGTGTATAATTTATGTTTAATTTATGTTTTCTTGTGAATGCTGCTTATACAATTCTATGTGCCTGTGATGCTGCTGCAAGTAAGTTTTTCATTGTACCTGTGCACACATGTACTTTTGCATTTGACAATAAACTTTGACTTTGACTTTGTGCTGGCTACACCTTGCGTAATGTTGCCTGTGCACTGCATGTGGGTAAATCCTCACCAGAGGTGTTCAGATTTCTCCTGGCACCAGGCTGACCTTTCTCGATCAATATCTTGGCTCATGTTATCAATTTGCATGTAAAAACACCAGTTGTTAATCAACACTTTAATTCTAAGATCTATTTTCTGCTCTTAATGCTCATGACTCAGATTCTCTACAATCCCAGTTCCACAATAAAAATAAAAATAAGATGTGCTGGAAATGGGCAACAGCTCAGGCAGCACTGTTCCGATGCAGGATCTTCAACCTGAATCATTAATCCTGCTTCTCTCTCCACAGGCTGACTGTTTTCAGCATTTGTTGTTTTTCTTTCAGATCTTCATCAGCTGCGGGCTTTTGCTTTACAATCCCAGTTCTTCAGTGTCTCAATGAGCTTCCACTGAAGTTGCTTTTGATGTTTGTCTCAGTCTTGGATCTGCAGGCTGATGAAGTGTGATTGTTTTTTGGCTGACCACACTTCCCATTCTCCTGAAAGAGCCCATGTAGGCAACCATGTCCTCCTACAACTTTCAATGGCTGAACTTCTTGCCAGGTAGTCTCAAAAAAAGCAACACCTCTGTACTTTGCTGATATGGCTTCCTGTGTCATACAGTTCATAGGTCTGTAGACTTGAATCCCAACTCTGCCAATTTGTAATCTCCTCACGAACACATTGTGAGACCACATATACATATCTGAACATTGTCTCTTCAAGACGATGGACTGAATGTTCCAGACTTTCTGTGCAACTGCAACATTACATAAAGCCTGCTCACCAACAGGTTCACAACACACACATAGATGCAGAGAGAATAACACATTCTGGTTTATAAGTACATCACACTTGAGTTCCTGTGTAATGGAACTGTAGGCTCATCCAATTCCTGAGTAAGAGACTCAAGGGGCTGTTTCTGTTGAAGATAAGATAAGATAAGATAAGATATCTTTATTGGTCACGTGTACATCAAAACACACAGTGAAATACATCTTTTTGCATAGAGTGTTCTGGGGGCAGCCCGCAAGTGTCGCCACGTTTCCGGCGGCAACATAGCACGCCCACAACTTCCTAACCCGTACACAGGCTGGCGGGTTGCCAAGCCTGTACGATGACATAGTTAACACAAAGTAAACCAATATTAAGGAGGTTGAGGAGGCATTTGTGGCCTTGACAGATAGAACTGACCAGATTTCCTAGCTCAAGAATCAACGAGGAGTCACAGGACTTTGGAAGAAACTTTTAAAACTGACTGTAAATGAAGAATCGTGAAAGGAGTTGTTCACATAGGCTATTGTTGAGGATGCTGGGAGGACAAGCAGGACATTCCGCACCGGTGATGCCCATAACGGATCAGAGGAACCATCCTTCTGTCGGAGGAGCTCAACCTCTCTTGATTGATTATCAGAAGCAAAGCCCGTAAAGGAGAATGTAACACACATCCCACTGATAAATGGAAGCAGGAGGCTCTGGAGTGAAGGCCGGCCCTGGGAGGGGTTTCAGCTGTGGCAGAACCGGACACACTGCCCAGGATTGTCGGGTTAACAGGTTTTATATCCCCTGTTCTGTCGAGGATCAGAGATTAAAATCTGTGAGACCTCAGAGGCTGTGTGTTGCTCTGGCGCCGTTTAAATAGAGATGAGTGCATGATTAATAACTTTAAATTCTTTTCGAAGAGTGTTTTGTTGTGTTCTTGCTGTCCTGCCTATTTAACCCTTGAAAGTAAGTCCTATTTAGCTTTTAACATATCAAGCGTTCAAATGCTCTTTGAGTTTTAAATTATTGCAAAACTTGGCAGCTTTTGAGTTCCCTTTGAGTTACACGTGAGAGAGGGAGAGAGAGGGTCCTACGTTCTGCCTGAGCTAATTATGCAACAGGGAAAGATTCTGTGTTATTTAATGTGAAATAAATTGGCAGACCCTCATAGTTGGGTTTTTCATGATATATGAGGCCATTTGGCCCATTGAGTCTATTCCAGCTCTCTGAACATGCCCTGTAATTTATCCTCTCTCACATGCCCATCAACTTCCCCCAATGCTCCTGCCACCCATCTACACTGGGGGTAATTACAAGTGGCCATTTATCCACCAGCATCCCTTTTGGATGTGGGAGGAAACCAGAGCACCCAGGGGAAACCCCACAGTGTCAGGGGGAGCATATCAACCCCTGCCAGACAGCACCGGGGATTAGGGCTGTACCTGCATCGCTGGAGCTCAGAGGGCAGCAGCACTAACTGCTGCACCACAGTGCTGCCCTTTTAGATTTTGAGAGGCGGTGTCTCATGAAGAAGCTGTGTGAATTTGAGTTGCCTGAGGCTCCACCCTACTTTTACCCCTTTTCTTTACCCATTGGTATGAGTGTTAAAGTTTTACTTCACTGTTGTTGGATTCAGCTGTTTTAGTTAGTTTTTTTAACATTTATAGTGTTTAATACACCTCAAGTGGCTACATGAGGAATGGCCACTTCCTAGCTTTGTTGGTTCATCCATCAGGTGAATAAGTATTTTTTCATTGGTTGGTTTGACCACAGGTATCTAACAGGTTTCCTGATTGTACTATTGTTAGCTAAAGAGCACCTCTTATCTCAGGGATTAAAAGGTAATCTCTCTCTTGTTCTCTTCCCCTTCCATCCCCCCCAAACCGCAACCCCCCCCCCCCCCCCCCCCCCCCCCCCCCACCGGCCCTAGCTCATCTTTAGTTCCTTTGTCTCGGCTCATCTCCCAGTAGTAAAGCCAGTCCCATGTGCTCTGTGACTGTTTCTTTGTTTTAAACTTTTCCAATAAAACTTTGTGAAGCACCAAGTTGTTTTCAACTCATTCCTGGACTCCTGAAAGAACCCAAGGATTCGAAAATAACCGGATCTGACACTGTGGATATTAAATTTCATTTAAAGTTTTACAGTTACTTACTAAGTCTCCTAAAGAAAGAAAATACAAGCCTGGATAGTTCCATTTTTTCCTGTTTTAAGTACGTGCTCTTTTGTTTCCCTTCCTTTTCTCTCACATATTGCATATGAGAACATTTTTGATGTGAATTAACAGTGGAAAAAATAAAGACCTGAATCCCACAAATCCCATGCAGAATTTTGGCTAATGTTGTGAATTAATGTGAGACCCACTAACTGCAGATATGAGAGGCTCACGTATTAAAATCTGGCATTTCTGAAATTTGGATTGGCCTTTTGGGAGACATTTGGAGACAATTGTTCTCAATCTCAGTCTCAAATTTTGTTTTCATTAGCAAGGCATTTTCAAAAGGCTAGTCCTGATTTTCTGGCTCCTAAGATTAAAGTTTATATGGGTCTAAAAACTTACTCAGATAAAGGTAAAAGAGTTAATATTAAAAACGTTCCCATAATGTTACTGCTCTGACAAGTGCTGATTCTGAAAATAAATGGATTTCTCTTGAAAGACACTTCTGCTCTGACAAAAGGATTTTCTTGTCGAAGAGTGTAGAAAATTAAGAGTTTGTATTCTGATGATCAGTTTCAAGCATAAAACTTAAAAGTTGTGTTTGTGGACTGCTGATTGTATGCACTGAACTAATTCATTTTAAGCATTTTTTGTTTTGATTTAGTTACAATCCAGAACTGCTTTAGTTTATAATGCAAATTAAAATCCACCCACACTTCTGAGGACAAACCTTAAATCTCCTCAGAAAGAATCAGTTGTATAATTTACGGTCAGGAGATCTCACATATCAGGAAAATAATGTATGTTTGGTAACCCCACTGCCTGCATCGTAGAACAGAAAACGTAAAGTGACACAGTGCCACATAACCTTCTGTATCTTAAATTTTTAAATTTTAAATTTTATTTACAGCGTGGTAACAGGCCCTTCCGGCCCAATGAGTCTGCGCCACACATTTTAAACCCCAAATTAACCTACCCGTACGTCTTTAGAATGTGGGAGGAAACCGGAGCACCCGGAGGAAACCCACACAGACACGGAAGAACGCACAAACTCCTTACAGACGGCGACGGGAATCGAACCCCGATCGCTGGCGCTGTAATAGCGTCGCCCTAACCGTGCCGCCCACCTACCGTACCGTGGATGGGGCAACTTTGTGAAGTCACGTTATAGCCAGTGTTTCTGAAACAATCGACTTCTGATGAAAGGTCTTCGACCTGAACCATTAACCCTGTTTTGTTCTCCACAGATGCTGCCTGACCTGTTGAGTATTTCAGATTTTCAGTATCTGTGCCTTTTAGTTTTCAGTTATCAAGACAGGGATGACCAAGGACCGTGGAAACACATCAGGGAAGTCACTTAGTTGGACGCGTGATACCAGCTGGGTGTTGAACGGTAGCGGAATATGATCCAGAATATGTCGCCTTCATAATTTAGAGTGCAGGAATAGTATTCAAAAGGATAAGTTCACAAAAAGGACTAGATAGCCAGAAGAGTTCACATTAATGTTGAGGACTATAAGGGAAATACCTCCTGCTTAATGGGATGCTCACCTTAACGACAGGGAGACAAGCACCGTTGATAGTACTTACTCAGTGAATCACAGGAGAATAGTCTAATGGGACGGATGTGTAGGGAGCTGAGGAAACAACAACAATCAGCATAAAACAACAAGCCAGTGTGAAATGAACTTAGAACCAGACAACTGACAAGAATAGGGGCTGAGTTCTGGTGAGGAGTCAGGAAGATAAGGAATGTTTGAACGGCTGTGGAAGAAGCTGGTCCAATGGTGCATGGTGCCCTAGCTGGTGAAGTGGTTTCACTTCAAACAGATGAAAACATATAAACCCCAAACAAGGAGGTAAAGAGAGCGAAGGGAACTGTAATGTGTCTGGTGCAATGATGAATTCAGAATCGGAATCAGAATCAGGTTTATTATCACTGACCTATGTTGGGAAATGTGTTGTTTTGCAGCAGCAGTACAGTGCAAGACATAAAAATTGCTATAATTACTCAAATTCTAGAGGATGAGGAGTTGCCCACTGTTGTACGGCCATCTGTAACAGTCCCATCTTCTCGGGGAACAGGTAGGAACCATACCTGCTGAAAGCCCATAAATAAATAACCTACTTCCTTAACTGCCAAGGTCTGGGTCGCCTGGATACATAAAGGAGCAAACACTGGGTATAACCTTCCGTCTGGGCACATTGCAGCCTTCAAAGTTCAATATCAGATTGTCCAACTTCAGGTAAGTCTCTCCATCGTTCTTTCTGTGTTAGTATTGGCCATTTATGCCTTTCTTCATTTTGCCTCAGTTTTTCTTATTTGATTTATGTAGTCTGGTCTGCTGGGCCTCACCACTCGCAACACATCACACAGATAGGGAATAGTCTGCTTGTAACTGCCCTCATTACCCCATCTGGACTCACCCTTCCCGCCCTTCCCCGCCTTCTCTACGACTGAAAACTAACTTGTTTTCTCAGTTCTAATGAAGGATCTCGGACCTGAAACCTTAACTCTGTTCCTATCTCCACAGACGCTGCCTGACCTGCTGGGTGCTTCCAGCATTTTCTGTTTTTATTTCATATTTCTGGCATCTGCAGTATTTTAAAGTTTCAAACACAGAGCGTGTATTTGTGTTTACAGGGAAGGACGGAGAGAACAGACACCAGAGCCCTAAACAGCCCTTCCAGGTGATGCAGCCTTCCACAAGTGAATCGCTCGGCGTTATTCATTGTATCCGGTGCTCCCGTTGTGGTCTCCTCTACATCGGTGAGACTAGATGCAGACTGGGCGACTGCTTCGCCCAGCTCGTTCGTTCCGTCCACCGTGGCCGTCTGGATCTCCCGGTCGCCAGCCATTTTAATTCTCCTCCCCATTCCCACACCGCCATGTGTGTCCTCGGCCTCCTCCACCGCCAGGGTGAGGCCAAACAGAAACAAGAGGAACATCTCCTCATGTCCCACCTGGGTCGTCTACAACCTGACGGCGTGAACACTGAGTTATGCAACTTCAGGTAAACTGCTCCTCCTCTGTCCCTTTTCTCTCTCCTCCTGATCTACAGACCACATCACCCTGTTTCTGTCCCCTCTCCCCCCCCACTCCATCTGTCCATCACCCACCCAACACTCCTCCCACTGGTTCCCCTCCCCCCACTGTTTCCCACCTCCCTCCTTTGATTCCAGGCCCCACCTTCCTCTCCTATCAGATCCTGCCATCTGCAGCCCTTTGTCACTTCCACTTATCACCTCCCGGCCTCTGTCGCTATTCCCAATCTCCCCTCACCCGTTAGGCTATCACCCCTCTTCACCTGGATCCACCTATCACCTGCCAGCTCTTGCTCTGCCCCTTCCCTCCACCTTTTCATACCGGCTGCCTCCCCTCTATCTTTCAGTCCAAATGAAGAGTCTCGACTCGAAACGTTGACTGTCTATTTCCCTCCACAGATGCTGCCTGACCCACTGAGTTCCTCCAGTTTTTTTGTGTTTTAGTAAAGAAAGGAGGTGAATTTTCCAGAGCGATACAGCACAGAGTCGGGCTCTTCAGCCCAAGTCCGCACCAACCATCAAGCACCCATTCACACAGGCAAGGTTTAGAAAGACATGGGCCAAATGCAGGCACACGGAACTAGCTCGGGAAGACATTTGGTTGGCATGAATGAGTTGGGCTGAAGGACCTGTATAACTCCATGACTCTATAATGCACAAATCCTACATCATTCCCACTTATTTTCCCCACGTTCTCATCAACTGCCCCCAGATTCTACCACTCACCTACACTCTCGTGGCAATTTTCAGTGGCCAATTAATCTTCCAGCCCACATGAGAACCTGGAGCACTGGAGGGGAAACCCACAGGGTCACACAGAACATGCAAACTTCACACGCACAGCACCAGAGGTCAGTGTTGAACCCAGCACACTGGAGCTGTGAGCTGTAACCACACCACTGCGGTACCCATATGTAAAATGTGGTTTGAGTTTTCCTTGGACAGTCACCAGCACAGTACAAACCACCACAGACATCACCAGGATGCCGATGTGACTGATGTCCCAAAGCAGGGTCTCGACCCGAAACGTCGACTATCCTTTTGCCTCCACAGATGCTGCCTGACCCATAGAATTCTTCTAGCCGTTTGCAGACACAAGAGAAATCTGAAGCAACAAACAATCTGCTGGAAGAACTCAGCAGGTCGAGCAGCATCTGTGAGGGGAAAGGAACTGTCGATATTTCGTGTCAAAACCCCGCATCAGGACTGAGAGTGGAGAGGGGAGATGGCCGGTATAGAGGGGAGAAGGGGAGGGGTGAGGCAGGAGTCTGAGGTGATTGGTGGACTGAGGAAGGGGTGTAAGATGACAGGCAGGTTGCTCCAGGTAGGGGAGGGGGAGAGGGGTGGAGTTGGGAGACAGTGGCAGGTAAATGATAGGTGGAAGCAGACAGAGAGAGAGAGAAAAGAATGAAAGGCAGGTAAGCGAGAGGGGAGGGGGAAGAGTGAAGGTTGGGCACAGCTCCAGAGTCCAGCAGCTGCAGTCTCGTGTGTTCATCACACTGTCCACATCTGCACCGGGAAAACCTGGTGTGGGAACATTGAACACAGAACCACTGGCATCCATGAGACTGTCTGAAACCAACCACTCTGTGAACAACTGCTGGCTGAACTGACAGAAACTATAGAAAGGCAGACATCCATGCCTTTGAGAACAAGGCCGCAGGAGTAAGTGCAAAGGCTGATAGAAACCGTGGCAGTGAGTAGCTACAGGTAGTTGGGAAACCCTGGGGCTTTGTGGTAAAGTGAAAGATTTGGGAAGTGATTCCGAAGAAGTAGAAAGCTGGTCAACATCACCCGTTGCTGTGGGTGTGGGGATAACTCAAAGCTCACAAGCAGGAGCAGGAGGAGTTCGGTTCATGATACAGTGAGAGGAATTAATCCAGCAGGAATGGCCGATAATGGAACGAATCTAGTAACAATGAATAATGAATTGATGGAAGCAAAACAGCAAATTATTTTACAGCATAGCAATAGTTTAACACAGCAGCAGCTTTTCAAAGATTTCATAATGACTGTCAATTTGCAAAGTTTACTATTTAAGATCCAGAAAAATGGATCAACTTGAAAAGGAATATTGAAATGCCAATTCTTAGGCAGCCCAGAACGACGTGTGTCCCACGCACAGTGATAAAGCAACTGAAGGATATGTACCTGAGCACAAGTGGAACGTTAAAGGCATGAAGCAAAGAACGATAGGACTGGCAAATCAACATAGACATATGAAAGGAAATCAGGTTCTGTGAGGTTGTAACTCACAGTGATAAAGTCAGAAGAACTTTGACAAGATGCTGCACGAGAGATTATTAATCAAAATCAGTGCGCATGGTATCAGGGGCACCAGACTGGCATGGATTGAAGATTGGTTAACGGACAGAAAACAGAAATAGGAATAAATGAGTGGTAAGGATGTGACTAGTGAAGTGGTATTGGGGTCAGGGCTGGGGTCTGAGCCTCTTCACAGTCAATGATTTGACTGAGGGGATCAGGTATAATGTATTCAAGTTTGCTGTTGCTACAAAGCTGAGTGGTAGTGTGGGGTTTGAGGACAAATCAGAGATGATTCAGGGAGACGTTGACATGTTAACCGAACGGGAAAGTACCAGGCAAATGGAAAATAGTACAGGACAATGGGAGATCATCCACTCTCGGAAATAGTGGAAAGGCCGAGTATTTTTTAAATCATGAGAAACTGGGAGTGTGACCAGGTCCAGATTTAACTCAACATTAAGGAAGTCAGACAGGTGTACTGGAAAACTGACCAAACTTCTTATCCCAGCATATCATAAGGAACCACAGGAATTTTGCATAAAACTTCCAAAACTGACCGTAAACTGAATAATCTGTAAAAGGAGTCCTCATGCATAGATACAAGCCAGATCAATACAAGAACACAATCTACTTCTTTGCTTCTTCCAGCAAAGACTGTCCATAGAATTTTCTCATCACAACTGAGTGGTCATCAGAGTACGAACCTTTCAAGATTCTAATAAGGTCAGAATTCCTCCCAACAAGACAATAATTTGTCGAAAATTGATCTAAGAGGCAATGCACTGACGTAAAGAGGAAAAGGTTTGGGTCAACGATTGCTAGGGGTGTGGTTTTGGTATTGGGGGACTTTGCAGTTCAGAACACCTTGCAAAGAAATTGCAGACAGGATTCATCATCTGTGTGAATAGGAATAAGCTCCTCTGAGCGATGGCTTGGATGAACTGTGTTCAGAGTCAAAGTGAGACAGAAATACACATGGAGTCCCCGTTTTGGGTAAGGGCCTGCGTCAAGTTGTGAGAATACAGAGGTATTCAGTTCATGGAACTTTGTAGTACTTTATATCACATAGTGTTGCTATAGTTTCTGATAATATTTGAGAAGATAATATTTGCAGTTCTTGGCAAATAAAATATTATTTTCTTTATAGATTTTATTTAGTTGCAGTAGATTTTTGACTGATATCAGGTTGGATCATCCCTTTACCACTTTACCCCCGAGGGATGGGTTCAGGCCAAGTAGAGAGGAGGTATGTGAGCCAGTTAACCACTGGAGGGGCCGAGCAGATTTCTCCTCTGCCCCGTGACCAGGTCTGGCGGGTGAGTGGATTCACAAGGTCACAAGACAAGGGAGCAGAAGCAGGCCATTCGGCCCATCGAGTCTGCTCCAAGGAAAGGGAAAATAGAAATGAGAAATGGGGAATGGAAAAAAAAAACCTATTCTAATCCCAATTTCCGGTCTTATCCCCATATCCCTTGATACCCTGACTATTTAGATATCTATCTATCTCCTCCTTGAATGCCCCCACTGATCTGGCCTCCACTGCTGTACATGGCAAGGAGTTCCACAAATTCACCACCCTCTGGCTAAAGAAATTTTTCCTCATCTCTGTTTTGAAACTGTACCCTCTAATTCTAAGATTGTGCCCTCTGGTCCTGGACTCACCCACCAAGGGAAACAGCCTAACCACATTTACTCTGTCCTTTCCTATCAACATTTTAAATGTCGCTATGAGGTCCCCTCTCATTCTCCTCTACTCCATTGAGTACAGAGCCGACAAACGTTCATCATACGTAAGCCCTTTCATTCCTGGAATCATCCTCGTAAATCTCCTCTGAACCCTCTCCAACGTCAGCACATCCTTCCTAAGATGTGGGGCCCAAAACTGCGCACAATATTCCAAATGAGGCCTCACTAGTGCCCCGTAGAGCCTCATCAACACTTCCTTACTTTTATACACTATACCTCTCGAAATGAATGCCAACATAGCATTCGCTTTCTTTACCACTGATCCGACCTGGTGATTAACCTTTAAGGTATCCTGCACGAGTACCCCAAGTCCCTTTGTACTTCCGTACTTTGAATTTTCTCTCCTTCTAGATAATAATCTGCCCGCTTATTTCTACTTCCAAAGTGTACAACTGCACACTTCTCAACATTGAATCTCATCTGCCATTTCCTTGCCCATTCTCCTAAACTGTCTAGGTCTCTCTGCAACCTTCCTATCTCCTCAATACTCCCTACTCCTCCCCCTATCTTGGTGTCATCCCCAAACTTAGCCACGAAACCATTTATTCCATCATCCAAATCGTTAATGTACAAGGTAAAAAGGAGCGGTCCCAACACCAACCCCTGCGGGACACCACTAGTAACCGGTAACCAACCAGAACGAGATCCTTTTATTTCCACTCTTTGCTTCCTGCCAACCAGCCAATGCTCCACCCATTCTGTTATCCTACCCGTAATTCCATGACCTCTCATCTTATTAATCAGTCTCTTGTGAGGCACCTTATCGAAGGCCTTTTGAAAGTCTAAATACACAACATCTACCACCTCTCCCTTATCCACCCTACCTGTGATTTCTTCAAAAAACTCCAATAGGTTGGTCAGGCAGGATCTTCCCTTCACAAAACCATGTTGGCTAGGACCTATCTTGCCTTGCGCCTCTAGGTATTCCGTAACCCCATCCTTGAGGATAGATTCCAATAACTTTCCCACCGCTGACGTCAGACTAATAGGTCTGTAATTTCCTTTATGCTGCCTCCCACCTTTCTTATACGACGGAACTACATTTGCGACCTTCCAGTCCTCCAGAACCATGCCGGAATCTATCGATTTCTGGAAAATTATCACCAATGCCTCCGCTATCTCTAAAGCCACCTCCTTCAGAACCCAGGGATGCACCTCATCCGGTCCGGGAGACTTATCAGTCTTTAGCCCATTTAGTTTTCCTAGCACCTTCTCCCTAGTAATCTTAACTGAACTCAGTTCCATTTCGTGAGACTCCTGACTAACCGGCACATTGCTGATGTCCTCCACAGTGAAGACCGATGCAAAATATTCATTCAATTCCTCTGCCATCTCTCTATCGTCCATTATAATAGCTCCTGCACCGTTATCAATTGGTCCTATATCAACCCGTGTCTCTCTTTTACTCCTTATGTATTTAAAAAAACTCTTAGTATCCTCTCGAATGTTATCCGCCAGCTTCCTTTCATAATTCATCTTTTCTTTCCTAATGACCTTCTTAGTTTCTCTCTGCAGGTTCTTAAAAGCTTCCCAGTCTTCTGTTTTCCCACTAGTTTTTGCGTCTTTGTACGCCGCCTCTTTTGCTTTTATTTTAGCCTTCACCACTCTCGTTATCAACATTTGTGCCTTTTTTCCATTCAAAACCTTCTTTTTTCTTGGAATATATCTATCCTGCATTTTCCTTATTTCCTGTAGAAATTCCTTCCATTTCTCCTCCACCGTCCCTCCAGCCAGCTTACTCTTCCAATCAATTAGGGCCAACTCCTCTCTCATACCATTGTAATTTCCTTTGTTCCACTGAAATATCGATACACCAGTTATCAGCTTCTCCTTCGCAAACTTGAAACTGAACTCAATCATATTGTGATCACTGGTTCCCAGTGGTTCCTTTACCTTTAGTTCCCTAATCACCTCCGGTTCATTACACAGCACCCAATCCAAAACAGCTGATCCCCTGGTGGGCTCTGTGTCTGTGTTGGGGCCAGCAGAGATCAGCCATGGTCACACTCAATGGTGGGACAGGCTTGAGCGGCCTCTACTCCTGCTCCTGTTTTCTGCTGTTCCTGAGTGGCCTCCTCCTGTCCCCGAGCAGAATACTCGACGCACGGTGAACTCTTCTTTTCCTGTACAACAGGTAGAAGGGCCGAGTGGCCTCCCCCAGTCCCCGAGGAGTCTTCCTGTTGCTGTGTAATTGGCTGAGGGTGGGGGGCTGGGCGGATTCCTCCTGAAGGACAGTGAGCCCTCACTAAGTGGCCTCCTCTTCCTGTGTCGCAGGCTCCTGTCCTGTTCCTGAAGGCCACTCAGCCCCTCGTCCTGTTGTACGGGAGGGACCACAGCCATTTTTAGTTACAGAACCCTTGTTGTGTCTTGGTCTGGTGTTGCCCCTTAAATTGATAACTGGTAATTGGTTTACTGTTGTCATATGTACTGAGACAGTGTGAAAAGCTTTTGTTTGCTTGCCATCCATACAGATCATTCCATACAGAAGTACATTGAGGCAGTATAAAAAGAATAAAAAACAGAATGCAGAATATAGTGTTACAGTAACAGAGAAAGTGCAGTGCAGGCAGACAATAAGGTGCAAGGGCCATGACGAGGTAGATTGAGTGATCAAGAGTTCATCTTTAGCAGAGAAGAGGTCTGTTCAACAGTCAGAATCAGAATCAGGTTTATTATCACTGACGTATGTCATGAAATTTGTTGTTTTGTGGCAGCAGTACAGTACAAGACATAAAAATCACTATAAGTTACAACAAATAAATAAATAGTGTAGAAGAGGAATAACAAGGTAGTGTTCATGTTCATAGACCATTCAGGTGTTGGTCTTCAGGCTCCTGTACCTCCTCCCAGATGGTAGTAATGAGAAGAGGGCATGTCCCGGGTGGTGAGGGTCTTCAAATGCTGGATGCCACCTTCTTGAGGCACCGCTTCTTGTAGATGTCCTCGATGGCGGGGAGGGTTGTGCCCGTGATGGAGCTGGCTGAGTCTACAACCCTCTGCAGCCGTATAACAGCGGGATAGAAGCTGTCCTTGAGCCCGGTGGTACATGCTTTCAGGCTTTTGTAACTGGTGCCCAATGGGAGAGGGGAGAGGAGAGAATGTCCGGAGTGGGTGGGGTCATTGATTATGTCGGCTGCTTTCCCAAGGCAGCGGGAAGTGTAGACAGAGTCAGTGGAGGGGAGGCTGGTTTTTGTGATGGACTAGGCTGTGCTCACAAAAAAAAAGTGAGGACAAATTTATACTGGTCTTCTTTCCCCATCAGGATAATCTGGAACTCATGCAGGGTTGCCCACCCCGTGCGTCTGCTGCCGAGTTTGTCTCTATGGGCTTCTCACAACCTTCCCCTCTGCTGCCACCAGCACTCCCGGAGCTCCCGCGCAGCCGGGCGAACACCGCCCTCTCCTGTTCACCCGCGGCGTTACTCCACACACGCTTCCCTTTATCGATTCCTACCTGAAACTCCCGCGTTCCTCTCCCCACCCAACTGGCCGGTCACAATGGCCCCCCGCTGCTAACCACGAGCAACGATTGACTAAACCTGTCGTAAGGCCACTTATTTCCACGCAGTCTGATTACAACACTGCTCTGTCCTTGTAATTCATTCGCATACACACCCACTCTGGCTCACCTGGCCCAGGGGTATCCAATTTCTTAGAAGGCATTGCCAGTGGACCATTAGACCTATGTGCATCACCTGTATGGATGACTGTACCTTGCACTCCTGTGTGCACTATGTATTCCCTTCTCTCTCTGCAATGGCTGTCATACCTGAGTGGCCACAGATTAACATTTGCCTGCTGCAGTCTCAGCTGAGCATCCCCTTGGGTGGAGTTACATTTACCTCCAGCCTGCCTGACCACATTATCTAGAGCTTATTGGATCTTGAGACCCGACCAACCCTGGGGTTCCTCCACAATCCCTCTCTATTCCTCAAGTGCGGAGCAATCCTGAGACGCGTCGGAGTTTGCTACAATGGTGACATTCTCTGCCAGCTCACACCCTGCAGCTGATTCCCTATTGGTGACTCCTCTGTCCTGCTTCCTTCATAGCAGCTGTCTTTAAATCACCTCTCCCCTGCAACACTTGGGTCAACATTTCTGTCCACAGTTTGCCACACAGATGATGTATCTCAACCTCTTGTCCTCCTCAGCACCTTGTTCTCTTCCTTTCTTCTTGTCTAGTCTCTGACAACTTGGAATCAGAATCAGGTTTATTATCACTGACATATGACGTGAAATGTGTTGTTTTGTGGCAGCAGTACAGTGCAAGACATAAACACATAAAATTTACTTTATGTCACAAAAATACATAGTGTAAAAGATGAATAACAAGGTAGTGTTCATGGGTTCAGAAATCTGATGGCAGAGGGGAAGAAGCTGTTCCTGAAATGTTGAGTGTGGGTCTTCAGGCTCCTGTACCTCCTCCCCGATGGTAGTAATGAGAAGAGGGCATGTCCCAGGTGGTGAGGGTCCTTAGTGATGGATGCCGCCTTTTTGGAGCACTGCCTCTTGAAGATATCCTCAATAGCCGGGAGGGTTGTGTCTGTGATGGAGCTGGCTGAGTCTACAACCCTCTGCAGCCTCTTGCGATCCTGCGCATTGGAGCCTCCATACCAGGTGGTGATGCAACCAGTCAGAATGTTCTCCACCATACATCTGTAGAAATTTGCAAGACTCTTTGGTGACGTACCAAATCTCCTCAAACTCCTAATGAAGTAGAGCCGCTGGCATGCCTTCTTTATGATTGCATCAGTGTGTTGGGCCCAGGATAGATCCTCTGAGATGTTAATGCCCAGGAACTTGAAGCTGCTCCGCCTTTCCACTGCTGACCCCTCAATGAGGACTGGCGTGTGTTCGCCTGACTTCCCCTTCCTGAAGTCCACAATCAGTTCCTTTGTCTTGCTGACACTGAGTGTGAGGTTGTTGTTGCAACACCACTCAACCAGCCGATCTATCTCACTCCTGAACCCCTTCTCGTCTCCACCTGAGATTCTGCCAACAGCAGTGGTGAACCTCTTCCATCAATCTCCACATTTCTGCCTTCTCCTACTGCAATCTTCCATCTTTTTCCTGAAGATTTTTGTCTTTTCCCTGCACCCATTCCTGAAGGCTCCCACACTAAGTGCTGCCTTCACTGCCTTGGTGCCAACAACCACATGGGGTTTTTTTTCCCATCTTTGACTTTTCTTATCAGTAGGAGTTTTGGGCCATTCCTCATCCCCTTTGGTAGAGTTTGCCCCTGCCACAATTATGCACACTCATTTTTGTCAAATTTTCTTGCAGTCCTAAGGGTATTTTATGATGGACAACTAGCCTCCCAACCGTGCGTGTCTTTGAGATATGGGAAGAAACTGGAGCACCAAGGGAACCATAGAACCATAGAACCATACAGCACAATACAGGCCCTTCGGCCCACCATGTCGTGCCAACCTTCAAACCACTCCTAAGACTATCTAACCCCTTCCTCCCACATCTCCCTCTATCTTAAATTCCTCCATATGCTTATCTAACAATCTCTTGAACTTGACCAACGTATCAGCCTCCACCACCACCCCAGGCAGCGCATTCCACACACCAACCACTCTCTGGGTGAAAAACCTCTCTCTGACGTCTCCCTTGAACTTCCCCTCATTACCTTAAAGCCATGCCCTCTTGTATTGAGCATTGGTGCCCTGGGAAAGAGGCGCCGGCTGTCCACTCTATCTATTGCTCTTAATATTTTGTACACCTCTATCATGTCTCCCCTCATCCTCCTTCTCTCCAATGAGTAAAGCCCTAGCTCCTTTAGTCTCTCCTCATAATCCATACTCTCCAATCCAGAACAACATGCATACTTTCCTCCAGCAGCACCTGAGGTCAGGATTGAACCTGTGTTGCTGTAGCTGTAAGGCAGCACCACTGACCACTCATTGATAATCCATCCAAGCAGCTCTACCTTTCACCCAAGAAATCTCCCCATTAGGCACCAGATCTGCAGGTAGCTGTCTCTCACACCCATTCTCTAAGCTTGGTCTGAGGTAAGGTAGAACATATCGAGGCTCGCAGAGCAGCACAACCCACAAGTTCTTTATCAATTTAAAACAGAGCAAACACTACAAACAAAATAATATAAATGTAAATACCACAAATAATATAACATAAAGATATTACACGAAGTTACCGAAGATTTTATCACATAACATACTACAAAATATCCTAAACTTCTATTAACTCTGTACTCTAACAAACTTACACAGCTTTAACTCTTCACTGTAACTAAGTTCAGCACGGATGTACTGATCTCTAACCCTGACTCTGAACATAACTCTCCCTGGCAATCACTCAAAGGAACTCATTTCCATCTGCACCTCTGTCTGCTGTTTCTTTACAAGGGACCCTTTAACCTTAAATATTACTCGCATCTACAGTGCTCTTTGATGGTAGAACTAGTCCTGGTGATCAATCGGAGGATGCTGTTCCCTTGAGTGCAGGGATCCCTTCTCTCCACTGCTTCCTTGCAAGTTGCTGAAGCTTGTCCTGATCCCTCCTTATTTTACAAATCAAAAATCACAGCAATGACAATTTAATCAATGTAACCACTACTTTGTCTGTGTCTTATATTACCATCTTTATCTTAATTTTTTTTGCTGTATCTCTGTGAAATGGGCTCTTTCTCACTCCTGTATCTATGAATTAGTCCAATGTAAGGTCAGGTCACCTTGCATGATATTTTGGCCATTCTCAGGTGTTTCGTTGGGAAAAGTTTTGAATTTTTCTACATCTTGAAAAGCGGATGAATGGATTTCACTCTGTCAACAATCTGAGCGTTATCACTTTCACAGCTGTGGGGTTAATCTATTCAGAGTGGAACAAAGGTTGGTATTTTTCTGAAGATCTGTAGATCTCTCTAATTCCAGAAGGCAGTTGATAAAGTGCCACAGCAAAGATTATTGTGACGAATAAAAGCTGGTGGTACAGGCAAAGATTGGCACTTGAGTAAAGGTAATGACAGTGGCATGAGGGGAAGTCGGCCAGAGTTGATTGGAAGGGGACCCGAGCAGGGAAAACAGTGGAGCAGCAACGGCAGGATTTTCTGGGAGTAATTCAGGAGACACAGGGGAATTTCGTCCCATGGAAAAAGAAGCAAGCGAAGGGGAGGATGAGGCAACCACGGGTGACAGGGGAAGTCAAGGACAGCATTAAAGCAAAAGAGAAGGCACACAATATGGCAAAGAATCATGCGAAGCCAAAGGATTGGGAAACCTTTAAAAACCAACAGATGACAACTAAAAAAGCTACAATGGGGGAGGAGATGAAATATGAAGGTAAACTAGCCAACAATATAAAAGAGGGTTGCAAAAGTTTTTTAGATACATAAAGATTAAGAGAGAGGCTAAAGCGGACATTTTACTTCTGGAAAATGACACTGGAGAAGTAGTAATGGGGAACAGAGAAATGGAGAACAAACTGAATTGGTACTTTGTGCCAGTCTTCACAGTGGAAGATACCAAGCAAGCTTGTCACCAAACTCCGAGACCTAGGACTCAACACCTCCCTCTGTAACTGGATCCTTGACTTTCTAACAAACAGACTGCAATCAGTGAGGATAGGCAGCAATACCTCCGGCACGATTATTCTCAACACTGGTGCCCCACAAGGCTGTGTCCTCAGCCCTCTACTCTACTCCCTATATACTCATGACTGTGTGGCCAGATTCTGTTCTAACTCCATCTACAAGTTTTCAGATGATTCTACCGCAGTGGGCCATATCTCAAACAGCGATGAGTCCGAGTACAGGAAGGAGATAGAGAGCTTAGTGGAATGGTGTCATGACAACAACCTTTCCCTCAATGTCAACAAAACTAAAGAGCTGGTCATTGACTTCAAGAAAGGGAGCGGTGTACATGCATCAATGATGCTGAGGTCAAGAGGGTTGACAGCTTCAAGTTCCTGGGAGTGAACATCACCAACAACCTGTCCTGGTCAAATCACATAGATGCCACGGCCAAGAAAGCTCACCAGCGCCTCTACTTCCTCAGGAGGCTAAAGAAATTTGGTTTGTCCCCTTTGACTCTCACCAACTTTTACCGATGCACCATAGAAAGCATCCTATCTGGATGTATCATGGCTTGGTACAGCAACTGCTCTGCCCAAGACTGCAAAAAACTGCAGAGAGTTGTGGACACAACCCAGCGCATCACGGACACCAGCCTCCCCTCCTTGGACTCTGTCTTTACCTCTTGTTGTCTTGGTGTAGCAGCCAGCATAATCAAAGACCCCACCCACCCGGGTCATTCTCTCTTCTCTGCTCTTCCATCAGGTAGAAGATACAGGAGCCTAAGGGCACGTACCACCAGACTTAAGGACAGCTTCTACCCCACTGTGATAAGACTATTGAACTGTTTCCTTATACAATGAGATAGTCTATAACCTCACGATCTACCTTGTTGTGACCTTGCACCTATTGCACTGCACTTTCTCTGTAGCTGTGATATTTTACTCTCTACTGTTAATGTTTTTTACCTGTACTACATCAATGCACTTTGTGCTAACTCAGTGTAACTGCACTGTGTAATGAATTGACCTGTACAATCGGTATGTAAGACAATCTTTTCACTGTACCTCAGTACAAGTTACAATACACCAACCAATACACCAACAATGTGCCAGAAATTCGAGAGATTGAGGGGGCAGAGGTGAATGTAGTGGCCATTACTAAGGAGAAGGTGCTGGGGAAACTAAAAAGCCTGAAGGTACATAAATCACCTGGACCAGATGGACTACACCACTGAGTTCTGAAAGAGGTAGCTGATGAGATTATGAAGGTATTAGTGGTGATCACAGGAGTCAGGGAGGGTCCCAGAGGACTGGAAAATCACAAATATAACACCCATGTTTAAGAAAAAAGGGAGGTAAAAGACAGGAGATTACAGGCCCCTTAGCCTGACCTCAGTGGTTTGTAAGATTTTAGAGTCCATTATTAAGGATGAAATTTCAGAGTATTTCGAAGTACATGTTAAAATAGGGTGAAGTCAGCATGGTTTCATTGAGGGGAGATCTTGCCTGAAAAATCTGTTAGAATTCTTTGAGGAGGTAACAAGCAGGTTAGACAAAGGAGAGTCAGTGGATGTTATTAATTTGGATTTTCAGAAGGCCTTTGACAAGGTGCCACACACAAAGCTGCTAAACAAGATAAGAGCTCAAGGTGTTAGAGGCAAGATACTAACATGGATAGAAGATTGGCTGACTGGCAGAAGGCAGACAGTGGGGATAAAAGGGTTCTGTTCAGGATGGCTGCCAGTGGTGTTCCACAGGGGTCAGTGTTGAGACCACAATGTTTCACTTTACTCATTAATGATCTGGATGAAGGAACCGACGGCATTGTGGCCAAGTTTGCAGATGATTCCAAGATAGGTGGAAGGACAGGTAGTGTCACAGAGGCAGAGAGTCTGCAGAAGGACTTGGACAGGTTGGGAGAGCGGGCAAAGAAGTGGCAGATGGGATACAGTGTAGGGAAGTGTGGGGTTATACACTTTGGTAGGAAGAATAATGGTGTGGACTATTTTCTAAATGGGGAGAAAGTTCAGAAATCGGAGGTGCAAAAAGGGGCTTGGAAGTTCTGGTGCAGGATTCCCTGAAGGTTAACTTGCAGGTTGAGTCAGTAGTAAGGAAGGCAAATGCAATGTTAGCATTCATTTCAGGAGGACTAGAATATGAAAGCAAGGATGTAATGCTGAAGCTTTATAACGCGGTGGTCAGACTGCATTTGGAATATTGTGAGGAATTTTGGCCCCCATATCTAAGGAAGTATGTGCTGGCATTGGACATGGTCCAGAGAAGGTTTACGAGAATGGTACAGTTTGAGCGTTTGATGGCTCAGGGCCTGTACTCGCTGGAGTTTACAAGGATGAAGGGGGACCTCGTTGAAACTTATCGAATACTGAAAGGCCTGGATAGAGTGGATGTGGAGAGGATGTTTCCATCAGTGGGAGAGTCCAGGATCCAAGGGCACAGCCTCAGACTAAAGGGACATCCCTTTAAAACTGAGATGAGGAGGAATTTCTTCAGCCAGAGGTTGGTGAATCTGTGGAATTCGTTGTCACAGAGGGCTGCGGAGGCCAAGTCATTGGGCGTATTTAGGGCAGAGATTGATAGGTTCTTGATTGGTGAGGGGGTTAAGGTAGGAGAATGGAGTTGAAAAAAAATTCAGCCATGATTGAATGGCAGGGCAGAATTAAAGGGCCAAATGGCCTAATGCTGCTCCTCTATCTGATGATCTTATGGTCTTATCCCAGTACTGCTTCAATGTTCTGAGGGCTTCTCCCTCCCCCACTCCTTCAGGCAGTTTGTTCAGACCCCACCGCACTGTGAGTGGACATATTCTTCCTCATCACTGCTCCTTCCTTTCCATTATTTCACTTCCATTTCCATTTCCTTTCCTTTCCTTTCCTTTCCATTGGGCAGGCACGGTAGTGTCGCGGTTAGCGTAACGCTTTACAACTTCAGCGACCCGGGTTCAATTCCAGCCACTGCCTGTAAGGAGTCTGTACGTTCTCCCCGTGTGTCTGCGTGGGTTTCCTCCGGGTGCTCCGGTTTCCTCCCACATTCCAAAGACGTAAGGGTTAGGAAGTTTTGGGCGTGCTATGTTGGCGCCGGAAGCGTGGCGACACCTGCGGGCTGCCCCCAGAACACTCTACGCAAAAGATGCATCTCACTGTGTGTTTCGATGTACATGTGACTAATAAAGATATCTTATCTTATCTTAATTACTTTAAACCTCTGCACCCTGCTTTTTGACCCCCCTGTTAAGGGAAAAACAGATTCTTCTTGTTTATTCAGTTCGAGACCCACATAATTTTATACATCTCGATTAATTCTCCTCTTTTCCAAAGAAAACAACCACAGCCAGTCAAATCTTTCCTCGCAGCTACGACTTTCCAGTCCCAGCAACATCCTGGTAAATCTCCTCTGCACCCTCTCCAGAGTAATCCCAACTTTCCTGTAATGTGGCAAACAGAACGGTGTGCGATACTCAAGCTGCAGTCTCACTAGCTCAGTTCCATCATTATAACCTCCCTGTTCTATGGCTTGGCTACCACAGCAAAGCACCTGTGTGCCTGTTTATCCACCTTATAAACCTGTCCTACTACTTGTGGATTCAGTCATGGCCTGTGGATGTACGTTCCAAGATCTGCATTTGGAAAGGCAAAGACTAATGTGGGATGGTCAGTGTGGCTTTGTGCATGGCAAATCATGTCTCACGAACTTGACTGAGCTTTTTGAAGAACTGCCCAAGAGGACTGCTGAGGGCAGCGTAGTAGACGTTGTCTACATAGACTTTAGCAAGGCCTTTGGTAGGTTAGAATTCACATGGGATCTATGGTGAGTTGGCCAATTGGATACAAAATTGGGTTGGTGGCAGGAGGCAGCGGGGTGACCTTACAGAAGTGTATAAAATCATGAGGAGCACAGATAGATCTTTTTTCCCAGGGTTGGGGAATCAAAAACTAGAGGGCATAGGTTTAAAGTGAGAGGGGAGAGAGTTAAAAGGGACCTGAGAGGCAACTTCTTCACACAGAGGGTGGTGGGGATATGGAACGAGCTGCCAAGCAGTTGAGGCAGGTTCAATAACAACATTTAAAAGTCACTTAAACAAGAAAGGCAGGGTTTAGAAGGATATGGCCAACCGTGGGCAAATGGGACAAGCTCAGTTAGGCAACTCGGTTAACATAGATGAGTTGGGCCGAAGGGCCTGTTTCTGACTCTATGACTCAGGAGCCTGGGGTCCCAGGTTGGGCTCAGCTAGTCTGATGCCACTGGATTTCTTCTGCTTCTCCAGAGAATCAAAGCTGTACATTTACAAAATCATGAGGGGCATAGATAGGGCAGATGATCACACTCTTTTCCCCAGGTTAGGGGAGTCTAAAACAAGAGAGTACAAGTTTAAGGTGGGAGGGGAGAGATTGAAAACAGATCTGAGGGGCAAGTTTGTCACACACAGAGAGGTGGGTGTCTGGAATGAACAGCTAGGAGATAGAGGCAGATAAAATTACAACATTTAAAAAGTACTTGAAGAGATACGTGGATAGGAAAAGTTTAGAGCGATATGGGCCAAATGTGGGCAAACGGGATTAGCTTAGGTAGGCACCTTGGTCGAGTTGAGCCCAAGGTAATTGGTAATTGGTTTATTATTGTCACATGTACCGAGATACAGTGAAAAACTTTGGTTTGCATGCCACCCATAGAGATCATTCCAAACCCGTTCCCATGCCGTACAACTCTATGAATCTATGAATCTGGATGGCACACTGTAGAAAAGATGTGATTACATTCGAGAGAGTGCAGAGGAGGTTCACCAGGATGTTGCCTGGACTGGAGGGCTGTAGTTCTTGGGAGAGATTGGATAGGCTGGCCTTGTCTTCCCTGGAGCGAAGGAGGCTGAGGGGTGACCTGACAGAAGTGTATAAGATTTTGTGGGGTGTAGGTAGGATAGATAGTCAAAATCTTTTTCCTGGGCTGTGGGTATCAAAAACTAGAAGGCATAGGTTTAAGGTGTGAAGAAGGAGTTTTAAATGGGGATCTGAGGAGTAAGTTTTTTTACACAGGAAGTGGTTGATCCCTGCAACACCCTGCCAGAGGAGATGGGGGAATCAGATGCAATTGTTACATTTGAGGCATTTAGACAGACACAGATAGGTAAGGCATGGAAGCATACAGTCCGAATGCAGGCAAATGGGATTAGTGTAGATGGGCAAAAAGGTCAGCTTGGACATGATGGGCAGAAGGGCCTGTTTCTGTGCTATACGACACTATGACTCCATGACCCTCTCTCTGTTCCTCCATTCCTCTCACAACCCTCCCATTTCTCATTCTTTCCTTTGCCTTGTTGCATGTCTCCAGATGGATTACCTCATACTTACCTGATTTAAGTTTATTTGTCCTTTGCCCAACCATCCAGATTGTCCACACCCTCTCGAAGTCGAAAACTTTCCTTCTCCCTGTCAACCACTTGGCCAATTTTTGTACCATCTGCAAAGTGCCATGCCCTCTTCATTTTGATCTAAATCGTTAATATATAAAGGCAAGAGACTGAGTACAAAGCTATTTGGAACCCCACTGGTAACAGTCACAAAAACATCCATCAACCTGCCACTGAATCAAACTAGTTTGTCCTCTCCCTTGGATCCCATGCTCTACTTTTGTGATCAGTTTTGCCTCATCAAAATCCCTGCTGAAATCCACAGTGAGAATTTACAGAGCTCTGAGGTGTAGAGGGATCAGGTGTCCCAGGAAATGTAACAGAATGCTAAAGTTTATTGCTAGGGGGATTGCATACAAAAGTAGAGAGGTTATTCTTCAGTTATATCGGGCATTGTTGTGACAGTATTGGTCTGTTTATTTAAGGAATGGTGTTAATGCATTGGAAGCAGCTCAGGGAAGGTTGACCAGACTAATACCTGGAGTGGGAAGGTTGATTTATGAGAAAAGTTTGGGAAAACTAGAGCCGTAACCACTGGAGTAGACAAGAGTGAGCGTGGACCTGACTGAAACATACAATCCGAAGGAGTCTTGACAGGGTGAATGTGGAGAGGATGTTTCCTCTTGTTGGAGAATCGGGAACTAGGCACGGTAGCGTAGCGGTCAGCGCAACGCTATTACAGTACCAGCGATCGGGGTTCGATTCCCGTCGCTGTCTGTAGGGAGTTTGTACGTTCTCCTTGTGTCTGCGTGGGTTTCCTCCGGGTGCTCCGGTTTCCTCCCACATTCTAAAGACGTACGGGTAGGTTAATACGGGTTTAAAATGGGCGGCGCGGACTCGTTGGGCCGGGAGGGCCTTTTACCACGCTGTAAATAAAATTTTTTTAAAAATTTTAAAAGAAATTATTTATAAATAAAGGGAGGTTACTCATTGAAAACAAAGGAAGGTACACGGGACCCTGGCCTACATTAATCAGGGCATTGAATACAAGAGCAGGGAGGTTATGCTCTAACTTTATGAAACATTGGTCAGACCTCAGCTGGAGTACTGTGTGCAGTTCCAGTCACCACGCCATGGGAAGGATGTTGTCGGATCGGTCATTTTGGAATCCGCAAGTTCTTTCAGGAGTCCAAGAATGAGTCCATGGTGCTTAACAAAGTTTTATTGGAAAAGTTTAAAACAGAGAAACAGTCACAGAGCACATGGCACTGGTTTTACTACTGGGAGATGAGCCGAGACAAAGGAACTAAAATGAGCCGGGGGAAGGGAAAGAGAACAAGAGAGAGCAAAAGAGCAAGAGTGAGAGAGATTAACAAAAAACAACACCTTTTATACCTGAGATGAGAGGTAATCCTTAGCTAACAATAGTCCAATCAGAAAACCAATTAGATACCTGTGGCAAAACCAACCAATGAGAAAACACGTATTCACCTGATGGACGAACCAATAAACTGAAAAGCGGTTGTACCTCGTGCAGCCACTTGAGGTGTATTAAACGCCATACATGTTAAAAAACTACTTAAAACAGTCGGATCCAACAATGTGAAGGAATGTGATAGGAAGGAAATACTGGGGAGGGTGCAGAGGAGATTCACCAGGACGTTGCCTGGGATGGAGTGCTTCAGTTATAGCGAGAGACTGGAGAGGCTGGGTCTGTTTTCCCAGAAGCAGAGGAAGTTAAGAGAGGACAAGATTTAAGGTAAAAAATTATGTGGGGTGTAGATAGGGTAGACTGCAGGAAACTTTTCCCCATATCAGAAGTGGATAAAACTAGAGGACATGGATTTAGGGTAAAGGGTAAGAGATTTAGAGGGGATCTGAGGGTGAACCTTTTCACCCAGGGAGTGGTGAGGACCTGGAACACACTGCCAGAGAGAGTGGTGGAAGCAGAGTCACTGACAGCATTTAGCAAGTGTCCAGACGAACACCTGAATCAGCCAGGAGTAGAAGAAAATGGACCAAGTGCAGGAAGGTAGGATTAATATGGACGGGTGCCCACTGGTTGGCATGAGGGCTCAGAGGGTTGTGAGCCTTTGGTGGAAGAGAGTCTTTGAATATTTTTAAGACAGAGGGAGCTAAATTTTTGAAAAGCAAGGGAGTGAAAGGTCATTGTGGGTGGCAGGGAATGTGGGAATGTGGATTTATGGTTACAGTCAGATTGGCCATGTTGGAGCAGTCTTGAGGGGCCAAATTCAGTTGACTGTAGCCAGATCCCAGGGGTTCAGAGAAATAAACTGGAAACCTTGGAAGCCAGCAGTGTGAAATATGGTCAAGGAAAACTGGAACCTTAGAATCCAGGGATAGTGAGTTCCACTCAGGAGTGCTGCAACAAGGGAAAGCTGGCAATGCCCACTGCTGTTCCTATGTGCGGGAAGCTCAGGAACACCACTGCGTTGGATGTATTCCATCAGTGCAGGGACATTGGATAGGAAGCAAAGTTTGCCGCAGCCTCATAGGCGGGAAGATCAGCAAGTCATAGGAACATAAGAAATAGGAGCAGGAGGAGGCCATCTAGCCCGTCGAGCCTGCTCCACCATTCAATGAGATCATGGCTGATCTGGCCGTGGACTCAGGTCCGCCTGCCTGCCTTTTCCCCATAACCCTTAATTCCCCTACTGTGCAAAAATCTATCTATCAGTCTCTTAAATATATCTTGAGGTAGACTCTACTGCTTCCCTCGAAAGAGAGTTCCACAGATTTACTACTCGGCAAACCTGAGAGTGTTCCATGATTACTGGAGTCTTGGACACTGAGTCAAATCCTGGACTGAAATGCAGCCAGTCCCGGGGTGGTCCAGGAGTGCTGGAATGTGGGAATCCTGGAAAAGCTCCATGCAGGCAATGAGACATACAGACATACAAGTTTGGAGCAGGAGTGGATCAGCACTACGCCTGATCCACTATTTAATAAACTCATGGCTGATCTAATTCTAAACTCACCTCCACATTCCCGTCGACCCATGGTAACCTTTCAACCTCTTGCTTATAAAGGATCAATCTACTTCTGCCTTAAAAATATTCAAAGACTGTTTCCAACATCTTTCGAGGAAAGGAGTTCCAAAGACTCACAACCCTCTGAGAGCAAAATGTTGTCTCGTCTCTGTTTTGAACAGTCTCCCACAAGAGAAAATATCTTCTCCACATCTGCCCTGGAACCTTGGAGATCCAGCTGTGCCAAGTGTGGTCTAGGAATGCTGTGGTACATAAGCATTAGGAGTGGTGGGCCTACTCCATCAAGATCGGGACTGATCTTCCACCTCAGTTTCACTTTCCAGCACTACCCCGAGATCCTTTGATTTCCTCACTATCAACAAGGCGGATCTGAATAAACCCAGTGACTGAGTCTCCACAGAATCCCGAAGATTCACCAGCCTCTGAGTGAAGAAATGTCTCCTTAACTCAAAGTTCTAAGTGGCTGACTTCTTATTCTGAGACCCTGGTTCTCGTCTCCTCATCCATGGGAAACTTCCTCCTTCTGTGGAGCCTGCTACGCATTTTGTGCACTTCAATGAGGTCACTTATCATTCTTTAAAACTCTGGAGAACAGAGACCTAGCCTCCTCACTTTCTCCCCTAGAACTAACCCACCATCGCGGGAGCCAGTCTGGTCAATATGCGCTGCACTCTTTCTGTAAGAAGTATTTCCCCTTTCAGGTAAAGAGATCAAAATTATACACAGCCCTCCAGCTGTTGTCTGACCAAGGCCCTGTATAATTGTAATAAGACACCTTTACCCTTGTACTTAAGGTCCTCTTGCAATAAAGGCCAACATTTGCCTTTCTGACATTCCCCATCAATCACCAGTTTTAAAATATTCAGCATTTCTGCTATTCCAGCAAGGTGGATAACTTCACACTTTTCTTCATCTTCCTCTCTGCCATGTTGTTGCGCACTGACTTAGCACGACTACATCCCTTTGAAGCGTCTCCTCATCCTCTCCACTATCTACATTCCCACTCAGTTTTGTGTCATCAGCAAACTTGGAAATATTACATTTGGTCCCCTTGTCTACTAACGTCTGTTGTTGCAGATTGTGAATAGTTGGGGCCCAACCACCAGTCCATGGACCATCCCACTCGTCACAGCCTGACAACTAGAGATGGACCCATCTATTCCTATCCTATCTGTGAACCAACTCTCAATTCCCATTTATATACAATCACTAATTCCATGTGCACTAACCTTGTTCACTAACATCCTGCGTGGGATGTTATCGAAAGCCTTGTGAAAATCCGAACACCTCACACCCATCGGCCCCTCTCCTACTCTGCTAAATACATCCTCAAAGAACTCCCACACGAATTAAACGTTATTTCCCTTTCACAAATCCATGTTGCCACTGCTCAATCATTTCATTTTATAAGTGTTTTGATATTACATTCATTATTTTAGATTTCAGGACTTTCCCTCCTGTTGACGTCAGGCTAACAGGTCGATAGTTCCTTGTTCCTCTCTCTCCCCATTCTTAAACAGTTGGATCATATTTACTACCCTCCAATCTGCAGGGACCATTGCAGAATCTATAGAACTTCACAAGACAATAAGCAAAGCATGTATTTCCCCCCACAGACGCATCATTCAAAACTCACTGTCATGGATCAGTAGATCCCCTTGGAATTTATTGGTTGTCATGGTCATTTATTTCTCAGATAGGATTTATTTACTAAAACCACTTTTTTTGATTTATTTATTTGCACTGGACCTTTGGTTCTCCAATATTTCTGGGAGTTTCTTTCTGATTTCTTGTGTGAAGATATTTCTTTAATTCCTCGGCCATTTCCTAATTCTCCATTATAAAGTTTCTATCCGTAAGGGCTCACATTTTCCATTTTACACACCTATAGCTCTCACGTTCTGCTTCAATGTCTTATACAGGTTTACTCTCATATTCTACCTTCTAATTTTTTTAGATCTATTTCTTGGCCATCCCTTACTGAATTCCAAATCACTCCCAATCCTCAGGCTCAAAAATTTAAGAAATAAATTCCAGATGCTGCAAATCTGGAATAAAAACAGAATACACTAGAAATATTCAGCTGGTCAGGCAGCATCTGTGGAGAGAGAAACAGAGTTCGTGATCAGGTGCAGATACGATGGACCAAATGGGACCATTCCAAGATTCCAGGTGCACATTATGTGAATGAAGCTGACTTCCAGACTGAGGCACTGCTGAAGAGTGGTGCATTGTGATCAACGTCATTGTGTGTGTCTTCCATGTCACAAGCCTGTCACCCGTGGCAGTGCACTTCCCTCTGAGAAACACCCAGCTGAATTTCCAGAGTATTGGGAAATGGTCAACAGTGCATTTCACTCTGGGAAAAATTCACTGTCAAACACACATGGGTGAAAAATGCATCATCATGTGATTTAATCTTTGGGTAATCTTTAAGATTGAATGATTCTTCTCTTTTAATCTATAAGGAAAAATAAATCCACCTGCACTGAACTAAGATTAAGACAGGTTAAACTGGTTTAGTTGCTGCTCAATTATGGTGAGGTAGAAATGAATAGTTTGAGGTATCTTCCTCAAAGGTCACAGAAACAAAGTGATCTAAAAGGGATGTGGAGGGAACATTTAGGAGGGATCCTAATTAAAGAATCCACCCAAATTTTATTCAATTGAAATTAAAGCGCACTGATTGGCTCCGCATAGTGCCAACTGGGTGGTGAGGATGAGCAATGGCTCATTCTGCTTTGATGCTCCATTGAGATCCAACAGGGAATGAATTGGAGGCAGAGGTGGGGATTGAACCTCCTACGCTGTTTGCCCTTCATTCACCAACTGCTACAGAGGGTGACAACGGGTGAAGTACACGTGAGACTTGGCCCCACGAGGACCAGCAAAGTATGGGTTAGGCAGGAGCTGAAGTCCTGATTCCAAGGTCACACTGGTGTCCAGTAATACAGAGCCAGAAACCAGTTCCTTCTCCAGAACGTCTGCCACTGACTGACTGAAGGCTTCCTGTGTAATTACTATTAAAATATTCTGCCTAAACATATCTATGATGAATCTCATTACAGAACCGCATGTCCTTCTGCTTTCAGTTTCCAGTCCAAAGAAATCCCTGAACTACATTGGTGCTCGAATCAAGTTGTGCTGATCAGACGCAAGTATTTAAATCCGTTTATGCCAGGCTTATGTTCACTCCTTAATAGTTTAACATCCATAACAGGCCAAAGCACTCTGACCTTGACAAACTAACTAAGCAGGAACAGGCAATGATGTGTACAAGGTTAGTGGCCACCAGACAAATGATGATAAAATATATCTCAGCGCTGAAACAATAGCTGTATGTCTTGTGTGACATATTGCACCACTTCCAGGCTTTGAATCACAGAGCAATTTATTTTGAATCTGCATTCAACTATGTTTTATTGTCATAATAAAGCAACTGCCACAGAGAGGGGGATTTTTATAGTGTCCAATCTTGAAGTTGTTACATTATCTTCACAGCTCAGAAATCATGGTATTCAAATTCATCCTTATAATAACTCATTAAAATAATGAAATCAATCTGAAAAGTATGACAGTAAAATCTTGTCATGAAAATTTACAACTTGTGATCAGCCTGTCAATCACTGCTGATAACTTGGAGCAAGGGGCTACCTCCTGTCACAGCCTGTCCATTGCGCCAGGTTCTCAGTGTCTGTCACTAACAGATGGACTTTGCATCAAACAGTCAGAATACAGCGGGCCTCACGATGGAGCCGCCCTGGAACAGGAAGGGCATGGAGTAGGGGGCAAGAACGGGAAAGGGTAACGGGCTTTGCCCAACTCTTAGAGTCCACCGATCGCAGGTCTCATGCTTGCTGCGGTTTTTTAATAGTGTTCACATCGTTCAATCCACGAGCACAACACTTCTTGGAGCTCCTTGTGAATGTTCCAGAAAAAGATGTAAACAACTCAAGAACATCAGTGTGATGCCAACTTTGTTTGTCAGGGAATGTTTGTCCTCTGACCTCCAGTATGTAGTTCAATGCCAGTTTCATTTTAATACTACATGCGGTTAGCATGACGCTATTACAGCGCCAGCGAGCGGGGTTCGATTCCCGTCGTTGTCTGTAAGGAGTTTGTGCGTTCTCCTGTGTCTGCGTGGGTTTCCTCCGGGTGCTCCGGTTTCCTCCCATATTTCAAAGATGTACGGGTAGGTTAATTTGGGTTTAAAATGGGCGGCGTGGGCTCGTTGGGCCAGAAGGGCCTGTTACCACGCTGTAAATAAAATTTAAATTTAAAAATTTAACTTCGTGTGGATCAATCAACATAACTGTTCTTAACAATGTTGCTGCCAGGTTAAGTCATTGACCTCAGGATTTCTTCAAACACCAAATGAGATCAAATCTTATCCATTCAAGTAAAGCTTTTTTACACTCATTCCACTGCCTTGATTTTATTTTTGTAATATTTAAGGTACTCTGTGTGGTTTAATTTTTGTTTTACAGCTGGGGAGGAAGTGGGAAGTGGTGCTGAGGCCAAGATTGGATCGGCCATGATCTTATTGAATGGTGGAGCAGGCTTGATGGGCCGAGTGGCCTACTCCTGCTCCTCTACTTTTCAAATCTGTCAGCCGAGGAATGAACTGCAGCGCTTGGTTTGTGTTGATATGATCCCATCAACACACCCCTTTGAGTGACTTATGAATCTGTACCCAGATCCCAAAACCCTGCCCCATTTAGAACATAGAACATAGAACAGGACGGCGCAGGAACAGGCCCTTTGGCCCACAGTGTTCATGCCCACCATAATGTCAACCTAAACGAATCTCTTCTGCTTGCACATGATCCATATCCCTCCATCCCCTGCCTGTCATGTGTCTGTCCAACAGTCTCTCAAACGTTACTGTTGTATCTGCTTCCACCACCACATTTAACACTCTCTGTGTAAAAAAACTTGCCTCATAAATCTCCTTTAAAATTCCCCCCATCACCTTAAAGCTATGCCCACTAGTATATGACATTTTCACCCTAGGAAAAAGACTCCAACTCTAATCCTAATTTGACATTCTTCTATCAGGTCGCCCCTCAGCTTCCAACTCTCCAGAGAAAACAACCCAAGTTGGTCCACCCTCTCCTTAGAGCTAATAATCTCTAATCCAGGCAATATCCTGGTGTACCTCTTCTGCACCTCCTCCAAAGCCTCCACGCCCTTCCTGTGATGGGGCAACCAGAAATGCACACAGTACTCCAAACGTGGTCAGACCAGAGTTTTATACCCACATTTATTTTCCAAGGAGAATAGGACTCCATATCCTTTGTACCAAAATATACACCTCACAATTATCCATATCGAAATTCTTTTGCCATTTACACACTCAGTCTGAACTTGTTCCTTGTTTGTTGCCTCGCTGTGTGGAGCCACTTCCTCACTGCACCAGAGACCAGGTTCAATCCTGACCTTGGGTGTGAAGTTTGCACGTTCTCCTTGTGACTGTGTGGGTTTACTCCCACACCGCAAAGACACGCTGGTTGGTGAATTAATTGGTCGCTCTAAATTGCCTCTAGTGTGTTGGTGAGTAGTGAAACTGGGCAGGAGTCAGGGAGAATAAAAAATGGGATCAATGTAGGATTAATGTAAATGGTTGGCATGGACTCAATGGGCTGAAGGGCCTGTTTCCAAGAAGTATCTCTCCACAACTGTAATATGTCATTGATCATTTGAACAATTTTGTTTTATTGCTGATTCCAAATCATTACCAATAAGTGGTGCACTGCAGTGGTCCCAGCTCCAGGGAACATTACTCCCATGATTTGCCGGTCTAAGCCAGATCAGTTACATTTAACACCTACTCTGTTGTTCAGTCTAGCTCCTGTTCTGAAATCACATGCTTTCTGATCTTAGAGCTGAGCTAACTTATTAAGGAATCTTTGAAAAGCTGTTGCCAGGACAGATGAAATCTAGGTTGAGGAAGCTCATTTGAGTCAGGGAACAAGCTGTTTTAGATTTGATCATATGTAATAAGGCTGGGCTATTTAGTAATCACTTTGGAAAGGATCTTTTGGGGAAGAGTGCACATAATATAATAGAATTTCACTTTTAACTTAAGTGACAAATTTAAGACTGAACCTAAAATGGTAGACTTAAGTGAAAGTAATTGTACAGGCATGAGAGACAAGTTAGAGAAACAAAGGACTGCAGATGCTGGAATCTGGATGAAAAACTCTATGATGCTGGAGGAACTCAGCAGGCCAGGCAGCGTCCGTGGAGAAAAGCAAGCCATCAACATTTCGGACTTGAAACGTTGATGGCCTGCTTTTCTCCACAGGTACTGCCTGTCTGCTGTGTTCCTCCAGCATCATAGAGTTTTTCATCATGAGAGACAAGTTGTCCAAAATACATTGAAAAAATTAGATTATAAGTTATGAGAGTAACTGAACTGGGCGGTTAGAGAAATGAGAAAGAGAGCTCTCCATTAGCACAGACTGACCTGAAGAATGTGTCCCACATCCCTACATTTCACATCTGTAATGCTGCTTTGTTTGCCTCTGGTTCATTTTCCCTCCCTCTAACTTCCCCCACCAACCCTTCAACCAGATGACCTCCACAACATATACCCAAGGTTACCCCTGCCCTCAGCCTATCAGAGATCTTCCTTTTGTCCCATCTATCCTGCCCCCACTCTCTCTGCAACTTGGTACTAACCTGTTTTCTCTCTTCGCCAGTTCCGATGAAGGGATCTTGACCTGAAAAATTAACTCTGTCTGTCTCTCTCCACAGATGCTGCTTGACCTGCTGAGTGTTTCCAGCATCCTCTGCTTGTGTTTCAGATTTCCAGCATCTGCTGTTTTTGTTTTGATTTTCAGTTTCTGCTTTTCAATTCTTCCAAACGTAATGGAGAATCTCAAATTTCCCCACATTAAACTTCATCTGACAAAGTTAAGCCACCTATTTATAGTTACTTACTTTTAACAACACAGGAGGCCATTTAACCAACCAGATCACTGCCAATTCCCAATAACTTGCTTTGTGTCGTCGATCATCAGCAAATCTGGCTCTCAAACCCTTCAGCTAACTCATTAACTGATCCTTGTGGCACTCTATTAGTTCCAGCTTGCCAACTTGAAAATGACCCATTTATCCCAGCTCTGCTTTCTGTTAGTTAGTCCCTCTTAATATCTTGGTGTCAGTCTCAGGGTTTGCTGAATCTTGGTAGCCAATGGTGATATTCATTCCTTACTTAATAGTTTATTGGCAGCCTTGGTGGCTTTGACAGAAGTTTCTTTCTTAGTAACGACTTGCTCACACCAACAGCCACCGTCTGTCTCATATCACGGACAACAAAGCGACCAAGAGGTGGATATTCAGAAAAGGTCTTGCCACACATGGGCTTAGTTGGAATCATGCCAACAATGGCAGCATCTCCCGACTTCACAAATTTGGGGCTGTCTTCCAACTTCTTGCAATGGTTGCACATCTTGTGCAGTAAACCTTTACGTTTACTTCTTCTTAGGCAGGAACCAGGGTGACTTGATTCCACTCCAGTGCTGTAAGTTCTGAGGTGACTGATGAAGCCAATGTGGTAACCACAGACCCTGCCACAGGTGGGGCAGGAGGTGTTTGATGGGGTAGGTGGGTGGTTTGGAAGGTGGTGTACTCCTTCAGCTGTTTACACTGGACTTCTGCATGCTCCTCAAGGTTCTCAAAGCCATCCTTCTCCCCTTGGGGCAATTGTGGACCATAGATTCCCAGCATGCTGCATTCCTTTAGGGAGGTTCTGAGCACATTTTTGAATGGTTTTCTCTCTCCACCTGGCAATCCCTTCCTGTGAAAGAGGTCATAATGGAGTGCTATTTCAGGGGTCTGGTGTTGGGCTTGTGAATAATATGGCCTTCCAACTGGAGGTGACTGAGTGTGGCTAGGGCTCCATGCTGATGTTAGTTCACATCTGCCAATGGATTTGGAAGATTGTCGGGAGACACTGAGGGATTCATCTCACCAGTACTTTGAGGTGTTTGCTTTTTCTGTCCCAGAAACTTTCAGGAGAGCAGGACCATTACTGCCTGGTAGACCGTGAGCTTTGAGGTTTAAGGCTTTGGTCTTCCAAAATAAGGACCAAAGACAAACCCAGCAGATGAATGCTCTGGTGAATTTCATCATTGATGTATGCCTTCATTAAAAAGTGGCTCTCAGAGTATGGCAAGTGGTCAACATTTTCCAGGGTCCTGTCATGGATCTTTAATGTCAATGGGCAGTGTTGTTCAACAAGGGTAGGTTGGATGGTGCCGTCTGCTTTGCGGATCTTTCATGTAAAGCCACAGTACATCTGAGTGAATGAGTCGACGATGACTTGGAGCTCTGAAAGCGACCAATTTCAAGCATTGCCTGCGTCCTACAGCTCACCGACTGAAGCTGAGGTGATCTTGTTCCTGGAGTGGATGTGACAACAGTTTCCCATTTGACCTGTCGATTAGCTCCATTCCAGTGAGGTGTAGCATTGTGGCAAGAAGCATTGAGCAAAGTGCTGGGGTGATAATACAACCTTGCCATGATGTTGGTCTGAGATTGGGTCACTGGTGGACCCATTATGATCACAGTTTGCATGCCATCATGAAACAGATGGAATACAGAATCCAATTTCAGCAGACAGCCAAAAAAAAGGAAGATTCTCCACAGCCCCTCTCAACTGATGGAGTCTAAGGCTTTTATGAAGTCAAAGAAGGTCATGGATAGTGATGTTGCTCATATAAAGGTCAGAGTTGCAATTGAAGAGTTCTTGAAAGCGTTCCTCCAAGTAGGGACTGACCGTCCCTCTGTCTTAGTTCTTAGTGGAGTGGACCTTTGGGTGTCTGGGCTACAAATGGCCTTGACAGGGCCAAAGAATTCATGCATGTCCTGGTTATCTGGGAGTTGCTAGAATTCCTGGTCTAATTCCACCTACTGCCTGTTCGTTGGATCAGATGCGTACATCCAGGAGCTTTTATTAAGGAATGCCTTCTGGAAATCCAATTACATTATATCTAAAGGTTCCCCATTATCCACCTTACTCAGCACATCCTTATAGAACAGTTTGTCAAAAATTATTTTCTTTTCATAAAAATACACAGCCTCTACCTCATGGTATTATCATTGTTCAAAATCCACTCTTCCCACTCACTAACTAATAGACTCCAGTATTTTCCCAATGACAGACATTAAGCAAACTGGCCCATGGTTCCCTGCTCTCACTCACCCTTCTTCTCCCTCTTCCACTTCTCCAGTCCCTTGGAATTTTCCCAGAAGCTGGGGGATTTTCAGAAGATCACAACTAACGCATCCACCATTCCTAAAGCCACTTCTTTTACTCCACTTGGATGCAGGCCATCAGGTCATGTGTCCTTTCTTACCTGTGATGACACAGAAGGAGGCACAGTGGCGCAGTGGGTAGGGTGCTGCCTCACACCTCCAGAGACCCTGGTTCAATCCTGACCTCGGATGCTGTCTGTACGGAGTTTGCATGTTCTCCCTGAGACAATGTCAGTTTCCCCCATGTGCTCCGGTTTCCTCCCATATCCCAAAGATGTGCAGGTTGATTCATTAATTGGCTGCTGTAAATTGTCCCTGGTGTGTAGGTGAGTTGGGGGGAATGTGGGGAGAATAAAATGGGATGAGATTAGGATTAGTGTAAGTGGGTGTTTCCAGGTCAGTGCAGACATGGTGGGCCAAAGGGTCTGTTCCATGCTGTATGACTCTGTGACTATCTATAAGGCCGTTTGGCCCATTGGGTCTATGCTGTACTACCAAATGAATAATCCCATCAGTCCAATTTCCCCTCTCCATGTTTCCCTGTCGCATCACAACTGACTATTTCACATCCCATCAACTCTCCTTTGACCCTTTGACCCTACAGTCAGGGATCATTTGCAACGGTCAGTTAACCCACCTGCACATATTGGGGACCACCCACAGGAGAGTGCAGTCACCGGGAGAATGTACAAACTCCGTACTGACAGCACTTGTGCCATCCCCAATCATCTTTTAGTCCCATTAGTTCATCCAGTCATTTCAGTTGTTTTAACTTCCTGCCTCTCTTTCTCCTGCCCTCATATTTTTGATATCTTGAATATCATCGATGGGAGTAACAGGTGCAAAATATTTGTCCAAATTTTCTGCCATTTCCTTATTCCCATTATTTATTCCCTTGTCTCAGATGTTGAGAGGTCAATCTTCACGTCAGACAATACCTTGCTTTTTATATCCTTGTACAAATGCTTCACGCTTAATTTTATATTTCTTGCCAGTTTACTCTCAGTCTATCTTCTCCCTCATTCTGCTAGTCATCCTTTAAAATGTGTTTCTAATACATTCCCAATCCTCTGGCCTCCCTACACAACACTGCACCTCTTTCTTGCAATTTGATAACAATTCTAACTTCCTTAGCTGGCCACGGGTGGATTATCCTTCTTGTACAGTTTTCTCTCTCCATGCAATATATCTTTGTTCAGAATTATCAAATATTTCCTTGTGTCTAGTAAAATGGGTCACTTTCAGGTCACAAGCTGTAACTTGTGGGATGCCGGAGCGTTTCAGTGCTGAGTCTTCAGCTGCACCAATCTGATTAAAGATGTTAATGAAGGGACTGAGTGTAAACTATCCAAAATAAAAATAGAATATATAGAAACACTTAACATATCAGGCCAATGACTTCCATCAGAACCACAGATCACTGCCGTGAAATGTTTCCTCTGTTTCTCTCTCCGTAGATACCGCCTGACCTGCTGTGTGTTTCCAGCATTTGTCGTTTTTATTTCAGAGTGGGATTTTTACGGTGGGGAGTGCTGCACCGTTAGAGGGGCGAACTGAATGGTGAGAGGGACAGTGCAGAGGGATTGCCGTGATGTTGAACGGGCAGTAGTGAGGAGGAACTGTGCTTTTGGAAGGGCAGATCTTTCCTTTCAGTTCATTATTTTCTGATTTAGGAGACGCCGTCAAGACCAGCATTTATCGCCCGTCTCCTTGAGAAGGTGGTGGTGAACCACAGTGACCTTGAGAAGGTGGTGGTGAACCACATTGAACTGCTGAAGTTCCTCTGGTGAAGGTAGTCTCTGTTCAGTTTTAAGGTCTTATTCTGGGGTTGAGGTTTGGGAGGTGCTGCTGAAGTAGTCTTGGTGAGTACCACAGTGAATTTTGTGGATGGTGCACACTGCAGCCACTGTACGCCTGTGGTGAAGGGAGTGAATGCTTAGTGTAATTAATGGAGACCAATAAAAGAGTTGCTTTATCCTGGATGATGTCAAGCTTGTTATCTGCCTGGATGAGGGCAGCTCCGACAACGCTTCAATGTTATTGGCGCTTCAGTCATGAAGGTGAAAGGTGTGATTTCCGTCAAAATCCTGACCTGCAGTGTAGATGGTAGGAACGGCAATTGGGGTGTGAGAAGGTGAGTCACTCATCACAACAAACCCACCCCCTGACCTGCCTTTTAACCAGTCCCTGTGTAACTGTTCCAGTTCAGTTTCCGCACAATGTTGTCCGATAGATATTGCTGATGGGGGACTCAGTGACAGCAATATCAAGGGTAGATGGTGAGGTTAGAGACCCTCATTGCCTGGCACTTCTGTGGCACGAATATTACTTGTCACTTATCAGCCCATGTCTGAACGTGGTCTTAGTCTTGCTGCATGTGGGCACAGGCTGCATCATTTGCTGAGGAATTGTGAATGGAATTGAACACTGTGCATTCAACAGTGAACATCCCCACTTCTGACCATCGATGAAGCAGCTGACGATGGTTGGGCCTAGGAACTCCTGCAGAGATGTCCTGGGGCTGGAATGATTAACTAATGATAACCACAGCCAACTTCCTTTGTGCAAGCTGGGCATCCAGTCATTGGAGTGTTTTCCCCTGGATGCCCAGTGAAGTCAAATGCTGCTGTGCTGTCAACACGGTCACCCTCAGCCCTCCTCTGCTATTCAACTCTTTGGTCCGTGTTTGGACTATGGATGTGAAGAGTTCAGGAACACAGTGATCCTGCCGAAATCTAAAGGGGCGTTGGTGAACAGATAATTGCTGATTAAGTATAACTAATAGAACTGTTGGCAATATTTCCATCAGTTTGTCAATGATTGAGAGTTGATTGATTGGATGGTAGTTAGCTGGATTGAATTTGTCCTGCTTTTTGTGAACAGGACAGATCTGGCTATTCTCCACATTGGTGGGTACCTGCCAGTGTTCCAAATGTACTGGAACAGCTTGTTTAGAGCTTCAGCTAGTTCTGGAGCGCACATCTTCAATACTACGGCTGGCAATTTGCCCAGTCCCATAGCTCTCAGCTCTTTCATGATACCACTGGACACTGGCTCCTGTGATGATGAGGGTCTCAGGAGGGAGCCAAGAGGGATCACCCTCTTGGTACTTCTGGGTGATCATAGCTACAAGTGCTTCAGCCTGGTCTCCAGAACACACTCCTTGGGCCCCACCGTCAATGAAGATGGGATGTTGGATGTCCTTGGAGCTTCCTCTAACCATTTAATTGTCCACCTCCACTCACGCCTAGATGTGGCTACAATTTGATCTGCTTTTTGCCCTTCTGCTCTCCTCTTTGAACCAGGGCAATCTCCTGGATTGACAGCAATGGTTGGGTGAGGGATATGTCCGGCTCTGAGGTAGTGTACATGTCCACAGGTGACAGATTTACCCTGAGTCTGTCCCATTCACTATGACTATAACACCACACAACACAATGGAGGGTGTCCTCAGTACGAAGATGGGTCTTTGGCTCCACAAGGACTGTGTATTGATCACCTCTACCAATGCTCTCATGGACAGACACACCTGACACAGGTCACTTGATGAGGACGAGGTCAGGTAGGTTCACTCACTACCTGCCTCAGACTCAGTCAGGTCTCAGCCAGCTCTGTCCATGGAGGGGCAGCCAACCTGTTGTAGATGCTCTCCACCAAGAGGTTACCGAGTCCTTGCTACTTTCAGTGCTTCTCCCAAGTGTTGTATAACATGGAGGAGAACCGTCAAAGGTAATCAGGAGGGGTTTTCGACCCGATGCCATGAGATTTCATGGGGGCTGATATTGAAGACTCCCAGGGCTAATCCCTCCCTCCTGGATTCCACCATGCAACCACCTCTTCTGTCTGTCCTGTCGCTGGAACACGATGTACCCAGGGATTGTGATGAAGGAGTCTGTAAATTGTCTGCAAGCTCTGATTCTGTGAGTACAACTGTGCCGGTCTGTTGCTTGACCAGTTTGTGGAACAGCTACAGTAACTTCACGCTGTTGGAGGGAGGTGTATGGGAGCCGTTCCTGACAGGATGCTGATGGTTCACGGGGCAGTACAAAGGAAGCGATGAACTGTTACTGAGAGAGCACATCTAGGCGTGAGTGGAGGTGGATAATTAAATGGTGGGCAGTGAGAGGGAACAGCGAGGCACAGTATTGAGAGAGTGCTGATCTGTTAAAGGGGCAGGTTGAGGGAGTTCTTCACTTGTGGAGCAGTATTGAGATAGTTCTGCATGGTTTAAGTTGCAGTAATTTGAGCAGGTGACGCAACAAAAGAGAGTCAATACAGAGGGAGTCCTGCACTGGCTGTGAGCTAACCCGAAAAAGTTCCTTTACCAGAATGCAGACAGCTTTTATTACAATAGATGAATTTATAGCACAGGTAGAAATGAATGGGTGAGAGTTAGTAGCCAATGTAGAGACATGGTTTCAAAGTGAGATTGGGAATTGGATATTCCATGATACGTTTAGAAGAGAAAGACAATGTGGAAAAGCAGGAGGAACGGTCCAGTAATGAAGGTTGGAGAGAGAAGAGATCTCAGCTCGGAAAAGTTGGGGTGAAGCTGAGGAACAGCAAGGAACTGAAATGTCAGTGAAAGTTGTACGTCAGCCCCTAAACTAGTGAGTTAACGTCGGCACAGTATAAATCAGGAAATTAGAGGTGCAAACAAAAAGAAGTGATAAGATAACACTGAGGATTTTAAGCTACGTATAGAGTAGATTAATTGAGTAGTTTTAGAGGACAAATTCATGGAGTATGTACAAGGTGGTATGTAAGTTGCCAGTGACACAATAATTGGTGGTGTTGTGGATAGTGAGGTAGATATTCTCAGGCTTCAGGGAGACACTGATCAGCTGGCAAGTTGGGCACAGCAACGGCAGAGGGAATTTAAGCCACTTTGGTGTGAAGTGACGCATTATAGGATGTCAAATAAAGGTGAGACATCCACAATGACTGGTACGGCCCTATGGAGTATTGAGGAACAGAGGGATCCCTGAAGATGCCAACACAGGAAGATAGGATGGTAAAAAAGGCATACGGGTTCTTGTCTTCACTAGGCGGTACACAGGGGTTATGGTACAGGTTTATAAAAGATTGGTGAGGCCACATTGTGAATATTGTGTGCAGTTTTGGTCATAACAGTACAGAAAGAATGTGACTGCACTGGAGAGGGTGCAGAGGAGATTCACCAGGATGTTTCCTGGGATGGAATGTTTCAGTTATGAGGAGAGACTGGATAAGCTGGGTTTGTTTTCCTTGGAGCAGAGAAGGCTGACGGGGTACCTGATAGAGGTGTGCAAAGTTATGAGGGGCTTGGGTACGACAGGCAGTAATAAACTTTTCCCCATAACAGACGTGCATACAACCAGTGGTATGGGTTTATGGTGAGGAGTGAGAGGTTCAGAGGGGATATAAGGAAAAAAAATTCACACAGAGTCTGGACTTTGGAACTAAGTGTGTGGTGGAGATAGAAACTTCCACAAGAGTTAAGAAGTATCTAACTTAGCACTTTAATCATCAAGGTATTGACCAAGTGCTGGTAAATGGGATTAGTGTGGATGGGGGCTTGATGGTCGGCACGGACAGGGTGAGCCGAAGGTCCTGCTTCTGTGTTGTATGTCTCAATGACTCTATGGTTTTCTAAACCTGTATGTTGAGAAACCAATGAGGAAACAGATGATTTTGGATGAAGCACTGTGGAATGAAAAAGGGTTAATTAATAACCTGGTGGCCAAGGGACTTTTAGGGAAGAGTGATTATAATAATCATGGAATCTTACATCAAGATTGAAAGTGATTTAGTTCAACATGTAGCCAGAAGCTTGAAACAAAGTAATAACTATAACATATTTAACTATGACCATGTTAAATGGTATGACAGTGGACAACCTGACTAATATTTAAAGAATCAATACGTTGTTTGCAACAAATATATATATCATTTCGAGGTTCAGAAAGCTAACAGGAAACGCTGTCCAGCCATGTCTAATAAAAGTTAAAGGGAAAGGTGTGTAATGCTACCAAGAGTCGGAACGCTGAGAATTGGGAACCTATCAGAATTCAACAAAGGAAGACCATGACAAGGAGATGGAATGTGGACAACATGAGTAATCGACTGAGAAAGATAACAGCAGGTTGTACAAACGTCCATAGATGTGTAAGATTGATTGGAAGATGGGAGAGAAGGCAGGGGACTACAGTTAGCCTGTCATCAGTAGGAGGTAAAGTGTTATTACTAAGGAAGTGGTAATAGGACACTTAGTACTAGTATTGGGATTGGACAGAGTCAATGAAAGGGACAAACCTATTAGAGTTTTTTATGTTGTGACAAAAAAATAATCGATGAGGGTGTTGTATTCGGACTTTCAGAAGTCCTTCAAGAAGGAATAAACACGACAAGGTGGAGCAGAGGCGGTCACCTGGCTCTCCGAGCCTGCTTCACCATTCACCCAGATCTGGGCTGATCTACCTCAGCTCCATTGGCCGGCACCATCTCCATCTTAATGTCCAGGATCAGTTGATCTCTTTATGACGAGAGATCATTAATGACAAGTACGTGTCATTTACCTCAGGTTCACCAACTTCTCCTGTACTATTTTTTGACTGATACCTGTTTTCTTCTGCTCCTCATTCTCATTTGACCTTTGGATCAGTAAAATATCTGCCAGGATTTGTGTGTTCCATGAAGACAGACACAACATAATTGTTTAATGCCCCTGACATTCTTATTCCTCATATTAAGTTCCCCTCAACCTGTGTATGAAGGGCCCGCGTTTGTCCTTGTCACTACCTTTGTAAGCTCTTCCTCTGTTTGAATGATTCTCCCCTCATATGATTTCTTCCTCTCTCTATCATTTTCTTGTCCTCCTTTGTCAAGTTCTTAAGTACTCCCAATCCTCAGGCACACTGCTGTTTCTGGCAGCTTTAAAAAGCCTTGTCTTTTGATTCAATACCATCTTTAAATAGCTCATTTTCGGGTTGGGAGGCTGTGACCAGTGGATTGGTGTTGGGGCCCCCATTGTTCACAGTTGACATCAATGGTCTGGACATATAATATATACAAGTTTGCTGGTGATACAGAACTGGGTGACAACATGCATTCCCAGGAGGACACCGAGTCAGTTAAAAAACAGAAGGCAGGAAGAATTCAGCAGGTCAATGTGGAGACAAAAGGTGTAAGTCGAGACCCTACATCGGGTCTGAGAAGGAAGAGGAAGGATTGCCAGTATATAGCAGGATGAGAGAGGGGTGGGACAGAGGCTGGTGGGTGGTGGGTGAAACCAGCTGTGGGGGGAGATGGTGGCTGATGGAACCAGGTGGGAGAGCGGAGAGGGGAGGGGTTGGCAAAGGAGACCGAAGGGAGGAGAAGCCTAGGTGGACAGGTGAGTGTGTGTGGGAGGAGAGCACTGGGGGTGTGGCCTACCTGGAATTGGAAATGTCAACGTTGTAGGAGACACAAGTGGAATATGAGATGTTGTTCTTCCAGTTTGTGTTTGGCCTCTCTGTAGCAATGGAGAAGGCGGAGGGCAGACAGGTCAGTGTGGGTGCAGGAAGGAGAGTTAAAATGATATGCATCATTGGGAGTTGTACTGAGGGTGTGACAGACCCTTGGAGGGGCAGTACTGAGGGTGTGACAGAGGGGCAGTACTGAGGGTGTGACAGACCCTTGGAGGGGCAGTACTGAGGGTGTGACAGAGGGGGAAGTACTGAGGGTGTAACAAAACCTTGGAGGGGAAGTACTGAGGGTGTAACAGACCCTTGGAGGGGCAGTACTGAGGATGTGATGGAGGGGCAGTACTGAGGGTGTGACAGGCCCTTGGAGGGGCAGTACTTAAGGTTGTAACAGACCCTTGGAAGGGCAGTACTGAGGGTGTGACAGACCCTTGGAGGGGCAGTACTGAGGGTGTGATGGAGGGGCAGTACTGAGGGTGTGATGGAGGGGCAGTACTGAGGGTGTGACAGACCCTTGGAGGGGCAGTACTGAGGGTGTGATGGAGGGGCAGTACTGAGGGTGTGACAGACCCTTGGAGGGGCAGTACTGAGGATGTGATGGAGGGGCAGTACTGAGGGTGTGACAGACCCTTGGAGGGGCAGTACTGAGGGTGTGATGGAGGGGCAGTACTGAGGGTGTGACAGACCCCTTGGAGGTGCAGTACTGAGGGTGTGATGGAGGGGCAGTACTGAGGAGGTACTGAGCTGTCTGAGGGGTAGGAGCCGCTAGTGTTGGACAATTAGAGTGCAGTTCTGGGTGGGCTGTACCGAGGGAATGCAGCATGGTCAGGGGGCAGTACTGAAGGGGCACTCCACTGCTTCAGAGCAATTACTGAGGTGTTTCTTTTTTCATTCTCAGCATCTGGGCATTGTTGGCTTGACCTGCAGTTATTGTCCACCCCAACTGCTCCTGAGAAGGTGGCGATGAGCTGCCTTCTTGAACCACTGCAGTGAGTGTGGTGAAGGTGCTCCCACAGAGCAGCTGAGGAGGGATTTCCGGGGTTCGGACCCAGCAGCGATGATGGAATGGTGACGTACTTCCAGTCGGACGGTGTGGCAGGGGTCCTGAGTTCCCACACACCTGCAGTCCTTGCCCTTCTCGTTAAGGATGGCCGCAGCTTTGGAGTAGCCTGAGTGAGTAACTGCAGTACATTTTGTAGCTGATACACACTGCAGCCACTGTGCATTCATGGTGGAGGGAAGGAGTGTTGGGGTGGCGAATGGGGTGCCAACCAATCCTGGGTGGTGTTGAACTCCATGAGAGCTGTTGGAGCTACACACATCCAAGCAAGTGGACAGTATTCCATCACACTTCCAGCGTGTGCCTTCCACATGTGGGAAAGGCCTTGGGGTGCCAGGAGGTGAGTCACTCACCTCAGGATACCCACCCTCTGACCTTCTCCTGTAGCCACAGTATTTCTATGCATGATCCAGTGAGTTTCTGGTCAGTGATGACCCCCAGGGTATTGATGCTGGAGGACTCAGTGATGGTAATTCCATCGAATGTCCAAAGTAGATAGTCAGAGCCTCTCCTTATTGGAGATGGCCACTGCTTGGGGCTTTTGTGGCACAAATGTTACTTGCTATTGCCCATGCCTGATTGTTGTCTGGGTCTTGCTGCATGCAGTACGAGCTGTTTCATTTGCTGAGGAATTGCAAATGGAATGGAACCTTGTGCAATCATCAGCCAACGTTTCCACTTTTGACCGCATGATGGAAGGAAGATCATTGATGAAACAGTTGAAAATGTTCAGGCCCAGGACACTGCCCTGAGGAACTCCTGCAGTAGTGTCCTGGGACTGGGATGATTGACTCCCAGAAAACACAGCTATCTTCCTTTGTGTGAGGTGTGATGCCCATTGATTTCAGTTTTATGCCACACTCAGTCAAATGTTGCCTCGATATCAAGGGCAGTCACTCTCAGCTCACCTCTGGAGAGCAACTCTTTGGTCCACGTTCAGATCCAGGCTCTAATGAGGTCTGGCGCTGTGTGGTCCGGGCGAAACCCAGACTGGGTATTGTTGAGCTGGTTATTGATGAGTGAGAGCCTCTTGACAGCACAATTGACAACAACTTCCATTAATTTGCTGATGATTGAGAGTAGACTGATTGAGGGATAATTAGCCAGATTGGATTTGTCCTGCTTTTTTTGAATAGGACATAGCTGGGCAATTTTCCAAATTGTTGGATAGGTGCCATTGTTGTAACTGTACTATAATGACTTAGCTAGAGGCGCAGCTAGTTTTGGAACACAGCTGTTCAGTACTACAGCCGGGGTGTTTTCTGGTTCTGTAGCCTTTGCTGTACTTAGAGGGATTGTGTTGGGTGCCGTGGTGAACCTGACATCAAGGAGCATCAAGGGGAAACACGCCCTGGGCTGGAGTCACCCTTCACAGTTATGATGAAGGATCTTCCACCTGAAAAGCTGACTCTCCTCCTCCTCCCACAGATGCTGACGTTTCCAGTGTTTTCTGTTTTTATTCTGTATTGGGGGGGGGGGGGGCGGTGTGGGTGCCACACTGTTGGCGAGGCAGCTCTGGGGCAGGCAGCAGTTTTAGGGGGACAATGTTGGAGAGATATGTTCATGCTCAGAAGTGCAGCAGTGATTGAACTGTGACAGGGCCACGGTGAGGGGTGTGTCCGGGCACTGAGTGATGAATTGTTAGGGAGCCAGGACTTAGTGAGTGCACCTCTGTCAGAGTGGCAGCACAAGGGAGTGCACAGCTGGAGGGACTGTGCTGATCTGTCAGTGGGCTGTACCGAGGGAACTCGGTACCGTGGAACTGCTAGAGAGGTGGTATGGAACAACTGCTGGCAGGTAGAGGGGTCGAACTGTGGGAGTGCTACCCTGTCAGATGGGCAGAACCAAGATTGGAGCAACAGTGAGGGTGGGAAGTTTAGTGCTGTGATGTTAGAGGGCAGAACTCTTGGAGGGGTAGTATTGAGGGAGAACTGCACCCTAAGGGGGTTATACTGAGGGAGCAGTGCCAGAACTGAGGGAGTGATTAAACTTACATAAGGACAATATTGAGGGTGCGAAAGCAGAGAGTGAATTGGCAAATTAGGTTAAAAGATTGGTCAATGAGATACAGTTTCTGATACTTAAAGGGATCTTTCAGAATGCACAGAACAAATGAAGTAAAACTCCAGGGTAAGAGTCACTGAAAGAGTTAAAAATCGCATCAAGGCTCAACACAAAGCAAATAATTGTCAAAAGGTTGAATGGAACCTAAAAATAGAGAATTAAAAAAATAATGAAAGGAGAAATTAGAGTATGCAATAAAGCTAACCAGAAATGTAACAGAGTAAGGACTTAATCCCAACAAATACAAGGTGATGCATCTTGGAAGGTCAGACAAGGGAACGACATACACTGTAAATGGTGGGGCCCAAGGGAATGTTGATGGACAGAGAGACCTTGGGGTACAAGTTCATACTTCCCTGAAAGTAGCAACACAGGTTGACGGTTTGGTGAAGAAGGCATATGACGTGTTTGCCTTCATCAGACAGGGTGTAGAGTAGAAAAGTTGGGATGTCTTGTTACAACTTTACAAAACACTGGCTGGGCTGCACTTGGAGCTCTGTGTGCAGTTCTGGTCACCACACTGTAGGAAAGGTGTGATTGCACTGGGGAGGGTGCAGAGGAGATTCACCTGGATGTTGCCTGGATTGGAGGACTTCAGTTATACTGGACAGGCTGGGTTTGTTTTCCCTGGAGCAAAGGAGGCCAAGGGGTGACCTGATAGAGGTGTGTAAAGTTATGAGAGGCAAAGATAGGGTAGATAGTAGGAATCTTTCTTCCATGATGGGGGTGTCTAAAACAAGAGGGCGTGTTTAAGGTGAGCGGGAGATGATTTAGAGGGGATCAAAGGGGCAAGTTTTTCACACAGAGTGGCTGATGTTTGGAATGCGCTGCCAGGGGAAGTGACGAAGGCAGGTATAATCACAGCATTTTAGAGGCATCGAGACGAGCACTTGAATGGCTCAGATATAGAAGGCTTAACGTATGAAGAGCATCTGATGGCTCTGAGCCTGTACTTGATGGAGTTCAAAAGGATGAGGGGGGACCTCATTGAAACCTACTGGATACTGAAAGGCCTGGATAGAGTAGACATCCCCTCCACGTTTCCATTAGTGAGAGAGTCTAGAATCCGAGGGCACAGCCTCAGAATAAAGAGACGTCCCTTTAAAACAGAGCTGAGGAGGAATTTCTTCAGCCAGAGGGTGGTGAATCTGTGGAACTTGTTGCCATAGAGGCCAAGTCATTGGGTGTATTTAAGGCAGAGATTGACAGGTTCTTGATTGGTGAGGGTGTTGAGTTACAGGGTGAGGGTGTTGAGTTACAGGGTGAGGGTGTTGAGTTACGGGGTGAGGGTGTTGAGTTACGGGGAGAAGGTGGAAGAATGGTGTTAAAAAATAAATCAGCCTTGATTAAATGGCAGAGCAGACTCGATGGGCCAAATGGCCTAATTCTGCTCCTATCTCTTATGGCCTTGTGGTCTTCTGGCCTTATGGTCAGTTTTCGCCATGAAGTATATTTCATCCCAGAAATACCTGCAAATCAGGAATTGGAAGGAGGAAGGAATTCTGCAAAATTACCATCACCAGTGGTACTGAACAACAGAAGCTCAATGTTATGGCAGACCTGGAACTCTCTGAGGGGTGGGTGCAGGGGTACAAAGGTGAGGCCTCTGCTGAGGACAGACCGCTCTGCATGAGAGAGCGGAAGGGACGGCGCTCGTGTTTCATCACACGGACTGTCTGCTTATCTGGCGAAGACTCCCACTTCTCCTTTCTCTGCACTGTTCCTTCACGGGACTAATTACTGGTGAGCCCTGCTGGTTGTGTCACTGTTTATCGCACCAGCAGTGTTTTGTGATTGCTGACTGTGTCGTGCCTTGTCACGACGGGCTGTAAAGGCTCCAAGGTGGCGAGGCCTCGGTGCTACGCAGCAGTTGCAGCTCCTGGAGGCATGGCTCCTGCGAAGACGTCACCTTTCAGACTGCTGACCTTGTAAAATGCTGTGCACAGTTCTGTGCCTCCGTCAGTCAGTCTGGATGGTAGTTTACAGGCCATGTCCGAGACTGTGGGGGACACGACGAGTGTTATTGCATTTACCTAGATGGTCGGTAAAATTGTGTTCTTTTTGCGGTCTGAGATGGAAAATAATTTGAGGAGCGTGTGAAATATGCAATAAAGATGAACTAACTGCAAAAAAAAGGGGCTGTACTGAGGGAGTGTCGCACTGTGAAAGGGGCTGTACTAAGGGAGCATCGCACTGCAGGAGGGGCGGTACTGAGGCGGCGGGCGGCCGAGGGTACCGGCAGGTCGGCCTGCCTCCCCGTCTTCCGCGCTTACGTGCGCACGCTGGTGCGTTTAGAGAGGGAGCATGCGGTTTCCGAGGGCACCTTAGCCGAGTTCCGTGCTCAGTGGGCCCCTCAGGGGATCACGTGTGTCGTGGACGGTATGAACGCGATTCTTATTTGAAGTGTCGTGTGTCGCGTTGACGGGTGTAGCGTCGCGTGTGTGTTTCGTTAGTATTAGTTTGCATTCTCTACCGTAGTAAGTCGTTGCATCGTTTCTTCTTTTCTGTATTAGATGTAGTGTATTGACACTGGTTGTCTTTTGTAGTGCTTTTAGTGAATAAACGTTTATTATATTAAAAAAAAGGGGCGGTACTGAGGGATGGGCAATTCTCCATGAGTTCTGTACCACTGCAGGATTCCATGGTGGTCCGCAGAGAGGCAGTAAGGGGTGATTTCATTTCAAACCTTTGCTTAATTTTCTTTTACTGTTACATCTTCCTAACCTTGTTAATTTTATTTGCCATGATAACCAAATGATAAAAAGCATTAAGCAAATTCTGCAGTCTCCCAGTTAATCGGTTAACTGAAGTCACCTGAGTTTAGAACTTGATGTTTCTTGGAATAAGTCCATTCTCTCTGCTAAGACTCAGTCTGCTTTAATGCAGAGTACAGCATCCACTGAATGCAGACTTTGGTGAGGCAGAGAGGTAACTCTATAAATAATCAAGTTAAATTATTAAGACAATGTTAAATAGAGATGGGTACGGAAGGGCAGGGGGTGTGTCGCATCTGTTGTACGTGGGTGCAGATGAAAGTTATCCGGCCCCACTGACGCTGAACCACTGTCTCACTGTCGCCCTGCTGACTGCCCAGCACTCCCTCAGGACTGTCCCGCTGAAGGAGAAGTCCTTCCTCAGGCTTGACAAACAAAGAAAAGAATTAGGAGCAGGAGTCGCCCCATCGGCCCCTGTTGTCTGTACCACTTAATTCGATCACACCCGATCTGCAGTGAGTGTGTGCATCTCAGGGGAATTAATCTCAAACTGGTGAGCCGGAGTCTGATTCAGACACCACAGTACATCAGGGAGGGAGAAAGTTACCTGGACACTGTTCCAAGAGGTCTCCGTAGAGTCAAGATCATAGAGGAAACACTGACCATCAAGCACCCATTCATTCCAATCCTGCATTAACTGTATTTTTTATGCTCCCCACATTTTCATCAACTCCTCCCAGATTCAACCACTCAACCTCACCAGGGGCAATTTACAGCAGCCAATAACCTACCAACCCACACAGCTTTGGGATATAGAAAGAACCGGAGCAACTGGAGGAAACCCCATGGGGTCACAGGGGGAACGTGCAAACTCCACAGAGACAGGGCCTGAGGTCAGGGTTGAACCGTGTCTCTGTGGTTGTGAGGCAAAAGCTCTGTGCAGCTACTTTGTTCAAGTATTGTACAGCTGGTCAAGTAAGAGATACAGGATGGTGTGTTACAAATGAGACAGATGCAGGCGTCTAAAAGGCAGTGCACTTGTACAACAAGTGTGCATGGACAAGAGTAGGAACTAAAGAGGGGATCAGCAAACCAACGACAGTACCACGGCACACTGCATCATTCCACTCGGGGAGTGGGGAGGTACGTCGCAGATACGGTACACGGCAGCTGGGAGTGTGAGCTCCGAAGGCAGTGTTGCCTGACTTGTGCCAGAGTCAAGAAAGTCAGAGAGGAACTTGGAATGGGATGGGAAAGATCAGTTGTTGTCCAGATAGGTCCCAATGAGCCAGAAAGGACGATGAAAGAGGTCGCTGAGGGAGACCAGACGGAGCAGAAATACAATGACAATAATATCTGGATTACTGCCTGAGCCACATGCATATTGACACAGGGTCAATGAGATCAGAGAGTTGGGTACGTGGCTCAGAGACTGCAGTGGGAGAAATCGGTTTCAATGTACCAGACACTGGCACCAGTACTGGGGAAGGAGGGAGCTGTCCTGCTAAAACAGGTTTCAGTTGAATTAGGCTGGGGCTTTGAACAACCAGGGCTGTAGGTAAGGATCTAAGCTGTAGATAAGGTGAGAGGGTGTCCGTGACTGGAAATTTAGAAATTTATGAAGAAAGGATAAGCCTATCGTGTTGGGTAGTGAAATGGGTAATGGTGACTGGTGTCTGTCAGAAGGGACACAGCATACAAACACAAGGGCATAACCTCTAGTCAGAATCAGAGCAGGGAAAACCGCAAAAAGACAAAATGAAAGGCTCTTTATTTGTGTGTGTACACCCTTGTGTCAAAAACAGAAATAAATGGCTGTGATCTGGAGGTCTGGTTGCCAGGTGGCCCAGGGCAGGGAATTAAATGTTTCAGGATACTTAACTTTCAGAAGAGGTAGGGAAAATTTGTAATAACCTTTCAACTTAGAGGAATGGAGTTGACGACATAATATTGCTCCGTTTCTACTGAGAAATTTTAGTCCAGTTTCTTTTTTCTGTTTGTTTTTTTTTGAAATTTTTTTTTTGTTTAGCTTAGTTTGGTTTGATATACTGTTTATAATTTTTCTTTTGCTTTTCTTTTTCTTTCCCATCCCATTCCAAGTTCCTCTCTGACTTTCTTGACTCTGGCACAAGTCAGGCAACACTGCCTTCGGAGCTCACACTCCCAGCTGCCGTGTACCGTATCTGCGACGTACCTCCCCACTCCCCGAGTGGAATGATGCAGTGTGCCGTGGTACTGTCGTTGGTTTGCTGATCCCCTCTTTAGTTCCCGCTCTTGTCCATGCACACCTGTTGTACAAGTGCACTGCCTTTTAGACGCCTGCATCTGTCTCATTTGTATCACACCATCCTGTATCTCTTACTTGACCAGCTCTACAGTACTTGAACAACGTGGCTGCACAGTGGTGTAACCAGCAGAGCTTCTGCCTCACAACCACAGAGACATGGTTCAATCCTGACCTCAGGCCCTGTCTCTGTGGAGTTTGCACGTTCCCCCTGTGACCCCATGGGGTTTCCTCCAGTTGCTCCGGTTGTTTCTATATCCCAAATATTGTTTTGGGGATTTTTTTCTTTTATATTTATATAATAAATCTTTTTCTTTCTTTTCTTTTATATTCATTCACTAAGAGATCGTTGGATCTACAGATTTTTTTATACTTTATTGTTCTTTCTGATTATCCATGTCATGATTGTTCTCCTGATCTCTTTGTATTACATGTACAAACACTGATGTTATATATTAATCTGTATTGATTTGAAAACTAATTAAAAGATTGAAAAAGAAAAGAGATAGGGAAAATGGAAAAAAAAAGTGGGATAACCATCATAATACAGGATGGGATAAAGGCAGCAGAGGGATAATTCAAAAATCGAGAAGCAGAGTAAGTCTGGGGAAAGCTAAGAAACAGCAAAAGGCAGAAAACATCAACGTGGGTTGTTTCTAGGGATTGAATCAGTAGTGGTAACATTGGACATGGTGTAAGTCTGGGAATTAGAGGTGTCTGCAACTGGGGCAAAACAGTGGTCATGGGAAAATTAAATCTAAGTATAGACAGGGAAAACCAACTGAGTGGTGGAGGATGAACTCATGCAGTGTATAGAAGATGGTCTCTCGATCAGAGGTCAACACCACCATCCCCTCAGTGCTAATCAACAAGCTTCAAAACCTGGGCCTCTGTACGTCGCTCTGCAACTGGATCCTCAGCTTCCTTATCGGGAGACCACAGTCAGTGCGGATCAGTGATAACATCTCCTCCTCGCTGACAATCAACACAGGCGCACCTCAAGGATGCGTGCTTAGCCCACTGCTCTACTCTCTCTGCACTCATGACTGTGTGGCTGGGCACAGCTTAAACATCATCTGTAAATTTGCCGATGAGAACACTGCTGTTGGCAGAATCTCAGATGGCGATGAGGAGGTGTACAGGAGTGAGATAGATCAGCTGGTTGAGTGGTGTTATGAAAACAACCTTGCACTCAGTGTCAGCAAGACAAAGGAATTGATTGTGGACTTCAGGAAGGGAAAGTCGGGAGAACACACACCAGTCCTCATTGAGGGGTCAGCGGTGGAAAGGGTGAACAGCCTCAAGTTCCTGGGCATCACATCTCAGAGGATCTATCCTGGGCCCAACACATTGATGCAATCACAAAGAAGGCAAGCCATTAGCTCTACTTAATTAGGAGTTTGAGGAGATTTAGTATGTCAGCAAAGATTCTTGCAAATTTCTACAGATGAACGGTGGAGATCATTCTGACTGGTTGCATCACCACCTGGTATGGAGGCTGCAATGTGCAAAATTGAAAGACGCTGCAGGTGGTTTTATACTCAGCCAGCTCCATCAGGGACACACCCTCCCCACCATCGAGGACATCTTCAAGAGGCGGTGCCTCAAGAAATTGGCATCTGTCATCAAAGACCCTCACATTACTACCATCTGGGAGGAGGTACAGGAGCCTGAAGACCCACACTCAATGTTTCAGGAACAGCTTCTTCCCCTCCGCCATCAGATTTCTGAACGGTCCATGAACCCATGAGCACTACCTCGTTATTCCTTTTTTTGCTCTATTTATTTATTTTTGTAACTTATAGTAATTGTTAGTTCTTTATGCCTTGCACTGTACTGCCGCCGCAAAACAACACATTTGACAACATATGTCAATGATAGTAAACCTGATTCTGGTTTTGATTCTGAGGTAATGGGCTAATTTAGATCTAGCATTGTGCGATGGGAATTGGTTAATTCATGATCTGACAGTCAAGGGGACTTTAGGACAATTGACAATATGATATAGCATTGCATCAATACTGGAAGTGACTTGGTTCAATCTGAAACCAGGGTCTTAAATCTAAACAAACAAACTACAAAGGTGTGAAGTGTGAACTGGCTCTTGTAAATCACAAAGTCCTTTAAAGGTCGGAGCTAAGGTCTAAAGTAAATGAACATTAGCTCACCATGTAAAAAGTAATGCAGTTTACAACAAATATCTTTATCAGAAAAAAGCAACAGGAAATTTGTTCTAGCTGTGGCTAACAAGAGGAGTTGAAGGCTCAATGTTATCAAAAGGAGCTGTAAACCTGAGGATTGGGAAATTTCAGAATTCAGCAAATGGAGAGCAGGGCAGTGGTAAGAAAAGAAAAACTAGTAAAAAAGGCAACTGCTTGTGAAAAAAACAGACTGTAAAAGCTTCTTTACATTTGTAAACTAGGAAAAGAATAGTGAAAGTTAACGTGGATCCCTTCACAAACAGAGACAGGAGAAATTATACTGGGAAATAAGGAAATGCAAGAGAAATTAAACAAATAGTTTGCATCAGACATCATGAAGGACACAGGAACCATTCCTGGAAATAATGGAGAACAACAGATCTGGAGTGAATGAAAAGCTCAGTAAATTAGCATCAGTGAAAATATTCCCGAAATTAAAGGCACCAGCCTCCCCTCCTTGGACTCTGTCTTTACCTCTCGTTGTCTTGGTGAAGCAGCCAGCAGAATCAAAGACACCACCCACCCGGGACATTCTCTCTTCTCTCCTCTTCCATCGGGTAGAAGATACAGGAGCCTGAGGGCACATACCTCCAGACTTAAGGACAGCTTCTACCCCACTGTGATAAGACTATTGAACGGTTCCCTTATACGATGAGATGGACTCTGACCTCACAATCTACCTTGTTGTGACCTTGCACCTTATTGCACTGCACTTTCTCTGTAGCTGTGACACTTTACTCTGTACTATTATTGTTTTTACCTGTACTTCATCAATGCACTCTGTCCTAACCCAATGTAACTGCACTGTGTAATGAATTGACCTGTATGATCGGTATGCAAGACAAGTTTTTCACTGCACCTCGGTACAAGTGACAATAATAAACCAATACATCACCCGGATCCCAAGATTTTGAAGTGGCCATGGAGATAATGGATGCATTGGCTGTCATCTTCCAAAATTCCTTTGATTCAAGATCTTTTCCCACAAATTGGAACATAGCAATGTAAGGATATTTGAGGAAGGAAGGCCAGAGAAAATGGGGAACTACAGACTGGTTAGCCTGACATCAGTAGTAATGAAAATGCTAGAATCTCATTAAATGTGGCCACAGAGCATTTAGAAATAATAGTCAGACTGGGCAGAGTCAACATAAATTAGTGAAAGGGAAATCTGCTAGAGGTTTTTGAGGTTGTGACAAGAAGAACAGGCAAAGGCGAACCAGTGACTATGGTGCATTTGGACTGGCAGAAGACTTGTGATAAGGTGCCACACCTGAGGTTGTAGAACAAAAGTAAATGTCATGGTATTGGGGTAACCTACCAGCATGATTGGGTAACCTGGAGAACTGTCCCTTTACATAGGAAAGAATGCGCTTGCCTTAGGGAGAATGCAGCAAAGATCGACGAGGCTGGTTACGAGGAAGGCGGGTTTGTCCCATGAGAAAATATTAAGTAGAATAGGACTGTATCCTTGAGGGTTTAGAAGAATGAGGGGGGGCTCATAAAATTATCACAATTCTTAAGGAGCTTGACAGGCTAGATGCAGGGACGATTTTTCCCCTGATTGAGGGGCACAGTTTGAGAATAACTGAGAGGCTGTATAGGACTGAGAGGAGGGGAAATTCCTTCACTCAGTGCATGGTGACACTGAGCTATGACACATCTGTCCTTTTGTTCATTCGAAACATAGATTGGCAGATTTCTGTGCATTATGGGAATTAAGGGATATGGGGAGAGTTCTGTAGAGCCGAGGTGGAAGATCAGCCATGACCTTGCTGAATAGCCGTGCAGGTCCGAAGGGCCGAATGGCCTACTCCTGTTCGTATTTTGTGTGTTGTTAACAGAGTAGGATCTTTGCAGGTAGGGACACTGTATGGGTTATGAAAACAAGGCAGAGAGGGGATATAAACAGATGGAACGAGGACATGGCAGAAACACAATGTGAGACAATGCGAGAACATCCACTTTAGTAGAAAGAATCGAAAGGCAAAGAACTTTTTATCAATGGTGAGAGGTTAAAAGATGCTGATGTTCAGAGGAACTTGGGTATCCTTATACATGAACCACTTAAAACTAACATTCAGGGAGAGCAACCAGTTAGGAAGGTAATTAGTATGTTCATCTTCATTGCAAGAGGATTTGATACAGCTGTCAATATGTCTTCCTGGAATAACAGGGCGCTGGTGAGATGGTATCAAGAATATTTCGTACAGGTCTGGTCTCACTAGCTGAGGAAGACCTTGAGAAACAGTAACAGGAGTCAGTCATGAGGACCACCATTCAATAAAATCTGATCCAACTTTCCTCGAGTCCAGTCTTCCATTCTCTCCCCATTAACCTTGATTCCATGATACAGAGTCTCAACCTAAAACGCCAACAATTCCTCTCCCCCTACGGATGCTGCTCGACCCGCTGAGTTCCTCCAGCAGTTAAGAAAAGCTAAGATATCTTTATTAGTCACATGTACATTGAAACACACAGTGAAATGCATCTTTGCGCAGAGTGTTCTGGGGGCAGCCCGTAAGTGTCGCCATATTTCTGGCACCAACGTAGCATGACCACAACTCCCTAACCCGTACATCTTGTGTTTTTGCTCCAGATTCCAGTATCCGCAGTCTCTCGTGTCTCTCCTTGATTCCCTTTCTGTTTAAAGATCTATCTCTTAATTTACTCAAGGACTCACTTTTTCTATAAAATCTAAAATATCTAAAGCAATCACGTATTCTGAGACCATGCCCCCTTTGTCCTCGATTCTCCCTCCAGGGGAGCCATCCTCTCATCATTAACCTTGTCTAGCTCCTTAAGAATCTGACATGCTTCAGTCAGATCACTTCTCAGTCTAGTGGACTGTATTGAGCCAGTGGTGAACTGTTCGAGGTGCTGTACTGAGGGAGCGCTGTAACGTTGCAGCTGTGTACTGCAGGAGTGCTGCAGTGTTATTGGGACTGCATTGAGCCAGTACTGGACTGAGAGGCCATGACTTTCAAGTAAAGTGTTAAACGTACGTCCTGATGTCTTTCTCAACAGTGAACAGGAGTGTTATAGATCCCATGGCCACAGTGCCCTAAATTGGCCAAAAGTCTCCCCTCAACCATTTCACCACTGATGACTGATTTGTCTTCACACAGAGTTGCTCCTCCAGTCAGCAGTGGCTGAGTGAACGTATTTGGAGAGACGTTATGAGATGAGATAGAAAATGCACCTTCGCTCACAGTGAGCTGAACTCTCACTGATGACACACTGAACATTGACTGTTGTTTCCGATTCACTGAGAGCTGCCTACCTGACTTTGCTGAGGTGAGGAGCTGTGACTGTTAATTTATTCGGAGATGAGTGGGTCCCACTTGAGCCCTGTCTATTGTTTGCCCAAACTGCTGCTTTAACCATTTGGCAGCAGCAGCAAACTTTCCATCTCACTGATTGCCTTTGCAATGAAAAGGAGCTCCTGCTCAGTGCTGAAGGCAGAGGATTAATCACTGGTGCTGCTACACTGCACTTTAGCTGTGGGCAAACATTCGAAAGGACATAGTGAGTTAAAGCTTTACAGTCTCCCTGCTCTGAAATAATTACAAGGTTGATTCATAAGAAATGACAGAATGTGGCTTTTTAAATAGGGATTTCAACTGGAGTAGTCACTCAATATTTATCACTGCCCCTCTGTTAGTGACATGTTTAATACAAGATTCTCCATTGTACATATTATTAGCATTCTGAGTGCATGAATTATTATTTCCCAGCACAAGTGAGTGCAGCTTGTGAGAAACAGCTTAAGATGCCCCTACTAATAATTTAATAGTCTCATCATTCCATTAACTGCAGTGCAGGACTTTGAGTAAAGTCAATGCTTTTGTGGTATTGAAAAACACGATGATGCTGGAGGAACTCAGCAGGCCAGGCAGCGTCCGTGGAGAGAAGCAGGCGGTCAACGTTTCGGGTCAGGACTCTTCCTCAGAGTTCTGGCCTGCTGAGTTCCTCCAGCATCATCATGTTTGTTCATCTAGACTCCAGCATCTGCAGTCCTTTGTTTCTCTTTTGTGATATTGGCTGTCTGTTTCTGAATATGGTGCCTGAGTTTCAGGTGTCTGGGCTCCGAGTGTAAAACGCAGAAGGGTTTGCAACGGTAGCAACGTTAATACAAGTAGCTCAGTGAGAAGCTCTGTAGTGAAAGCTCAAAGCACCAGAAATACTCGGCAGGTCAGGCAGCAATGATGGAGAGAGAACATTGCAGTTAATGTTGCAGATTGATGAGCTTTCGTCAGAACTGTCAGCCCCTTGAGCGTACGTTGAACTTTATTAGAACGATGTAGGAGGCCAAAGTCACAGTTCTGTCTGGGTAAGGGAGAACTTAAGTGACTGGCAACTAGCAGCTCACGGTTGCCCCCTAGTGTTGAACTTTCCATGAAACCCCGCTGTGAGCACCAATTCCACGCAGTAAAGTGGAAGAGAAGGAGTGAATCACTGCTCCACTTGGAAAGATGTTTTGGGTCGCACAGTGGTGGGAAGGGAAGAGGTGATGCACCTCTTGTGGTTGCACTGGGAGGTGCAGTGAGGAGTGGAGTGGGTGTTGGTTGAGGGTGAGTCACAGGGGGAACAGTCCCTGCTGAAAGTTGAAAGGAGGAGTGAATGTGCACCTGGTGGTGGCATCATGTTGATCATGAGGAGAATGATTGGGTGGAAGGTGAGGACAAAGGGAACCCTATTCTAGCTACACAGCTGCTGCCTGACCTATTGTGTATTTCCAGCTTTCTCTCTTATTTCAGTTTTCATGTCACTGCTCTGTTTATATCTCACAGTTCCACTTCTGCTTTCATCTCTCTCTTTCTCTTTCTCTCTCTCCTCTGGCTGTGTTCATTTCCTTCAGATAGATCAGTTGTGATTAAGAGGTTGAATAAGGAACAAGCTGCCAGAGATAAGATAAGATTTCTTCATTAGTCACATGTACATCAAAACACACAGTGAAATGCATCTTTGTGCAGAATGTTCTGGGGGCAGCCCGTGAGTGTCGCCAAGCTTCCGGTGCCAACATGGCACGCCCACAGCTTCCTAACCCGTACCGTCTTTGGAATGTGGGAGGAAACCGGAGCACCCGGAGGAAACCCACGCAGACACGGGGAGAACGTACAGACTCCTTACAGACAGCGGCCGGAATTGAACCCAGGTCACTGGCGCTGTAATAGCGTTATGCCAGCCGCTACACTACCGTGTGTAGAAGCAAGTACAATAACAACATTTAAAAGACACTTGGACAGGTACACGGATAGGAAGGATTCAGGGGGATATGGGCCAAATGCAGGCAAATGGGACTGGCTTAGATGGGCATCTAGGTTGGCATTGGTTGAGTTAGGCCAAAGGGGCTGTTTCCATGCTGTACGGCTCTATGACTCCAAGAAGCCTTAACCCTCTCTCGGTCACCACTTGTGTTGTTCAGTCCCTCTTGGACACTCTCACTGACATTCCCACTGTTCTCTCAACCCCTTCCCCATATCTGTAACTTAAAACATGTTTAATTCTTGCTTTTCCCAGTTCTGATGTTAGGTCAGAGGAGAAACTGTTCCCGTTGGTGGAGGGATAAAGAACCGGGGACAGAGATTGGCAAAAGTACCAGAAGTGACATGAGGAAAGTTTCTTTTGCAGAGGAAGGGAGGGGGTCCGGAGTGCACTGCCGCGGAGTAGTGGAGAGAGATTCAGCTGTAGCATTCAGAGAGAGGTGGACAAGTATCTGAAAGGAGTTTGCAGGGCTGCAGGGAGAGGTAGGGATGAGAGGTTCTTGTTGGTTTGTTCCTGTACAGACCCAATATGGACTCAACAGGGCAAATGGCCTCCTTTGTAGCTGTGACCATTCTGTGATTCTATGCTGCCGACCTGAAACATTGACTCTGTTTCTCCCCACACAGATGCTGACTGACCTACTGGGTATTCCCAGCATATTCTGTTTTGATTTCTGATTTCCATCCTCAGCAGCTGGTTGCTTTTCCTGAGAAGCTTCTCACTCTGCCTAACCGCTACACGCAGAGTGAGAGGCCATATCATCAGGTCAACTTCTGTCCAAGTTCCCTTTACTTCATTGAGTTTTTTTCCCCCTCAGTTTGACTTCTCTCAGATTTGGGAGACCATCGGTTATTTCCAGGGCACCCAGTGGCCTGCAGGGAGACAAGTTTCTCTGCAGCTGAACATCTGGTGTGAACGGCCACACTGACGGATTGAAAAGCCCTGGAACCGGCAGCTTGCTCAGATGGTGGGAGGAGCAGCACTGGAGTGTGGGATTGGCCAGCAGGGGCATTGCTAGTTACTGTCCAAACCACATTAAAAGTGGCATTAGTTTGGAACATAGGAACAGGAGGAAACCATTCAGCCCTTCAAACCTGTGGAGAACATAAGAGGAGGCCAACTGTTCTGCCATTCACCAGGATCCTGGCCCATCAGTAACCCATTACCTTTCACAGCCACAGCCCCCTCCCCCAAACCCAACTCCAATCCATTCGTCTCTGTCTTGAATCATCCCAACAACCAAAACCTTTCGGGAAAGAGTTGCAGATTTTCACGACCTTCTGCAGGAAATATTTTTTCCTGATTTCACCCTTGAGATACTCGGTTGTAATTGTAAGATTATGTAGCCATGATTATACCTCCCACCTTAATTGCCTGGAGGTTGGATTGTTCCTAAATGGGAGAGCTAATCCTTCACTGCATGGTTAATCCTGGCGATGCAGCTCAGACACAAGATTCATCGTCGTCTCTGAGCAAATGTGAATGCACATTTCCTGATAATGACAATATCAGTTCCTGTGATAACTGACATAAGGATCCCAGCTAAATCAGTGTCTACTGTCTGAAATTAATCAGCTACAAGAGGCACTGTGGGGGTGAGGGAGTATGGCCCTGTTTCTCTGAACGTCCTTGTGGAGGGAGTCCCAGCAGCAGAAACAGGTCCCTTGCACCGGGAATGCAGAGTATCCAGATCTGAAGAGGAGCTGGTTTATTATTGTCACATGTACCAAAATGCAGTGAAAAGCATTTGTTTGCGCGCCATCCAGACAGGTCATTCCACACATAAGTGTGGGCACGAAGAGACACTAGAACCTGCGATGTGACCAGGAGCAGAAAAGTTACCTGGACAATTTGTCCCAAGAAGTAGAACACAGAACAGTGCAACACAGTACAGGCCCTTCAGCCCATGATGTTGTGCCAACATTCTATCTATCCTTTGTCTACTTCATCTCCTATAACGCTCCATTTTTCTTTTATCCATGTGCCAATCTAAGAGTCTCTTAAATGACCCTATCGCTTCAGCCCCTGCCACCACCCCCGGCGGTGCGTTCCAGGCACCACCACTCTCTGTGTAAAAAAACCTACCTCTGACATCTCCCCTGAACTTTACTCCACGTAGCTTAAATAGGCGATCTCTAGTATTGGCCATTACCGCCCTGGGGAAAAGATGCTGGCTGTCCACTCTGTCTATGTCTCTCATAACCTTATACACCTCTATCTAGTCTCCTCTCATCCTCCGACACTCCAAAGAGAAAAGCCCTAACTCGCTCAACCTCTCCTCATAAGACATGCTCTCCAATCCAGGCAGCATCCTTGTAAATGAAGGGTGGGTCGGTAAGTTTGCAGATGACACGAAGGTTGATGTAGTAGGTAGTGCAGAAGGTCATCGTAGGTTGCAATGGGATTTAGACAGGATGCGGAGCTGGGCGGAGAAGTAGCAGATGTTCAATCCAGAGAAGTGTGAAGTGATACACTTTGGAAGATCTAACGAAGTACATGGTTAATGATGGGATTCTTTGCAGCGTGAAGGAACAGAGAGATCATGGGGTTCTAGTACGTAGATAGTACTCCTCTGCACCCTCTCCAAAGTTTCCATATCTTTCCTGTCATGTGGCAACCAGAACTGAACACAATATTCCAGATGTGGTCTAACCAGGGTTTATAGAGCTGCAACATTACCTCTCGGCTCTTGAACTCAATCCCCCGGCTAATGAAGGCCAGCACACCATGCACCTTCTTAACTGCCCTGTCAACTTGCGCAGCAGTTTTGAGGGATCTAAAATCACAAAAAGCAGGGGTCCCAGAACAGATCCCTGTGGAACACCACTGGTCACCGACCTCCAGGTCGAATACTCCCCTTCTACAACCACCCTCTGCCTTCTGTGGGCAAGCCAATTTTGAATCCACACAGCCAATTTACCATGGATCCCATACCTCATGACCTTCTGGCTGAGCCTACCATGAGGAACCTCGTCAAATGCCTTGCTAAGATCCATATATACCACATCCTTCATCAAAAAACTCTATTAGGCTCCTGAGGCCCAACCTGCCCTTCACAAAGTCATGTTGACTATCCCTTATAAGACTATATATCTCCAAATGCTCATAAATCTTGTCCCTAAGAATCGTCTCCAATAGCTTGCCCACCACTGATGTAAAACTAACATCTATAATTCCCTAGATTATCCCTTTTACCTTTCCTGAACAACGGAACAACATTTGCCATCCTCCAGTCCTCCAGTACCACTCCTGTGGCCAGGGAGGATGCAAAGATCATTGTCAAAGCTCCAGCAATCTCTTCCCTCGCTTCCCATAGAACCTTGGGATATATCCTGTCCGCCCCAGGGGACTTACCTATCCTAATGCTTTTTAGTAGCTCCAACACTGCTTTTTTCTTAACCCCGACATGTTCCAACACATTTGCCTGTTCTACGCCGATCTCCCCCTTGTTGAACTGGTCAGTCAAGAGATACAGATGTGACTACAAGCGGGCAGCTTGGGGGTAGGTATCCAGAGGGTGGGTGTAACAGGAACCTCAGCCCTTGCCAACGGGTATGGATGAGAGCAGACACTGCATGGTGAATGAAAAAACTGACCACAGCACCATGGTACGGGGGGGGGGGGGGGGGGGGGGGGGGGGTGGGGGGTGGGGGGGGGGGGGGTTCAAGAGGTAAGGGGATGACCAGTTGCTGTGCGCCAGGTGGGAACAAACGACATAGCAAGGACTAAGAAGGAGGCTCCGCTGATACAAGCAGCAGGTGTCCAAATTATAAAACTGAAACACAATGGAAGTGAAATCTGGATTACGCCTGAGACACATGCAAATTGGCATTGGGTCAACAAGGCCAGAATGTGTGGCTCAAAGACTACAGTGGGAAGAACGGGTTTCAGTTCATGGGGAACTGGCACCAGTATTGGGGAAAGACTGGTGGGATGGGACGGACTTCACCTGAAGAGGGCTGGGACGTGACCCAGTGAATGAAATAACTTGGGGTGTAGATAAGGCCAAATAGTGTTGGTAAGGGGACATCCTGGGTTCTGGTGGGGGAGAATTTACAAAGTCTAAGGAAAGGATGAGACAATAGTGCACGGCAGCAAAATGAATAATGATGACCAGAGGCAGAAAGGAGCAGTGCATATGAACAGAGGAGCATGCCTTCAATGAGAGGAGCATACCTTCAACGAGAGGAGCATACCTTCAATGAGAGGAGCATACCTTCAACGAGAGGAGCATGCCTTCAATGAGAGGAGCATACCTTCAACGAGAGGAGCATGCCTTCAATGAGAGGAGCATGCCTTCAATGAGAGGAGCATACCTTCAACGAGAGGAGGATACCTTCAAAGAGAGGAGCATGCCTTCAATTAGAGTTAGAGCAGGGAGGGAATATTACAAAGACAAAATTGAAGGTTCTTGATCTGAGTGCATGTGGTACTTATCACAAGGTGAGTGAGTTTATGGTACAAACAGATATAAATGGGCTTGATCTAACAGCCATTACAGATGTGTGCTTGCAATATGACCGGGGTTGGGGATCAAAAATTCCTGGATGTTTAACTTTTAGAAGGGAGAGGCAAAGTAGTAAAGTAGTAAAGGGTGGCCTACTTTTTTTAAAAATTGGATAAAATCAGCGGAAAGGATGGATGCTTAGCTCAAAAATCAAGACGTAGAATCACTTTGGGTAGAGCCAAGAAACAAATAGGGGCAGAAAAGATTGGTCGGAGTTGGAGTTGGACCCAGACACCAAACAGTGATGGTAAAATGGTGTTGAGGCAAAACTTCAGCCATCATCTCATTGAATGGTGGTGCCCATTTAGTTGTTACTGAGAGACAGCAGTATTGAGGAAACAATAACATTCCACCATTGATGAAGTGCTACACTGTTGGAGAACATGTATTCAGGGTACAGGCTGTACCCGGGTTATTAACACCCAACTTATGGACACCCCTACATATGAACGAACTCTATAATATTAACAGGTCTGACGTACATACATACATTCATGCCTATGAATGGTAGTTTTCTCTCTCTCTCCACTTTTAATAATTGTTCTTTCTTATTAGTCTTACGTTCTTTTGATGCCATTCATTACAACATTGTGGAGGCGTGGGTACCATATCGAGTGAACTTTGTGTATTTTCCATCTTACAGACTTATGCACAGCTGTAAAAATGGAAGCTGTTGGTTAGCCAGGGATGACTTGTATATCGAAATGAGGGCAGTGCTGAGGGAGTATTGATCGATTACTTTGGAAAGAAAAAGGGACAGAAAACATTGGTGGGGGAATAGTGTAAAGCATTGTACACATCAGGAAATTTGAAGTACATGTAGCAAGGGTAATACGATAATCACGATGGGGACTTTAATTTACAATGAGACTGGGAAACCAAAGTAGAAGCAAGAGTATTGAGGATATGTTTGGGGAATGTTTAAGTGATGGTTTTCTAGATCAGGAACCAACAAGGAGAACAGGTTATTTTAGATCTAGCATAGTGTAATGGGAAAGGGTTCATTGATGACCTGGTTATTAAAGGGCATTTAAAGAACAGTAATGATAATTTGATAAATTTTATATCGAGATTGAAAATGTTTTAGTTCAGTCTGAAAGCTGGATCTTAATTCTGAATAAAGCAAACTACAAGTGACGAGCAGAGAGTTGGCTAGGGTGGTTGGGAAACTAAATTAAAAGGTACAACAGCAATGGTTAATGTATAAACATTTTATATAGAGTTTACAGTCAAAATATATCCCCTATAATGCAAAAACACCAGTGGGAAATATTGTCCAACCATGCTTATCAAAAGAGGTAGTATTAGATCAAATGAAAAAGATTATATTCACTGACTCTATGACAATATTGCCACAAAAGCAACAAACCTGGGGGATGGGAACATTTCAGAATTCAACACAGGAAGATCAAGCTATTGATGTGGAGAGGGAAGTAAAATACAAGAGGAATCTGGCAAGGAACATAAAAGCAGATTGTAAGGACTTCTTCAGATATACAGAAAGAAAAAGATTAGCAAAGTAAGTGTGGGTCCCCTACAAACTGAGACAAGAAAAACGATAATGGGGAATAAGGAAGTGCAAACAAATCTTTTACCTGGTTTCATGGAGGGAGATACAGAAAACCACCAGGAACTGATGGTATCAAGTGAATGAGGGGCTCAAAGAAATTAGCATCAGCAAAACAACGGAGGAACTAATGGAACTGAGAACTGATCGACACCCAGCACCTCATGACCTGCATCCCAAAGTTTGAAGAGGTGGCGATGTCAGATGTGTAGCTATGGGAACCCATAAGCTGAAGATAAATTCTTGATCACCCAGTCAATCTTGTCGTGGTCCTTGCAATTTATTCGTCTACCTGCCCTGCACTTTCTCTGTAACTGCTACACTATATTCTGCATTCTGTTTTCTTTTTACTACCTCAATGTACTTATCTATGGCATGATCTATCTGGATGGAACACAAACAAAAGCTTTTCACTGTATCTCGGTACACATGACAATAATAAACCAATACCACAAGGCTCCAAACTGATCCTGTCCCTCTGAGATATATAATGGAGATAATGGATGCACTAGTTGTCACCTTTCGAAGTGTCATAGATTCCAGAATGGTTCGTGCAGATTGATATGTAATAAATGTGTTCAGGCGTTGAAGTGTTTATCCCTTGATAAGTTGTAACTTGTTTATTGTGATGTGTATGTGTATCTCACCCTCGTTGCCATTTCCCTTACTTTCGCGATCTCCTGTCTGTGTGCGTGTGAGTGTACATTCGTTCCCATTCATTCTGTTCCCGTCTTTGCCTTTACGATTAAACTATTTTTAAGATCCAAAGCCTGTGTCCAGAGTCCTCCATCTTTAAGATCCCAAAAGAACCTTTCTCACACAACAATGACTAAGTGGAAACAGGGCACTCAAAAATTAAAAATAGGATTGGGCAGAGTCAACCTGGATTTATGAAAGATTAATCATGTTTGACAAACCTGCCAGAGATTTTGTAATTAATAATATTCATAAGGAGAAAACCAATGAACATAGAACATAGAACTGTACAGTACAGGAACAGGCCCCTCTGCCCACCATGTTGTGCCAAACGAATTAAGCTAATAACTCCTAGTCCCTCTGCCTGCACATGGTGCAGATCCTTCCATTCTCTGTAAATTCATGTGCCTAAGAGCCTCTTAAATGCCTCTATTGTATCTGTCTCCACCACCACCCCTGACAGCACATTCCAGGCACCCACCACTCTGTGTAAAAACTTGCCCCTCAGATTTCCTTTGAACTTCCCCCTCTCATCTTAAATGTATGCGCTCTAGTAGTAGATATTTCAACCCTGGGAAAAAGATACCGGCTGTCTATCTATGCCTCTCAAAACGTTATAAACTTCTATCAGCTCTCCCCTCAGCCTCTGCTGCTCCAGAGAAAACAAGCCTAGTTTGTTCAACCTCTCCTTATAACATTGGAGACACAAGATATTGCAGATGCTGGAATCTGGAGCAACACACAATCTATTGTAAGATCTCGGCGGGTCGAGCAGCGTCCAAACATCGAAACGTCAACAATTCCTTTCCTCCTACAAATGCTGCTCGCCCGCTGAGTTCCTCCATCAGATGGTTTGTTGTCTCTCTTTATAATACGTGCCCTCTAATCCAGGCAACATACTGGTGGTAAACCTCTTCTACACCCTCTCTAAAGCCTCCACATCCTTCCTATAATGGGGTGACCAGAATTGAATGAAATACTCCAGATGCAGCCTAACCAGAGCTTTATAAAGCTACAACATAACAATGATGTAATATATTTAGACTTCTAGGTGGTTTTAAGAGGTTATTAAACAAAATTAGAGCACTGGGTATAGTGGGTAATATACAGGAGTGGAGTGAGGATTGGTTAATGGACAGAAATGAGGAGGGACGATGGGCCATTCTTGTGTGGGAAGCAGTGGTTAGTGGAGATGGTGCTGAGACCCCAGCTGTTCACAATCTACCTGAATAATTTGCATGAAGAGGTCAACTGCAATATATTCAGGTTTGCCACTGATATCAAGCTAAGTGGTAGTTTGGCTGTGAGAAAGATGCAGAGCACTGTCAGGGGGATATAGTTAGGCTAAGTGAATGGGCATTAACTGATGGAAGAAGGTAAGTCAACTACTCTGGTAGAAAGCTGGGGTGAGAGTTCAGCAACCAGTTAGGAAGGTAGACAATATGTTGGCTTTTATTGCAAGCAGATTTGAGAAAATAAAAGTCAAGCTGTCTTGCTCCAATTGCCCGGAACTCTGGTGAAATTATATTGTAAATATACAACTTCTGATCTACCTAAGGAAGGATATATTTGTGACAGAGGGAGTGCAGCAGAAGTTCACTGGATTGATCTCCAGGATGGCAGCTTTGTTTTGTGAGGAGAAGTGAAGCAAACCAGATCTGTACTCTCCTGGGTTTATAAGAGTGAGGGACGATCTCATTGAAACCTCCAAAATCCTTCTGTGACACAACAGGGGAGACACAGATTTAATGTTTCTCCCGCGCTTGAGGGTCCGAAACTGGGGATTGCAGTTCCAAAATGAAGGGTGGGTTATTGAGAACAGAGAGAAGGAATTTATTCACTCGGGGGGAGCGACTCTTTGGAATTCTCTACCCAAAAGGCTACAGAGGCTCAGTCACTGAGCTTATCAGAGACAATGTTTAATAGATTTTAAAACGTTGAGGGAATCATTGGATATGGTCTTGTTGCAGCAACATGTATTGAGGTAGAAGATGAGACAGAATCTTATTGACTGGCTGAGCAGGTGCAATGAGCCAAATGACCTACTCCAGTTTCCTTCTTCAGTTCTTACATTGTAAACCCCAAGGATGAGTCTTCACCTCCAGGGCCGTGTCCTTCAGAGAGAAGGCTGAGGGGAGAGCTGCTAGAAGTGCAGAAAACAATGAAGGCAGTGAGAGACTGTTCCCATTGGTGAAGGGGTTGGAGACTGTGGAGTCAAAGGAATAAAACAAAAGAGAATTAATAAACACATGGAAGAGGTTTTTTTACACAGCATCTGGATGTACTGCCTGCAGGTGTGGCAGGGTCAGGTTCTGCTGTGACCTTCAAGAGGAAACATTCACAAGGCAAAAGAGGTTGGAACTATTGAGTTGCCTTGGTCGTGAGCTGGCACAGACGCTTGGGGCTGAATGGCCTTCTTCTGTGCTGTAACTTTTCTATGATTCCATGATTCTACTTTGCAAGTGCAAAATACTACGGGTACAGGAAAGCTGAAAACCAGCAAATGCTGGAAACACAGCAGGTCAGGCAGCATCTGTGGAGAGAGAAAAACACAGTTATGTTTCAGATTGATGATCTTTCATCAGAGCTGGGCAAAGTTAGAACTAAAACAAGTTAGGAGTTGAAGAGAAAGTGGGAAGGAACTGGGTAGACGAAAGGGAAGTTCTGTGACAGGGTGGAGGCTGGGTGTGTGACAGCTGGAAGAGGGTGAGGAAGGCTGGCGAATAACCAAAGGTGCAAGTGGGGGAGTGTAAATGGGAGGGGATGACTGAAATGTGAAACAGAGGAGAGAGAGGAAACAATCGAATGCTGGAATTCCGAGAGAAAGATGGAAATGTAGCGGTTGCTACCACGGAATAAAACAAGACTCTACTCGGAGGATTGCCAAACAGAACTGGTTTATTTTCCCGCCTTGCGCAGGCCCTTTAAGGGAGAATGTTCCCGCCCAAAACAACCGGCAATGACGTAAGTCCTACGTCATCAGGACTTTCCCGCGCGCGGGTTCTCCCCGTCGCTCGGAAAGACGAGGCCCGCCGCCATCTTGGGCCTCGTCGCTCCGACGCCGCGCAACCCGACTGCCGAGCCGGTTCGCCCGACTAGACGGTGAGTCGCCACACAACCCCCCCCAGAACCGGTGATACAGTCCCCAAGGTCCGTGGGCTGTGCCAGCTGCCGCTTAGGGGGGCGGCCTCTGCGTCGCGGCGTGGCAACCTCGACAGGCTGTTGCAGATCCAAATGGGCCGGTTTGAGGCGGTCCGCCGTGAAAACCTGTTCCCTGCCTCCAATGTCCAAAATAAAAGTGGATCCGTTATTCCGTATGACTCGGAACGGTCCCTCATATGGTCGTTGCAATGGCGCCCGAGGTGTGCCCCTGCAAACGAAAACAAACTTACAGTCCCGTAGTTCCTTGGGCTGGCAGGATGGGGCTTGACCGTGCCGTGAGGTGGGAATCGGGGCCAAGGCGCCAAGCTTCTCGCGCAGTCTTTGTAGGACTGATGGGGGTTGTTCCCCTTGGTCCCAAAGGGCAGGTATGAAATCCCCGGGGACAACTAGTGGCGCCCCGTATACAAGCTCAGCTGATGAAGTGCGGAGGTCTTCTTTGGGGGCAGTGCGTATGCCGAGCAGGACCCAAGGCAGCTCGTCAACCCAGTTAGGACCCTTCAGGCGGGCCATCAAGGCCGATTTCAGATGGCGGTGAAAACGTTCCACCAACCAGTTTGATTGAGGATGGTAGGCCGTGGTGGTGTGCAGCTGCGTCCCCAGCAGGTTCGCTAATGCAGCCCAGAGACTGGAAGTGAATTGGGTGCCTCTGTCTGAAGTGATGTGGGCCGGAACGCCAAAACGTGAGACCCAAGTTGTGAGCAGGGCCCGGGCGCAGGAATCAGTTGTGATGTCAGTCAGGGGGGTTGCCTCGGGCCACCTCGTGAACCGGTCCACGATGGTAAGGAGGTACCGGGCTCCTCTTGAAACCGGCAGAGGGCCCACTAGGTCGACGTGTATGTGGTCGAACCTCCTACGGGTAGGCTCGAACTGCTGTGGTGGGACCTTGGTGTGTCGCTGGATTTTTGACGTCTGGCAGTGTGGACAAGTCCTGGCCCACTCACTGACCTGTTTGCGCAGGCCATGCCAGACAAACTTGCTGGCGACCAGTCGGACAGTAGATCTGATGGACGGGTGCGCCAACCCATGTACCGAGTCAAAAACGCGTCTCCGCCAGGCTGCAGGGACTATAGGGCGGGGCTGACCAGTTGCAACGTCGCAAAGTAGGGTCCGCTGACCTGGACCAACTAAGAAATCTCAGAGCTGCAGACCAGAGACTGCGGTTCTGTAGCTGGGCAGCTCGTCGTCGGCTTGCTGTGCGTCAGCCAGGGCCGTGTAGTCGACACCCAAGGATAGGTTGTGGATGGTTGGTCTGGAAAGTGCATCAGCAACGATATTATCCTTTCCGGAGACATGTTGGATGTCAGTTGTGAACTCGGAAATGTAGGATAAATGTCTCTGCTGACGAGCTGACCAGGGATCGGAGACTTTGGAGAAGGCAAAGGACAGAGGCTTATGATCGGTGAAAGCGGTGAAAGGCCTGCCTTCTAGAAAGTATCGGAAATGCCGGACCGCCAGATACAGCGCTAGAAGTTCCCGATCAAAAGCGCTGTACTTCAGTTCGGGCGGTCTAAGGTGCTTGCTGAAAAATGCCAAGGGTTGCCAGCGGCCTTCGAGTAGCTGTTCCAGTACCCCACCCACCGCGGTGTTGGACGCGTCTACCGTGAGGGCAGTCGAGACGTCAGTCCTGGGGTGTACCAGCATCGTGGCATCTGCCAGGGCGCCTTTGGCCTTAACGAAAGCAGCCGCAGCTTCGTCAGTCCAGGTGATGTCCTTGCCCTTACCAGCCAGCAGCGAGAACGGAGGGCGCATGATACGGGCTGCTGCAGGGATGAAACGATGGTAAAAGTTGACCATCCCAAGGAATTCCTGTAGGCCTTTGACTGTGTCGGGGCGGGCAAAATGGCAGATAGCATCCACCTTGGCGGGTAGGGGTGTTGCCCCGTCGCTGGTGATTTTGTGGCCGAGGAAATCGATAGAGTCAAGTCCGAACTGGCACTTGGACGGGTTGATCGTGAGGCCGAAATCGCGGAGGCGGGTATACAGCTGGCGGAGGTGGGAAAGGTGTTCCTGGCGGTTACGGCTGGCGATCAGTATGTCGTCCAAGTAAATGAACACTAAGTCCAGGTCTCGGCCTATCGCGTCCATCAGCCGCTGGAAGGTCTGCGCGGTGTTCTTAAGGCCGAACGGCATCCGAAGGAATTCGAACAGGCCGAATGGGGTGATAATCGCAGTTTTGGGGACGTCATCCAGATGGACCGGGATTTGGTGGTATCCCTTAACGAGGTCCACTTTGGAAAAGATGCGGGCCCCGTGTAAGTTCGCTGCGAAGTCCTGGATGTGAGGGATGGGATAGCGGTCCGGGGTGGTGGTGTCATTCAGCCTGCGGTAGTCGCCGCAGGGCCTCCACCCTCCGGTGGCTTTGGGGACCATGTGCAGGGGGGAGGCCCAGGGGCTGTCTGACCTGCGAACAATCCCCAGCTCCTCCATGTGACGGAACTCTTCCTTTGCCAGGCGGAGCTTGTCTGGAGGTAATCGTCGTGCTCGGGCATGAAGGGGTGGCCCTGTGGTAATGATGTGGTGTCGTACCCCATGTGTGGGCCTAGAATTTGTAAACGAAGGTGCCAAAATCGATGGGAATTCGGCTAGGAGCTTGGCGAAATCGTTGCCAGAAAGGGCAATGGAGTCCAGGCGCGGGGCTGGTGGGCTGATTTCTCCCAGGGGATAGGTCCGGAGAGTGCTAGAGTGGACTAACCGCTTCCTTCGCAGGTCGACTAACAGGTTGTGGGCCCAAAGGAAATCGGCTCCTAGGAGTGGTCGGGCAACGGTGGCAAGGGTAAAGGTCCAGGTAAAATGGCTGCCGCCAAAGTGTAATTGAAGCGTACGGGTGCCGAAAGACCGTATCGTTGTACCGTTGGCGGCATTGAGTAGAGAACCTGGTGGACTGTCACGAGCGTCGCGGCCTGTCGGGGGCAAAATACTGACCTCCGCTCCAGTATCAACGAGGAAACGCCGTCCAGATTTCTTGTCCTGAATGAAGAGGAGGTTCTGTCGGCAGCCAGCCGCCGTAGCCATCAGCGGCGGCTGGCCCTGGCGTTTCCCTGAAACTTGCAGGGTGGGCGGCATCGACGGGCCTCCGCACCCCACCTCTGATGGTAGAAGCACAGCTGGTCACCCATGTCGTCGTCTGCGTTCCTGGGGCGTGGCTGCTCGGTTGCTGGGGCCGGGCGAGGCGGGCGTTGGGCTCGCGGCCTGGTGATTTGACTGACCGACGAACCGCTCTCGCGCTTGGCCCTCCACAGGACATCTGCCCGGGCGGCCACCTCACGGGGGTTGCTGAAGTCGGCGTCAGCTAACAACAAGTGGACGTCATCGGGGAGCTGTTCAAGGAAGGCCTGTTCGAACATCAGGCATGGCTTGTGTCCCTCGGCCAATGCCAGCATCTCATTCATTAGGGCGGATGGGGATCTGTCCCCCAGGCCATCCAGATGAAGCAGGCAGGCGGCGCGCTCACGATGGGAGAGGCCGAAGGTCCGGATCAAAAGGTCTTTGAAAGCCGGGTACTTATCTTCCTCCAGAGGCGACTGGATGAAGTCTCCAACCTGGGCGGCTGTCTCCTGGTCCAGAGAGCTAACCACATGGTAGTACTTCGTGGAGTCGGAGGTGATCTGCCGAAGGTGGAATTGCGCTTCGGCCTAGTCAAACCAGACGCTGGGCCGAAGTGACCAAAAGGTGGGCAGCTTGAGGGCCACTGCATTGGCTGCTGCGCTGTCGTCCATTTCGCGGGTCCAAAAGCCGTTTGGACCGTTGGGGTCACCAATGTAGCGGTTGCTACCGCGGAATAAAACAAGACTCTACTCGGAGGATTGCCAAACAGAACTGGTTTATTTTCCCGCCTTGCGCGGGCCCTTTAAGGGAGAATGTTCCCGCCCAAAACAACCGGCAATGACGTAAGTCCTACGTCATCAGGACTTTCCCGCGCGCGGGTTCTCCCCGTCGCTCGGAAAGACGAGGCCCGCCGCCATCTTGGGCCTCGTCGCTCCAACGCCGCGCGACCCGACTGCTGAGCCGGTTCGCCCGACTAGACGGTGAGTCGCCACAGAAGCACAGCGGCGCAGTCAGTAAAACTGCTCCCTCACTGCTCCATCAATCCGCATTCAATCCTCACCTCCGGCGCTGTCTGTGTGGAGTTTGCACGTTCTCCCTGTGACTGTGTGGGTTTCCACCGGGTGCTCCGGTTTCCTCCTACATCCCAAAGATGTACAGATTGGTAGATTAATTGGTCGCTGTAGATTGCCCCGAGTGTGTAGGAGGGAGTAGAGTCTGGTGGGAGCTGATGGGAATGTGGGGAGAATAAAATCAGATTAGTACAGGATTAGTGTAAGTGGGTGGTTGATGGTTAGCACAGACCCTGTGTGACAAAGTCAAAGTCAAAGTCAAGTTTACTGTCCGATGCACCAGTACATCTATGTACAAGTGCAGTGCAACATTTCCGTGCTGTATAATCCCATGGCTCTATGAGGTATTGAATAACTGATCACAAGGGCAGCATCTGCGGAGAGTTAATGTCACAGGTTGAAGACCTGACATCGGAACAGGCCAATTCTGAAACAAACTGGAAAGGCTGGTTATCTGAAATTGCTGAATTCACTGTTCAGTCCCAAGGGCTGCAACATGCCAAGTTGGAACCTGAGGTGCTCTTCATTGAGCTTATGCTGGGCGTCGTCGGAGCAATGTCTGAGGTCAAGGGCAGAGGCATTAAGAGTGGAATGGAAATAGTAAGCTCAGGGCCACCCTTGCAGACAAGAGGCAGATGTTCAACAAATCAGTCACCCTTTAAATTTCTAGCTCCTATGGCCAGTTTGCAAACATATTTAAACTCTCCATGTTTCATCCTGAGGTTCCCACCTGTTTTAAGAAGACCACTATCATCCCGGTACCTAAGAAAAACAAGGTCACATGCCTTAATGACTACTGACCGGTGGCTCTGACATCCACCATCATGAAATGCTTCGAGAGGCTGGTCATGGCATGCATCAACTCCAGCCTCCCGGAAAACCTCGACCCACTACGATTTGCCTACCACCAAAATAGGTCTACAGTGGATGCCATCTCCCTGGCCCTACACTCATCTCTGGAGCATTTGGACAGTAAGGACACAGCTCCACCTTCAATACTATAATTCCAAGCATATTCATCTCCAAATTCCAACACCTGGGAGCAACACCTCCCTCTGCAAATGGATCCTTGACTTTCTGACCAACAGACCACAAACAGTGAGGATAGGCAGCAATACCTCTGGCACGATTATTCTCAACACCGGTGCCCCACAAGGCTGCACCCTCAGCCCTCTACTCTACTCCCTCTACACTCATGACTGCGTGGCCAGATTCTGCTCTACCTCCATCTACAAGTTTGCAGATGATACCACCGTAGTGGGCCGTGTCTCAAATAATGATGAGTCACAGTATAGGAAGGAGATAGAGAGCTTAGTAACATGGTGTCTTGACAACAACCTTTCCTTCAATGTCAGCAAAACAAAAGAGCTGGTCATTGATTTCAGGAAAGGGGGCGGTGTACATGCACCTGTCTACATCAATGGTACTGAGGTCGAGAGGGTTGAGAGCTTCAAGTTCATAGGAGTGAACATCACCAATGGCCTGTCCTGGTCCAACCATGTAGGTGTCACAGCCAGGAAAGCTCACCAGCACCTCTACTTCCTCAGGAGGCTAAAGAAATTTGGCATGTCCCCTTTGACCCTCACCAACTTTTATCGAAGCACCATAGAAAGCATCCTATCTGGATGCATCACAGCTTGGTACGGCAACTGCTCTGCCTGGGACCGCAAGAAACTGCAGAGAGTTGTGGACACAGCTCAGCACATCATGGAAACCAGCCTCCCCTCCATGGACTCCGTCTATACCTCTCGCTGCCTTGGTGAAGCAACCAGCATAATCAAAGACCCCACCCACATGGGTCATTCCTTCTTCTCTCCTCTCCCATCAGGCAGAAGATGCAGGAGCCTGAGGGCACGTACCACCAGACTTAAGGACAGCTTCTATCCCACTGTGATAAGACTATTGAACAGTTCGCTTATATGATGAGATGGACTCTTGACCTCACAATCTACCTCATTATGACCTTACACCCTATTGTCTATCTGCACTGCACTTTCTCTGTAGCTATGACACTTTACTCTGTATTCTGTATTGTTTTACCTTGTACTACCTCAATGCACTGTGTAATGAATTGATCTGTATGAACTGTTTGCAAGACAAGTTTTTCACTGTACCTCGGTACGAGTGACAATAATAAACCAATACCAATACCATCCACTTCTCTTCACACTTTCCTTGAGCCCCTTCACAACAGCAGGAGCTTCAGCACAATGCTCCTAAGGCTGCACCATCACCCACTCCAACCACTGCTGACACCCCTGGCGTTCCATGTGGGTCAGACTGTGAGCGAGAGGAGACTGCCAGCCATGCACCAGTGGGCAGGAGTGGCTGCAGCGAGGGTTGACGAGGATGAAACCCTGCTCTCAGGTAACATCAGGACAGAGCCATGGAAGGAGAACGGAGAACAAGTTTCACCTGAAGGGCAGAAAGTCAGGCTTCCACATCCAGCTCATGTGCTGTTGGTTCAAATTTATGGCCAAGGTCTTAATTTGAGCTCAAATATATCACTAAATTTGTGAACAGTTTCAGTGAGAAACAGTTACTGGACCAACGGATGGCACCACTGGGTTGCGAATGGAGTCTGAGATAGGGCAAACACAATTGAATTAGTCTTCTCAATATCTAGCTGGATTAAATTTCTGTTCACACTGTACTGGATATTAAACAAGAAGCCTGACAACGTCAAGACTGTGGGAAGGTCTGGAGGAGGTGGTGGCTGTCATTAGCATACACATGGAAACTCGTAGCATGTTTTCAGATGACGTTAACTAGGGGCTATCTGTAGGTGAGAAATAGATTGCAATAGACCCTTGGGGGACACTGCAGGTAACAGTGCAGGAGTAGGAAGAGCGGAAATCACAGGTGATTCCTCAGCCATGAGTGGATGGATGAAATGAAACCAAGCCCAGCGGGTCTCACCCACACTCAACTGATGCACAGGGACATTGGAAGAGGACAGACACTGTCACAAACACTGCAGGCAGGTCAGGAAGACTGAGGAGAGAATGACTGCTGTTGGTGTAGTCACATAGGAAGTCACTTATGACACCATATATTTGAGGAAGTGCTGTCTCCTTGTCCAATTGTTGTATCCTTGTGCGGTGATGTTCCCTTGGTGCAGTTACAGCTTCCTTAGGTTTTGGCTGTCTGTTTGTACCAAGGGACCTTCTCATGGAACCATTGTTCTCCCCATGTATTGTCTTTGTGGAATCACTGCATACTTGTGCACTACAATGGCCCTTGTGCTATTGCAGCATCATCATCCAACCACATCCTCCTTGGTCAGCTGATCCCTTCATCCCGTTTCTTCCACAGTCACTCTCCTCATCCAACCACCTGCACAGTCACAGTACTCTCAAGCAATCACAGTCCTCATGTACAGTCACACTGTCTGTGGGCGATCACCCCTCCACGTGCAACCACACTCTCCTCGGTGAGTTACTATCTCCGCACCTAACTACATTTTCCCAGCACAATCACTAATCTTGTGACTGGTATCTCCTGGGGACCTGCTGGGTATCTTCGCAACACAATGCGCACCACGCCGTCCCAGCTTCCTCATTCAGTTGCTGTACCTTCCCGGAATTGCTCTCTCCCCGTGCGAGCAGAACATCCTTGTTCAGTTTCCTCTCTTCATTGACATCCGTCTCTTCATAAATCCACAATTTCCTCACACAATCCTGGTACCTTCATGCTGTTGTGGTATCACTCACTGAAATTGTAGACCCCGTGGAAATGCAATCTGCTTGTGTGAGTTCCTTTGTAAATATCCAGGGACAATTGTCAGACCTCCAATCACAAGGGCAGCAGAAGCTACAGCTCCTAATTGGCATGTCTCCTCTGAACTCGGCCCTCTGAAGCAATGAAAAGAAATATCCACAGCTCTAATACAGAAGTTGACGGGGAAAGATCCCTGGGGATAGCAGTGCAGGGAGGGTTCACAGTCCGTGTTTTATCTGCCAAAGCAACAAAGGAGGTTATCACCACTGTAAACATAACAGAGAGGGAAATGAGCCCTGTCACCACCGGCAAACATCAGAGCTGTTTACACTGTGCTTCAGTCCAGGTTATGTAACTGGACCAGTAACCAGGAGCAGAGTCTAGGGCCATGGAGCAGTAAGTCATAGAGTCAGAGATTAACACAGCACAGAAGCAGACCCTTCAGTCCAACTTGTCCACGCCGACCCATGTACCTACCTCCCATTTGCCTGCATTTGGCCCATATCCCTCTAAACCTTTCCTGTTCATGAACCTCTCCAAGTCTCTTTTAAATATTGTAATCGTACCCGCCTCTACCTCGTTCCAGATACTGACCACCCTCTGCGTGAAAAAGTTGCCCCTCAGGTTCCCTTTAAATCGTTCTCCTCTCACCTTAAACCTGTGCCCTCTAGTTTCAGACTCCCCTTCCCTAAGGAAAAGAGTGCGACCATCCACCTTATTGATGCTCCTCATGATTCTATAAACCTCCATAAGGTCACCCCACAGCCTCCTTCTCTCCAGAGAAAACAGTCCCAGCCTCTCCAGTCTCTCCTTATAACTCAAACCCTCCAGTCCCAGCAACGTCCTTGGTGAATCTTTTCTGCACCTTTTCCAGCTTAATAGCATCCTTCCTACAGCTGGGTGACCAGAAGTATTAGCTGGCATACCAGAGACAATAATGAACAATCTTGAGACAGGGATCAGGAATGAAGAAATATTTCAAAGCGGTCCAAATGCTTAGACCAAGAGGCCTGCAGCAGCAAATCAGAGACCCAGAGACCAGGACTGGTAAATTAGACGCCTGGACCAGCAATGCAGATGTTCAGCTGGAGAGTGATGGAGTTCTCTATCCACGGGAACTGAGAGCTCCGTCACTGAGGTGGCTGAAGACTGAGGTTGATGGTGTTCAGGATATTAAGGGAATCCAGGGTTATGGGTTTAATGCAGAAAGGTGGTGCTGAGGCCAGCCATGACCTTAAAGAGCAGGAACGAGAAGGTGAATGGCCCAATTCCGGGGTTATTTATCCCACAGGTCGACCACCCCCCCCCCCCGCCCCGATCACTATTACCAAGCTCACTTGCTCCCATTCTCTCCGTGATCTCCTGCTCTTTATGTCCGCTCCCTGATCTTCATCCTCGCAGTTTCCTCCCGCATTCCGCGCTCTTTCGTCGATCTCCTGCTCTCGGCGGTGCGTTGAGAGCGGGGTAGGGAGTGGAGGGCCGTGGAGAAACGGTAAAGGGTGGAATGCCTCTGTATATAGAGGGGACGTGATTGGGGTAGATGAAAATATGAGGGGTGTAGACAGGGTGGGCTGCAGGAAACGTTTCCCCTTGTCAGAGGTGAAAAGATGAGAGGACATGGATTGAGGGGAAGGGATTGGAGATTTAGACGGAGTCTGAAGGGGACCTTCTTCACCCAGGGAGCGGTGAGTACCTGGAATGGACTGTCGGAGTGAGTGGTTGAAGCTGGGTCGCCGAAAGCATGTATGGAGAACCACTTGAATCCCTGGGCACAGAAGGCTACGGACCGAGTGCTGGGAGATAGGATTAACATGGATGGGTGCCCACTGGTCGGCATGGACCTGGTGGGCCGAATGGCCTGTTTCCATGCTGTATGACTCTATAAGCCCCAGCGATCTCAGAAAGACAGTGAGGTGTTTATGGGTGTGTAGGGGCAGGGAGGAGGAATGGTTGGTATAAACAGCAGGAGATCTCTGTGTGATTCCTAATAAGCGGAGAATGTTGTGTAGGTGTGAAGGGTGGGTTTGGCTGGGGGTGGAGAGCTGGGGGTACAGGGCGGGAGATGGCCGGGTGTAAAGGTGGGAGATCTCTCAGGATAGAACACAGAACGGGGAGTATTAAAATAGCCAAATAAGAGAGTGGGAGGGCGCAGACTGACCCCCGGGGAAAGGAGATCAGCGGGTAGAAAGTGCCGGCGATCGCTGACCGAGCGTCCAGCGGGTAGATGAGTGGGCAGTGGGCAGAGAGCTGCCACAAACAGGGGGAAATAGCTGAGAGACAGTTCCCAGCGAGAGTCGGCTGGGTCAGGGCGAGGGATAAGAGATGGAGATGCGGGGAGAAAGGGCGAGGGGTTGCTGACCCTGAATCAAGGTCGGGTCCCTGAGTGACTACAGAGAGCCGGATTCCTGGGAGACTTCATGAAGATCGCTGCGCATGGGGAGTGGGAAATCGCTGAGCATCAGGAGGGGCAGGTTGCTCAGTGTGTACAAGGGACGCAATGTCATTTGGAGACAGGACAGACTGCTGATAATGTAACCTTGTTCGATACACAAACTGCCGGAGGAACTGAGCGGGTCAGGCAGCGTCGGTGGAGGCAGAGGGATGGTGGACGACTCAGGTCGAGACCCTGCATCAGTCTTGGACTTGAATCGACCATCCCTCTGTCTCCACAGATGCTGCCTGACCTGCTGAGTTCCTCCAGCAGTTTGTTTCTCTTTAAGCAGGATCTTTTGATGTAAAGAGCCTGAGGTCGCCCAATGATCGGGATACTCACTCGGGAGGATCAGTGAGGGACTACGCTCAGTACCCCTCGGTCCCCTAAGTACCCCCAGATCCAGCATTGTCAGCTTCCAAGCCCGGCAGCCGATTGGGTAGACAATTCCAAGGATTGTCTCCCAGTGAGTGAAGGAATCTCTGTACCGAATGGCCGACCTCTTATTCTTGAGACTGCGACCCCTGATTCTCGATAATTCAGACAGGGCAAATGTTAATCCCTCACCACCTCGTCAAGCTCAGTAAACCTGTGTGTGTGTTTGGATGCGATCACTTCTCATTCTTCTAAGGCGAGCAGTGCGGGCCGAATCTCCTCACTGCTGACGGAGCCACCAGCCCACGTATCCGGCTGGTGACCCTTCACTGCATTCCATCTGTCACAATGATATTGTTCCTCAGGTGCGGAGACCTGGGCATCATGCTTCAAGTGCATTCTCAGGACAGAGCCACAGGACAGGCCCTTCAGCGCATCGAGCCCGTGCTCATCATTAACCACCCACTTACACTAATCCTACAATTATCCCATTTTTTGCTTATTCTTCCCATTTTTTATCTATTACCCCCAGATTCTACCACCCATCCACACACTAGAGGCAATTTACAGTGGCCAATTAAACTACCAACCCGTACATCTTTGAGGCCTGGGAGGAAACTGGATTACGTGGAGAAAATCCACGTGGTCACAGAGAGGATGTGCAAACTCCACACAGACAGCACCAAACGTCACTTGGGGCCTGATGTAGTAGCAACAAAGTCTCTGGTCTGAGACTAGTCAAGTGCTCTTGCAATGAGGACCAATATACTATTTGCACTCCAAGTTGCTACACCTGTATATTTAGAACATAGAACAATTACAGCACAATTCAGGCCCTTCGGCTCACAAAGCTGTGCCGAACATGTCCCTACCCTAGAAATTACTAGGCTTACCCATAGCCCTCTATTTTACTCAGCTCCATATACCAATCTAACAGTCTCTTGAAAGACCCTATCGTTTCAGCCTCCACCACCATTTCCGGCAGCCCATTCCATGCACTCACCACTCTCCGAGTAAAAAACTTACCCCTGACATCTCCTCTGTACCTACTCCCCAGCACCTTAAACCTATGTCTTCTTGTGGCCACCAATTCAGCCCTGGGGAAAAGCCTCTGACTAACTACCCTATCAATACCTCTCATCATCTTATACACCTCTATCAGGTCCCCCCTCATCCTCCATCTCTCCAAGGAGAAAAGGCCCAAGTTCCCTCAACCTGCTTTCATAAGGCATGCTCCGCCTCCCAGGCAGCATCCTTGTAAATCTCCTCTGCACCCTCTCTATGGCTTCCACATCTTTCCTGTACTGAGGCGACCAGAACTGAGCACAGTACTCCAAGTGGGGTCTGACCAGGGATCTATATAGCTGCAACAATACCACACAGCTCCTAAATTCAATTTCCTGATTGATGAAGGGCAATACACCATATGCCTTCTTAACCACAGAGTCAACCTGCACAGCCACTTTGAGCGTCCTATGGACTCGGACCCCAAGATCCCTCTGATCCTCCACACTGCTAAGAGTCCTACTTTTACTTTCAATGTATCATGTACAAGGACTTTCCAATCCCTCTGAACACCAATGCCTTGTAATGTCATACCATTTAGAAACACACTGTGCCTCTACCATATTCAATGACCTCATATTTTTCCATATTATATTTCATCTGTCATGTTCATCTTCACTTGTCCATATCTCCCTGAAACACCTCTGCATCTTCCTCACTGCCCACACTGCCACCCAGCTTTGTATCACCAGCAAACTTGGATATTTTCAACTTGACTCTCAAACCTAGATCATTGATGTAGATAGTGAACAACTGAGTCCGTTGCCTTAGAAGAATGAGAAGTGATCCCATCCAAACACACACAGTTTTACTGAGCTTGACGAGGTGGTGAGGGATTAACATTTGCCCTGTCTGAATTATCGAGAATCAGGGGTCACAGTCTCAAGAATAAGAGGTCGGCCATTCGGTACAGAGATTCCCTCACTCACTGGGAGATAATCCATGGAATTGTCTACCCAATCGGCTGCAGGGCTTGAAAGCTGACATCGCTAGATCTGGGGGTACTTAGGGGACCGAGGGGTACTGAGCGTAGTCCCTCACTGATCCTCCTGAGTGAGTAACCCGATCATTGGGCGACCTCCGGCTCTTCATATTAAATGATCCTGCTTAAAGAGAAACAAACTGCTGGAGGAACTCAGCAGGTCAGGCAGCATCTGTGGAGACAGAGGTATTGTCGATTCAAGTCCAAGACTGATGCAGGGTCTCGACCTGAATCGTCACACTGCACTGTGGCATTTGACTACTCACAGCTCCTGACCCAAAAAGGGCCAGTTTATTCCTGTTTTCTAGCCATTAACCAATCATCAACTGTTACTTTAATCTTCTTTAATGATCTCTAGTATGGCATCTTATCAAAGGTCTTCTAAAAGTCCAAATACACTGTATCACTTGGTTCATCCTGATCACTCCTGCAAGTTATATGTGCAATCTTCGCAGGTGACAGCACCATAGTAGGCTGGATCTCAAACAATGATGAGCTGGATACAAAGAGCCTAGTGACATGGTATCAAGACAACAACCTTTCCCTCAATGTCAGCAAAACCAAATAGCTGGTCATTGACTTCAGGAACCAGGGCAGAGTACGCACCCCTGTATCAATGGTGCTGTGATAGAGATGGTTGAGAGCTTCAAGTTCCTAGGTGTAAATATTACCAATAGCTTGTCCTGTTCCAGCCACATAGATGCTGTGGCCAAGAAAGCACACTAGCATCTCTACTTCCTCAGAAGGCGAAGGAAATTTGGCATGTCCCCGATGACCCTCACCGATTTTTACAGAGGCATCATAGAGAGCCTTCTATCCAGATGCATCACAGCTTGGTATGGCAACCGCTCTGCCCATGACCACAAGAAACTGCAGAGCGTTGTGAACGGTAGCCCAGTCTATCACAAAAACCATTGATTGTCCACACTTCCTGCTGCCTCCAGAAAGCAGCCAGCATAATCAAAGACCCCTCCCACCCTGGTCATTGTCTCTTCTCCCCCCTCCCATCTGGCAGAAAATATAAAAACTTGTAAACACAAACCACCAGGCTCAAGGACAGCTGCTATCCTGCTGTTATAAGACTCTTGAATGGACCTTTTGATCTACATCGTCATGGCCCTTGCACCCTATTTGTCTACCTGCGCTGCACTTTCTCTGTAGCTGTAACACTATATTCTGCATTCTGCTATTGCTTTTCCCTTTGTACAACGTTGATGTACTGATGTTTGGAATGATCTGCATGGATGGCATGCAAAACAATGCTTTTCACTGTGTCTCGGTACATGTGACAATAGTAAACCAGTTAGCAATCAAGCATGATTTCCCTTTCACCAGTCGATGCTCACATTGCCCAATCTTGGTCTTTTCAGGAAGTGCCCTTTACCAGTTCTTCCCAAATACATTCCAGGGAGGTGGCTGGTTTTTTTCATAGATTTACACATTTACAATCTGGGTTTTTCCATCAGAGTAACTCCAATTAAAACACAATTATACCGGATGCACCCCAGCCCCTCTGGTACCCACCAGTCCCGGAAAGCCTCCAGAGAGCAAGCAGACACTGAGTAATCCCTCTCCGGGGACACCTGGGCACCGGTGTATCCCCAGCAGAGGGGCAGGCAGTGAGCTCGGATGGAACCCTGGGCACGCAAGGATTGGCCGAGTGCATGGAAAGACTCCAGGGTCAGTGTGTGAATCTGAAGGGGGGAGGAGAGGGGGTACAAAGTGGGGTTGCTGACTGAACCAAAAGTGCAAGCAGTCTCTGAGTATCAAGACTGGGGCATTGACGAGGGAGCGCAGTAATGTGACTGGGAAATCATTGAGGATAAAAAGCAAGAGGTCATTGGCGAAGATTGCCAACGGGAGATGGCTGAAAGAGGGTAAATGAATGAGATCATTGAGTATGAATTGGGTATGATCAGCGTGGGCTGGTCGCTGAGTGAGCCCAAAGACTGGGAGATCACCATGTCTAACAAGAGAAGGAGATAAGGGGGCAGGTGTGTACTGAGGGAAGATCACCGAGTGTGGATAAGGTGCGAGAGATAGCTCAGAGAAGATAAAGGCAGGGAGATTCATGAGAGAGTCAAACTGCAGGAAGTCGCTGGGAGAGCAGAAAGTGCGGGAGATCGGTACCAGAGTGTCAGTTCTCGGACTCTCTCAGGCTCCCACCTCTCTCGGCTATTCCGTTACTGCCACTTTAGCATTTCTTTCTGCACTACCTCAGACTGCACTGCAGTCTTTGCACCGTTCTGCTGTTTTGCGCCTGTCCATCTATTCATCGTTGTATTTATTTTTAACATTGTACACTCTTTACTCTGTGAGCATGGAATATCATTGCACCCTGGTGTATATGACAATAAACTGATCTGGATGTGGGCAGAAGGAGATGGGCAGCGAGAGGAGGGTGCGGGGGTGGGGGGTGTTCTGTGCGGATAAACCGCTGAGTGACATTTAGTGCGAGGGGGTCGTCGAGTGGGTAAAGTAGCGAGGCCCGAATGGAAGAGCTGAAATACCGGGAACTCCCTGAGTCAGCCCGTAAGATATCACAGGGTGGTTGTGAAGAGCGACGTGTGATTATAAAAGCAACACACACAAAAGGCCGGAGGAACTCAGCAGGTCAGGCAGCATTTATGGAGGGAAATATGCAGCCGAGGTTTCGGGTCGAGACCCTTCACCAGGAATTCCCTCTTCTGCTCCCTTCCCTTCCAGTCCTGATGAAGGGTCTCGACCCGAAACCTCGACTGCATATTTCCCGAATGTAGAAAAACAACCGGCTGCGGTGCCAGTACAGACAACGGCAGCTCATATAGAGAGGGTGGAAATGAGTGGTAATCAGAGCCGGAGTTCGGGGAGTTTGTACCTCGAGAGAGATTGATCGGGACCTTCCCGGGACAGGGGGCAAGGTGATCACAGAGTGATGCCAGGGGGAGGAGATCTGAGATTGATTCCATCGATCGATGAACCAGAATAGACACGAAATCGCTGATTATGAGGTTCAGTGTGGTCTCAAGACCAGGTGTAACGAACGGAAAATACCGGATGAGCAAACGATAACGTGGACAATAAGCGGAGAGAACAGTCCATGGCGTAAGGGTGATCACTGAGTGAGTAATAAGGCGCGAGGTCTTTGGAGTCTGAAGACAGGGCGAGCCTTGTGGGGAGGAAGAACGAGAGATCACGGAGGTACAGAGGTGGGAGATCGCTGAGTGAGCACTTGGAGAGCGGAAGGTGACTGGACAACATTCGGGTGGGCGATACCGCTGAGAGTGGGAGAAGGTTGAGTGGCTGTAGGGAGCGGAGGCTCACAGAGAGTGGAAAGAGAGGCGTTTCCCTGAGTGAGTAGAAAGAGTGCGGGGCCGCTCTTTATATTTGCTTGGTGACTCTCCCACTCTGAGCGGCCTCACGCTCACTCCATTCGCTCAGTGATCCACCGTTCGCTACTCTCAGCGACCTCCCATCCTTATATCTTCCCGGCATTTCTAGTTTTTATACCCAGTCAGGGAAGGCTGCTGGTTATGGGCACCCTGATTTTCCGTTTAATCCCACTCACTCAGCGACCCCCCTTCCCTGTACTGAACCACTCGTTACACAGACTCGATCTCTATGCTCAACAGTCTGGTCACGGAGTCACCCCACACTGTACAGTCTCGGCGTCCTCCTACTTACCTCCCCCTCCTCTTCCAACACACTCAGCAATTTCCCGCCTCTTAGAGTCTCTCAGTGACCCCCCAACCCCGCCCGCTTCTTCTACTGACCGCAATCTCTTGCTCTTCAGACGCACTCAACAACGTCTCGCTCTTTACCGCCCCTCGGTGATGTCTTCCTCGCTGTACACTTATCACCCTGTTCTTTATACTGACTTTCGTGGTCCTCTGATCTTCATACAGGGGTAGCCTTGCCCTTTATACTGAGCAACCACGCACTCATTACACCAACGGCGATCTTCTACGCATTATATTCATCTCCCACTTATTATGCTTTTCTGCAAAACCACTCGTTCATCAGTCAGGGAACACACATTCTGTGTGTGTTCACTCAGAGTTCTCCCGCGTTTGAAACTGCATCAAAAAGTCCAAGTCAAGTTGAAAGTGAAGTCTATTGTTATATGACCCAGTACATGTGTGCACAGGTGCAATGAAAAACTTACCTACAGCAGCATCACAGGCACATAGCATTAGCGACACAACATTCACAAGAAAGACATAAATTAAACGAGCTAGAAGACAATTAGAACCAAAGAAAAACCGAAGTCCATTGTAGTGCAGAGTGGTCAAAGTGGTCAAAGTGTTGCTGTCCTGAGGTTGCGATTAGGGTTGTGCTGGCTGTTAAACTTGCTGTTTATACCCACTGCACCATCCCTTACAGCCACTGAGCCAACGCCCCTCTCGATCTTCTGCACTTCACACTCACTCTCTGGTCTCCCACGTTATTGGTCCAGCCGTCTCCTGCTGTTGGTGTTCATACACTTGATGTCTTCCCCTGACCTTTACACCCACTCACTGACCCCCTGCACCCTACAATCACTGTCATTTCCCACTCTTGATACAATATACATCACCAGGGCAGTCCTGGCCCACTCGGATTTGTCTCTGCCCATTTCCCAGTGTCAGATTGGCCTGTGTTTGGTGGCTTGGAGTGGTGCCTGGACCCTGACCTTCCATGTCACAAAACACTGGTGAAGGAAGACACTGGCCCTGTTTTCAGTGTGTCTCCTTCACTCTTCAGCCTCTCTCACAAAATTACCTCCCAAAAGGATAATGGCCAGTTCAGAGACCTCAGCAGGTATCAAGCAACCCATGACATGAACAGGGTAATCTCAGAGCCTTCTCCCACTCTTTCTACTCACCTAGAGATCTGCACCCTTTCAGTAACCTTGCTCTCTTTAAATCTCTGAGTGATCTGCCTTATCCTGTTGAAATCGGCCCTCCCCCCATTTAAGACCACCACTCCAGGACCAACTGTATCTTTTTGCATGACCACCTTGAAGCTTACCAAACTATGGTCACTGTTTCCAAGAGGTTCCTCCACCTCTCCCAATTGCCTGTTGTCATACCCTTAGATAATGTTGAGTACACCTATTTCTCTGTTAGGCCCCTCTACATACTGTTTGAATGAAGCTTTAGAGAGGGTGCAGAGGAGATTTACCAGGATGCTGCCTGGATTGGAAAACATGTCTTATGAGAATAGGTTGAGCGAGCTAGGGCTTTTCTCTTTGGAGGATGAGAGGTGATTTGATAGAGGTGTACAAGATGATAAGAGGCATAGAATGATAGATCGAGTGGACAGTCAGAGACTTTTTCCCAGAACGAAAATGGCAAACATGAGGGGGCATAATTTTAAGGTGATTAGAGGAAGGTATAAGGGGGTATGTCAGAAGTAAGTTTTTTACACAGAGAGTGGTGAGTGCGCAGAACGCACCGCCTGCAGAGGTTGTGGGGGCAGAAACATCAGGGACATCACTGTGTGGGAGGGAAGGGTTATATAGAAATTAGAACATGATAAAATGTCGGCACAACATCGTGGGCCAAAGGGCCTGTACTGTGCTGTATTGTTCTATGAATGCATTTTATAAATTCCACCCCATCTAAAACCCTTACACTGAGGCAATCCCTGTCAATGTTAGTCCCGCACTATGACAACACAATTGTTTTCACACCCTACTGTGGTTTGCCTACATATCGATTCTTCTAATTCCTGCTGACTATTGGGTGGCCTTTGGTATAACCCCACCAAAGTGATTGCCCCTTTCCTATTTCTAAGTTCTGCCATGCAGGCAGTCCCTCCAGGATATCCTCCCTACATACTGCTGTAATGCTCTCCCTGATCAGCGGTGCATCACCCCCTCCTCTATTGCACCCCCTTCTGTCATACCAGAAACCTCGATACCTACCAACTGAATTTAACTTCCATAGTTGCCACCGTCTCTGGATTATTAGTCTCTATTACTAGTCCAGTGATATAACTAGTTTATATTCCACCCTGTTTACACGCTTAACCATCTCTCGCTTTTGGCACTCAGCACTCTCCCACTGTGTATGCTCTCCTATCACTCTCTTTACCTGGTGATTTCCCTGGACTGACACCCGCTCAGAGATCTCCCAGGCTGTGTATTCCTCAGCGACCTCTGGCTTCTTATGCTCACTGAGTGATCTCCCAATCCTTGTGCGGCTCAGCGATCTCACATTTAGTATACCCCCTTGGCATTCTCTTGCTCTTTGTACACACTCACTGATCTTCCACTCCTAGTTCCCAGTTGATGGTCTTCCATTCATTCCACTCACCCAGAAGTCGACCGTTTTTTTATATAAATATCCTGCTCTTTAAAGTTTCAGTAATCTTTTGCTATTTACACTCACTCAAAGGCATGGGTGAAGGTTAGATAAGTGAGATCCAAGGCAAGATAGCTTGGCTTGGTGATCTGAGGCAGACAGTAGTGGTGAGAGGGTACTTTTCTGATTGGAAGTCAGTGACCAGTGGTGTCCTGCAGGGATTAGAGCTAGGACCCCTATAGTTTGTTAAAAATATTAATGACTATTAATGGCTGAGAAGAGGCAGCACTGGCAGCTCAGTGTTCCAGGATACAGATGCTACAAGCCTGACAGAGGGACAGGTAAGCGAAGGGGGGTGTTGCGTTTTTGAGAAGGGAGGATGTAACAGCAATGCTCAGAGATGACATTCTTGGGGGAATCGTCCAGTGAGGCCATATGGGTAGAACTTAGAAACAAGAAGGGGAGGGTCACTTCAGTGGGGCTGTATTATAGACCCCCCCCCCCCCCACCAGTAGTCAGCAGGAACTTGAGGAGCAGGTGTGTAGAGAAATTACTCATAGTTGTATGAATAATAGGGTTGCATTAGTGGGAGGTTTTAATTTCCCTGGTATTGACTGGGCCACCCAGAGTATAAATTTAAGGGCCAGCCTGGGATGGAATTTTCCTGAGTCAATATATAGAGGGCCCTACTCGGGAGGGTGCAGTACTGGACATCCTCTTGGGGAACAAGGTAGGGCAGGTAACAGAAGTGGCAGTCAGGGAACACTTTGACTCTAGTGACCATAATTCAATTAGTTTTAAAATAGTGATGGGAAAGGATTGGACAGGTCCACAGGTTAGGGTCCTAAACTGGAGCAGGGCTAATTTTGGGTGGAATTAGGCAGGATCTAGCAGAGGTCGATTGGGTGAGCCTGTTTGAAGGGAAAGGAATGAATGGCAAGTGGGAGGCTTTAAAGAGTGTGGTATCAAGGGTCCAGGGGCAGCATGTTCCTGTTAGGGTGAAGGTGAACCTGGAAAGCTTAGGGAACCTTGGCTGATGAGAGATATTGAGGCTCTGGTCAAGAAAAAGAAGGAAGTATACATTGGGTTTAGGAGGTCGGGGATGAGTGAATCCCTTGTTGACTATAAAAAGACTAAGAATACTCTTAAGAGGGAGATCGCGAGGGCAAAGAGATGGTATGGGATGGATCTGGCAGGTAAGGTTAAGGAAAATCCCAAGAGGTTCTATAGCTATATTAAGAGTAAAAGGGTGGCCAGGGTGAGAGTGCGTCCCCTTAGAGATCAGCAGGGTCGCCGATGTCTGGAGCCACAGGAGATTGGTGGGATTTTTAATGAATATTTCTCCTCGTTGTTTACTAAGGAGAAAATCAAGGTTGCTCAAGAGATTAGGGAAACTAGTGGAGATGTTTTAGAGAACATTCATATTACCAGGAAGGAGGTTACCAGTGCATTAAGGTGGACAAATCCCCAGGGCCTGATCAAGTGCATGCTAGGACTTTGTAGGAGGCTAGCAAAAAAGTTGTGGAGGCCCTTACAGAGATATTTGCTTCATCGTTAGCCACTGTGAAGTTCTCAAAGAATGGAAGGTGGATAATATTGTTCCGTTGTTTAAGAAAGGTTGCAAGGACAAGCCAGGGAACTGCAGGCCAGTCAGCCTGACATCAGTGGTGGGGAAGCTACTGGAGGGAATTCTGAGGGATTGGATCTACCAGCATTTGGATAGACCGAGTCTGATTAGAAGGAGTCAGCATGGCTTTGTGTGTGGGAAGTCGTGCTTGATGAATCTTTCAGAGTTTTTTGAAGGTAGATGAGGGTAGGGCAGTGGATGCTGTCTATCTGGACTTCAACAAGCAAGGCCTTCAACAAGGTTCCTCATGACAAGCTGGTCTGGAATGTTAGGTCCCATAGGATCCAGGAAGAGCTAGTTAGGTGGATTCAAAATTGGCTCAGAGGTGGGAAGCAGAGGGTGGTGGTTGAAAGTTGTTTCTTGGAATGGAGGGCAGTGACCAGTGGTGAGCCGTAGGGGTTGGTGTTGGGACCCTTGTTATTCATTATTTATATAAATGATTTGGATGCCAATGCACGATGACACAAAATTAGGAGGTGTTGTTGATAGTGAAGGAGGTTATTGTAGATTACAGGGGGAATCCTTCATCAGTTAGGGAAGTGGGCCGAGGAGTGGACAATGGGTGTCCATGCAGAAGTGTGAGGTGATGCATTTTGGAAAGTCAAACCAGCATAGGACTTATACTGTGAATGGTAGGGCACTAGGGAGTGTAATGCAACAGAGGGACCAAGGAGTACAAGTGCACAATTCATTGAAACCAGCATCACAGGTAGACAGGGTGGTGAAAAAGGCATTTAGCACGCTGACCTTCATCAGTCAGGGCACTGAGTACAGGAGTAGGGACATTATGTTGCAGTTTGTATAAGTTGTTGGTGAGGCCGCATTTGGAGTACTGTGTACGGTTTTGGTCACCCTGTTATAGGAAAGATGTAATTAAACTGGAAAGAGTGCAGAAAAGATTTACAAGGATTTTTTCTTAACTCTATTTACAGCGTGGTAACAGGCCCTTCTGGCTCAACGAGTCTATGCCGCCCATTTTAAACCCCCAAATTAACCTACCCATACATCTTTAGAATGTGGGAGGAAACCGGAGAACCCGGAGGAAACCCACACAGACACGGGAGAACGCACAAACTCCTTACAGACAGTGAGGGGAATTGAACCCCGATTTATTGCCAGGACTAGGGCGTCTAATTACAGGGAGAGGTTGGCCAGGCGAGGCCTTTATTCCTTGGAGCGTAGTAGAATGAGGGGTGATCTTATAGAGGTTGATAAAATCATGAGAAGCATAGATAAGGTGGATGGTAGCAGTCTTTTTCCCAGGGTAGGGGAGTCCAAAACCAGGGGGCATAGATTTAGGGTGAGAGGGGAAAGAGTTAAAAGGGACCTGAGGGGCAACTTTTTCACGCAGAGGGTGGTGAGTGTATGGAACGAGCTGCCAGAGGAAGTGGTTGAGGCAGGTACAATAGTATCATTTAAGAAGTGCTTGGATAGGTACATGGAGAGGTGGGGCTTAGAGGGATAGGGGCCAAACGCAGGAAATTGGGACTAGCTGGATGGGCACCATGGTCGGCATGGACTGGTTGGGCCGAAGGGCCTGTATCCCTACTGCATTGCTCTATGACTATGATTCTATGACTTGGATGTGAATGTAGGAGGTATGATTAGTAACTCTTTGGATAGCACAAAAATTGGTGATGTTGTGGACCTTGAGGAAGGTCATTTAAGGCTAGAGCACAATATAGATCAGATGGAAAGTTGAATAAGGGTTGGCTGATGGAATTTAATCCCAAAAAGTGCAATGTGATGCTTCTTAGGATGTCAAATCGGGGTAGGACATATGTAGTAAATGGTAGGGCACTGAGGAATGTTGATGTACAGAGAGACCTTGGGGTTCAAGTCCATAGTTCTGTAAAAGTGACAACACAGACAAATAAACAAGTTACTTCTGCTGAGGGATTATGAGCATCTCGGGGCACAATTGAAAAACAGAACCACAAGGGCGTTAATCCCAAAAATATCGTCTGAACCAAGTGCAAATTGACTGAGGGTAAATAATGTTGGAGAAGCAAACATGTGGCTCAAAGACTGGTGATGGAGAAATGAGTTCTGATTTATGATGTAGTGGCATCAGTACTGAATAGAGCTGTTCCACTGGGGCAGACTTCACCTGATCTGTAACGGGACAAGTGTCCCGGTGAATCACATAAATAAGGATGTAGAAAGGGCTTCAAGCTAATTGGGGGGTAGGTGGGGGGGTGGGGGGAAGACACAGGGTTCTAGTGTTAGAAGGTTTAATAAATCAACAAGAAATGAGAGAGCCATGGTACAGGATGGTGAAGGGAAATGAAAATCAAAGGCTGACGGAAAGGAGCAGAAAGAGGAGAGTTACCTGGGCGTTGTGGTTCAGGAGGCAGTCACACCCATTAGACTAACTGCTTCAAATTCAGTCTGTGGTCGGGGACAAGAGGGTGTGACTGCGAGTGAGGCAGGTAGGGGGATCCAAGAGGTAGTGCTGGAGGAGTCTCAGCCCTTGAGCTTGTCCAACAGGTCTGAGATTCTTGCTCCCTGTGCGGATGAGAGTGGAGAATTTAGAATGGATGAGCAACTGAACCGTGGTACCACGGTTCAGGGAGCCATTCAAGAGGGGGTAGAGAAGAGAAATGTGGTTGTGATTGGGGATAGTATAGTCAGGGGAATAGACACAATTCTCTGTCACAAGGATCGAGAGTCCTGAAGGCTGTGTTGCCTGCCTGGCGCCCGGGTTCGGGACATTTCATCTGACCTGCAGAGGAATTTGGAATGGGAGGGGAAAGATCCAGTTGTCATGGTCCATGAGGGTAACTATGATGGATGTAGAACAAGGAAAGAGATTCTGCTGAGGGAATTTGAGCAGTTAGGGACTAAATTAAAAAGCAGAACCAAAAAGGTAATAATCTCTGGATTGTTAACTGAGCCACATGCAAATTGGCACAGGGTCAATAAGATCAGAGAGTTAAATGCGTGGCTCACAGATTGGTGTGGGAGAAGTGGGTTTGAATTCATGGGACATTGGTAACAATATTGGGGAAGGAGGGAGATGTTCTGATGGGACGGGCTTCACCTGAACCATGCTGGCACCAGGGTCCTGGTGAATTGCATAACTAGGGCTGTGGATAGGGCTTTAAACTAAATCGTAGGGGAGTGGGTTCAACAGATTGGAAAAACATGGATAAAGTAAAAGGGAAGGAGAGTGCAGGAGAGGTTACTGAAGTCTCCAGAATAAAATAGAAGACAGAAAGTTTAGAAAGGGATAAGAATTCAAAGCGGCTGCGCAAGTTGACTCTGTGGTTAAGGAGGCATATGGTGTATTGTCCTTCATCAATCAGGGAATTGAATTTAGGAGCCGAGAGGTATTGTTGCAGCTGTATAGATTCCTGGTCAGACCCCACTTGGAGTATTGTGCTCAGTTCTGGTTGCCTCAGTACAGGAAAGGTGTGGAAGCCATAGAGAAGGTGCAGAGGAGATTTACAAGGATGCTGCCTGGGATGCGGAGCATGCCTTATGAAAGCAGGCTGAGGAAACTCAGCCTTTTCTCCTTGGAGCGACAGAGGATGAAGGGGACCTGACTGAGGTGTATAAGATGATTAGAGGTATTGATAGGGTAGATAGTCAGAGGCTTTTCCCCAGGGCTGAATTGGTGGCCACAAGAGGACGTAGGTTTAAGGTGCTGGGGAGCAGATATAGAGGAGATGTCAGGGGTAAGTTTTTTACTCAGAGAGTGGTGAGTGCGTGGAATGGGCTGCTGGAAATGGTGGTGGAGGCTGATACGATAGGGTCTTTCAAGAGACTGTTAGATAGGTACATGGAGCTGAGTAAGATGGAGTAAGGCTATGGGTAAGCCTAGTGGTTTCTGGGGTGGGGACATGTTCGGCACAGCTTTGTGGGCCAAAGGGCCTGAATTGTGCTGTAATTGTTCTATGCTCTATGCTCTATGTTCTATGTTCTAATTTAACTTCAGGCAACACGGAGACAAATTTAAGAAGAATGGTGGTGAACGCAGGACTGAAGGTGTTATATTTGAATGCACACAGTATACGAAACGAGGTAGATGAGCTTATAGCGCAGTTAGAAATTGGCAGGTATGTCGTTGTGGGCATCACAGAGTCGTAGTTGGAAGAAGATCACAGCTGGGACCTAAACATCCAAGGATACACATCCCATCGAAAAGACAGGCAGGTGGGCAGAGGGGGTGGGGTGGCTCTGTTGGGAAAAAATGAAATCAAATTCTTAGCAAGAAGTGACATAAGATCAGAAGATATAGAATCCTTGTGGGTAGAGTTAAGAAACTGCAAGGGTAAAAAGACCCTGATGGGAGTTATATACAGGCCTCCGAATAGTAGCCAGGATGTGGGGTACAAATTACAACAGGGGACAGAAAAGGCATGTAAGAAGGGCAATGTTCTGGTAGTCATGGGGGTCTTCAATATGCAGGTAGATTGGGAAAATCAGGTTGGCACTGGATTCTAAGAGAAGGAATTTATAGAATACCTTCAAGATGGTTTTTTTAGAGCAGCTTGTGGTCAAACCCACTAGGGAAAAGGTGATTCTGGATTTGGTGCAGTGCAATGAACCAGATTTGGTTAGGGAGCTTAAGGTAAAGGAACCCTTAGCAGGCAGTAATCATAATATGATAGAATTCACCCTGCAGCTTGAGAGGGAGAAGCTAAAATCAGATGTATTTGTATTACAGCTGAGTAAAGGTAACTACAGAGGCAGGAGAGAGGAGCTGGCCAAAGTTGATTAGAAGGGGGCCCTAGCAGGGATGACGGTGGAGCAGCAATTGCAGGAGTTTCTGGGAGTAACTCGGAAGACGCAGGATCATTTCATCCCAAAGAAGAAGAAGCATTCTAAAGGGAGGATGAGGCAACTGTGGCTGACAAGAGAAGTCAAAGACAGCTTAAAAGCAAAAGAGAGGGCATACAATATTGCAAAAACTAGTGGGAAGCTAGAGGATTGGGAAGTTTTTAAAAACCAACAAGGCAATTAAAAAAGCAATGAGGGGAGAAAAAATGAAATATGAAGCTAACTTAGCAGATATATAAAGAGTAAAAGAGAGGCAAGAGTGGACATCAGACCGCTAGAAAATGACGCTGGAGAAGTAGTAATGGGGAACAAAGAAATGGCAGACGAACTGAATAAGTATTTTGCTTCAGTCTTCACTGTGGAAGATACCAGCAACATGGCAGAAGCTCGAGAGAATCAGGGGGCAGAAGTGAGTGTGGTCACTATTACTAAGGAGAAAGTGCTTGGAGAATGGGCAAGGAAATGGCAGCTGAGATTCAATGTTGAGAAATGTGCAGTTGTACACTTTGGAAGCAGAAATAAGCAGGCAGTTTATTATCTAGAAGGAGAGAAAATTCAAAGTACGGAAGTACAAAGGGACTTGGGGTACTTGTGCAGGATACCTTAAAGGTTAACCACCAGGTCGGATCGGTGGTAAAGAAAGCGAATGCTATGTTGGCATTCATTTCGAGAGGTATAGTGTATAAAAGTAAGGAAGTGTTGATGAGGCTCTACGGGGCACTAGTAAGGCCTCATTTGGAATATTGTGCACAGTTTTGGGCCCCACATCTTAGGAAGGATGTGCTGACGTTGGAGAGGGTTCAGAGGAGATTTACGAGGATGATTCCAGGAATGAAAGGGCTTACGTATGATGAACGTTTGTCGGCTCTTGGACTGTACTCACTGGAGTACAGAAGAATGAGAGGGGACCTCATAGCGACATTTAAAATGTTGATAGGAAAAGACAGAGTAGATGTGGCTAGGCTGTTTCCCTTCGTGGATGAGTCCAGGACCAGAGGGCACAATCTTAGAATTAGAGGGCACAGTTTCAAAACAGAGATGAGGAGAAATTTCTTTAGCCAGAGGGTGGTGAATTTGTGGAACTCCTTGCCACGTACAGCAGTGGAGGCCAGATCAGTGGGGGCGTTCAAAGAGGAGATAGATAGATATCTAAATAGTCAGGGTATCAAGGGATATGGGGATAAGGCCGGAAATTGGGATTAGAATAGGTTTTTTTCCCCCCATTCCCCATTTCTCTTTCCCTTTTCCTTGGAGCAGACTTGATGGGCCGAATGGCCTGCTTCTGCTCCCTTGTCTTGTGATCTTGTGATCTTGTGAGACTGAAAGGTCTGAAGGTAGGTAAGTCACCTGAACCAGATGGACTACACCCCAGGGTTCTGAAAGATGGAGCTGAAGAGATTGTGGAGGCATCAGTAGTGATCTTCCAAGAATCACTAGAGTCAGGAATGGTTGTGGGGAACTGGAAAATCGCAAACGTCACTCCACTCTTTGAGGAGGGAGGGAGGCAAAAGACAGGATATTATAGACCAGTTAGCCTGACTTCAGTGATTGGTAAGATTTTAGAGTCCATTATTCAGGATGAGGTTTCAGGGTACTTGGAAGCACAGGATAAAATAGGCCAAAGTCAGCATGGTTACTTAAAGGGGAGATCTTGCCTGACAAGGCTGTTGGAATTCTTTGAGGAAGTAACAGGCAGGATAGACAAAGGAGAGTCAGTGGATGTTGTTTACTTGGATTTTCAGAAGGCCTTTGACAAGGTGCCACACATGATGCTGCTAAACAAGATAAGAGCCCACTGTATTACAGGAAAGGTGCTATCACGGATAGAAGATCAGCTGACTGAGTGGGAATAAAGGTGACCTTTTTGGTTGGCTGCTGGTGACCAGTGGTGTTCCACGGGGGTCAGTGTTGGGTCCGTTACTTATCACATTATATGTTAATGATCTGGATGACAGAGTTGATGGCTTTGTGGCCAAGTTTGTGGATGATACAAAGACAGGTGGAGGGACAGGTAGTGTTGAGGAAGCAGGGAGTCTGCAGAAGGACTTGGACAGGTTGGGAGAATGAGCAAAGAAGTGGCAGATAGAATACAATGTAGGGAAGTGTACGGTCATGCACTTTGGTAGAAGAAATAAAAGTGAAGACTGTTTTCTAAATGGGGAGCAAATTCAGAAATCAGAGGCGCAAAGGGACTTGGGAGTCCTAGTGCAGGATTCCCTAAAGGTTAACTTGCAGGTTGAGTTGGTAGTAAGGAAGGTAAATGCAATGTTTGCATTCATTTCGAGAGGACTAGAATATAAAAGCAAGGATGTAATGTTGAGGTTTTATAAGGCATTGGTCAGACCACATTTGGAGTATTGTGAGCAGTTCTGGGCCCCATATCTAAGGAAGGATGTGCTGGCTTTAGAGAGGGTCCAAAGGAGGTTTACAAGAATGATCCCAGGGATGAAAGGATTAACAAATGAGAAGCATTTCATGATTCTAGGTCTGTACTCACTGAAGTTTAGAAGGATGAGGGGGGATCTCATTGAAACCTACCAAATATTGAAAGGCCTGGACAGAGTGGACGTGGAGAGGATGTTTCCAGTAGTGGGAGAGTCTAGGACCGGAGGGCACAGCCTCAGAATAAAAGGGCGTCCCTTTAGAACAGAGATGAGGGGGAATTTCTTTGGCCAGAGGGTGGTGAATCTGTGGAATTCATTGCCACAGACGGCTGTGGAGGCCGTGGAGATTGATAGGTTCTTGATTAGTAAGGACGTCAAAGGTTACGGGGAGAAGGCAAGGGAATGGGGTTGAGAGGGAAAAATAAATCAGCCATGATCGAATGGTGGAGCAGACTCAACGGGCCAAATGGCCTAATTCTGCTCCTATGCCTTATGGTCTAAAATATAAGAAAAGGTAAGTAAACCCAAAGTGAAAAGTGTCAAAGATTAAGGCTCTTTATCTGACTGCAAGTAACATATGAGTATGATCTAATTGCTATTACAGAGATGTGATTGGGGACCACCAGGGCTGGGAACTTAATAACTCAGGGTATTCAAGGTTTAAAAGGAATGGACAAAAAGGGAAAGGAGGTGAGGAAGCCTTGTTAATCTGAGTGGTGATATAGATGCAGTGGGTAGTGACGGGGAATGGGTTCGGGTGAAAATATGAACAACTGGGGAATGGCTTGGGTGGGAGGAGTCTAGAGGCCCCCAAGATATTGCTTCTTGATCGGACAAAGTGGAGACATATCAAAGGCAGGTAAGAAGGGAACTGGAATTATCCTGGATGAATTTAATCTACATATTGATTGGAGAAATCCAGCTGGCAGGTGTACTATGGAAGAGAGTGCAGTAAGTGCAGTGAGCAATAATTTTCTGGAGTTCATCAGGGATTGTTTCTTAGAGCAGCATGTTACACCATCTACTGGGAACAGGCTGTTTTAGATATGGTCTTGTGCAGCGTTAATAAAATTTAGTGGTTAGGGAGCTCCGAGGGAATAGTGATCACAACATGGAAGAATTCCGGGTGGTTTGATGATGGACATCTGGGATCCCTAGTCAATGTCCGCAACCTCACTTCAGGCAATTACAATGGTGTGAAGGTCGAGTTGCCTGGAGTGGGCAGGGTAAAATAGCTGAGGGAGAGGTGAGTGGATGAGTAGAGACAGATATTTAAACGGTGAATTCATAACATTGAGCAAAAATTTATCCCAGCTGGAGATTTGGTGAGAAAGAGGAACCATCCAGGGTTAACAGAAGCAATCAAGGAAAATATTAAATCAAACACTAGTCTTAGAGCTATACAGCACAGAAACAGACCCTTCCGTCCAACGCATTCATGCTAACCAAGTTGCCTAACCAAGTCCCATTCCCCACACTTGGCCCATATTCCCTTCCTACCCATGTATTTGCCCCAATGCGTTTAAAATGTTGTAATTGTACCCCACCTCTACCACCTCCTCTGGCAGCTCATTCCATATACCCAACACCTCTGAGCAAAGTCTCAGGTTAGTGGTAGACGAGAGGACTAGGGATGCTATAGGAACCAGGCAGCACGGTAGCGTAGCGGTTAGCGCAATGCTATTACAGTGCCAGCGATCGGGATTCAACTCCCATCGCTTTCTGTAAGGAGTTTGTACATTCTCCCTATGTCTGCGTGGGTTTCCTACAGGTGCTCGGGTTTCCTCCTACATTACAAAGACGTACGGGTAGGTTAATTTGGGGTTTAAAATGGGCGGTGTGGACTCGTTGGGCCAGAAGGGCCTGTTACCACACTGTAAATAAAATATTTTTAAAAATTAAACTAAATTAAAACATGAGAAGGAGAGAGAGAAACGATTCTGAGAGAAAATTTGCAAATAATATCAAAATAAGCAGCAAGGCTTCTGTGGATGTATGGAAGGGAGAGAGGGAGCGAAGTGTACAAAGTCCATCAAATCGCCGAAAGGTGTGAGAAGACAGAGTGGGAGACATGGGCGGGTGCAAAGAAAGAGGCAGCTCCCCCCGCGTCTGCAATGAGCAGTATTCTGTTGAGCGAGCTTAATTAGTTCAGATATCACTGACTGACGGGTAAAAAAGCAACGGGTTGTTGACAGAATAAAAGTGGTGGGGATCCCTGATTGATTATAGAGAGCTGGCGATCACTGCCTGCGTGGAATGAGCGAGGAGCCACTGTGTGTGGAAGGGGGAGCTCGCTGAATGCACAGACAGTGCTGAAGATCGCCGAGAGAGTGCGGAGCTGGAGAGGCCGCTTAAACCGTGGGAAGTGGCCCTCAGAGCTAACAGGGAGAGCAGGCGGTGCAGGAGGTCGCTGCCCGAGGACAGATTAGGGGTCAATAATTGGTTCTAATGGGCGGAGGGCCACTGATACAGGAAAGCAGAGACAGTAGAATAAGCAGCTGGTCTGTGATGGAGAGCTCCAGATCCCCGAGCGAGTACAGAGAGCAGAGGTGTGAACGAGAGATAACTGAGTGAGTATAACGAGTGGTGATATAATAATACAAAACCAAACAACCTTCTGGAGGAACTCAGCGGGTCGAGCAGCATCTGTGGAGGAAGAAATGTAGTCAATGTTTCGGGTCGAGAGCCCGCATCAGGACTGCCTGCCCAGTTGAGCTCCTGCAAATTATTTTTCTTCCAGATTCCAGCATCCGCGGTCTCTGGTGTGTCCACTTTGCTGATATGTGACATCGCTGGATCCGGAACACTGCCCACGGGACTGGGAGTGTGGCGGTCGACAGTGGTCTGAGAAAGTGGACGTTTGACTTTGCACATTGGGGCGTGAAAGTAGAATTGGACACTTGATTCTGGAGTCTGACAGGATTATGACAATGGACATCAAACGCTACAATTTAGTCTGGGATAAGAGCACCGCACATTGGATTCTGGACACTGAATTGGGATGATGGAAGCGTTGGAAAGGGTGCAGAGGAGATTTACCAGGATGCTGCCTGGTTTAGAGAGGATGCATTATGAGGAGAGACTAAGGGAACTAGGGCTTTACTCTTTGGAGAGAAGGAGGATGAGAGGAGACATGATAGAGGTGTACAAAATATTAAGAGGAATAGATAGAGTGGACAGCCAGAGCCTCTTTCCCAGGGCACCAATGCTCAATACAAGAGGACATGGCTTTAAAGTAATGGGTGGGGACCTCAAGGGAAATATCAGAGGGAGGTTTTTTACCCTGAGAGTGGTTGGGGCATGGAATGCGCTGCCTGGGGTGGTGGTGGAGGCAGGTACATTGGTCAAATTCAAGAGATTGCTAGATAGGCATATGGAGGAATTTAAAATAGGGGGATAGGTGGGAGGAAGGGGTTGGATAGTCTTAGGCAAGGTTTAAATGTCTGCACAACATTGTAGACCAAAGGACCTGTATTGTGCTGTATTGTTCTATGACCTATGATGATATTGAACACAAGGCATTGGACTCTGGACGCTGTACGGTACAATAACACTGAGCATCAGACACAGGGTACGGTCTCTGGATGCTGTGCTGGGATGATGACACTGGGCTCTGGGTGATATAAAGATACAAAACACCAAGCACTGGATATATGGCAGGATAACGATACTGGGCACCTGACATTGGATACCTGCTAAAATGTGCTGGATCTGAGACACTGTATGCCTGACTCCAGAGAGGGGGGTGATTTTGGACTGAGAAGGGAAAGTGACTCCGGACTCAACACTGCTTTGACGTAATGGTTGGAGTAGGCTGGGATAATGACACTGGGCACTTGACAATGGACACATTCCTTTGGTTGGTTAAGAGACATTGGATACTTGAGCCGGTCATGGAATGAGCATAGGAGAGGGCTCTGGATACTAGGAAGTGGACAGTAGCATTGGAAGTTGCACTTGTACGATGCCATTAGAAAATGTCACTGGGCAGCAGATGCTGTGCACTGGGCTATGGAAATGGCATTGGGCACAAGACGCTGGACCGTTGAAACTTTCAGGTTAATGACACCAGATATTGAACACCAGGCTGTGATAATACCACTGAAAGTTGGACTCCGGAGACTTGGATACTTCTTGCAAGGGAGCTAGAGAAAAGCTAGAACTTGGGGTCACTGTTAAGAATATGCATCACAGCTTGGTATGGCAACTGCTTTCCCTGAGGTCACAAGAAACTGAAGAGAGTTGTGGACACAGCTCAGCACATCACGGAAACCAGCCTCCCCTCCATGGACTCTGTCTATACCTCTCGCTGCCTTGGTGAAGCAGCCAACATAATCAAAGACCCCACCCACCTGGGTCATTCTCTCTTCTCCCCTCTCCCATCAGGCAGAAGATACAGGAGCCTGAGGGCACGTACCACCAGGCTCAAGGACAGCTTCTATCCCACTGTGATAAGATTACTGAATGGTTCCCTTATACGATGAGATGGACTCTTGAACTCACAGTCTATTTCATTATGACCTTACACCCTATTGTCTATCTGCACTGCACTTTCTCTGTAGCTGTGACACTTTACTCTGTATTCTGTATTGTTTTACCTCATACTACCTCAATGTACTGTGTAATTCATTGATCTGTACAAACGGTAAGCTAGACAAGTTTTTCACTGTACCTAGGTACAAGTGACAATAATAAACCAATACCAATACCAATAGAGTCACCCATTTAAGACAAAGATAAGGTATTTTCTCTCTCATAGGGTTGAGAGTCTTAGAAACTCTTCCTCAAAGGATGATGGAAGCAGAACCACTATCAGCCGAAGGTAGATCGATAATTTGAGGGTAAAAGGTTACCGTGGGTAGATGAGGACAGAGATGGAAGAAGCTCGAAGGGCCGAGTGACCTTCTCCTGCTCCTAATTCATATGCCCCGTGGTGCTGGGCACCGGATGCACGCCACTGGACTCCGGGCACTGGGATGTGATTTCAAAGAACTGATTCAGTACCATCACATGGAGTCGAGGAGTCGCTGGGCGTGTAAGGAGGGGGCAGTCAGTGAATGAGTGTGAGGGTTACCCGTGGGCACAAAGTGAGGGAGATTGCTGACTGCGAAAAGTCTGAGAGAACACTGCAATATTATACAGGAAAGATCACAGGTGGAGGATAAATGGCGGGGAGTCAATGGGGGGAGGTAGACCGTGAGGTTTATGAGTGAATGCTGACTGAGGGATCGCTCAGTGAGTCTGAGGAACAGCATTTGTCACCTTGCTGCCCTCCACACTCTCCCAATGATCTCCAGCTCTATAAACTCTCGCTCATCTCCAGCTTCAGCGTTTTCCCTCTCACAGCGACTTCCATCTGGGAACTATGACACTTCATGTTCTCCTGATGACACCCCACCCTTTATACACCCTCAGTGACACCCCCTCCCCTGTCCTTTCCACCCACCAGTGAACCCATCACTGGTTTCCTGGTTTCTCGGCCCTGTCCTATCCTACACTGTCAGTCAGTGATTCCCCGCACCTCACGGTCAGACATTGAGTGCCCCGCATTAACAGTCCAATTCCCAGTGCCCAATGTTATCCTCCGGTATCCTCTCCCTGTCACCTCCCCAGCCTTTCATTCACTCCAGTATTCCCCACTCATGATTTCTACTCATTGATCTCCAGCTCATCCCTGTCAGTCAGAGCCCCTTCCCCTATCTGGCCATCACGGTCTTGCCTAGTCCTTGTACTCACCCGGCGATCTCCCCCTACACATTACACTCCCACATCCACCTCCCCTTTCGCCAACCCCTCCACTCGCTGGTTACACTCTCTTGGAGATACTTTCCTTCGGTCAGAGATCCCCGCAGTTTGCCCTCGCCCAGGACCATCCTGCCCCTTCTACACACCCAGCCATCTCCTGCTGCTCATACCCACCACTTCCCCATTCATCAGACCCTCCCAGGCATGTCCCGCTCCTTATACACGTTCAGACCTCCCACCCCACCCGGTCTCAGTCACCCCCGCATCTTTATATTCACTCAGAAGAACCCCCCGCTTCCCGTCCCACTTCACCCACTTGGAAATCCCAGTCCCTGCACCCAGCGACCCCAACCCAGAGGTCGCGACTCCCCAGGGCCACTCGGAGACCTGCCACTCTGGGTCAGACAGCTCCCAGCAGTTCCCGCTCACTCCCCACCAGTGATCCTGTGTTCTGTTTTAATGCACAAGGGGCGAATTCTCATCCCCCAGCTGGTCAGTGACCTCCTGCTCCCCATTCTCGCCCGCTGAGCTCCGGCATTCTCCACCCCCTGCACTCTCAGCAACCCCCACCTCTCGAACCTCATGTATAACCGCGCAACGATCTTCCACCCCTTCACTCTCCCGGCCATTCTTAGTCACAGAGTCAGACCGCACACAAACAGGCCCTTCAGCCCACCACATCCATGCTCACCAGTTCTATTCGCTTACATGTCCCACTTGTTTAACATTGCTCGGTGTCTCCCATCATTGCATGACCTATCAACCGCCCAGTGTAACGTCTCACGTTGAATGCATTTATCCCAGCCCATTGCCCTGTAAATTTGCCCAGTCCTCTGCCAGAGGCTGAGATCCAGTAACCTACCGCAGTGACAGTGTCAAGGGTCCAATGTCTTTTTCATGGCCATGCATCACGTTGTGTCCAGTGAATTTATCCCAGACCAGTGTCCAATACCATTTCCCAGTCCAGAGTCATGTCTACTGGTCATTACTATTGTGCCAATCAGCGACCAGTAGCCGGGGCCCAGCATCATTATCCTGGCTCAGTGTGGTGTTCAGTGTCTTAGTACCAGTGACAAATGCCCAGTGTCATGCCTTTACTTTAACAATATTTTTATTAAATCCACGAAAAAAGTACAGAGTACATGCATCAAAAGAGAGAGTAAAAATACCACTGAATACATTGTGTTAAATCATATTTACAATCACAATACTATAAATTAAGAATCACATGTAATAGTTAGTTAATAAAGGAAAATTTAGAATATTTTATTATAAAAGAAATCTACTCCCACTACCAAACTGAAGCTGTTTAATAAAAAAAACAAGGAAAAACCCTTGAAACGTAACAGTGTCAGCCAATGTCTGTATTTTAGTCACCAAATCAAAGGTTTTGAAAATAATTCAAAAAAGGTCCCCACAGGGTTTGAAAATCTAAGTTAGATTCAAGAATTGAACAACAGATCTTCTCTAGATTCAGGTGTGACATAACATCCCATAACCATTGAGCATGAGTAGGCAGAGTGACTTCCTTCCATTTGAGCAACACGGTTCTCCTGGCTATAAGAGAAATAAAAGCCAGAATGTGTAGCTTTGCCTTCAAAGTTATATCTTTTTCTCCAACGATCCCAAATAATGCGGTCAAAGGATTAAGTTTAAAATTTATTTTAAAAAGTACCAAAAAAGTTTGAAACACCTCTGTCCAATATTTTTTAAGGCTCTGACACGTCCAGAACATGTGAATTAAAGAAGCCTCTCCATTATTGCATTTGTCACAGTAAGGAGATATATCGGAATAAAAACAGGATAGTTTATCTTTAGACAAGTGAGCTCTATGGACCACTTTAAATTGAAGGAGAGAGTGACGAGCACATAATGACGAAGTATTAACCAATTTAAAAATTTCATTCCAAGTTTCCTCAGAAACTGACATCCACAAATCTTGTTCCCAAGCATTTTAGGTGTCTAGTGGCACCTTACTCATTCCTAGTAAGCTGTCATAAATATTAGATATTGAGCCATCATGAAAAGGTTTCAAATTAAAGATTACATCTAATAAGTTTTTATCAGGACTCATAGGAAAAGAATGTAATTGAGATCGAAGAAAATTTCTAATTTGTAAATATTGGAAAAAATGAGTTTTTCGTAAATTATACTTGGTAGACAATTGTTCAAATGAAGAAAGGTTTCCTCCAACAAACAGATCTGGAAAACAAGTAATACTTAATTTGTCCCACTCTTTAAAAACTACATCAGTCATAGAAGGTTTAAAAAAAATAATTATAGAGAATGGGACTGGACAAAGAAAAACTCAATAAACCAAAATATTTTCTGAATTGTAACCAAATCCTCAAAGCGTGTTTAACTACTAAATTATCTGTTAGTTTATTTAATGATAAAGGAAGTGAAGAACCAAGCAGAGAAATAGTAGAAAATTTTTTAACAGAGTTAGCTTCCGAAGAAACCCATACTGGATAAGCCTCTTGATTAATGTAATGTAACCAAAACGTAAGATTTCGTATATTGACTGCCCAGTAATAAAACCTAAAGTTAGGTAAGGCTAAACCTCCATTCTTTTTAACCTTCTGAAGGTGAACTTTATTTCATCTAGGATGTTTGTTATTCCATATGTAGGAAGATATAATTGAATCAAGAGAGTCAAAGAAAGACTTAGGAATAAAAACAGGTAAGGCCTGAAATAGATATATGAATTTAGGTAAAATATTAATTTTAATAGCATTAATTTGGCCAATCAATGATATAGAAAGGGAAGACCAAATTGATAAAACCCTTCTCACATAATGCAGTAAGGTGAAAAAATTTTCTTTAAATAAATGTTTATAATTTTTAGTATTTGACACCGCCAGATAGGTAAAATGATTTCTTACAATTTTAAAAGGAATGTTAATATCAAATGGTACCAGGTTACTCAGAGGAAAAAGTTCACTCTTGTGTAAGTTCAATTTGTATCCTGAAAAAATGACTAAAACAAGAAAGTAAAGAAAGCACAAGAGGTAACGAGGCTTCAACATTAGACATAAAAAGTAATAAATCATCAACATATAGAGAAACTTTGTGGTTAATACCTCTGCTGGAGATACCAACGATATCTCTAGATTCTTGGAGAGAAATAGCCAAAGGTTCTAAGGTCAAATCGAAGAACAAAGGGCTCAAAGGACATCCCTGACTGGTCACACATTGAAGTTTAAAAGATTTAGAATTTTGAAGATTAATAAGAACTCGAGCAGAAGGGGATAAATAAAGTAATTTAATCCATTGGATAAAATCAGGCCCAAAGTTAAATTTCTCTAAAGTTTTAAATAAGTAATTTCATTCAATCTGATCAAAGGCCTTCTCAGCATCTAGAGATATCACACATTCCAATATTTCCCTAGAGGGAGAATAGATAATATTCAATAAATGATGAATATTAAAATGAGAATATCGATTTTTAATAAAACCAGTCTGATCATCGGATATAATTGAAAAAATATTTTCCAATCTACGAGCTAGAACTTTAGATAAAATAAAATTTTATCATCCACGTTAAGTAACGAAATTGGGTTCTTATTTTTCTTAAGAATGAGTGAAATAGAGGCTTCATAAAAAGATTGTGGTAATCTACCCAATTTAAGAGTCCAAGAAAAACAGCACATAAATGAGGTATAAGCAAAGAGGAAAAAGCCTTATAAGATTCTCCAGGAAATCCATCAGGACCTGGAGTCTTTCCAGAATGTAAAGATCATACAACCTCGGCGATTTCCTCATATGTAATAGATTGATCCACCTGTTTTCGGTTTTCAGAAGAAAGTATAGGAACGTTTAATTGGTCAAAGAAATTATTCATTACAGTATTATCTTTAGGAAAATTAGAACTGTAAAGTTTAAAATAGAATTCTCTAAAAATATCATTTATTTCTAAAAGATCAGTTGTCCTTTCACCACTGGCTTTTGAAATGTCTTTAATTTGCCATCTAGCTCTGGAGATGTTTAAATGGTTAGCCAGTAATTTACCTGTTTTACCTCCATGAATATAAAATTGACTTTTATCTTTTAAAAGTTGACTTTCAATTGGATATGTTAAAAGAAGATCATATTTAGTTTTAATTTCAGCTCGCCTTTTATATAAATCCAGATCTGGATCCAAAGTGTATTTTTGATCTAATAGTTTCAGTTGATTAACTAGATCGGCTCTCTCTCTGTTAGATTTTTTCCTAATGCTTGCCGTATAAGAAATAACTTGACCTCTAATAAAGACTTTAAAAGCATCGCAAACGATAAGACAAGAAATCTCTCCTGACGAATTCTCTTTAAAGAAAAGAGTCATTTGTTTCTCCATAAATTTTAAAAAGTTTTTATCAGATAGCAAAGTTAGGTTAAAACTCCAAAATCTGTTTGTCTGAGGGAGCCCAGGGAGATTTAAAGATAGAAGCAGGGGAGCATGATCTGAAAGAGCAATCTCTTTATAGTCACAGGATCAAACTGATGGAATCATTTGATTATCAATAAAAAAGTAGTCAATCCTGGAATATGTATGGTGAACATGAGAGAAAAAAGAATACTCCTTATCTTCTGGATGTAAAAAACGCCAGGCGTCAATGACACCAGTTTTCATTAAAAACGATTGAAGAAATAAAGCTGATTTATTAAGAGCAACTAATTTAGTGGATGACCTATCTAGTTTGGGATCTAACCAGCAATTAAAATCTCCTCCTAACACCAAAGAGTAGAAATTCAAATCTGGTAGAAGTGAAAAAAATCGTTCAAAAAGTCGTGGGTCATCCGTATTTGGAGCATAAATGTTAGCCAATATCATTGGTCTATTATTTATTTTCCCTGATACTATAACAAAATGACCATTAGAATCAGTTATTACCTTATGCTGATCAAATGAGACTGTCTTATCTATAAAATTTGAAACCCCTCTAGATTTAGCTTGAAAAGAAGAATGAAATTGGAGCCCATTCCTTCAATTAAAAAAACGTGAAATATCACAGTTATGAATGTGAGTTTCTTGTAAAAAGATAACAGAGGCTTTGAGTTTTTTAATATAGGCAAAAATCTTATTTCGCCTCAAAGGATGATTTAAGCCTTTCACATCAAAACTAAATAAATTATTAACTCGATCCATTAAATGTAGGTAAAAAGAGAATGATGAACAAACCATACTGGAATGTACCATCAAAAAGTACTACAGTGTTGCAGATAAGGTAACCAAGCAACAGCTTTGGCTGACAGCCCAAAACAGCTTCCCAGGAACCACCCCGCACCCCGCACATCCTGAGCTGCTTTGCATGAACGAGGAATTTCATTGTACCCTGGTGTGTGTGCGACAATAAACTGATCTGACTCTGAATCTGACAATGCCAAATGTCATCATCACATCCCAACCTCCTGTGTCCAGCCCAGTGTCCAGTCTGAATACACCATCCAGTACCAAGTAATCAGAATTCTTCCCCTTCCTGGGAGCACCCTGGCATTGCATCTGTCCAATGGTAGTTGTTCAATGTCTCCTGTCCAATGTTATTAGCCCAGCTCAATGCAATGTGTTCAGTTTCATATGTCCCAGCCTATCATACAGCCAATATCCTCATCCAGTGTTCAGGCTAATGCCTAGTGTCTGGTGCCCAGTATCATTACCCCAGCCCAGTGCTGGTAGCCTGGTGCCTGGAGTCTGGCTTCATTTCCCCTTGCCCAGTCCAATGGCATTACACCCAGTCCAGTTTCAATTTCCAATTATCTCAGCCCAGTTTCAATGCTATGTGTCCAGTGCCCAGTGACATTAGCCCATACCTGTGTACATCATGCCAGTCAAGTGCCCAGGGTACAATTTCATTGTACCAGCCCAGTGCCAATTGTCCAATGTCTCATTTCCACTGTCATTGTTCCATCCTACTGTGCAGACAGCATTCTCATCCAGCGTCCATTTCAATTGTCCAAAATCCTCGCCTCGTGTCACAGTCAGACGTGTACAGTACAGTGTCTCTTCTCTGTCCCAGTCATTACACCAACCCCAGCATAGTGTCCAGTGTCATTATTTTGGCCCACTGAACACAGACCAGAGTCACGCGTCCAGAGCCCAGTGTCACTATATCGTCCAGAGTCCGGTGCCCACTATCACCCAGTGTCATTGCCCCAGCTTGTGTCAACCCACCAAAACCCAATGTCCCGTGTCAGTACCCCTGCCTAGTTGCATGCTTACTGTCCAGTGTTATTATCACAGCACTGTGCCACCAGCTTGTATCCAATGGTATTTTGCATTCTAGAAACTATGGAATTTTAGAATGTTTCCCACAATATGGAATAAAGAAATGTTACTCCACTGTTTCAGAAAAGAGGAGAGAGAAAACAGGGAGCTAGAGATTAAATAGCTTGACATCAGAGGTAGAGAGACACTGGAACCGGGTGTTCAGCCAGGCACTTGGAAGAAAAGAGTAGGCAATTGAAGGGGAAATCATGTTGGACAGATTGTAACCAGCAAGATAGATAAGGGTGAACCAGTTGATGTGGTGTATTTGGACTTACAGAAGGCCTTTGATAAGGTGCCTCAGAAGGGGTTATTAAACAAAATTAGAGAGCACAGTGTTGGAGGCTAATATACTGACACAGATTGAAGATTGGTTACTGGACAGAAAACAGTGAGTAGGAATTTGTGGGCCTTTTGGAGTTGGGAGGGTGTGAGCAGTGGGGATCAGTCCCGGAATCCCAGTTGTTCACAATCTAAATCAATGATTAGGATGAGAGGATCAAATGTTCTCAATTTGTAAATCAAATATTGATGTTTGCTAATGATACAAAGATGGGTGGCAGTGTGAGGTGTGAGGAGGATGAGAAAGGCTTCAGGGGAATATCATCAAGCTGAATGAGCAAGGACATGAAATATAATTACTTTGCATCAATTTTAGAATGATATAAAGACTCTTAGTTAAGTGTGAGATATTGAATTGTTGGTGTTAAAAGGGATTTGCATGTCCCTGTACACAAATCACGGCAAATTATTATGCATATTCAGCAAGTAATTAGCAAGGCAAGTGGTACGTTGTTCTTTGTTTAAGTGGGTTTAAGTACCAGAGTGAAGACATTTTGCTCCAATTATACAGAGCCCTGGTGGGACTGCATGTGGAGTATTGTGTACAAGGTTGATCTTCCCATCAAAGGAAAGATATATATGAATTTTAAGGGAATGCAGCAAAGATTCACTGGTTTGATTCCTGGATGTTGGGCTTGTCACATGTGGAGAGGTTACTGGACCACACTGACACTCTTGAGAGTTTAGAAGAATGAGGGGTCATCGTCATACAGCACAGAAACAGGTCCAACAGCCCACCAAGTCTCCACCAACTATCTTGCACCTGTTATTAACATCAAACACCCATTACAGACCATCAATCATCTGCATTAACCATCAAGCATCCAATGCCAACTGTCAAGCAGCTATTATACCTCTGAATGAAATATTCATTCAAAATGTTTCTGATATTCCCACAAATCACAAGTCCCTACTAACAAAACAGCATCTACTTAGACTATTTTATCTGTGGACAGGCACGGTAGTGTAGCGGTTAGTGTAACACTTTACAGCACCAGCGATCCAGGTTCAATTCCGGCCACTGTCTGTAAGGAGTTTGTACGTTCTCCCCATGACTGTGTGGGTTTCCTCTGGGTGCTTCAGTTTCCTCCCACATTCCAAAGACATACAGGTTAGGAAGTTGTGGGCATGCTAAGTTGGTGCTGGAAGTGTGGCGACACTTGTGGGCTGCCCCCAGAACACTCTACGCAAAAGATGCATTTCACTGTGTTTCGATGTAAATGTGACAAATAAAGATATCTGATCTTATTTCAAAATGCTCATGGTTTTTTAGCTTTAGCATTCATGTTTACGCACCTCAGTGCAGATTTGCCTCCAGAGACAGCTTGTGATCTGCCTTTTCTTGATGTCAAAGTTCATGAACCTTTCATTTGTCCACAAGCAGCTGTTGACTGCTTCAGGTCTAATCCATCTTGTGATTGATTAAGTTAATATTCTATTTACAAACTAGGTCACATTTTTATTTACTTGCTGTTTAGTTGCTGAATATCCTACCTTCTGTAACACCAGAAGTTTACAAGAAAGCCTTACTTCAAAATTTTCTGGGAAAATAATGGTGTTCAACATGCATGTACACGATACGTACATTACCCAGCAGTTTGTGATTGAAAAGAGACATGCAGTGAGTTGTAAACAGGCACAATGTACAGGTGCTTTGCACTGCCCTGGCTTTAGCCTCACCCAAACAGGATCTTAATCATTGAAACATTCTCGTGAGACTTGCCAGGAGTCCATGCAGAGTTGATGGTTCCCTGGCTGTTTTGTCTAGAACAGGGGTCACACTCTCAAAATAAACTGCCACCCAGTCAGGACGGAGATGAGAAGAAATTTCTTTAGCCGGAGAGGAATGACTCTTTGGAACTCGACCAAGAGGGCGAAGAGGCTCAGTCATTGAGTGTTGTAAAGAGGAAGATCGATCCATTTTTAGATATTCGGGGAATCAGGGATATTGGGTTAATTCAGGACAGTAACACTGGAGGAAGAAAACAACTGTGATCTTATTGAATGGTGAAGCAGCCATGATGGGCAGAATGGCCTACTCATGTTCATTAATTTGCTTCTTATGTTCTTACTGAGTTCTCAATCTCCACACCTGCCCAGTGACAACGGTGATGGTCTCTCAGCAACTGCAGGGTTTCTCTCTCAGCAGCCTTCCACACTTTATACTCACTCCTCAGACCTTTCACTTTCTGTAATTTCCCAGTGACTTCCCTCCATCAGTTCTGCCCATTTGGTGACCTTTCTCAGCAACCTCTTCATAACCTCCCAGTGAATACCTGCTCTGCCATCACATGCTGTGATCTCCAGCTCTCAGAACTCAGTCAGCGATCTCCCATACTTAATACCCACAGTGTTATCCCTCTTAGATTCTCTCATTGATTTGTTGCTTTTATGCTCACCCAGTGATCACCTGTTCTTTACCCTCAGTGTTACCCTTCTTTATACCTCTCTTCTGACTATACCTTCTGTATAGTCTCCTGTCTGTACCTCTCGCTTCCTTGGTGAAGCAGCCCGCATAATCAAAGACCCCACCCACCCATGCCATTCTCTCTTCTCCCCTCTCCCATCAGGCAGAAGATACAGGAGCCTGAGGGCACATACCACCAGGCTCAAGGACAGCTTCTATCCCACTATGATAAGACTATTGAACAATGAGATGGACTCTTGACCTTACAATCTACCTTGTTATGACCTTGCACCTTATTGTCTACCTGCAATGCATTTCGCTGTAGCTGCGACAATTTACTCTGTATTCTGTTATTGTTTTTACCCTGTACTACCTCAATGCACTGTGTAATGAATTGATCTGTACAATCAGTATGCAAGACAAGTTTTTCACTGTACCTCGGTACAAGTGACAATAATAAACCAACACCATCTGGCCTGTTTTCTGTGCTGTAGTTTTCTATGGTTCTATTGGGCTGGGGGCAGGTAAATGGGACCAGCAGAATAATGTTTCAGCACAGACTAGAAGGGCTGAATGGCCTGTTTTCTGTGCTGTAGTTTTCTATGCTTCTATGGTTCTACCAATACCAATACCAATATAGTCACACCACAATAGCTCACTCTTCACACTCACACAACATTCCACCTCAGAGAACTCCTGCTCTTTAAACTATTATTTTCTCCACTTTACACTCAGTCACTGATCTCCCAGGAGTCTCCCTCTTTTAAAAGTTGTCCATCACCTCCCACTGTTTATACCCATACAGAATTCTGCTAGTTCTACAGTTTCTCAAAGACCTTTATCCTCAGTCATGGATAACTAATCAATGATATCCCGCTCTTCCTAAATGCTTGGAAATTTAGCCACTGTGCATTCTGTGGTCTTTCACCTCTTGTACCCATTCCTGCTCATAGACTGGGAGAGAGCGGACTGAGTATTAAAAGCAGTGGATAGCAGAGTGAGATTAAGGAGTGGGAGGTCACAGTGTGAGTAAGTAGAGCATCCACTCTCTATAAACCACCTAGGATCTGCCACTAATTGTACTGCCAGCAATCAGCAAGATTTTAGAAGCTTTGATTAAAAACATTGTAGCACAACACTTAGAAAAATTCAAGATAATTTGGCAAAGTCAACATGGCTAAGTAAAAGACAAATCATATCTGGCGAATGTATTGGAGTTGTTTGAAGAAATTCTGCCTGGATTAGAGAGCACGTCTTATGAGGAGAGGTTGAGCGAGTTAGGTCCTTTTTCTTCGGAGCAACGCAGGATGAGAGGCAACTTGATAGAAGTGTATAAGATTTTAAGAGGCATGGACAGTCAGCACCTTTTCCCCAAGGCGGTAACAGCCAACACTAGAGGTCATTTGTTTAAGGTGCGTGGAGGAAAGTTCAGGGGAAATGTCAGAGGTAGGTTTTTTTTACACAGAGAGTGGTGGCTGCCTGGAACGCACTGCCATGAGTGGTGGTAGGGGCTGATACCACAGGGTCATTTAAGAGACTCATAGATAGACACATGAACAAAAGAAAAATAGAGGGGATGTGAGGTGAAATAGAAAGGGGATAGATTGAATAAGGTTTATATAGGTCAGCACAACATCGTAGGCCGAAGGGCCTGTACTGTGCTGGACTGTTCCATGTTCTATGTCCTGAGGATAAAGGGGACCCAGTGGACTTACTATACAGGTACTGAGATTTCCAGAAGGCATTTGATAAGGTGCTACATCAAAGACATTGCAGAGGACAGGAGCTCATGGTGTAGGAGGTAACACTTCGACAGGAATGGAGGAATGGTTGGCAAACAGTAAGCAAGGAGAAGTGTAGATGTTTTCTCAGTGGCGAGATGTAACGGGTGGTGTGCCACCGGGATCAGTGCTGCAGCCTCAGCATTTTACAGTTTACATAAATGACTCGGATGAATGGGTCGAAGGCATGCGTGCCAAACCTGCTGACGATAAAAACAAGGATAGGAAAGTAAGTTACAAAGAGGACCTGGGGAGGTGACCAATGGATGTGGATAGTTTACGGGAGGGGGGAAAGTTCTGGCAAATGGGCTGTAATGTAGGAAAACATGAAATTACTCATTCAGGGATATAATCAGTCAGGGACTAATGTACTCTGGGTCGTTACATTCTGTGGGAGACCCCCAGCTTCCTGCAATCTCTGCCATGTGCTGCTCTTCCTGCACATAGCCAAGTGTCCAGTGTCCAGTGTCCATTGCACCTCCCTCAGATGCCCTTTGAACTTATTCAGCAACCTCGGGTCTCTTACACTCTCTCAGCCATCTCCTCTCTCTATATTCTCTACCTCCTGCTTTCTATCCTCAGCGACGTTCCACGTTGTACACTCAGAGATCCCTCACTCTCTATGAATGATCAGTCCGGGATCTCCTGCTCGGCAGAGTCTGCCTCCCGCTCCCCATACTGTCTCGGTGAGCTTGCAACCACGCACGCAAGGTCAGCAAGACCAAGGAATTGATCGTGGACTTCAGGAAGGGGCAGTCACACCAGTCCTCATTGAGGGGTCAGTGGTGGAAAGCGTGAGCAGCTTCAAGTTCCTGGGCGTCAACATCTCAGAGGATCTATCCTGGGCCCAACACATTGATGCAATCACAAAGAAGGCACACCAGCAGCTCTACATCATTAGAAGTTTGAGGAGATTTGGTACGTCACCAAAGAGTCTTGAAAATTTCTAGAGATGTACGGTGGAGAGCATTCTGACTGGTTGCATCACCGCCTGGTATGGAGGCTCCAATGCACAGGATCACAAGAGGCCGCAGAGGGTTGTAGACTCAGCCAGCTCCATCACGGACACAACCCTCCCAGCCATCGAGGGCATCTTCAAGAAGGCGGCATCCGTCATTAAGGACCCTCACCATCCAGGACTTGCCCTCTTCATTTTACTACCATGGGGGAGGAGGTACAGGATCCTGAAGACCCACACTCAGTGCTTCAGGAACAGCTTCTTCCCCTCCGCCGTCAGATTTCTGAATGGACCATGAACCCATGAGCACTACCTCGTTATTCCTCTTTTGCACTATTTATTTATTTTTGTAACAGAGTAATTTTTATGTCTTTATGTCTTGCACTGTACTGCAAAACAACAAATTTCATGACATATGTCAGTGATAGGTCAGATAGGTCTCTTGAGGAATATAGGGTAGCAAGGAAGGAACTTAAGAAGGGGCTGAGGAGAGCAAGAAGGGGACATGAAAAGGCCTTGGCAACTAGAGTTAAGGAAAACCCCAAGGCTTTTTTCACTTATGTGAAGAGCAGAAGGATGACGAGAGTAAAGGTAGGACCGATTAGAGACAAAGGTGGGAAGATGTGTCTGGAAGCTGTGGAAGTGGGTGGGGTCCTCAATGAATACTTCTCCAGTATTCACCAGGGAGAGGGGCCTTGATGATGCTGAGGACAGTGTTGGTAAGGGTAATGTTCTGGAGCATGTAGATATCAAGAGGGAGGATACGTTGGAGCTGTTAGAAAATATTAGGACAGATAAGTCCCCAGGGCCTGAAGGAATATTCCCCAGGCTGCTCAGTGAGGCGAGGGAGGAGATTGCTGAACCATTGGCTAGGATCTTTGAGTTCTCATTGTCCACGGGATTGGTACTGGAGGATTGGAAGGTGGCAAATGTTGTCCCCTTATTCAAAAAAGGTAGTAGGGATAGTCCAGGGAATTATAGACCAGTGAGCCTTACGTCTGTGGTGGGCAATCTGTTGGAAAAGATTCTTAGAGATAGGATCTATGGGCATTTAGAGGATCATGGTCTGATCAGGGACAGCCAGCATGGCTTTGTGAAGGGCAGATCATGTCTCACAAGCTTGATAGGGTTCTTTGAGGAGTTGACCAGGAAGATTGATGAGGGTAGTGTAGTAGATGTGGTCTACATGGATTTTAGTAAGGCGTTTGACAAGGTTCCGCATGGTGGGCTTCTTCAGAAGGTCAGAAGGCATGGGATCCAGGGAGACTTGACCATGTGGATTCAGAATTAGCTTGCCTGTAGAAAGCATAGAGTTGTGGTGGAGGGAGTGCATTCAGATTGGAGGGCTGTGACTAGTGGTGTCCCATAAGGATTTGTTCTGGGACCTCTACTTTTTGTGATTTTTATTAATGACTTGGATGAAGGGGTAGAAGGGTGGGTTAGCAAGTTTGCAGATGACACAAAGGTCGGTTGTGTTGTGGATAGTGTGGAGGACTGTCAAAGATTGCAGAGGGACATTGATAGGATGCAGAGCTGGGCTGAGAAGTGGCAGATGGAGTTCAATCCGGAGAAGTGTGAGGTGGTACACTTTGGAAGGACAAACTCCAAGGCAGAGTACGAAGTTAATGGCAGGATTCTGCGTAGTGTGGAGGAACAGAGGTATCTGGGTGTTCATATCCACAGATCCCTGAAAGTTGCCTCACAGGTAGATAGGGTAGTTAAGAAAGCTTATTGGATGTTAGCTTTCATAAGTCGTGGGATGGAGATTAAGAGCCGCGAGGTAATGATGCAGCTCTACAAAACTCTGGTTAGACCACACTTAGAGTACTGTGTCCAGTTCTGGTCGCCTCATTATAGGAAGGATGTGGAGGTGTTGGAAAGGGTGCAGGGGAGATTTACCAGGATGCTGCCTGGTTTAGAGAGTATGCATTATGAGGAGAGACTAAGGGAACTAGGGCTTTACTCTTTGGAGAGAAGGAGGATAAGAAGAGACATGACAGAGGTATACAAAATATTAAGAGGAATAGAGTAGACAGCCAGCGCCTCTTTCCCAGGGCACCAATGCTCAAGACAAGAGGACATGGCTTTAAACTAATGGGTGGGAAGTTCAAGGGAGATATCGGAGGGAGGTTTTTCACACAGAGAGTGGTTGGGCCATGGAATGCTCTGCCTGGGGTGGTGTTGGAGGCAGGTACATTGGTCAAATTCAAGAGCTTGCTAGATAAGCATATGGAGAAATTTAAAATAGAGGGATATGTGGGAGGAAGGGGTTAGATAGTCTTAGGCGAGGTTTAAAGGTTGGCACAACATGGTGGGTCGAAGGGCCTGTGTTGTGCTGTACTTACTATGATTCTATGATGATAATAAATTTGATTCTGATTCTTCGCCTTCTGCTCACCACCACTCCCCCCTGCCCCCCATTCCCCATCTTCAGTCCCTTCCCATTCACAGCGAGTCCTGTCCTTTACCCTCTTCCACTCTGTGCACCAGGGATCTCAGCGGAATCTGCTCCTTCTGAAAGCTTAGACTTCCATCGTCCCATTAAAGCTCCTCAGTGGTTCTCCTGCTCTCCATACAAAAACAGAAAACACTGCAACATTCGGCGTGTCAAGTGGTGGTGTGGAAACACAAAGTTCAAGTTTCAGGTTGAAGACTCTGTTTCTCTCTCCACAGATGCTGCCTGACCTGATGAGTATTTCCAGCATTTTCTGTTTTCTCTGTTTCTGTTTTAGATTTCCAGCATCTACAGTTTTTAAAAAATATTTCCATCCCTATTCCCAAACCTACTCGCAAATCTGCAGGTTTTAACAATCACCTGCTGATCTCCTGTTGCTGAGACTCCGCGACTGATTTTTCATCATTTCCCCCTTCTGCTATGAATTTGGGAATGAGATATTAATGTATTATAAAATAACGTGAACTGCCTTTTGCCCAGAAGTTACCAGGCGTTGAAGTTGAATATGAAAACTAAATGAAAGGGCGTAGAACTGTCTGCTTCATATGGAGAAAGGGAGAACAAATTTAAAAGACATCTGGACAGGTCCATGAATAGGATTGGTTTACAGGGATTTGGCAAATGGGACTGGCTTAAATAGGCATCTTGGTCAGCAAGAACGGGTTGGGCTGAAGGGCCTGTTTCCGTGATGTATTACTTTATCTAAGGTCTCTAAGAATCTCAACACATCACACCAAGCCATGATATGAACACTGTACTCTGGACACCAGATAGCAGATGTTATGATGACAGTGGAAACTAGACACTGGCCATTGGAGGAGGATAATGCCAATGGTACTGAGATGGGATAATGATATTGGGCACTTGACGATGGATACTTAACTCTGAACTGGGCCAAAGACATTGGATACAAAACATCGTACACTCGACTGTGGGCTGGTGCAATGACACTGGATTGCAGAGGAGATGGAACAAGAACTGCACTGGAATATCGGGACTGATCACTGGACTTCTGATACAATATCACTGGACACTGGATACGGGACACGCGGCTGTGATATCAACCCTGGACAACTGACACTGAACACTTGATGTTTAGCTGTAATAATAACACCACATACTGGAATCTGGACACTATTCACTGGGCTAGGATAGTGACACTGAAGGTGGACAGCTTACACTGGATTAAATAATGGTCTTGGACACTGGTCTCTGATACTGTGGTGGACAATGATGCTGCAGACCATCAGACACGACAGTATGATGAAATTGGACATGACGTGGGGCGTTGATTACTGGACTGTGCTGGGACAGTGAGACTGGGTACTTGTCACTGGACACTTGCAACTGGCCACTGGACTGGGATCATGTTTATGCTGATGGGCTAAGAAATGCTGGACACCTGACGCCGTACACTGGGCTGCAAAAATGGCACTGGATAAAGATACCCAGCACAAGGCACTGGACACATGACAGTGCATGAGATAACAGCACTGGACACTACACAGTGGACTCTTGGTGGCATAAAGACACGGAACACTGAACACTGGATATGAGACACTGGATGTTGGACTCGAGATAAAGACACTAGAAAATGTGCTGGGATACTTCATTGTACACAGGCTGTGAAAGTGAAATTGGATATTAGCCACTGAAAACACAAATAGAATTGTTGCCCTGGATGCTGGACTCTGGACACTGGGCTTTGAACACTGGACTGGGATAATGACACTTGACAGCATACACTGGGTTGCAAGAGAAGGACCGGACACTGGACACTGGACACTGGGATGACGACATCGGCACTAGATGCTTGATTCAGAAAGTTCAGACACTGTACCCTGGATGGCATAATGCACTGGATTCATGAGGCAGGACACTTGAGACAGGGCTGGGAAATGACATTGGATGTTTGATGTTGGACACCACACTGGGCTGGACTACTGGCACCAGCAGGAGAAACTGGTGATAATTGACACAGGTTTGGTGTAATGATACTGGGCTGGCAAGGAAACAACACCAAATGTTGCTGGGACTTGAGGAACTGAGTTACAGGGATAGGTTGAATAGGTTAGGACTTTATTCCCTGGAGTGTAGGAGAATGAGGGGAGATCTTACAGAAGAATACAAAATGATGAGGGGTATAGATAGGGTGAATGCATGCGGGCTTTTACCCCTCAGGTTGGATGAGACTAGAACTAGAGGTCATAGGTTTAGGGTGAGAGGTGAAATATTTAAGGGGAATCTGAGGGGGAACTTCTTCACTCAGAGGGTGGTGCGAGTGTGGAACGAGCTGCCAGCGGAAGTGGTGGATGTGGATTCAATTGTAACATTTAAGAGAAGTTTGGATAGGTACATGGATGAGAGAGGTATGGAGGGCTATGGTCCAGGTGCAGGTAGATGGGACTTGGCAGAAAACCAGGCCAGAATGGACTAGATGGGCTGAAGGGCCTGTTTCTGTGCTGTTGTGCTCTGTGACTCTATGAATCTATGAGATCATAGAAAGAGGGCAATTAACATTGGGTTGGGCATATCACAACACTAGACTCTGGCAACTGGGCAGAAATAATGTCACTGGATGTTGGGCTGGGAGGATTACACTGCACTAATGGCATTGGAAACTGAACACTTGACAATGACTTGGGATAAGACACTGGACACCAGACATTTGACACTGGGTGGGGATAATGGCACTCGTAAACAGACTCTGGGTACTGAGCTGGGATAAAGTCAATGGGAGCTTGTCTCTGGACATGACACAAAGCTATTACAATGAAAGGTCATCGACCTGAAATGTTAACTCTGATTGTCCCTCCACAGATGCTGACGGGTAGTGTAGCAGTTAGCGTAACACTATCACAGCGCTAGTGACCCAGGTTCATTTCCGGCCACTGTCTGTAAGGAGTTTGTATGTTCTCCCCGTGTCTACGTGGGTTTTCTCTGCATGCTCTGGTTTCCTCCCACATTCCAAAGACATGCAGGTTAGGAATTTGTGGGCATGCTATGTTGGTGCCGGAAGCGTGGCGACATTTGCGGGCTGCCCCCAGAACACTGTACGCAAATGATGCACTTCACTGTGTGTTTAGATGTACATGTGACTAATAAAGATGTCTCATCTTATTTCATCTGAAGTATCTCCAAGATTTTCTATTTTTTTAGCTGGGATAATGACACTGGGCACTTCCCACTTCTCTGGAAATTAGCAGTGGAGCAGTTAGTGTAAAGCTATTACAGCGCCAGCAACCTGGGTTCGATTCCGGCCGCTGTCTGTAAGAAGCTTATACGTTCTCCCCGTGTCTGCGTGGGTTTCCTCCGGGTGCTCCGGTTTCCTCCCACATCCCAAAGACGTACGGGTTAGAAGTTGTGGGCGTGCTATGTTGGCGCCCGAAGCGTGGCGACACTTATGGGCTGCCCCCAGCACACTCTACGCAAAAGATGCACTTCACTCTGTGTTTCGATGTACATGTGACTAATAAAGATATCTTAATAAAGATATATTAAATTATGTAAAAATGAAGAGGGTAGAAAAGTTTAAGTGTGGGCCTAAAAGAAACAATGAAGGAGAAATTAAAATGTAGAATGAAGAAATGGCTGAGGCATTGAACAAATATTTTGTGTTTGTCTTCCCTCTACAAGAAACCATAAATGTAGTAGTAGAGGAGAATCAATGATCAAATGGCAATTAGCAAATTAAATTCATTAATATTATTAATAGGTGAAGTTGATGAAGTATCCCATTTGATGCCAGTCTCCCAACCTTCTGAAAGAAGTGGTGCAGAGGTGGCAGAGAGAAGGCAGAGGTATTAGCCCAACATCTGCAAAGTCCTGGATTCCATCCATTAAGACATAATAAGACACTTAGAAAATCTGGCTGAGTCAATATGGTTTTGTAAAAGGCAAATCCTATTTCACAAATCTGTCGAGTGTTTTGAGAATGTGACCAGCACAAGTACACAAGAAAACAGGAGCAGGAGTAGGCCACTCAGCCCTTCAAACCTGCCCTATCATCCAATATGACCACGGCTGATCTACGCTGGCCTCAACTCATCTTCCATGCCAGTTCCCCATCAATCTAAATTCTTCAAACCTTCAAATATTTATCCATCTCCACCTTAAATATTTCTAATGATCTGTCCTCCACCAACCCCAGGGACAGAGAATTCCAGAGATTCACCACCCTCTGGCAGAAGAAATTTCTCTGCACCTCAGATTTAAATGATCTGCACCTTATTTTGTAACTGTATCCCCTTGTTTGTGACTCCCCTACACGTGAAAACATATCAACATCTACCCCGTCAAGCCCCCTTAGGATCTTGTATGTTTGGATTAGGCCATCCCTCATTCTTCTAAACTCTGAGGAATACAGACCCAAGCTCTCCAGCGTCCCTTGACAGGACAACCCTCTCATCCCAGAATTAGCCTGGTGAACCTCCTTCAACGGCCTCCAATGCTACTATATCCTCTTTTAGATAAGAGGACCAAAACTGTGCCCAGTTCTCCAGGTGTGGGCTCAGCAACACCCTGTACAACTGGACCAACGCCTCCAGATACTGAAACTCCAACCCCTTCACAATAAAGGCCAACATGACGTTAAGCCTTCATAATGACTTGTTGGACCTGCCAGCTAACCTTCTGTGATTCATGCACTTAAACACTTCGATCCCTCTGTACTACACTCATTGCAATTATTATTTAGGTCATAATCCACCTTTTGATTCCTGTTACCAAAGTGCATGACCTCACACTTCCCCACGTTAAACCCCATTTGCCAAGTTTTTGCCAAGTTACTCAATCTATCTGTATCCTATTGCAGAATCACAATGTCCTCATCACAACCTGTCCTTCCATGCTAATTTCATATCATTGACAAAAGCGGAAACCTTACATTTCATTCCTTCCTCCAGGTCATTAATATAAACAGTAAACAACTGAGGGCCAAGGACTGATTCTTGGAGAACTCCATTAGTTACATCCCTCTGGCCTGAAAAGGACCTATTCATTCCGACACAAGAAATTCTGCTGGAATCTGGAGCAATACACAAAAAGTGCTGGAGGAACTCAGCAGGTCAGACAGCATCTATGGATGGAAATAAACAGTCGATGTTTCGGGTCGAGACTGTTCATCAGGACTGGAAAGGAAGAGGGCAGGAGCCAGAATAAGGTGGTTGGGGGGAGGGGGAGGGGGAGGATTCCAACTCCTACGTGACAATTTTTAATCCTTGTTAACACGTTTCCTTGGGCTCTTAATTTATGCACCAGCCCCGTATGTGGCACTTTGTCAAATGCTTTTTGGAAATCTAAATGCACTACATCTTCAGCAGGGTAGATAAGGGAGAACCTGATGATGTAGCTTATTTGGAATTCTGGAAGGCAAGTGATGAAGTTACACATAACAGGTTATATTAACAAAGGCAGAGCTTTGATTAAAGGCCAAACAAAGAGCAATACTATAGATAGGAGCAAGGGCAGGTAGGAGCAAGGGCAAGGACATTAGTTGAGTCCATCGGACCAGCCACAAACTATGGTAATGGCAGGTGAGAAAGAGAGAATGTGATGTATTCAGGTTTCTGGTAGAATGTAACAAAACTGAGAAGAAGATGTAAAAAAGTCCACAAAGGGAAGATTGGTTGTGATGGGCAAGAAATGATAGATGGAGTGTAATGTGGGGAATTGAAGTTATGTACATCGCTAAGAAGAAAAGAAATAGATCTTTTTAACAAGATAGTGAATGTTGCACAGAGAAGCTTCTGCGTTTGCTGGTTCATAAAACACAGAATGTAATCATGAAGAAAACAGCAGACACTCCCAGCAGCACAGTGACGCCACTGCCTCTTAGCTCCAGCGACCCAGGTTCAATCCTGACCCACAGTGCTGGAGTTTGCACATTCTTTCTGTGACCACATGGGTTTCCCTCCACTTCCCAAAGGCACACAGGCTGGTAGGTGAGTTAGCTGTCATAAATTGCCCATGGTGTGTGAGTGAGTGGGGAGCATTGATAGGTATGGTGTGGGTGGAATAAAAGGGAAATAGCGTAAAGGATGCTTACTGGTCTGCCTTACTCAGTGGGCCTGCTTCTGTGCTGTGTGACTTTCTGACCCTATTTAGAAAGGAAAAGGGTCTGTTGACTTTGTTCAAATTGTTTGGGGCTTTGTTGAGACTATGTTTAGAGTATTGCGTGCAGTTTGGTGCTCACAGTACACTACTACGTAGTTTCATTAGATTGATTCTTGTGATAGGAGTCTTGTCCTGAGAGGAGAGATCAAGAAAGAATGGTTAATACTCACTGGAGTTTCAAATAATGAGGCACAGAAGATACTGAGAGGCATTGCTGAGAGTCTGGTTTCCTCTAACCGAGTCTAGTACCAGGACATAGGACAGGGATAAGGAACGTTTATAACTGAGACAAAGAAAATGTTATTTTCACAAGAGGATGGTAAGTCTCAGGAATTCCTTACCCAAAGGGCTGTGGTTACCAGATCATTCTGAAGGATAAATCTTTGAGCACATGAATCTACTCTGCTACCCACTCCCCAGAACTTCTAATTTCCTCAAAATTAAAGGATCTTGGGAATGGGGAGTGAAGTGGATTTATGGCCTTGATCGGCTTTAATGCAGAATGGCAGAACAGGCTTGAAGGGAAGTTTAACTTACTCCTGCTTCCACTTCCAATACTCTTATGGCCTTACACACAGAATTGCTCCTGTCAATATTGAATATGGGCTTACACTATGTATTTGTTAAAATCTGTTGACATGAGGTGGCATTAATAGCAATCAGCACTCACCGAGTTCTACAGCATGGACACAGGCCCTGCAGCCCAACTCATCCGTGCCTTCCTGAGCTAATCCCATTTGCCTGTTTTTGGCCCATATCCCTTTGAGTCTTCCCTATCCACTTACTGTCTAAATGTCTTTTGAACATTGTAACTGTACCCACCTCTACCACCTCCTCTGACAGCTCGTTCCATATACCCACCACCCTCTGTGTGAAAAACTTGCCCCTCAGGTGCCTTTTAAATCTTTCCCTTCTCACCTTAAACCTATGCCCTATAGACTCCCCTACCCTGGGGAAAATATTGTGACCATCCACCTTCTCTATGCCCCTCGTGGTTTTGTACACATCCTATGCTCCAGAGAAGAATATCCCAGCCTATCCAGTCTCTCCTTATAACTCAAGCCTTCCATTCCCAGTCAGAATCTTTTCTCCACCTTTTCCAACTTAATCAAATCCTTCCTATAGCTGGGTGACCAGATCTGCACACGATGCTCCAAGTGTGGTCTCATCAATGCTGTAATCTTAGATAACCCATTTCACTGCACACCGTGCCCAGAGCGATGAAGGCAAGCATGTGAAATGCTCTGTCTACCTGTGTCTCCACTTTCAGGGAACTATGTAACTGTGTGCCAAGGTCTCGCTGTTCTACAACACTCTCCAGGACTCTACCATTTACTCTGCAAGTCCTGCCCTGGTTTAACTTGCCAAAATGCGACACTTTGCATGTCCCTATTAAACTCCATCTGCCATTCCTTGGCCCACTTCCCCAGTTGATCGAGAACTTGTTGTACTCTTAGATAACCTACTTCACTGTCCACTCTACCACCAAATATGGTGTCATCCACAAACTTACTAATCATGTTATCAACCATGTTAACAACATTGTCATCCAAGTTGTTAATATAGATGACAAACAACAATGGAAGCAGCACCAATCCCTGTGGCACACCACTGATCACAGGCCTCCAATTTGCATAATAACCCACCACTACCACCCTCACTCTTCCCACCAAGCCAATTTTGTATCCAATTGGCTAGCTCACTCTGGATCCCATGTGATCTAACCTTCCATGTGGAACCTTGTAAAAGGCCTTACTAAAGTCCATGTAGACAAAGTCCACCACACTACGAGATCAATCCTCTTCCTCACCCCTTCAAAAAATTCAAATTTGTATGACACAATTTCCCACTCACAAAGCCATGCTGACTATCCCTAATCAGTCCTTGACTTTCCAAATGCTGGCAGATCCTGTCTCTCAGAACCCCCTCCAGTAACATCCCCACCACTGACGTTAAGTTCATTGGCTTGTAGTTCCTCACTTGTCCTTGCAGTACAACATTTTGCAGTCTTCCAGTACCTCATGGGCGGCTATACAACAATGTCAGGGTCCCTGCAACTTCTTCCCTGACTTCCCACAATGCCCTAGGATAACCTTGATCAGGCGCTGGGGATTTATCCACCTTAATAGGTTTGAAGGCTGCCAGCGCCACCTCTTTTGTAATGTGGATATGTCCAAGATATCACTCTTCTTTTCCCTTAATTCCTTAGCTTCTATGACCTTCTCCATGGTAAATACAGGGGAGAAATTTCCAGTTAAGACCTCGACCATCTCCTGTGGCTTCACACAATGATGAGCACTTTGATCTTAAGAGGACCTACTCTCTCCCTAGTTACCCTTATGTTCTCAATGTACTTGTAGAATCTCTTCGGATTTTCCTTTACTTTACTTGCCAGAGCTATCTCATGTCCTCTTTTTGCCCTCCTGATTTCCTTCTCAAATGTACTCCTATATTTTTTTATATTCTTCAAGGGATTCACTTGATCCCAGCTGTCTATACCTGACATATCCCTTCCCTTTTCCATGAGTAAGCTTCCCTGGATACATTTGACAAATTCTGTCCCATGTGCATTATGGCAGACCCAGTCAATATGAGGAAGTTGAAAACACCTACTATACCAACCTTATTATTCTTACAGCTATCTGCAACCTTCCTACATATTGCTCCTGTAATTCCTGCAGACTACTGGGTGGCCTGTAATACAATCCTATCAGAGTGATCACCCCCTTTTATTTCTGAGTTCCACACATATAGCCACACTGGATGATACCCTAGGAATATCCTCCCTGACTGAAAGAACAACAAGATGCTGGGGGAACTCAGCAGGCCAGGCAGCTTCCGTGGAGAAAAACAAATGGTCAACGTTTCAGGTTAGCTGAGCTGAAGGACTGAATCAGTCCTGAAGAAGGGTCCTGGCCCAAAACATTGACTACCTGTTTTTCTCCACAGATGCTACCTGGCCTGCTGAGTTCCTCCAGCACCTTGTTGTTTTTTCATCTAGATTCCAGCATCTGTTTCTCTAATATCCTCTCAAGGTATTGCCTTGATGTTCTCCCTAATCAAAAACGCATCTGCCCCTCCTATCTTACCTCATCCTCCATCAAGCATGCAGCATCTGTACCCCGGAACATTGAGCTTCTAATCTTGCCACTTCCTTAACCATGTTTCTGTTAAGGCTATAATATGCCGGTCCCATGTACTAATCCATGCCCCGAGTTCCTCTGCCCTACCTGTCAGGCTTCTTGCCTGTCAGATTTTCCTTACTCCCTGCCCTGCCCTTGCCTATCCTGTCTACTGAACTTGCTCGCATTAACATTTATATTTGCCTCAACTTTCCCATCTTCCTGCTTTGGGACCAAAACCCCTGCCGGACTAGTTTAAGCCGCCCTGAGCAGCACGAGCAAATCTTCCTGCAAGGAGATTGGTTCCTCTCCAGGTCAGGTGCAACCCGCTCCTCTTGTACAGATCCCACTTGTCCAGGAAGAGAGCCCAATGACCCATGTATTTGAAGATCTCTCTCCTGCACCAGCTCCTTAGCCTCACATTTAATGGTACTTACTTCCTATGTCTTGTTTCACTGGCTTGTGGCATGGGGAGTAATCCTGGAGATCCTGTTTTTCAGCTTACTCCCTAACTTTCTAAATTTTCCGTGTAAGACCTCATCTCTCCTCCTGCCTATGTCGTCGGTACCAATATGGACCACAATTTCTGGTTGCTCACCTTCCCTTTCCAGAATGTCCTATATCCGTTCAGAGACATCCTTGACGGACACACCACCATGGAGTCCCACTCACGGCCACAGAAACGCCCCTGACTAAAGAGTTCCCCATCACTGTTGCTTGCCTAAACTTTGCCCTACCCTGCTGTACAACAGAGCCAGTCATGGTGCCACTGATCTGACTGCTGCTAACATTTTCCACTGAGAGTCCGTCCGCCCCAACAGTATCCAAACTGGTCTACTTGTTAGAGAGGGGGATAGCCACAGGAGACTCCTGTATTACCGACCAGGCAGTCACCTATCTACCTGACTGAACCTTTGATGTGATCACCTCCCTGAAACCCCCGTCTATAATACTTTTTGCATTGTGTAAGCTCCAACCATGCAGACTGAGAGGAACTGCAGCTGGACACACTTCCTGCAAATGTAGTCACCATAGATGCTGGTCTGCTCCCTGATCCTCCACATCTGACAGGTGAAGCATACTACTGCACTGACTGACAGTGCTGCCCCTTTAATAACTAGCGGACCTCTGGAAAAAGGGAAGAATCTTACTTTGCCCCGTCTTTGTTGCTGCCTTCACTTCCTTACTGAAGCCTAATGTTCAACAAACCCTGCACTTTGATCACTTTGACCTCAAAACAGCCCTTCCCAAAATGGCCACTCCAAAATGCTCGCCCCGCTATGGCCTGCCTCCCTTCTATTCACCGTTAGGGCAGTCACTAGTTAAACTAACAAGCTGCTTACCTTCAGCAGACTTTTCAAGTCTCCTGTGCTCCTCCTCCTCACTGTTAGGATGATCATTAGTGAACAATGACACCAGGATGAAATTAAAGCCACAACAAAACCAAGATGTGGCTCCATACACTGTAAAATTTGCACAATGTTAACAAAAAATTTACGATTCCATCTTCCTCACATCTTGTGCAGTGAGGCAGCTTTGTTGCCATCCCGTAGTTGCTATTGGAACTTATAGAAATTACTCAATAAGGCCACCTGGGAACTGACCAAACTAAACAATCGTCTGAGGGAGAATATTTTCCCGGGTTAGATCAACTACTGCAGATGTTGGAAAGCTGAAATAAAATAAGACAGAGATACTGGTCAGGCTGTGGAAGGTGAAGCAGGGTCAACAGTTCAAGTCTGAACTGGGAAAGAGAGAAAAACTAGTTAAGTGAAGATGTGGAGATGGATCGGACAAAGGGAATATCTCTGACAGGGCAAAACCAAGTAAGTGCAACGGCACGTAGAAGCAGATTATGTGTTTGTGGTCAATAGCAAGGCTGTGGGACATGCCTAATAGGTCAGACTGTACTAATGGAGAAAGGAAAACAGAATCAAAATCAGAGCTGGATGACTGGCGGAAGTAGTTTGGCTGAATTAAAAAAATATATCAACATGTTTATGGTGGATCAAACAGCCAATAACAAACAAGAAATTTTACAAATATCAGAGAGGGGCATGAGTTATCACTCATGTTGATTCTGGGCAACACTCATCAATTTGCCATTGGTAGAAATTGCCATTTTTACTTCTCCCAAAGCCCCATCGTGACGCTGGGTTGTCTGGTGAGTGTGAGAAACGAGGACAGGTGACAACCACCACTCAACGGTGATGACTTGGGGAAGTTTGCAAGATTGAAAGAACAGGGTAATCCCAGCCAACGCAACAGCCAGTGCCCGGAGCATTATCCCTCGTGCAAGTGGAGGCTTCCCCTCAAATCGGAAAGATATCGTATTGATGTGAAGTAAAGACCACCAACATGGGGAAGGTACAGTCTGTGTTTGATGAGGTGGGGTCTTGTTACTGTGCTGGTACATTCCCTCGTTAAGAACATTTTATTTCCTCCGTTAAATCTGTTCTCAGCATGAGTTCTGATCATGTGCAATATTTTAGGAATGGCAATAAAGAAAGCAATCACTGTTGACAACCTACTCAACAGTGAATCTGTTTAATTACCCTTAGATATAAGGGTCAAAATGTCACAGTTTACAGCTGAGCATTTGTGATCCTTATTGAGATGGCATGATCTTCACTGAGTGCACACAACCCCTGCTGAGTGTGCACGACCCCTGCTGAGTGCATGACCCCAGATGAGTTTGCATGGCCCCAGCTGACTGTGCATGAACACAGATGAGTGTGCATGACCTCAGATGAGTGTGAATGACCCCAGATGAGTGTGTATGACATGCTGAGTGTATACAAGCCATTAGGAAATGTCAAGAAACAACATAACCAGCGTGAGGTAGAGGAGGACTTAAACTATTACCTCACTGCTGCATTTAATATGTAATCATTGCTCAGGTTCTGTTTGTATCATTTACATGAATTATCTGGGTTGATATGAGATCCAGAAATGCACCACAATGCTTCCCAGACCAAGGGTTGGACCTGCCTCCACCATCCCCTCAGTCAGTGTGCTCCAGATTGCAGTCAGCCATAGATGCAATCACAAGGGAGGCGAGCCAGTGTCTTTATTTTCTTAGGAGGTTTGGCATGTCACCAAACACTCAGACAAACTTCTACAGGTGTACTGTAGAGGTGTACTGTAGAGGTGTACAGGTGTACAGTCAGACCCTTACCCACTCACTTAACCTATCTATATCTCTCTGCAGACTCTCCGCATCCTCTGCACAACACAAAGGTTTTGTGGGGAAGGACTGCACTTTAAGATCCTACTCCCACTGAACACTGAGGGGCTGGGTCTGATGTAAAAGTTTCTCAAACACTGGAAGTTTTGTATCGCCCAAAGGGGCCACATGTGTGTCAGTGGTTCTCTGTACACAGAACACACACACTACAAATGTACAGAACCAATAACTCCATGAATATATTGACTAGAAAACACCATGAATAAAAAGAAAGCCATGTAATAAGTTTTTGTATTTCTGGTATATGTTTTAGGAATCAGGTTTATTTTGAAATTTTGAAAAAGGGACTTGAATGATGTGCACCAGATCATGATGGAATAGAGGGAAACCATTCCCGTTAGCGGACAGTATGAGAAGCTGGGAAACTGAGTTAAAGTTTTAGCTGGAAAATCCTGTGGGGATGTGAGGAGTCGGGTGTGATTTGGGGTGTGCTTATGATCCAGAATTTGCTGGTTTCAGAGATGGTGGAAACAGAATCCACACACACCATCCGGAATCGGACAGGCACTTGAGAGGGAATCACAAGAGAGACTGCTGATGCTGGAAATCTGGAGCAACACACAAAACGCTGGAGGAACTCAGTGGGTCAGGCAGCATCTGTGGAGGGAAAGGGACAGTCAATGTTTTGGGAAGGGTCTCCCCCCGAAACATCAACTGCCCATTTCCCTCCATAGATGCTGCCTGACCTGCTGAGTTCCTTCAGCTCCTTTGTGTGTTGATTTGAGAGGGAGTGACTTGCACGGCCATGGCGATAGAGCAAAGGAATGGAGCTGGGGATTGCTGTATGAGAAACCAGCATACACTCAGTGGGCTGAATGGCCTCTTTCTGTGCCATAACAGTTCCATGATTCTTGCTCATCCATCTGGTTTTAAATTAACTGCAACAGCAATGGGTGCAGGTGATATTGCTGAACAGAGATTTATATAAATCCTTATGCAGGGACAGATAATACAGGCAATCATTAGCACAGTCGGCAGAACTCTCAGTTTAGGCAGTGAGCATCATGTGCCATGTTGCCACCCAGTGCCCCCTTGTCCTCTCTGCCCCCTGTGTCGCAGTCCACACTGTGCCTTCTCAGACATCCCGTTCCCCCAACATGGGGTCAAAGTGACAGGAATTTGCAATGATAAGGTAAGTGCCGACTTTAGCTTCACCAACAACTGATCCAACATCAGTGCACTGTGCAGGGCCATGAATCACATGGGTCAAACCCACTTGCTGGGCTTATTGCTAACAAACCTTCCCTCCTGTCGATCAATAGCTGCAATGCTCAGTCGATTAGTTTACCTTCAAATTCCTGTTAGCTTAGTCAGGCTGGCCAAATCATTTGTTTTATCCCTGTATGGATTGAGAGCAGCTCTCAGTATAAATCCTAAATGATCAAATTTATCCATCCCAACTGAGGATAATTACATGGGTCTTACCTTCTAAACAATCTGTAAATGTGTATTGAACTTGGGCAAGTATTTTGTGTGTCTTTTGCAATTTCAGACGTATTATCTGTCAGTGCTGGGCAAAATCTTGAGGATTTATATAAATCTCTGTTCAGCAATATTATCTGGACCCATTTCTGCTGCAGTTAATTTAAAACCAGACAGCCGAATGAGAATCATAGACTTGTTATGGCACGGAAGGAGTCCGTTCAACACATTGATTGCATCATTCAGCAATCCCATCAGTCCCATGTCTTTACTCTTCCCTCATGGCCCGACAAATTATTCTCTTTCAAATTCCCCTTGAAAGCACTGGTGGATTCTGCTTCCACCACTCCTACAGACAGTAAGTTCCAGATCACAAGCACGCCCTGAATAAAATATTTCTCCTCGCATCCCTCACAATATAAAGCTTTGGTCAGGCCGCACTTGGAGTCTTGTGAGCAACTCTGGTCGCCCCATCACGGGAAGGATGTGGAGGCTTTGAAGAGGGTGCAGAAGAGGTTTACGAGGATGCTGCCTGGATTAGAGGGTATGAGCTACAAGGAGAGGTTGGACAAACTTGGGTTGTCTTCTCTGGAGCATCAGAGGCTGAGGGGACATCTGATAGAAGTTTATAAAATTATGAGAGGCATAGATGGGGTAGATAGTCGGTTTCTTTTTCCCAGGATAGAAATGTCAAATACTGGAGGACATGCATTTAAGGTGAGAGGGGGTCAGTTTAAAGGAAATGTGTGGGGGGAGTCTTTTTATGCAGAGAGTGGTGGGTGCCTGGAACAGGCTGCCAGGGGAGGTGGTGGAGGCAGATACAATAGTGGCATTTAAGAGGCTGTTAGACACATGAATATGCAGGAAATGGAGGGATATGGATCATATGCAGGCAGAAGGGGTTAGTTTAGCTTGGCTTCATGATCGGCACAGACATCGTGGGCCGAAGGGCCTGTTCCTGTACTGTACAGTTCTGTGCTCTTATCCCTACACAAGGGGTACCGGAAATCAAAGTCTCCCATGCCATTAGAATCCGCTGCTGCCAGAGAAAGGAGAGAGATTACATCAAGCACAGAGAGGTTCCTCTGGTCCTTTGTAGCTGTGTGAGAGGACCAGTGTTGGTCAGACAGTCAGGAGCTGTGGGAAGAGTAGGGAAAGGAGGGTAGTTGGTGAGGCAGAACTGTGGCAAATAGAATTTAATCCACATAATGGCGAGGTAATGGATCTGACAAGGTGTATCAAGGCAAGGAAATGCACAGTAAATGGGAGGATATGGAGTGGTGGAGAGGAACAGAAGGAGCTTGGAGTGTACATCTACAGATCCTTAAAGGTAGTTAAAAAGGCAGACAGAATGCTTGCCTTTATTAGTCAAGGCATAAGACCCAATGGCAGGGAAACTGTGGCAGAATTGTTTAAAATGATTGATAGACCACAGGTTGAGTGCTGCCTCAGGCCAATGTGGAAACCACAGGCTCTGCCACAGATCAGGCAGGGTTTCCTGACAGGGCAAGCGGGTGTTTAGCTTGTGAGATGGTGCACTCCTTCTGTTGGGCTTCTATGTGTTCATGGTCCACAGCTTTGAGTTTCTCAGTGCCATCCTGGATGCTCCTTCTCCAGTTTGAACAGCCATGGGTAGCGGATTGCAGGAGCCAGTGCCCCTGGTAATCCCTTCCACGACACAGGTTGGAATAGAGTTTGGAATAGAATTAAACAATTCTGCCACAGTTTCCCTAACATTGGGTCTTATGCCTTGACTAATAAAGGAAAGCATTCTGTCTGCCTTTTTAACTACCTTTTGGGAGTCTGGTGTTGGGTGTGTGTATGATGTGTCCTGTCCAATGTGGTGACTGAGTGTAACTAGCTCCTCAGTATTGGGATTTTGTCCTGGGACAGGACACTAAATTGATCCACGTCCAGTGAATCAGAGGATTCTGAACAGGGAGTGTTGTTGATATTTTCCCAAAGCCATGAGGTGCCTGCTGTAGGTGTCCCAGTCTCAGAAGCATACAGGAAGACAGAGATCACTGCTGAGCTGTAGACCATGACTGTTGTGCCACGCCTGAGGTCTTGGTCATTGAACAGCCTTTTCCTCAATCAGCCGCTGGTCAGTGGTGATTTCATCACTGATGCTCGTAGACAGAAAGAATTCACACGGAGTCCGGGGTTTACCTTCAGAACAAACTTTCTTTGTTACAAGCTGACGTCAACAGGGGAGTCACTCGTCCTGAAACGAATGCTGCCCGATCCAAAGTTTCCATTATTCTTATACTATTTCTTATCTACTTTTCCCCATTACCTCTACACCTCATGCGCTGTGTATACATTGAGTGAGGTAAGCCTTTGCTGTGTCAAGCTGCAGTCCCTATGTGCTACGTGAGCCGTCAAGCTTGAACACCTCGTGTGCTACACGAGCCATGTGCAGTTCCATCCTTACCTTATATGGTAAGCTATCGTCCTGAGTTTTTATGGGATTGTTGTTAGGCTGGTAACCAGGCATGAGTTTATTATATTTCACTTTAGCCTGTAATTTGTGATTCGGGTCAGTTTCAACCACTTCCAGACTTTCTCTGCCTGATACCAACCCTGCAGAGTCCCCCTTTATCTCTCTGCTACATGACCATCTCCCTGTTCTCTACTACAGCGCGACAGAGCCATTTCACTACTCCCTACTCCAATGCCTACCTTCGTCAAAGGATGGGTCCAAAGATATGGGAATTGGTCCTCATTGTCCAGGGTCCTGCCGTGAACATTTATTGTCAGAGGGCAGTGTGGTGCAGTGGGGCCAGGTTGGTTGAGGACCTTTGTCTTGTGAACTAAAACACAAACTGCTGGAGGAACACAGCAGGTCGAGCACCATCTGTGGAAGGAAAGGAACTGTTGGCATTTTGGGTCAAGACCCTGCATCAGGACAGAGAGTGGAGGGGGAAGATAGCTGGTATAGAGAGGTGGATGGGTGAGAGAGGGGCCGGTAGGTGATAGATGGACCAAGGAGGGGTGAAGGATGACGGGCAGAAAGAACCAGGTGGGAGGGGGAGGGGTGAACAAAGGAGAAAAAGGCGACAGATGGAGCCAGGTGAAGGTGCAGACAGAGGCTGGGGGTGATAAGCAGTGACACAAAGGCCGCCAGTGCTGGAATCTGATATCGAAGGAGGGTGCTAATGGGAACCATCAGGGGAGAGGTGAAGGGCAGATGAAACCAGATGGAGGAGGGGATCCAGTGGGTGAAGTGTACGGGCAGTAGTGGGTAGTAACGTGTCTCCACTTGTCTTGTGGATATTGAGTTTAAGGCCCATCCTCTTGTTTGCTTCAGTGAATGAATCTGTGATGACTTGGAGATCGGCCTCTGAACATGTGCATATGTAAGTGGCGTCTGCATCCTGCAGCTGACCACTGAGGTTTGGGTAAACCTAGACCTACAGTGTACTAACTAGTTCCAAAGATTAGCTCCAACCCAGCAGGGGTTTGTTGGCGATGAGGGTGCAACATTACAGCAAGCAAGATTGAGAATTGTTGGGGCAATGACTCCAGTCTTCACTGAGATTGATTCTGTTGTACACCACTGTTATGAAGGCTTGCATGGCATCTTGGAGCAATCTGGGCAGCTGAAATGGAGGAGGGCCTTCCATACTCACTGGACTGATGGAATCAAAGGCTTTAATGATGTTAAGGAAGGCCATGTGTAGGGGCTGGTGTTGTCACGCGATAAATATCATGTCCTCTCTGCCTCTGAATGGATAAGATCCACACTGGGAATAAAGGAGAGCACTGACAACAATCTCTTTCCCTATGAACTTACCTTCTTTCTTCAAGATGATCAAGAGTGTGCCCTGATATATTCATTTCATCCCAGATATGGACAATGAGGTTGTGAATTTGTGACTGAAGCTTCTCATCACCGAGCTTCAGTGGGGAAACCATCTGTTCCGGAGGGCTTGATACGTTTCAGATAGGATGCAGCTTTTTCAGCTCCTAGTCCCAGCCGAGATAGGCCGCTGTGAGATGGATTCAAGGGTGTTCACATCAAGGACAGAGCCACGGGCAAGGAGATCTTCAAAGTAATCCTCCCTGTGGGCCTAAACCATTGATACATTCAGTTCTTGGTTCTCAGTGGGCTTGGGCTTTGAGTATTTGGCCACAGATGTCCTTGACAGCACTGAAGAATCTTGGCATGTTTTAGATATCAGTGAGTTCCTGGAGCTCCTGCACTCTGTATTTGAGGTCACCATTAAGTCTTCTCTTGGACCTCTGTCTTCTGTAGAACTATTTCAGTTCCCCCAAGGAATGGTAGAACTTCCAATCCAGGAATGCCTTACATTCACTGTTAATTAGCTCCTTCCTCTCCTGGTCATACACTTCCTGGCACCATATTACAGGAAGGATCTGGTTGCTTTAGAGAGGGTGCAGAGGAGATTTATGCAAGGACTGAAAAGCTTCAGCTGTGAGGAAAAGTCCAGGATTAAACTCAGTCTTGCTGGATTGCGTGGTGAAGCACACTGCACCCCTCAGCATCGAGGCTGGGTTGCTTGCGAAGGGAGTCCAACCTCTTCACTTGAATTAGATCACCAACCTTGAATAAAAGGGCAAGTAGTTAATTTATTTTTCTTCACTTTGTTTTTAATAATTTCTACCAGTGTAAAGTATTTTAATGGAACTTTCAATAATTTTCTAAGTTATTTGATTCTTCATTGCTTTCAATGTTGGATTGTCAGAGATGTTTAGAAACTGTGATAAAGGAGATTGACGAGCTGTCAAGACTCTGGGGAGCAGGGCCACCTGAACCCTGGTTGCTGCTTGGTCCACTTTGTTGGGCTGGTCAGTCACAGGATCCAGAGCTCCGCGTCAACCGATCCCATGGTAAAAAGGTGAACACAGCTGTGGGAAAAGTGCAATAATTATGACTCTGCCCAATAAAATGCATCAAGTATTAAACAGAAACACCAAGGCTCTCCTCTGTGACAAATACTTCAGAGCAGGTCGCTGGACCATCCCCTTCTGCTGCTTCCAGGTGTGTGGGAGTCCGCAGGCAGTGGTGGCTGCTCACCTGCATTTTCAAAAGCAAAGAGCTCTCGGCAATAGTCAAGATACAACTGAGACCCACAGTTCATCCTGACCTCCCTAAAGCCCCTGTCATCTTTGTAAGTTTCTGGAGCCTCCCGGTCAAGTTCTGAGAATTCCCAGGGATGGCCACGACTGCTCTTTACCTAATATTCTATCAATTCTTTAATACCTCGATTAGCACGTCTATTCAGAGAATGTTGTTTGAAAGTCCATGTAGACAACATCAACTCCACTGCCCTTATCGGCCCTCTCTATTCCTTTGTCAAGGAGCCCTCTGTTCCAGGGTGAATTGAGTGTCTGTAGCACAATATCACCATCTACTGGTGGATGGCGAATAGATATAGAGATCACATGACAATCTCGGGACTGATCAATCTTGCATTCATTCACTTTTGGTGTATAAATTGGGTAACATGGACTTGTTAACCGTTTAAAGACCCTGATGGACATGAGAGCTACAGCGTGGAAACAGGCCCTTCAGCCCATCAGGTCTGCACGAACCATCAACCACCCGCCTTACACTAATCCTACATTAACCCCATTTTTTATTCTCCCCACATCCCCATCCGTTCTCCCCAGATTCTACCACTCACCATGCACTAGGGGTAATTTACAGCAGCCAATTAACCAACCAACCTGGTGTCTTTGGGAAGTAGGAGGAAACCAGAGCACCAAAAGGAAACCCACACGGTCACAGAACATGCAAGTGGGTCACAGTGTGGAGACTGACAGTGGCACCTCTACCAAAGGTTGTGTCCCCAAGGATCGAAGCTCCAGAATCCCTCCTTAAGTCTTTTCACCTCCCCTGCATCTCCTTTATCTTTTAAGTTATTGAAAACATAGAATCATCACAGAATAGAAGGCCATTTGGTCCAATGCAGAAGGCACTACCTCCCTATAGAGCAATCCATTTATCTGCTCTTTTCCCCATAGCCTTGTAAACCATTTTCCCCCTATCTGATTCCCTTTGGAAAGCCCAGAATTCTTCCATTGCAAGCTGCTCTCTGCAGATCTATTCATTACTTCTATTAATTTAATCATTCCCAGGACGTGGCGTCACTGACAAGACCGGTCCATTCCCAATTGTTCCTTAACTAGGTGGATTTCTTGCCCATTTTCAGAGCACAGTTGAGTCAATTACATTAATTGGTCTAAAGTCACATTTAATTTAGCTTTGCATTTAGAGTTTATCTGATTAAAGTTAACTTTAAGGCAGTATGTCTTACAATTAGTCAATAGTAAGCAAAGCTTCCCGTCAGTGACAGTTAACAGATCTGCTCGAACTGTATCCTGAAGAGTAGAATTTGCCGACAGTTGAGGTTTACTCAAGACATGGGTATTTAGGGATAGATTTAAAGGGGTATAGAGGTGAATAGGATCTTCTAACTGAGTGTGGAGACACGCAGTGATGATCTTGAAAGGAGTAAACCAGCTGCTAAACTCGGGGACATAAGAAACTGCAGATACTGGAATCTGGAGCAAAAAACAAATTGCTGGAGGAACTCAGCAGGTGAGAGGTCCCAACCCAAAACGTGGACTGTCCATTTCCCTCCACAGATGTTGCCTGACCCGCTGAGTTCCTCCAGCTGTTAGATTTTTTAGCTATTAAACTCAGGGACTCAGTCCAGAGTGAGAAAGAGGTGTTGCTCTGTAACTTAAGCCTCCAGCTTAAACAGAGATGTAAAACAAATACATAAGGTGAGGGCAGTTCAATTAGGCTGATAAGTTAACACACACTGCTGAAAGGAAATATATGAATCTTACATCACGGAGTTTGCTGAGACACATTGTTTGAAATTCGTCTCCCTTGTGGGACCATAGGACCATTCGTGTGACCCATGGGACCACGTATCCTGGATGTTCCTCTGGCTGCTAGAACTCAATGCAGGATTTCAGAGTTTGAGGGGTGGTTGGGGTCACTGTGGACCATCAGGGGGAGGCAAACGTTTCCTGATCATGCTCTCCAGGAGCCGGTTACCTCGCAGCCTCAGAGCCTAGCATTGGAATAAGTAAGCCAGGAAGTACAGATCTTCAGGGCTAAATCTCTCTTAAACCAACACTGAGCATTAGAGACTGGCGTGGTGGGGGTGACTACACCCAGAAGTCCAGCCCAGAATAGTCCCATGGCACTTGGGGTGGAGGCGTGAGGAGGGTGTGGGGGAGTCAAGTGGGGAACAGAGAAGCTTAGAAGTACAATCATCAAAGAGGATTCCACAGTCAAAAGGACAGACAGGGCTCGCTGTAACTATCAAAGTCTCATGGTGCATTGTCTCCCCACTGCCGGAGTCAAAGGCATCTCAGAGAGGGCGCAGAATATTCTGTCGGTCGTGGGGGAGCCAAAGGAAGAAAAAGCGCTGTGGTCCCACAGTCAGAGTTTCAAGATCTAGGGAGGAGGCTAACAAGTCGGACTCTCTAAGGCAGTAATTTCTGGACTGCTCACAGTACCTTGTACTGTGTGAATAGAAGTAGAAAGCAGGGGCACAGTGGTGTGGCTAATAGAGCAGGTACAGGAGGCAAAGCTTCAGATTCTGGGAGCATCGGGGTCTGATCTGGGGCAGGAGGAACAGGTCAAGTCGTGCAGATAACTTGGAAGGACTGGGACCAACGTCCAAGTGAGGAATTTCATTCATGGTCGGGAAGGGTTAAACTTCATTGGTCGAGGGCATTGGGAACGAGAAATGAGGTGTACAGAGGAATGGGAATGCTGGATAGTCAGAGAGACGGATGAAGCTGCTGAAGACTGTGCCATCCTTTCACATCATGAATGGTGGCGGGTAACCGAAGAGTGAATGGAAGGAGGAGGTTCCAGAAACATCCGACATCCCATCCTCGGTGACAGTGGGGCCGAGTGTGTGAGTACCGAAGCACGTACAGCCGTGTTCACCGAGTAGTACCGAGTAGGTGATCCCACCATCATAAGGAGCCGTGATGCAGCCAAATCAATGCGATGAGAGTGCTGGACCCAGCAAGGACTGGAGCACCAGGCACTGTCCCAGCTGAAGCCCTGCGCTCCGGAACTTTCCGTGGCTCTAACCAAGCTGTCCCAGTACCGTTACAACCACTGGCATCCACAGGATAATACAGGTGACCCCTGCTTTACGGTCATTCAGGTTACAAAAATTCACTGCCCAAAAATTTGAGATACAGAATAAAATTCACCCTCAAGGAGTTTTTAAGAAAGTAAATAAATCAACACAAAATTTATTATTCTTTCAACTCTGTATTTCTTGATGCACACACAGATGACACGTCTTCACATTATGGAAAATCGCAATACGGGCTGTTTTCTAGGAACGTAATCCTCCCCCCCCCCATAACGAAGAACCACCTGAAGAGATGCTATCACCAAAGCAGCACCTGACCTTGAGCTAATGAGTGCAGACACAAAGTCTGCTCACCTCATTATAGGAAGGATGTGGAGGCATTGGAAAGGGTGCAGAGGAGATTTACGAGGATGCTGCCTGGATTAGAGAGTATGGATTATGAGGAGAGACTAAAGGAGCTAGGGCTTTACTCATTGGAGAGAAGGAGGACGAGGGGAGACATGATAGAGGTATACAAGATATTGAGAGGAATAGATAGAGTGGACAGCCAGCACCTCTTTCCCAGGGCGCCAATGCTCAAAACAAGAGGGCATGGCTTTAAGGTATTAGGTGGGAAGTTCAAGGGTGATGTCAGAGGGAGGTTTTTCGCCCAGAGAGTGGTTGGTGCGTGGAATGCGCTGCCTGGGGTGGTGGTGGAGGCTGATACATTGGTCAAGTTCAAGAGATTGTTAGGTAAGCATATGGAGGAATTTAAGATAGAGGGATATGTGGGAGGAAGGGGTTAGATAGTCTTAGGTGTGGTTTGAAGGCCGGCACAACATGGTGGGCCAGAGGGCCTGTATTGTGCTATATTGTTCTATGGTTCTATGGTTCAATAATGTTGTCAAAGGACAAGGGGACCTGTTGAAAGCAAAACGCTGTGATTGCAGAATCAGGCAACCAACCAGTGCCAAACCATTTGGGAGAATATTAAGGGGAGTGACCTGGATGGATTGAATAGAGCAAAGTCAAAGGTCTACTGAACTTTTCTGTCACTTGGTGTACATTGAAATGGCAGTGGTGCTGCAGTACCAGTGATGGCAGGAATTTTGAGCAATGTTGATTAGAAGACACAGTGAGAATGAACAAGGCACTCACTCTCTTGTGTCTACACTGGAGAAAGGATCAAGGTGATGGGAGAATGGGACATTCCAGAGAGAAGGAGTGAAAGTGAAGCGATGCTCCTTCAAATGATTGCAGTGGGGGTAAGGATCAGGTTCATTAGACCAGAGCAACCTGTCACAGATAAAGGTCTGTGAGCTGTCCAGTCCTGGAGTCGTACAGCACAGAAGCAGGCTCCTTGGCCCACCACGGCCACACCGATTGTTGCGCCCATCTAAACCACTTGTGTTACGTCCGCATCCTTCCATGCCTTGATGATTCAAGCTCTCATCCAGGTACTTACAGGTTGTGAGACTTTCTGCCTCCACCACCTCCTCCCTCTAAGCTTCCTACCTCTCAGCTTATACCAATGCCCTCTTGTTGTAGACACCCCCCACCATGTGAAAACAGATTCTTACTATCTATCCTATCTATTCCCTCCTCATAATGTTGTAAACCTCCATCCTCACACCTCAGCCTCACCGCTCCAGGGAGGAAAACCCAGCCTAGTGTTACGGACTCAGTGAAAGTCCCTTTAAGATAGAGAGTGTGTGTGTATGTGTGTGTGGGGCGTGCTTACGTCAATAGAAGATAAAGGATGTAATGACGTTGTTGAAGAAGAAGAAGAAGAAGGAGAGAGAGAGAGAGAAGGGAGAGAGACACCAGCCTGCTAGTTTTCTCTATCGATGGATGAGAAACAATAACTGTGTTTGCCACAGAAATCCATGTATGGAAGTTGGAAGTAATCCGGTGGAGTTCACTTTGTTGCTGACCTGTAGAGGGAAACAGGTATTTGTGTGTGGACGACCACGATTCGGATGCTTTTCGGGGTGAGGAAGTCACTACAAAGTAAACCCTGAAGTGTCGTTTGGGTTCCATCGTGGAACATTTGGATTTCGTATTTACTCTCTCTATGTTCTCTACATCTACGTCTTATCTCCTGACAACGGTGGTTGTTGAAGAAGCCCTTGCTCATGTTTCACCTTATGGCTTGCGGAACTGAACTTTAAGAACCATTACGGAACTTGGAGTTTGGGACTTTGTCACACACACACACGACAAGTTTAGTTTTGGGGTTAACGTTCAAGGTTTAACATTTTTGAATTCTAACATACTAACAGTTTTACTTTTATTTTACGTATTATCATAAGTAGTAATTAATAAAATATTTTTTAACACTGAATCATGCTCAGTGTGTTTCTTTTGTTGCTGTTTCGTGACAAAATTGGGGGCTCGTCCGGGATCCAATCCAAAGATTAAGGAGTGTCGTCTGGGATCGTTCCCCAGATTGACGAGATTTGTTCAGGATTCAATCCAAAGATTTTTGAGGGAGATCTGATAAATTCTTTTTAATTGGTTTGTGTGTGTGGAAACCAGCAGCAATGGATATTAAGGCATTTTTGAAGTCACCAACCCAAAAGGGATTGGAGGTGGTGAAAAAGGATGATCTGATAAAGATTGCTACAAGGTTAAACCAGTCTATGAGAAAGGCAGATATTCAGAGACTGATAGCTGGCCATTATGTGGAAAAGAAGGTGTTTGAGAAGGAAGTGTTAAAACAGTTTCCTGGCAGTGAAATAGCAATTTCTGAGGCACAGGTGCAGCTGGCAAAGATAGAGGCTGAACGAGAGCAAACCCAGTTAAAGATAGAGGCTGAACGAGAGCAAAAGAGATTAGAGGCCGAACAAGAAGAAAAGAGATTAGAGGCCGAACAAAAGAGATTAGAGGCTGAACGAGAACAGACCCAGTTAAAGATAGAGGCCGAACGAGAGAAATTAGAGGCCGGACAAAAGATAACTCAGATGAAGATAGAGGCTGATCTAGCAATGAAGCAGATGGAATTGAAGAGGATGGAGCTGGATAGTGAGGAGAAGGAGAAACAGAGGCAGCATGAGTTACAAATGAAGCGTAAGAGTTTGGAATCTGATTCTGATGATGGTTTTTCAGCCAGCAGGGAGGTTCGATTAGTCCCTCCTTTTGAAGAAGTTCAGGTTGATCAGTATTTCCAACATTTTGAAAAGGTTGCTGTGAGTTCAAACTGGCCAAGGAAAGGATGGGCTCTTATGGTACAGAGTGTGATTAAAGGTAAAGCTCAAAAAGCTTATTCTGCTTTGTCTGCTGAGGATACAGCTGATTATACCAAGGTAAAACAAACTATATTGAAGGCCTATGAATTGGTACCTGAAGCTTATAGACAAAAATTTAGAGACTTGAGGAAATCTGCAGATCAGACTTATATGGAATTTGCCAATGGAAAGAGAATATGTTTTGAACGATGGCACATGGCTAAAAATGTAGATGGGGATTTTGATAAATTGAAAGAATTGATATTAGTGGAAGACTTTAAAAGATGTGTTCCAGCTGAATTAACAACATATTTAAATGAAAAGGCAGTGGAAACTTTACAAGAAACTGCTAGGTTGGCAGATGATTATGCTTTAACCCATAAATCCAAATGGGGACAACCTAAAACCTTTCAAAAGAGTTACAAGGACAATCCAGGTAAACCGGAGATTAAATTGGAAGGTAATCAAAAAGGAAAAGATGAAAAGAAGCCAGGGCTGGAGAAACCTGTTGAGCGTACTTGTTAGTACTGTAGGAAACCTGGCCGTGTGATATCTAATTGTGCCCTTTTGAAGAAAAGGAAGGAAGCTGTGCCCAATGCTTGCTTTCAGGCAATTAAAAATCAAAAAGGTTTAGGAGACGTTGTTAAAGATCAGTCCTTGCAAGAGGTAAAAGCGGAAAAGTTGGAGGAGGTGAGGAAGGAATTCCGTTCTTATGTATCAGAGGGTTTTGTTTCACTGAATGATGAGTCACCCCAGGTGCCAGTGAAAATTCTTAGAGATACTGGGGCTTGCCAACCTCTCTTGCTGGACAGTGTTTTAAATTTTGGTGAAGAAAGTGACACTGGTGAGGTAAATCTAATACGAGGCGTTACAGATGACACCATGTCTGTCCCTTTTCACAGGGTGATTTTAAAGTCAAAGTTCGTAGAAGGACCAGTCGAGATAGGGATAAGACCTAGGTTGCCAGTGGAAGGAGTTTCTTTGTTATTGGGAAATGACCTTGCAGATGGAGAAATTGTTCCTGTGGAACGGTTAACGACCAAACCAAGGATTGATGAGTCTGAGAATGATCCAGATGTTTACCCATCATGTGCGGTGACTCGAGCTAGAGCTAAAGAATTAGCCAAGACAGACAGTCCGGTGCAGTCTGATGTGGTTCCTTGTGACAGTCCTAAACAGGAAGAAAATTATGATGCCTTATCTGAGACTTTTCTGTCTTCACTGGAGGATCAACATCCTTATAGTGAGCCTGAATTTAAAGATTTGTCTTTGTCGAGGAAGGATTTTATGGTGGAACAGACAAAGGACCCTGAGTTGACAGAATTGAAAGAAAAAGCACTCTCATGTGAGGAGATTGAAAAAGTGCCAATTGGATACTATGTCAAAAATGGAGTGTTAATGAGGAAATGGAGACCTCCTCATGTTCCTGTTACTGAGGAATGGGAAGTTATTCATCAGGTTGTTGTTCCAAAAGTTTATAGGGATGAGATTTTAAACCTGGCCCATAGTATGCCTTTGGGTGGTCATTTTGGTGTGAATAAAACTGTAGGGAAGATCTTGAAACAATTCTATTGGCCTGGTTTGAGAAAAGATGTGGTGATGTTTTGTCGAACCTGTCACACATGTCAGATGGTAGGTAAACCAAATCAAAAACCCCCTGTGGCTCCGTTGAAACCAATTCCTGCTTTTGGTGAACCCTTTTCGAAGGTGATTGTAGACTGTGTTGGCCCATTACCAAAGTCTAAGACTGGAAATCAGTATTTGTTAACCATCATGTGTGCCACTTCTAGATTTCCAGAGGCAATACCCCTTACAAATATTAAGGCCAAGACGGTGTCAAAGGCTCTTTTAAAATTTTTTATCTTGTTTGGTTTGCCAAAAGAAATCCAATCTGATCAAGGTAGTAATTTTATGTCAAATTTTTTTCAACAAATAGTCTATGAGCTGGGAGCAAAGCAGATTGTATCATCTGCATATCACCCAGAATCTCAAGGAGCTCTGGAGAGATTTCATTCTACTCTCAAAAATATGCTGAAGACTTATTGCTTTGAAAACACAAAGGATTGGGACGAAGGTATCCATTTACTTTTGTTTGCCGTTAGAGAATCAATCCAGGAGTCAATAGGATTTAGTCTGTTTGAGCTTGTATTTGGACATAGGGTGAGAGGACCTTTGGAGTTGTTGAGAGAGCAATGGGTTAATGAAGAAGTGCACTTGAGTCTGTTGGACTATGTCCAAAAATTTAAAACTCGGTTGGAGAGAGTCTGCCAGCTAGCGAGAAAGAATTTGAAAACCAGCCAGATAAGAATGAAGACATATTTTGATAGACGTGCTCGGCCTAGGACATTTGCAGTGGGACAAAAGGTGTTGGTATTTTTCCCTAGCCAAAATAATCCATTGCAATCTCGTTTTTCTGGACCCTATGTTATTGAATCTCGAGTGACTGATCTAACATATATAATCAAAACACCAGACAGACGCAAGAAAACACAACTCTGTCATGTAAACATGCTAAAGCCTTATTATGAGAGGGATTCAATGGTAGCCTTGGTGGATGATGTAAAGGTTGTTTCTAGAATGCCTGACGTTGATGTTGAGGAAGGCCAATTTAGACCAAATATTGTTCCATCGAAACTAAAAAACCAAAATATCCTGGAGAACCTTGAAACGAAGTTGGACCATTTACAAGTTTCACAAAAACAACAGATGAGAGAATTAATTTTAAAATTTAAAAATCTGTTCCCAGATGTTCCAAACAGAACATCGATAATTACCCATGATGTTGATGTTGGGGATGCAAAACCAATCAAACAACACCCCTATCGAATGAATGTGGAAAAAAGTAAACTTGTTGATCAGGAAATCAAATACATGTTGGAAAATGATATTATGAGACATTCTACTTCAAATTGGAGTTCGCCCTGTGTTATTGTACCTAAAGCGACCAGAGAGCGGAGAGTGCCGGAAATTAACGAGGAGCGATTTTTTTTTTCTTTCTAGCATTCGGGATAGCAGCGAGTGACTGCGCAGGCGCGTGACGTCACTCGGCAGCGCGCGGGTGATTCAAAGGTCGGAGGGTTACCTTCAGTTTTTCTTTCCAGCGACCAGAGAGCGGAGAGTGCCGGAAATTAACGAGGAGCGATTTTTTTTTCTTTCTAGCGTTCGGGATAGCGGCGAGTGACTGCGCAGGCATGTGACGTCACTCGGCAGCGCGCGGGCGATTTAAATAGCAGACCAACATATCTAGCGGGCAGCGTCGGAGCGGGCAGCGGAGTGAGAGGGAGCAGAGTGGGTTAGGCTTTGGCTCAACGGGCTTCAGCGAGAGCGGGAAAGAGGCGAGACTAATAGAAAGGGGGTAAGTTATTAGTTTATTTGTTGAACTCAGTGGTATTCAGCAAGATGCATCTGGGGTTGGTCATATGTTTGGAGTGTCAGATGTGGGGACCCTGGGAGACTACCAGACTCCCCGATAACTACATCTGCGCAAAGTGCACCGAGATGCAGCTCCTCAAGGAACGGATTGAGAGTCTGGAGCTGCAGCTCGATGACCTTCGGTTGGTTAGGGAGAGTGAGCAGGAAATAGATAGGAGTTATAAAGAGTTTGTAGACAGCACCTCTGTGGCGCTCCCCCTCAAAAACCGATATCTCATTTTAGATTCGGTTGAAGAGGATGACCTGATAGAGGAAGACCTCAGCAACTGGGACCGTGGCACCGTGCCTGGTACTGTGGTCCAGCGGAGGAAGCGAAATGCAGTGGTTATTGGGGATTCTGTAGTAAGGGGTACGGATAGCAGATTCTGCGATAACGACAATGAGTCTCGGGTGGTGTGTTGCCTCCCTGGTCCCAGGGTACGGGATATCACGGACCGGGTCCAGAATATTCTGAGGGGAGAGGGTGAGCAACCAGAAGTCTTGGTACATGTAGGTACCAATAACATAGGTAGAAAAAGAGAAGAGGTCCTAAAGGAGGAATACAAGGCATTGGGGAGAAGGTTGAGAAGTAGGACCTCAAGGGTAGTAATCTCAGGATTACTACCTGTGCCACATGTCAATGATAGGAAGAATAGAAAGCTCTGGCAGATGAATGCGTGGCTGAGTGACTGGTGCAGGGGGCAGGGCTTCAGATTTTTGGATAATTGGGACCTTTTTTGGGGGAGGCATGACCTATTCGCTAAGGATGGGTTGCACCTAAACTCCAGAGGTTCCAATATCTTGGCGGGAATGTTTGATTTAGTTGTAGGGGAAGGTTTAAGCTGATCTGGCAGGGGGATGGAAACCGGATGTTAGGTTACAAGATGCTAAGGTAAAGGAGGGAGTTTATAGAAACAAGTCCAATGAGGATGGCAAGAAGGACAGGCAAGTGAGAAGTCAGGATAATTTGCTGAATAATAGAAGTACAACAAGTCAGGATGTTAGGATACAGAATGTTAGGATAGGGGATGAGGTATGTAGGAACATGTCTAAAGTAGTATGTAGTGAAGATGGTAAGAAGGATAGACAGGTGGAAAGCCAGGATAATCTGCTGAACAATAGAAGTACAACAAAATTAATAGTAGATACCGGACTAAACATACTGTATTTAAATGCACGTAGCATTAGGAATAAGGTAGATGACCTAGTGGCACAACTACAGGTTAATAAATACGACATTGTGGCAATCACCGAGTCATGGCTTTATGACGGATGTGATTGGGAACTGAATGTCCAGGGGTACACAGTGTATAGGAAGGATAGGCGGGTAGGCAGAGGGGGAGGTGTGGCCATGATGGTTAGTAGTGATATAAAATCGATAGAAAGGAAGGATATTGGGTCAGAGGAGGTAGAATCCTTGTGGGTGGAGCTAAGGAATAGCAAGGGTAAAAGGACGTAGCAGTCATATATAGGCCCCCTAATAGCAGTCAGCAAGTGGACGATAAGTTGCAGTTTGAGATAGAAAAAGCATGCCAGAGTGACAATGTGAAGATAATTATGGGGGATTTTAACATGAAGGTGGACTGGGAAATCCAGAATGGCGGTAGTACTCAGGAGAGGGAGTTTGTGGAATATCTAAGGGACGTTTTTCTAGAGCAACTTGTTGAAGAGCCCACCAGGGGATCGGCTGTTTTGGATTGGGTGCTGTGTAATGAACCGGAGGTGATTAGGGAACTAAAGGTAAAGGAACCACTGGGAACCAGTGATCACAATATGATTGAGAAGGAGAAACTGGTAACTGGTGTATCGATATTTCAGTGGAACAAAGGAAATTACAATGGTATGAGAGAGGAGTTGGCCCTAATTGATTGGAAGAGTAAGCTGGCTGGAGGGACGGCAGAGGAGAAATGGAAGGAATTTCTACAGGAAATAAGGAAATTGCAGGATAGATATATTCCAAGAAAAAAGGTTTTGAATGGAAAAAAGGCACAAATGTTGATAACGAGAGAGGTGAAGGCTAAAATAAAAGCAAAAGGGGCGGCGTACAAAGAAGCAAAAATTAGTGGCAAAACAGAGGACTGGGAAGCTTTTAAAAACCTGCAGAGAGAAACTAAGAAGGTCATTAGGAAAGAAAAGAGGAATTATGAAAGGAAGTTGGCGGATAACATTCGAAAGGATACTAAGAGCTTTTTTAAATACATAAGGTGTAAAAGAGAGACACGGGTTGATATAGGACCAATTGATAATGGTGCAGGAGCTACTATAATGGACGATAGAGAGATGGCAGAGGAATTGAATGAATATTTTCCATCGGTCTTCACCGTGGAGGACATCAGCAATGTGCCGGTTAGTCAGGAGTCTCACGAAATGGAATCGAGTTCAGTTAAGATTACTAGGGAGAAGGTGCTAAGAAAACTAAATGGACTAAAGACTGATAAGTCTCCCGGACCGGATGAGGTGCATCCCTGGGTTCTGAAGGAGGTGGCTTTAGAGATAACGGAGGCATTGGCGATTATTTTCCAGAAATCGATAGATTCAGGCGTGGTTCCGGAGGACTGGAGGGTCGCAAATGTAGTTCCGTTGTATAAGAAAGGAGGGATGCAGCATAAAGGAAATTACAGACCTATTAGTCTGACGTCAGTGGTGGGAAAGTTATTGGAATCTATCCTCAAAGACGGGGTTACGGAACACCTAGAGGCGCAGGGCAGGATAGGTCCTAGCCAACATGGTTTTGTGAAGAGAAGATCCTGCCTGACCAACCTATTGGAGTTTTTTGAAGAAATCACAGGCAAGGTGGATAAGGGAGAGGCGGTAGATGTTGTGTATTTAGACTTTCAAAAGGCCTTCGATAAGGTGCCTCACAAGAGACTGATTAATAAGATGAGAGGTCATGGAATTACAGGTAGGATAACAGAATGGGTGGAGCATTGGCTGGTTGGCAGGAAGCAAAGAGTGGAAATAAAAGGATCTCGTTCTGGTTGGTTACCGGTTACAGGGGTCGGTGTTGGGACCGCTCCTTTTTACCTTGTACATTAACGATTTGGATGATGGAATAAATGGTTTCGTGGCTAAGTTTGCGGATGACACCAAGATAGGGGGAGGAGTAGGGAGTATTGAGGAGATAGGAAGATTGCAGAGAGACCTAGACAGTTTAGGAGAATGGGCAAGGAAATGGCAGATGAGATTCAATGTAGGGAAATGTGCAGTTGTACACTTTGGAAGCAGAAATAAGCAGGCAGATTATTATCTAGGAGGAGAGAAAATCCAAAGCACGGAAGTACAAAGGGACTTGGGGTACTCGTGCAGGATACCTTAAAGGTTAACCACCAGGTCGGATCGGTGGTAAAGAAAGCGAATGCTATGTTGGCATTCATTTCGAGAGGTATAGTGTATAAAAGTAAGGAAGTGTTGAAGAGGCTCTACAGGGCACTAGTGAGGCCTCATTTGGAATATTGTGCACCGTTTTGGGCCCCACATCTTAGGAAGGATGTGTTGACGTTGGAGAGGGTTCAGAGGAGATTTACGAGGATGATTCCAGGAATGAAAGGGCTTAAGTATGAGGAGCGTTTGTCAGCTCTTGGACTGTACTCGCTGGAGTACAGAAGAATGAGAGGGGATCTCATAGCGACATTTAAAATATTGATAGGAAAGGACAGAGTAGATGTGGCTAGGCTGTTTCCCTTGGTGGGTGAGTCCAGGACCAGAGGGCACAATCTTAGAATTAGAGGGTACAGTTTCAAAACAGAGATGAGGAAAAATTTCTTTAGCCAGAGGGTGGTGAATTTGTGGAACTCCTTGCCACGTACAGCAGTGGAAGCCAGATCAGTGGGGGCGTTCAAGGAGGAGATAGATAGATATCTAAATAGTCAGGATATCAAGGGATATGGGGATAAGGCAGGTAATTGGGATTAGAATAGTTTTTTTTTCTTCTTCTTCCCCCATTCCCCATTTCTCATTTCTATTTCCCTTTCCTTGGTGCAGACTCGATGGGCTGAATGGCCTGCTTCTGCTCCCTTGTCTTGTGATCTTGTGATCTTGTGAACCTGATGGAACTGTTAGATTTTGCACAGATTACAGGAAAGTGAATGCTGTAACGAAGTCAGATGCTTACCCTATTCCTAGGGTGGATGATTGCATAGACAGAGTGGGAAAGGCAAAATTTCTTACAAAGATTGACCTATTAAAAGGGTACTGGTGTGTTCCATTAACAGATAGAGGACGGGAGATTTCAGCCTTTGTAACCCCTTCTGGATTGTATGAATACAATGTTTTGCCATTTGGAATGAAAAATGCTCCGGCAACATTTCAAAGAATGATTAATTCAGTGATTCATGGGTTAAAACATACAGATGCCTACATTGACGACTTAGTGACTGGGAATGATACTTGGGAAGATCACATCTCTGCATTAGAAAGGTTGTTTGAAAGACTTTTCAAGGCTAACCTTACAGTTAACTTAGCTAAAAGTGAATTTGGCCATGCCACTGTGACGTATCTTGGTTATGTTGTAGGTCAAGGCAAGCAAGCTCCTGTTCAGGCAAAAGTTCAAGCAATATCTGAGTTCCCTATTCCCACAGGTATGAGGACTGTTAGAAGATTTTTGGGAATGGTTGGATATTACTGAAAATTTTGTAAAAATTTTGCTGATATTGCTCTTCCCCTAACTAATCTTCTGAAGAAGGGAGTAACGTTTGTTTGGACAGATTCTTGTCAAGAAGCATTTGAGAAGCTGAAAGCCATTTTATGCTACCATCCTGTGCTCAAAACACCTGACTTTGAAAAGCCATTTTCATTAGCAGTAGATGCCAGTGATGAAGCTGCAGGAGCTGTGTTGTTGCAGAAGGGTGACCTTGATGATATTGACCATCCGGTAGCTTACTTTTCAAAGAAATTTAATGAGCATCAAAAGAATTATTCCACCATAGAGAAAGAATTACTGTCGCTTGTTTTAGCCTTGCAACATTTCAGTGTATATGTTTGCACCACTCAGAAACCATTGACTGTATATACAGATCATAATCTATTGGTGTTTCTGAGCCGAGTCAAAAACAAGAACAGAAGGCTGTTAAACTGGAGTTTAATTTTGCAAGAGTTTGATCTCATGATAACTCACATTAAAGGCAAAGATAATGTGATTGCTGATTGTCTTTCCCGATGTTAAATGGGAAACATGTATCTGTACTAATTTGATAGTCTGTAGTTGTGTAGCATGATAATTATTAACATTACTAACTGTATGCGCGGTTAAATTTTTCTTGGGAAACATTTTTTTTTAGGTGGGAGGTGTTACAGACTCAGTGAAAGTCCCTTTAAGATAGAGAGTGTGTGTGTATGTGTGTGTGGGGCGTGCTTACGTCAATAGAAGATAAAGGACGTAATGACGTTGTTGAAGAAGAAGAAGAAGGAGAGAGAGAGAGAAGGGAGAGAGACACCAGCCTGCTTGTTTTCTCTATCGATGGATGAGAAACAATAACTGTGTTTGCCACAGAAATCCATGTATGGAAGTTGGAAGTAATCCGGTGGAGTTCACTTTGTTGCTGACCTGTAGAGGGAAACAGGTATTTGTGTGTGGACGACCATGATTCGGATGCTTTTCGGGGTGAGGAAGTCACTATCGAGTAAACCCTGAAGTGTCGTTTGGGTTCCATCGTGGAACATTTGGATTTCGTATTTACTCTCTCTATGTTCTCTACATCTACGTCTTATCTTCTGACAACGGTGGTTGTTGAAGAAGCCCTTGCTCATGTTTCACCTTATGGCTTGCGGAACTGAACTTTAAGAACCATTACGGAACTTGGAGTTTGGGACTTTGTCACACACACACACGACGAGTTTAGGTTTGGGGTTAACGTTCGAGGTTTAACATTTTTGAATTCTAACATACTAACATTTTTACTTTTATTTTACGTATTATCATAAGTAGTAATTAATAAAATAGTTTTTAACACTGAATCATGCTCAGTGTGTTTCTTTTGTTGCTGGTTCGTGACACTAGCCAGTCATTCCTCATAACTGAAATGCTCCAATCTAGTGAAGCAAAAGGGACAACATGACACCAGAACTCATGGTCGCTGCTTGGAACCAGATGAGTACTTGCTGGAACCAGAACCCAGAGTAATGAGGGAGGAAACACCTCAAACAAGGTGTGACTATCTACTGGTGATGTTCCATTAGGAACCAATCTGTGCTTGATGGACTGAATGGCCTGTTTCTGTGCTGCGTGACTCAATGACTGTATAAGGTTTAAATCAGTAACAGAGAAGGACAAGGAGCAATGTCAGAGTAGGGCTTCTTATCTGGAGGTTAACTGCACTGGGAATGCAGGGGACCTTGTCAGATAAGGAGGAACCAAAAATTTGTAAGCCAATGTGTAAAGGAAAAATGGATGAGCTCTAAAGGGAGATGCTTCAGGGACAGACCAGGAACATCTGCATGAGGGGCAAAAGATGAGTATAGCAAAACCAAAGCCACTGGGGTGAAAGAAAAGACGATTCAATAAGAAAGGGGATGTATGATACATGCCGCAGAATCATAGTGTTATACAACATGGAAACAGGCCCTTCGGCCCAACTGGTCCATGCTAACCAAGATGTCTGCCTTTGCCTGCGTTTGGCCCATATCCCTTTAACCGTTTTCTATCAACGTACCTGGCCAAATATCTTTTAAACATTGTAATTGTATTCACCTCTACCACTTCTTCTGGCAGCTCGTTCCACATATCCACCACTCTGTGTGAAAAAGTTGCCCTTCAGATATCTGTTTAATCTTTCCTCCTCACCTTAAATCTATGTCCTCTAGTTTTAGACTCCTCTATCTTAGGAAAAAGACTGCATCTGTTCCCATATCTGCTCCCCTCATGATTTTATAAACCTCTATAAGGTTACCCCCCACCCTGACCCCCAACCTTCTATGTTCCAGAGAAGAAAGTCCCTCTCAACTTCTCCTATCCATGGATTTATCCAGATGGCTTTTAAACATCGCTAATGTGCCAGCCTCAACCACTATTTCTGGCAGCTCATTCCAATTACGCACCACCCTTTACACGAAGAAGCTGCCCCTGATGTCCCTTTTTAATTTCTCGCCTCTGATCTTAAACCTATGCCCTCTTGTTATTCTCACCCCCTCCCTGGGAGAAGGACGATGTGCTTTCACCCTGTCTATGCCCCTCATGTTCTTACATACCTCCATAAAGTCACCCCTCAATCTCCTACGCTCGAGGGAGTAAAGTCCTAGTCTATGCAATCTTCCCTTGTAACTCAGGGCCCCAAGTCCAGGCGACATCCTGGTAAATCTTTTCTGCGCTCTTTCTAGATTAATATCATCTTCCCTATAACTGGGTGAACAAAACTGTACGCAGTACTCCAAGTGCAGCCTCACCAACATCTTATATAACTGGAACATAACTTCCCAACTCCTATATTCAATGCCCCGGATGATGAAGCCAGCATGCCAAACACCTTCTTCACTACCCTATCTAACTGAGACACCACTTTCAGTGATCTATGCACTTGCACTTCTAGGTCCCTCTGTTCCATAACACTGACTAGGGCCCTACCATTCATGTATAAGTCCTACCCTGATTTGATCTCCTTCTACACCGTCTACAACACCAGCTACTTCAGTATCTTCTGCAAACTTACTAACCAGGCCTTTACGTCCAAATTGTTTATATAAATAATGAACAACAAAGGTCCCAGCACACCACTAGACACAGGCCTCCAGTCTGAGAAACAACCCTCGACCATCACCCTCTGCTTTCCTATCACTGAACCAATTATGAATCCAACTCGCTAACTCCCCCTGGATCCCATGCAATCTGACCTTCCAGACTAGCCTGCCATGAGGGACCTTGTCAAAGGCCCCTCTAAAGTCCATACAGACAACATCCACTGCCCTGCCCTCATCTACTCTCTTGGTTACCTCCTTGAAGAACTCCAAGAGATTTGTCAGACACGACTTCCCACAAACAAAGCCGTGCTGACTGTCCCGAATCAGACCCTGTCTCTCCAAATGTTGGTAGATCCTGTCCCTCAGATCCCCTCCAGCGATTTACCCACCACCGATGTCAGACTCACCAGCCTGTAATCTCCTGGCTTGTTTTTTGCTCCCCTTTTCAAACAACAGTACCACATCAGCCACTCTCCAGTCCTCTGGAACCTCACCTGTGGGCAGAGGTGAAGCAAAAATCTCCGCAAGGGCCTCCGCAATTTCTCCTCCAGCTTCTCACAAGGTCCGTGAATGCACCAGGTCAGGCCCAGGGGATTTATCCACCTCAATGTACCTTAAGGCCTCCATTACCTCCTCCCTGCTAATTCGTATATGGTCAAAGACAACACCACTCATTTTCCCCCTTTTCCTGAGCCTCCTTCGTTTCCTCCACAGTAAAAACTGAAGAGAAATATTCATTAAAAATCCCTCCCATTTCCTTTGGTTCCACACACAGCCGGCCATGCTGATCTTTAAGGGGACCTATTCTCCCCTTCGCCACCCTTTTACTCTTCATATACGCATGGAATCTCTTGGGATTTTGCCTCACTTTGCCTGCCAGATCCTTCCCATATCCTCTTCCTGCCCTCCAAACTTCTCTCTGAAGTGCACGCCTGCACTTCTTGTCATCATCAAGAGATTCACTAGTTCCCAATTGCTTATACACGTGGTGAACGCCTCCGTCTTTTTCTTAACCAGAGCCTCAATATCTCTCGTCAACCAGGGTTCCCAAAACCCGCCAGTCTTGCCCTTCACCCTAACAGAAACATGCAGGCCCTGAACTGTTGACATCACATGTTTAAAGGCCTCCCACTTGACAGACACTCCTTTCCCTGCAGACAATCTCGCCCAATCAACCTCTGCAAGATCCTGCTAATGGCTTCAAAATTTGCTCTGCCCCAGTTCAGGACCTGAACCTGTGAACCAGTCGTATCCTTCTCCAGAACTATTTTAAAACTATTAGAATTATGGTCACTGGACCCAAAGTGCTGGCGGACAGACACTTCCACCACTTACCCTCCCTCATTCCCCAGGCGGAGGTCCAGTGTTGCACCGTCTCCAGTAGGTCCGTCTCTATATATTGATCAAGGAAGCTTTCTTGGACACATCACACAAATTCCACTCCTTCCAAGCCTTTTACACTGTGGTTGGCCCAGTCAATATTAGGAAAGTTAAAATCTCCCAGTAACCCTATTATGTTTACAACTAGCTGCAATCTCTCTACTTATCTGCTCCTTCAATTCCTGCTGACTATGGGGGGTCTATAATACAATCCCATCACAGCGACCATCCCCTTCTTGTTCCTACGTTCTACCCATATGGCCTCACTGGATGATCCCCCAAGATTATCCTCTCTGAGGACCATTGCTGGGTCCTCTTCCACCAAGAAGGCATCTCCCCCTCCTGTCTTATCTGCACCTCTGTTCCTCCTGTAGCATCTGTATCCTGGAAACTCAAGCTTATAACTCAATCTCTCCTTATAACTCAAGCCCTCCAGTCCCGGTAACATCCTCGTGAATCTTTTCTGTGCCCTTTCCATTTTAGTGACATCCTTCCTATAGCTAGGCAACTGGAACTGCACACAGTACTCCACGTGTGCTCTTGCCAACAACTTATACAGTTGTAACATGACATCCCAGCTCCTGAACTCAGTGCCCTGACTGATGAAGGCCAACGTGTCAAACATCTTCTTCACCACCCTGTCTACCTGTGTCACCACTTTCAGGGAACGATGCATTTGTACCCCAAGGACTCTCTGTTCTACAACACTGTCCCAGTTAATTACCTCCAGTGAAAACCAGGCTGAATATTGTACTGAACAGGAAGATAAGGTGAGAAAAGAGAGGTGTGAAAGTAGAATGCAGGTAACATTAAAGAGAACCCAGAAGTCTCTACAGACATGTAATTGGGAAGAGGAGGAGCAGTGGTGCTTGGAATGGGGGAGTCATGGTGGGGATGTTAAATGAGAGCTTTGATTCATTTTTTAAGAAGGAGAATGCTGTTAAAATCCTAGCAGAAGGGGAACTGGTCAATATCATGGATTGGGTGAAAATTGACAAGGAATGACCAAGTCACCTGATCCAGGTGGAAGGCATTCCAGATATTGAGGGAATTGAGGGTGAAGATTTCTGAATGGCTTTCCATAATCTTCCAACCCTCCATAGATACAGGGGAAGTGCAGAGCACTGAAAAATAGCAAAGGTGACGCCTTTGCTTCAAAAGGGGTGTCAGGTCAAGTCAGACTGCCACACGCTGGTCAATTTAACCTGTGGTAAGGAAGCTTTTGAAACAAGAATCAGGGAAAACATTAACAGGCTCTGAGAGAAGTCTGGGTTAATAGACAGTTTGTTTACTACCCTGAATTCTTGGATGAGGTAGCAGAGAAAGTTGATGAGGGAAACGTGGTGGATGGTGTGTATAATATTGGTAAATTGGCTTATTTTTGTCACATGTACCGAGGTACAGTGAAAAACTTTGTCTTGCATGCCATCTGTACAGATCATTTCATCACAACAGTGCATTGAGGGAGTACAAGGGAAAACAATAACAGAATGCAGAATAAAGTGTTACAGTTACAGAGAAAATGCAGTGCAGGCAGACAACAAGGTGCAAGGCCATATGAGGTAGATTGTGAGGTCAAGAGTCCATCTTATCGTAATAGGGGACCATTCAATAGTCTTACAACAGCAGGGTAGAAGCTGTCCTTGAGTCTGGTGGTACGTGCTTTCAAGCTTTTCAATCTTCCACCTGATGGGAGAGGAGAGAAGAGAGGATGTCCATGATGGGAGGGGTCTTTGGTTATGTTGACTGCTTTACCAAGGCAGTGAGTAGTGCAGACAGAGTCCATGGAGGGGAGGCTGGTTTCCATGATGTTCTAAGCTGTGTTCACAACTCTCTGCAGTTTCTTGCGATCTTGGGAAGAGCAGTTGCCATACCAAGCCGTGATACATCCGGATAAGATGCTTTCTATGGTGCATCTATAAAAATTGGTGAGGGTCAAAGGGGACATGCCAGATTTCTTTAGCCTCCTGAGGAAGTAGAGGCACTGGTGAGCTTTCTTGGTTATGGCATCTACGCAACTGGACCAGGACAGGCTATTGGTGATTGAACTTGAAGGAAGTTGAGGAACTGGAACCTAGGAACTTAAGCTCTCAACCCTCTCAACCTCAGCACTGTTGATGTAAACAGGACCGTGTGCACCACCCCCCTTCCTGTAGCCAATGACCAGCTCTTTTGTTTTGTTGACATTGAGGGAAATGTTGTTGTCATGACACCATGTCACCAACTGTCTACCTCCTTTTTGTACTTCGACTCATCGTTATTTGAGATCCAGCCCACTACAGTGGTATCACCTGCAAACTTGTAGATGGAGTTAGAGCAGAATCTGTCCACACAGTCGTTATTGTGTAGGGAGTAAAGTAGGGGTCTGAGGACACAGCCTTGTGTGGCACCAGTGTTGAGAATAATTGTGCTGGAGGTGTTGCTGCCTGTCCTCACTGATTGTGATCTGTTGGTTGGAAAGTCAAGGATCCAATTACAAAGGGAGGTGTTGAATCCCAGGTCTCAGAGTTTGCAGGTAAGTTTGCTTGGAATTATGGTATTGAAGGCAGAGCTGTACTCAATAAACAGTAGTCTAACGTCCAGATGCTCCAGAGATGAGTGCAGTGCAAGGGAGATGACGTCTGCCATGGACCTATTTTGGTGGTAGGCAAATTGCAGTGGGTCAAGATTGTCTGGGATGCTGGAGCTGATGTGTGCCATGACCAGTGACCAACCTTTCAAAGCACTTCATGATAGCAGACGTCAGAGCCACCAGTCGGGAGTCATTAAGGCATGTAACCTTATTTTCCTTAGGTACCAAAATGACAGTGGTCTTCTTAAAGCAGGTGGGAACCTCAGATTGAAGCAGGGAGAGGTTAAAAATGTCTGCAAATACCCCCACCAGCTGATCTACACAGAATCTAAGGACACAACCAGGGACACCATCCGGGCCAGGTGCTTTCCACGGGTTCACCCTCCAGAAGACTGATTTATGTCCGCAACGGTGACAACGGGTTCAAGTGCATTGGAGGCTGTCGGGGTGGGTGGTGACATTCCATTCCCCTTCTGTTCAAATCAGAATGCGTCAAGCTCATTGAGAAGGGATGCGCTGTTGTCAGCGTTGCTGCCCGATTTCGCTTTGTAGCACATAAGCCCTGCCACAGCTGGCGGCTGATCTGGGACTCGGTTTTGGACTGGATATGGGTTTTCAGAAGGCATTTAACAAAACTCTTGTTCTGATGATTAGCAAATCTGATGAATTAAAAATTCTAATGGTATCATGAATAGGGAATTGACTTTAGGACTGAAAAAGCAGATTTGGAGAAAGTCGTAGTTATTAAAACTGTGGGAAATAATCGTGTCGCCCTGACCAGTGCTGGGAGCATTACTTTATTTCTGATAAATAATAATAAGGGTGTACAGTGTAAAATTGCAAAATCTGCTAACACCATAAAACTTGGAAGTTTATAAACTGTGAGATGGATTGTAATTGACTGCAAGAAGCCCAACACCTCACAGGACATAGCAGCCTGCTGGATGGGCGCCCCACCCACAACCATTCACTCACTCCACCATTGACACACAGTGGCAGCAGTTTGTACCGTCGACAGGACGCACTGCAGCAACTCACAAAGACTCCTCAGACAGCACCTTCCAAACCCACTACCTCTACCAGCTAGAAGGACGAGGGGAGCAAAACCATGGAAGTTGCCCTCTGAGCCACACATCATCTTGACCCAGAAATATATCGCCGTTCCTTCACCGTCACTGGGTCAAGATCCTGGAACTCCCTCCCTAACAGCACCGTGGGTGTACCCACACCTCAGGGATTGCAGCAGTTCAAGAAGGCAGCTCACCACCACCTTCTCAGGGGCAACTAGGGACGGGCAATTAAATGCTGGCAGAGCCCGCATCCCTGGAATGAATATATATTGAAAAAAAAGAGGTTGACAGAATGAGCAGATGTGGCAGATGGAATTTAAGAAACAGAAATGATTCATTTTAGCATAAAGGACAAGAAGAAAAATCCTGCACTATCTTAGACATGCGTACCCTTGATTCCATTCCTCAACATGCTGTTCAATACAATCTTGGCCACAGGGTTTCAATAACTGAAAAGCAACATGGCCTCTGGAGCTGACGAAATCCCGAATGATTAATTAAAATATGATGTGGAAACACTTCTGATATGAAACCATGATCTAATGTCCTTTGTGTGGCAAGAGAACAACACGTCAGGAGGTCTAAGAGACACTACAATCGTGACTATCTTCAAGACAAGGAGATAAACCTATGCAGTAATTACAGAGGAATCATCCCACTGTCTGCCAGAGAGAAAGTCAATGCATGAAGGCTCCTCCTGGTGGCCAAAACTTTCCTCCCAGAGTCACAGAGCATGATCCCGGCTATCACGAAACTGTCCACAATGATTGTCAACATACAACAAATTCACAAAAATATGACCAACAGCAACTAGTGGACACGCCCCTTGTTGATCTCACTAAACACTTCGACTCCATCAGATGAGACTGATTGTGGAAAATCCTCTTCCAGTTTGGCTGTCCTCACAGCTCTTTACAACCTCCATCTGCTCTACGAGGATGTGTAAGCTGCGATCCTCACCAACAGATCCAAAGTCCATTTTCAACACCAAGTCCCTGCAAGTCACACCCCTCCAAGTACAGATCCGTACTGGCCCCAGGCATCCTTTTAAGCAGAAAGCTCCAGATCCCCACCACTTTAGGGTGACAAACCTGTTCCCCATCTCCCCTCCAATCCTGCTACCAATCATTTTAAATCTCTGCCTCCTAATTGTTGACACCCCCTGCCCCCACTAAGGGAAATAGATCTTTCCTGTTTATTCTATCTCAAACCCTCATCATTTTATACATCTCGATTAATTCTCCCCTCAGCCTCCCCCTTTCCAAAGGAAACAGTTTGAACCTCTCATCAAAGTTACAATTTGCATTCCTGGCAACAACCTGGTAAATCTCCTCTGCACCCTCTCCAGTACAATAACGTCTGTCCTGTGATGCGATGACCAATACTGCATGCAGTACTCAGGGTGTGGACAAACTAATGCTGCATACATTTCCAGCATAACCTCCCTGCCCTTATATTCTACCTCTTGCCTAATAAATCATCCTGTATGTCCTTTCAACCACCAATCCCCCTGTCCTGCTACCTGTGAGGGAATGCAGATGTACACTCTGTTTCTCCACACCTATCACAATCCTTCCATTTATTGTGTATTCCATGCCTTGTTGCTCTTCCCAAATGCATTACCTCACACTTCTCTGGGTTAAACTTCATCCTGTCCATCTGACGAGATCATCTCTATCTCCCTGATGTCTAAAACTTCCTCCTCACTGTCGACCACAGAGCCAATTTTTGTGACATTTGCAAACTTTCTTATCATGCTCTGTACATTTAGGTCTGAATCATTAAAAAATATTGACGACTGAACCCTGTGAAACCTCACTGGTAACAGATTTTCAGTCACGAAAACACGCAGCAACCGTTAGCCTTTGCATCCTACCCCTCAGCCAACTTTGGATCCAACTTGCTATTCTCTCTTGGATCCCATGGGCTTTTATTTGGAAAGGCACAAGCGGGAAAATGGCTTATCTTGCTTCTATTTCTTTTGTTCTTGAGGTTTTTCAGATGATCAGAGAGAGCCGCAAGTGAAGGTCATGCCTGTCAAACCTTGAAGGCTTGACTGTAGTAGTGGATGCCTTGGGATATTATTTATAAGGATTTTGAAAAGATGTTCAACAAAGCCCCACCTGCCAGCAAAAGATGAAGCTTATAAAATTGATGACTATTTATTGATCCAAAGAGACAATTAACTGAGGTGCAGAAAGCAGAGAGTGTGAGCAAGAAGCAGGTACTCAAATTGGTGGAAATTGGTGCCCAGCTTAAGTCTAAACTGGGTGTTCAACTCTCACCATTTTTTAAATGACTTAAGTGATGGGTAGAGAACCACTTGTCCAGGCTTTTCCACATAACAAAACTAGGTGATGCTCTCAGCAGTGGAAATCAAGGCATTAAACTGCAAATGGGTGTTAATATCCCAAGTGAATACAGACAGGCTCCAGGTGACAACAGAGTTCCGTTCCTGAGAACTGTTCATAACCCGAACTGTTCATAAGTCAGAAATGAACACCAACAGTGTGTGGGAGAGGGTCACAGAAACAGCTCTGACAGGGGAGCGAGCCGATACGGGAAGAACCATTGCCAGCCGGCCTCGCTGACTCAGTGAGTGAGCGAGTGAGTCTGCTCAGGGCTCTCGGCTCTGCTCGGCTCCACCCAGCCCCTGGTTGTCGCAGTTCGGTGGAGAGGGGAGAAAAGGCAGGCGGAAATGCCCCGTTCCCACCCGGCAGAACTTGCCTGCAGCCAGAAAATCCCATCCCCATCCATCCTGCTGGTCTCCCATACACTCGCTCCTATGTTCAGGGTGTCCATAAGTCAGGCATTTGTAACCCGGGGAGGAACTGTGTGTATAACTATGACAGATGGATTTCGATGTTTCTAGTATGAAGCCATTCACTTTGGACCAAAACTGATAGGGTCAGTGAATATTCAAAATGGTGAAACGGTCTCAAATGCAGAAGACCAAAGGGAATTAGGTATCCATGAACTGAGATAATTAAATTGTCATATGGAATACAATCAAAAAAGTTAATGGAACACTGGCCCTTCGGGAATTAGAACACAAGAGGGTGGGTGTTATGCTGCAGCTAAAGCAAGCCCCTGTTAGACCAGGCCATAGAACTAATAGTTGTGGGCACTACACCACACCAACAATTTATGACCACGAGTCCTGGTGAGATACAGTGTGTCTGAGCACAACATTCAGAGCCCACCAGGTGCAGTGTCAATGGAGCATGGACTTTCGGGAAAAAGGGATCGGTAACGTTGGGGCAATGGTATAACTTTATGCTTAAAGAATTAAATAAACAAAGACAGGCATGGCAGGGAGATGGTGTGTTCCAGCTCTGATACATCGCAGCTGATGGAAACCATTGCAATCCAAAGCAACTATATCTGTAGTCAGTGACAGGCTGGAACTAAAAGTCAGCCTGAGCATCTACAGCACAGTACAAGACTCATGCTGTGTGCCCAACTATATTCTTTAACTTATTTGTGCTTCCTGAGTCTGATTATGTGATTAATAAAAACAATGTAAACAGTTAAACATTATTTTTATTCAGCCTTTTAAATTATTTTATAGTAAATTTTCATTTTTTATTTTTTTTAAACAAAATGAAAAATATAATAGTATTGGACAGGGTTCAGCCTGTACACATTACTGGTTTTGCTTTTTCCTGAGGGTTTTGTTCCCTCTGGCTCGTTCTCCTCAAAAACATCTCCGTTCTGCTGGAGACACAAGAGGTTGCAGGTGGAGCAACACTCAAAACGCTGGAGGAACTCAGCGGGTCAGGCGGCACCTCTGGAGGGAAATGGGCAGTTGATGTTTTGGGTCAAAACTTCTCATCTGGATTGGAATATAGAGGGGAGATAGACGTTATATTCTGAAAAAGGAGGACATCTCGGATATCCTGGAGTGGAAGGCCTCATCTTGAGAACAGATGCAGTGGAGATACAAGTGAGAAAAAGGAATGGTGACCTTACAAGGGACAGGATGGGAGGAGGTATAATCAACGTAGCTGTGAGAATCCAAGGGTTTGGCTGGCTAATTCCCCTCTATCTCTCAGTCCAGATGAAGCATCTCGACCCGAAACATTAACTGTCCATTTCCCTCCATCAATGCTGCCTGACCCATTGAAGTCTTGCTGATCATTTTGTGTTTTGGAGCCTTCTTCAGCAGACGTGCTCTCTATTCTCGTCCCAGCAATATCTTCAGCAAGTGTGTTCTCTTCAGGCCCAGGAACAGCCTGACTTTGACTTGTCAATGAGGGCCGATGGAATCGGTTATTTTCACACATTAAGTGCCACTGGTCTCTGAGGACTTTTCTTCCCTTTCTCTGATTTTCTCAACTTCCCCAGTCTGGTTTTTGGGAGTTTATTGTCCACCTTTTTGCCAGTTTAGAAAGGTCCGGTATTTCCCATCAGCAATTAATTAGGCTATTTCAGTGAGAATCACAGATGATGTCTTGGTGAAAGTCAGGGCTTCATGTGAATTAGCGACATGAGAACATCACAAATAATGCATGCAAACTCAGGGAGCGTAAAAACAAATATAAAAAAGGAGCTGCTGGAGTGGTTGTTATTTTGTTTACAGATGCTGCTTCATTTAATTTTTTCATGAAGACCAATCCTCTGGCCTCAGTGTGTTTGCCAGAACTGCTATTTTGTTCCATCTGCAAGTCATGCTGCCAGCTCATGGAGCTTCGACTTAAGAGTTGATGAGCTAGAGTCTGAGCTTCGGAGACTGTGACGCTTCAGGGAGGGGGAGCTTCACCTGGTCACTTTGTTCCAACAGGCAGTCACTTAGATTTAGTACTTTGAGGCTGTCCAGACAAGAGGGACAGGAGAACATAACCATGAGAGACGTATGGAAGGTCAGAAGGTAGTGCTGATGAAACCTCAAGCCTTGGACTTGTCCAACAGCACCAGGGCAGAGACTGAAGAGTGGATCAGTAAGTTGACTACAGTGGCATGGTACAGGGGGGCATTCAATCTGGAGAGGTGGAAAGGAATGTAGGAGTGATGGGGGCAGTTGGGGAGAGATAGGGGCAGTGGAGGAGAGATAGTGGGCAGTGGAGGGGAGATGGGGGCAGTGGAGGGGAGATAGGGGCAGTTGGAGGAGAGATGGGGGCAGTGGAGGGGAGATGGTGGCAGTTGGGGGAGAGATGGGGGCAGTTGAGGGAGAGATGGGGCAGTTGGGGGAGAGATGGGGGCAGTGGAGGGGAGATGGGGCAGTTGGAGAAGAGATGGGGCAATGGAGGGGAGATAGGGGCAGTTGGGGGAGAGATGGGGCCATTGAGGGAGAGATGGGGCAGTGGAGGAGAGATAGGGGGCAGTGGAGGGGAGATGGGGACAGTTGGGGGAGAGGTACGGTTCTCTGCAGCCATGAGTGTGAATCCTAAATTTGCTTTGCCTCTCCTCGGAGCTGTAGAGTTACTTGGTGGGAGGGGGAAGATTGATGCAGGAACCAACAATAGAAGTAGGACAAAGAAGGAGGTTCTGCTGAAGAAACACAAGACCTCAGGACAAAATTAAAAGCAGAAACACAAAGGTAATGATCTCCAGATTACTCCTGAGCCATGTGCTGATTGGCACAGCATCAACAAAGTCAAACAGTTGAATCATTTGTTATAGCTCCTAGTTCGTTGTGAAAGAAATGGGCTTCAATGCACAATGCACTACCATTGGTACCAAGGAAAGAGGGAGCCATTCTGTTGGGACAGATTCCACTTCACCCACACCTTCCCATTTCCTACCAGTTTAATTCTCCGTCCCACTCCCCCTCTGACCTCTCGGTCTGTGACCTCCTGCACTATTACTGCCAGGTCCAACATAAGCTTGAGGAAAAGCACCTCATCTTCCCACTGGGCATGTTGCAGTCTTCAAGACTCCAACAGAATTCTCCAAATTTAGGCAATTTGCTCTTTCTGTCTGTCTGCACCAGAACTGGCCATTCCAGCTCGTCATTCATTTGTGATTTGGTCCTCATTGTTTTCTCTCTCCATTAGTACAGTCTAGCCTGCTGGGCATGTCCCACTGCCTTGCTGTTGGCAACATATCAGAGACAAAGAAGCATAATCTGGCTCTAATTCCCATATTAACCCATTTGGTCTCACCCTATTACAGATATTCCCTTCGTTGCGATCAGGAGCGAGAGGCAAGCGAGCAGAATCAACCAAGGAGTTCTGAACAGATAAGTTTTTTTTCCTAACGGTTCGGGGATAGCGGGGAGTAACTGCACAGGCGCGTGACGACAGTCAGTAGAGCGCAAACATTTTAAAAAGAAGACCACCATATCCAGCGGGCAGCATTCGGAGCGGGCAGCGGAGTGAGAGGGAGCAGAGTGATTGGGCTTTGGCTCAATGGGCTTAGGCATAAAGAGGTGAGGCTGGTGAGTTGCTGGTAGGTAAAGGTAAGGTTTACCTTTTACTGTTACTGTTACTGTTAAAAATGTTAAGTAGGATAAAACTAGTTGGGGAAATAATTAATTCAGATAGAGGACGTGGTGATGTGCTGCAGCTGCTTGACGTGGGAGCTAGTGGACCCTGCTGGGGTGCACGGTGACCACTTCTGCAGTAAGTGCTGGAGGCTGGAGGAACTGCGGCTCAGAATTGATGAGCTGCAGTCGCAGCTTCAAACACTGTGAAGCATCAGGGAGAGAGAAAGTTATGCAGGTACTGTGCATCGGGAGACAGTCACCCTCCTTTTAGAGCAGGTACTTCTGGAGTCCAGGAAGTAGATCGAAGGGTGACTGTCAAGGGAGAGAAAAGGATAAAGAAAACGAACAGGCAGATAGTGCAGAGGAGCCCGGAGGCTGTTCCCCTCAATTTCTGCTTTGGAAGCTGTTGAGGGGGACGACCTGCAGCGATCAAGCAGCAGTAGCCAGGGCTCTGGCACAGGGACCAGTCCTGCTGCTCAGAAGGGAAGGGAGGAGAAGAGGAACGCAGTAGTGATAGGGGACTCGATAGTCCGGGAAACAGATAGGAGGTTCTGTGGCAGTGAGCATGAATCCCGGATGGTATGTTGCCTCCCAGGTGCCAGGGTCCGGGATGTCACTGATCGGGTCCACAGGATTCTTGAGCGGGAGGGAGAACAGCCAGAATTCGTGGTACATGTTGGTATCAACAACATAGGCAGGAAGATGGATGAGGTCCTGAAAAGTCAGTTTAGGGAGCTAGGTAGAAGGACCTCAAGGGTAGCAATCTCGGGATTGCTGCCAACGCCACACGATGGTGAAGGTCGGAATAGGAGGAGATGGCAAATAAATGCATGGCTGAGAAGTTGGTGCAGGAGGGAAGGTTTTAGATTTTTGGATCATTGGGATCTCTTCTGGGGAAGGTGGGACCTGTACGGAGAGGACGGGTTACACCTGAACCCAAGGGGGATCAATATCCTTGCAGGCAGGTTTGCTAGGGTGGTTCGTGAGGGTTTAAACCAGTTTGCGAGGGGGATGGGAACCAGAGGGGTAGGTCAGAGGAAGAAGGGGATGTGGAAAAGTCAGATCTAATTTGTAGAGAGGCTTTGAGGAAGGAGAAGCAGAGTACAGGGTATAAAAGTAGAAAGGTGGACGGGCTAAAGTGCATTTACTTAAATGCAAGAAGTATCAGGAATAAGGGAGATGAACTGAGAGCTTGGATAAGTACATGGGACTATGATATTGTGGTTCTTGCAGAGACTTGGCTATCACCAGGGCAGGAATGGATACTGAATATTCCTGGATTTCAGTGTTTTAAAAGGGATAGGGAGGGGGGGGAGAAGAGGAGGAGGGGTGGCGTTACTGGTTAGAGACACTATTACAGCTGCAGAAAGAGTGGATAAAGTAGAAGGATCCTCTCTAGAGTCAGTATTGGTGGAAGTTAGGAACAAGAAAGGAGCAGTTACTCTATTGGGAGTATTCTATAGGCCCCCCGGTAGCAGCAGGGATACTGAAAAGCAGATTGGTAGGCAGATTTTGGAAAGGTGCAAGAATAACAGGGTTGTTATCATGGGAGACTTCAACTTCCCAAATATTGATCGGCATCTGCTTAGTACCAAAGGTTTAGACGGGGCAGAGTTTGTTAAGTGTGTCCAGGACGGATTCCTGTCACAGTATGTTGACAGGCCAACTAGAGGGAATGCCATATTAGATCTAGTATGAGGTGACAGATCTCTCAATGGGTGAGCATTTGGGGGACAATGACCACTGCTCCCTAACCTTTAGCATTGTCATAGACAAGGATAGGAGCAAAGAGGACGGGAAGATATTTAATTGGGGAAGGGCAAATTATGAGGCTATAAGGCTAGAACTTGAGAGTGTAAATTGGGATGACATTTTTGAAGGGAAATGTACTATGGAAATATGGTCATTGTTCAGGGATCTCTTGCAGGATATTAGGGATAAATTTTTCCCGGTGAGGCAGAGAAAGAATGGCAGGGTGAAGGAACCATGGGTGACAAGAGAGGTGGAACAACTAGTTAGGAAGAAGAAGGCAGCATACATAAGGTGTAAGCACCAAAGATCAGATAGGGCTCATGAGGAATATAGGGTAGCAAGGAAGGAACTTAAGAAGGGGCTGAGGAGAGCAAGAAGGGGACATGAAAAGGCTTTGGCAAGTAGGGTTAAGGAGAATCCCAAGGCTTTTTTCACGTACATGAAGAGCAGAAGGATGACGAGAGTAAAGGTAGGACCGATTAGAGACAAAGGTGGGAAGATGTGCCTGGAAGCTGTGGAAGTGGGTGAGGTTCTTAAAGAATACTTCTCTTCAGTATTCACCGAGGAGATATCAAGAGGGAGGATGTGTTGGAGATGTTAGAAAATATTAGGACAGATAAGTCCCCGGGGCCTAACGGAATATTCTCCAGGCTGCTTCGCGAGGTGAGGGAGGAGATTACTGAACCGTTGGTTAGGATATTTGAGTCCTCGTTGTCCACGGGAATGGTACCAGAGGATTGGAGGGTGACAAGTGTTGTCCCTTTATTCAAAAAAGGTAATAGGGATAGTCCAGGGAATTACAGACCAGTGAGCCTTACATCTGTGGTGGGCAAGCTGTTGGAAAGGATTCTAAGAGATAGGATCTATGAGCATTTAGAGAATCACAGACTGATTAGGGACAGCCAGCATGGCTTTGTGAAGGGAAGACCTTGCCTCACAAGCCTGATAGGGTTCTTTGAGGAGGTGACCAGGAAGATTGATGAGGGTAGTGCAGTGGATGTGGTCTACATGGATTTTAGTAAGGCATTTGACAAGGTTCCACATGATAGGCTTCTTCAAAAGGTCGGAGGGCATGGGATCCAGGGAAGCTTAGCCATGAGGATTCAGAATTGACTTGCCTGTAGAAAGCAGAGGGTTGTGGTGGAGGGAGTGCATTCGGATTGGAGGGCTGTGATGAGTGGTGTCCCACAGGGATTGGTTCTGGGACTTCTACCTTTTGTGATATTTATTAATGACTTGGATGAGTGGGTGGAAGGGTAGGTTAGCAAGTTTGCAGATGACACAAAGGTCGGTGGTGTTGTGGATAGTGTGGAGGGCTGTCGAAGTTTGCAGAGGGATATTGATAGGATGCAGAGCTGGGCTAAGAAGTGGCAGATGGAGTTCAATCCGGAGAAGTGTGAGGTGGTACACTTTGGAAGGACAAACTCCAAGGCGGAGTGCAAGGTTAATGGAAGGATTCTGGGCAGTGTAGAGGAGCAGAGGGATCTGGGGGTTCATATCCACAGATCCCTGAAAGTTGCCTCACAGGTGGATAGGGTAGTTATGAAAGTTTATGGGATGTTAGCTTTCATAAATTGTGGGATTGAATTTAAGAGCCGCAAGGTAATGATGCAGCTCTACAAAACTCTGGTTAGACCACACTTGGAGTACTGTGTCCAGTTCTGGTCTCCTCATTATAGGAAGGATGTGGAAGCGTTGGAAAGGGTGCAGAGGAGATTTACCAGGATGCTGCCTGGATTAGAGAGTATGGATTATGAGGAGAGACTAAAGGAGCTAGGGCTTTACTGTTTGGAGAGAGGGAGGATGAGGGGAGACATGACAAAGGTGTACAAAATATTAAGAGGAATAGATAGAGTGGACAGCCAGCGCCTCTTTCCCAGGGCACCAATGCTCAATACAAGAGGGCATGGCTTTAAGGTAATGGGTAGGAAGTTCAAGGGAGATGTCAGAGGGAGGTTTTTCACCCAGAGAGTGGTTGGTGCATGGAATGCACTGCCTGGGGTGGTGGTGGAGGCTGATAAGTTGGTCAAGTTCAAGAGCTTGTTAGATAAGCATATGGAGGAATTTAAAATAGTGGGATATGTGGGAGGAAGGGGTTAGATAGTCTTAGGCGAGGTTTGAAGTTCGGCACAACATGGTGGGCCGAAGGGCCTGTATTGTGCTGTATTATTCTATGGTTCTATGGTTTCTATGGTTCTACCCACCCCTCCCCCACTCTCTGTGCAACTGAAAACTAACTTGTTTTCTCTTTCCCAGCTCTGATGAAATGTGTTGGACCTGAAACACTAACTCTGTCTCTCTTTCCATGGATGCTGCCTGACCTGCTGAGTGTTTCCAGTACTTTCTGTTTTTACTTCACTTGAATCAGAAAGCGACCAACAAATTTAATAACCAGGACTGTAGACACACGAGACTGCAGATGCTGGAACCTGGAGCAACACACGATCTGCTGGAGGAACTCGGCAGGTCGAGAAGCATCTGTGGGAGGAAAAGGAATTGCCACCATTTCAGGTCGAAGCTCTGTATCAGGATAGTTCAACCAGGGCTGCAGGTAAGGCTACAAACTTAATAGCAGGGAGTCTGGTGAAGGAAAAGTTAGAAAGTTAAGGAGGAAGGACAAGTCAGTTGTTTAGGGTAATGATTGTTCGAATCTGTCAGGAAGGACAGGGGACATCTCCAAATTGTGTCACAGCTGGGAAAAGTGTTCAATAAAGCAAAATTAAACTCAACATTTAAGAAGCATCTAGACAACCTCTTGAATTGCCAAAGCATAGAAAGCTACAGACTCACTGCAAGTAGGACCAGTATAGATAGGTACAATGGTTGGCATGGATGTGATGGGCCGAAAGGCCTGTCTTTGTGCTGTGCAACTGCACTGAAGGCTCCTTGTGCAGAGACATGCAGCACCCGGAACCAGCTGGATGAAATAAATGGGTACAGTTTTATAGATCACACAGAGACAAGGTGGCAAAGTGACCACAATTGTTTACTAAATGTTTCAGGACACTTTAATTTTGGATAAGGTAGGCAAAGAGGAAGAGGTGGTTAATTCTGGCAATAAAGCAGGGGATAAAGGCATAAAGGAGAAGATCCTAGCTCATAACATCAAGTAAGTTCAGTGTAGTGAGGCGAGGAGCAGAAACATTGGTGGGAGTTTCTTACAGGTCCCCAGGGTGTGTGTGTGTGTGTGTGTGTGTGTGTGTGTGTGTGTGTGTGAGTGTGTGTGTGTGTGTGTGTGTGTATGCTTGTGTCTGTCATTGTGTGTTTGTGTGTGTGTACTTATGTGTGTTAGTGTGTGTTTGAGTGTGTGTTTGTGTGCTTGGGTGTGTTTGTGTGTGTTTTTGAATGTGTATGCATGCGCACGTGCATGTGTGCGTGTGTGCGTGTGTGCGTGTGCGTGTGTGTGTGTGTGTTTGTGTATTCATCTGTCCGTGTAACAAAACCCAACTTTCAAAAAGACATCAATAATTAGCAGAACATTTCTCAGTATACGTTATCACCCTCTGGTCAGAACAATCCCTTTCCTATAACACCACCACTGCACCTTCAGTGTAAAACCACTGGTGCGGTTCCCTCACTCTGCCGGCACTCTCATTTTAACAACCAGCACTGCATCCCCCGTGCATTACCCTCAGTGACACCCACAGTAATACCCTCAGTCGTGCACTCAGCAAAATTCACTCAGTTCCAAAATATCACATGAACCTTCAGTGCATAAATAGAGCAAAGTACGAATGTGGCAACTGTGATGAATGTGGTACGAAATAGGCAACTGTACCAATTGGAGCTAACATCATGGCAGCAAACACAAGGAATTGGAGCTAACATCGTGGCAGCAAACACAAGGAATATCACTAAAGTAAGTTTAGAACCCGAATCCATGGGGATTAAAATAAAGACAGAAGGGGATTGTTCTGGCTGCTGGTGGTGGTGGGAAGGGGATCCCAGAGCACCTGATAATGGAAGGGAAGTGGGGAAAGAAAATGTGCCCGAAGGGAACCCACACACAATGGAGCAACACCTGAATCCTGACATCATTACACTACTGGATATGTCAAGGTGACCACTGGAAGACTATAAATACAGCTGTTTAATGTTCACACTCACACACACACAAGCTCACTCACACAGACACCTGAACATACAGACACAAACACACACTGGCACACACGCACGCACACACATGCTCACATACACACACATATATACACACATACACCCACACACGCATGCTGACACACACATAAACACATACACCACACACACATGCTGACACACAAGCTGACACATGCACACACACGCTGACACACACAAACTCCCACACACACTCACTCACACTGACACCTGAACACACAGGCACAAACACACACACCGACACACACACATGCTGACACACACACACAGAGATGCTCACACGCACACACAGACACATGCAAACACACCCACACACACACATAAACACACACATACACACACACTCACACATTTACACACACATCCACACACACAGACACACACACACACACACACACACACACACGCGCACACACATGCGCGCACACACATGTGCGCACGCACACACATTCCTATCCACCCCAACACAGAGATCAAACATACAAGCACATAATATAAATGTTAATTTGTTCTTTGGGACATAAACTCCCAGCAGTGTGAGAGGGGGCACCCAAGATATGATAAGGCACTGTGGTCCCACCACCTCACCAAGACAGAAGAGGGACCCCTCTCCCTGGGGGCAGAGTGAGCACAAGACCCACTTTAAATGATTTCCTCAGCAGATAAATTCTCTGAAAAATATTCTTTACAGTTTGAGCTCAGTCTGAGCTCTAGGAGGTGTGTGAGCAGTGTCTGAGCGTTAGAGCTGCCGTGTAAAGTGTCCCTCTGTGTGCTGGGTGGCTCTTTAAAGGGTCTCCCACTCAATGCATTCTTCTGACGGCCAAATGAGGGATGTCTTGTGAATCCTGGTTTGTATCAGAGGAAGTTCAAATGTGGATTGCATGGTGATGGACTTCATAAGACATGCTTCTGCAATTGGAGATAGATTGGATGTGGATCCTGACCAGAAGTGTCCAGTCAGGTTTTGCAATTGCCATATTTCATCGGGAAATAATTACAACTGCAATGTACTCCAGATTACACAGGGTTGGACAGCAAAAGTATTTAAAGTGTCAACATGAGGCGCTGCCTCAAGAAGGCAACATCTATCATCAAAGATCCCCACCATCCAGGCCATGCCATCTTCTCGCAGCTACCATCGGGCAGGAGGTACAGAAGCCTGAAGTCCCACACCACCAGGTTCAGGAACAGCGACTTCCCTTCAACCATTCGGTTCTTGAACCAACCAGCACAATCCTAATCACTACCTCAGTATAGCAACACTATGGCCACTTGGTGCTCCAATGGACTTCATTTACTTTTTGTTCTAATTGTGTTCTTTCTTGTAAAAAATTGTGTATAATTTGTACAAATTATGTTTCTCTTGTGAATGTTCTGTATCTGACGCCAACGTGCCTGTGATGCTGCTGCGAGTAAGTTTTTCATTGCACCCGTGCACACATGGACTTGTGCATGTGACAATAAACTCGACTTTGACTTTAACTTTGGCTAAAGAACAAGAAATACCATGTGATTTAATTTCTGAGCAACGTCTGGCTGAATGACACAGCTTTAAATTCTGGGCAGAAACAAAGATCTGATTGCACACTTGCATAAAGCTTTTAAAATGTCAGGCCATGTGGAGAGAGAGGTCACTAAAAGGGATCCTGAGTTTAATAAAACACAAAAGCAGGAAGTTTATGTTGAACCTGTATTAAGTGTTGGTTAGACCAGAACATCCAATTCTAGTCACCATACTTCAGGAAAGATATGACAGGTGTAGCAAAGATTTACTAAACGTTGTATGGATGAGAAATTTCTGCAATAGGCTTGGGCAGGGGAAGGTGAAGTTGTTCTTCCTGGAGCAAATAAGTTGAAGGTCATTTTGATGGAAGCAGGCGAGGTTGTGATGGCTGAGCGAGGATAACTAGAGGGGAGTTGTTGCAACTGGGATGGAGGGGAGGGCTCAGGTTCCAAGTGAAGGACAAGAGATGTGAGGAAAACTCTCCTACACAGGAGATGTTTTGACGATCTCTGCCACTGGAAGGCTTATAGAAACAGACTCAGTCCAGGATTTCAAAGGGGAACTCGATGGATACTTGAGGGGACATAATTGGCAGAGCAATGGGGAAAGTCTGCAGGAATGGGACTGGTGGGATTTGCTCCACAAGAACCAGCTCCCTGATTGTCTGGCTGGTGAGGAGCTGATGTGATTCCTGGAATTAGAAAGGTGGATGGAATAAGTCCAGAACATTACGGACCAAACAACTGAATGTGAATGGCAGGAAGGATGATGCAATACTTTCTCTAAAGTGTAATAAAAAATCTTAAAACTGTAAAGAAAATAAACAAAAATCAGCGAGGATTCCAAAAAGTAAGGTCACCTTAACCCGCCTTATTGAATTATTTGAATAAGTAGTCATGAGGTGGTCATTACTGGAGTAGAGATCTATCATGTATTGTAAGCACTGTTAAAATCTATGTTTGACATTCCAATCCAGTGAAGTCAGTGGAACAGAATTTTGGGAGCAGAGTTCAGTGTGCAAGTGTACCTACATGTGCATTTAGCACGTACAATTGGTGACAATACTTTATTGGATATTTTGATGTTGTGCATCGTAGTCTCGTGATAGAGAAGAAAGGATAGCAAGGTGACTAAAACACAGAATAGAAAGTAAGGTTTCAGTGGCCGTTATTCCGATTGACAAGCAGTGGGAAACATTCCACGGCGATCTGTGCGGGGTCCACACCTGTTCAACATTTACATGAACAGCCGGACTCAGGAGCTGAAGTGTACAGGAGTGGGCTCATGGGAAAGAGGGGACATTGTTAATGCTACAGTTTGCCCACTCCTGAAGGTGGATCACAAACTAGCTCTGCCACAGAGAACTGGGTTCTTACCGTGGAGGACTTGTGATGTGAAGGTGTTCCATGAGGAAATGCTGGGCCCTGGGGCAGCCTGTCAGAGGTGGTTAAGTGTAAGGAGAATCCAGAACCAATGTTTTGTGTGTGATGGGGACCATTCTATCCAATACAGAGTGAGTGGTCTGTGAGAACCATGGACACTCAGACCACAGCCATTCTACTCTGCCAGGGTCGGCAGAAGACTTCTGAGCATGACCTCACTTCCCCTTGGCGAGAGCTCAGGCCCAGTTCCAAGTGAGTGACATTGGCTCTCTCTGGCACAGGAGCCTGACATCTGGGTGAGAGTGTTATCAAATCTGCTTCCATACCCTTCAGTCAGTGTGTACTGCATCAAGGTGAGTGAAGGAATCTTTCCTCACTTCTCCTCTGTAATTGTCCTTCATTGCCCTGAACCTTAAACCTCCCTTCAACCTTCTCTGCTCAATCCTGTCTTCTCCAGTCTCTCTACATAACTAAAGACCCTCTCTGCTAATATAATTCCATAATGTTGATAATTCCAGAAGAATAATCCATCAGATTAACTGTTATGTATTAAACTGGATTTTCAATTTCTAGATATTTTTAAATACTGTACATTTTGAGTAAGGATCAGTCATGATGGAATGGCGGGCAGGCTTGAGGGGCCGAATGGACTACTCCTGCTCCTGTTTTCTTGTGATTCCATCATCCTTCCTGGCACTTGTATTCAGTTGCTTGTTCTGACCTAACTCCAGTGTAGGGCAACATAGTGATACAGTGGTTGATGCTGCCGTCTCACTCTCCAGGGACCAGGGCTCAGTCCTGACCTCGAGTGCTGTCTGTGTGGAGTTTGCATGTTCTCCGTGTGACTGCATGGGTTTTCCTCAGGTGCTCCAGCTTTCTCTGGTAGGTTAATCTGCTAACTGTAAATTACCTGTTAGTGTAGTTAATAGCAAAAACAACAAAGGAAAGTTGATAGGTATATGTGTATACCACATATACCACAATACTTGCAGGGCTAGAGGGACATCAGGAAAGCAGGAATGAGACTAATGGTATTGCACCCTGGGAGCCAGCATAGCTCTCATGGGCTGAATGGTCTCCTTCTGTGCTGTTATAAGATAAGATTTCCTCTGCACCCTCTCCAAGGACATGACTGAACACAGAGAACAAGTTGAGACCTTTCCATTGAACTGTGGTCCTCCAAAGTCTGGCATCTCCTATTTCTCCTGAATACAAGGCCATTCAGCCCATCAAGTCTATGCCAACATTTACAGCAATCCCATCCATCCCATCGCCCCACTTACTGTTCTCCAATCTACTCTCTCTCTCACATTCCCATCAACTCCTCCCAGCTTCTACCACTCACCTGCAGACTCGGACTCATTTACTGCAGCCAATTAACCTACTGACTAGAACTCCTTTGGGATGCGATAGGAAACCAGAGGTCGGGGGGAAACCCACATGGCCACAGGGAGAATGTGCAAACTCCACACAGGCAGCATGGAGACGAGAATCGAACCCTGGTCACTGGAGCTGTGAGGCAGCCACACTACCCGCTACACCTCTGTGGACTTGAGCATGAATGGTGAAACCAGAATCAGCAGACAAGCAGTGGCTCCACGTGTGCACAGCAAGTGAGCATACCTAAGGAACAACACAGATACCAGGGTCTGTCGCTGTTTCAGTGGGATATCATTATATCTGCCAACAGTGAGGGCCTCTCCTCTGTCAAACAGCACTTCCCTGCAAACTGTGGTCTGAAGACAAAGATCAGATTCTTTGTCTAAGAGACACACGGTGTGACAAACAACAACAGACCAAGGGTATCTGGGATAAAGTTGATGAATGAAAGATGTCATAAAGAGTACAGCAGCGGCTGTCGGTATCAATGGCGCACACTGACCTTGAGAAACTGGATGTAAAAATCAGGGACTGACCAGTCCACTAACCAATCAATAGGAAAGTTGAAACATCAGAGGCAATGAACATCCAAGTACAATGCAAATGCCATTGGTGACTGAAACAGTCCCAGTAGTGATTGGGGATACAACCCTAATAATGTAGAGCTCTGATTCTATGGAGAACTTGCAGAAATCTGATGGTGTCAGATTAGCTGAGCCCAACCTGGGACCCCAAACTCCTGAGTCATAGAGTTATACAGCACGGAAACAGGCCCTTCAGCCCAACTCGTCCATGCTGACCAAGGTGCCTACCTGATCTAGTCCAATTTGTCTGTGTTTGGACTAAACCCTCTAAACCTTTCCTACCCATGAACCTGTCCAAGGTTATAATTGTACACACCTCTACCACTTCCTCTGGCAGTTCATTCCACACTGTGTGGAAAACTTGCCCCTCAGATCATGTTTAAATCTTCCCCTCTCACCTTAAATCCATGCCCTCTAGTTTTAGATTCCCCTACCCTGGGGAAAACACTGTGACCATTCAGCTTATCTACGCCTCTCATGATGTTATAAACCTCCGTATGGTCTCAGCCTCCCGCACTCCAGGCAAAAACAGTCCCAGTCTCCCCAGTCTCTCCTTATAACTCAAGCGCAAACCTTGCCCCTTGGGTCCCCTTCCCCCTGAGCTCACCTTTGTTAACAGCAGCATTGTGAAATTAAGTTGCGTAGTGATCGTGCGCCCAAGCCCACACTCCCAACATAGTGCCAGTGAACCCATCCTGTTGCAAGACCACCAGTGGCACCTCTCGGCCATCGGTGAATGCGGTGGAGCATGCTGCCTGGTCCACTGAATAAACTACACCCCTGGGCTCATGAAGCCCATCCATCGTAGCCAGGGGCGACATTCCAATACACCAAACTGATCCTTGTTCGGGAGAGATGCTGGTGGGCTGCTGGAACTCTGGAGGTCGTGATGGACACTGATGGAAGACAGGCATGGCCAGAGCAAGAGGACTTGGTCAACAATGTGCTTGGATCCTACACACCCTCCGAGGGTCCCGTGCATTGTCAATTTTCCAAAGCAACGTCCAGCGGTTGACAGCACCCTGTCCCACCCAGAGCCCAGGGAAGCCCCACCTCTGATGGGATTCCCCCCAAATCCCCCTCCCCTTGTCCTATTGGGTCAAATTCAACATCTGGCTGGCACCAGCAGATGCTGTGTAGGATGAGCGACCAATGGTTGAGGATAAGTTGTGCAATTTGTTGTAATATTTGTAAGGATGGCAAGGAGCTGTCTGAGGGCACGTACCACTAGACTTAAGGACAGCTTCTACCCCACTGTGATAAGACTATTGAACGGTTCCCTTATACAATGAGATGGACTATGACCTCACGATCTACCTTGTTGTGACCTTGCACCTTATTGCACTGCACTTTCTCTGTAGCTGTGACACTTTACTCTGTACTGTTATTGTTTTTACCTGTACTACATCAGTGCACTCTGTACTAACTCAATGTAACTGCACTGTGTAATGAATTGACCTGTACGATCAGTTTGTAAGACAAGCTTTTCACTGTATCTCGGTACAAGTGACAATAATATACAAATACCAATACCAAAAGGAACGGTCTGCAGAGAGCAGAGTTATACAACAATGGGATGGCTGAACAGTTTGCCCGCTGACTGCTTACAAAGGCAAAGCTCACCGCCGCCAGAGAACGGGACGGGGAAGTACAAGGTCAGTCCAAGAAAGCGACTTCACTGCCCCTCCCCGGGAGCTGACCTGTAAGGACTGAGAGTCGAGGTCGGGAATGAACGGAGCAGGGAGATAAAGGTGTGCCCGGGACTGTCCACCTGATTCACTTGAGATCCAAGTCAAATCAGGACTCCCGAGACACACGGATCGGGGCAATGTCCTTTCCTTGCCATCCTTACAAATATTGCAACAAATTGCACAACTTATCCTCAACCATCGGTCGCCCATCCTACACAGCATCTGCCGGCGACAGCCAGATGTTGAATATGCCCCAATAGGACAAGGGGGGAGGCTTTGGGGTCAATCCCACCAGAGGTTGGACTTTACTGGGCTCTGGGCGGGACGGGGTGCTGTCAACCGCCGGACGTTGCTTTGGAAAATCGACAATTCACGGGACCCTCGGAGGGTGTGTAGGGTCCAGGCACATGGAACCCTGCCACTTGTACGGTGATCGGAGGAAACCCCGGCCCCTAGCTCTGGCTCAGAACCGAGTGCATGGCCACCGCTCCCGTTCCTTCACGTTTGACCAACTGGTCCATCAGCCTCAGTGCACCGATACCCTGCCATGGGGCGGGGGCTGCACCAACCGAGATGACCAGCTAATGCGACTCATGGGCTTGTGAACCATCTGCTCACCGCTCATTGGCCGGCACAGTTGGCTCCAACCGGTGTTGCCCGACCTGTGGGTATTTCCAGCGGGTTCTGCCATTGTCCCGAACAAATGGCAGGTCGGTGCCGCCCAGCTGCGCGGCCGTGCTGCGGGTCGGATGCCCGGAGCGGCTCGGGGTCCAGTGGATCACACACTCCGCCCTCTGACCGCCGGAGACCGGGGGTGTCGTCAGCCTGAAGATCCACACTGCAACAGAGAAGTGCCCAACGCCCTCTGCACGGTCACACTGCTGCAGAGAAACGCTCCGGTTACACCGGGACGTCCTCTGGTCAGCTGGCAACACCATCCCCCCCTTCTCCCACCACCGTTAGAATGGAGACTATCGATGGGGTCAGTGCGGGCGCGGCGCTTCCTTGGGGCAACGCAGAAGGGATTGGATCTGCCGGAGGCTCCTGAATCGCCTCTGCATCCAAGGCAGCGCCGCGGGAGCGGGCGTGGTGAAGTGGGCCGATGTTTCAACCCCAGGCGCAGGCGGCAGACCTGTCTTGTCCGCCTTGTCCGCTGCTCCAGGATTGGGCACGGTCCGGGATCTAACCGAGGCTAAGTCATGGGCTTTGTGTTGTTCCCACCCTCTGCGGCCTCGCTGGATGGACACGGAAGGAACAGAGTCATGGAGGGTCATGGAGCTATACAGCACGGAAATCGGCCCAACTCGTCTGTGCCTACCCTCCCATTTCCCTGCATTTGGCCCATATCCAAACCTATCCGATCCATGCACCCGTCCAAGTACCTTGTTAGTGTTCTATTTGTACCCGCCTCTACCACTGGCAGCTCGTTCCACACACCCACCACCCTCTGTGTGGAAAAAGTTGCCCCTCAGGTCCCCTTTAAATCTTTCCCCTCTCACCTTTGGACTCTCCTATCCTGGGTAAAGGACTGTGAGCTTCCACCTCACCTACGCCCCTCATGGTGTTATAAACCTCTATAAGGTCACCCCTCAACCGCCTGCACTCCAGGGAAAACAGTCCCAGCCTCTCCAGTCTCTGCTTATAACCCAAGCCCTCCATTCCCGGGAACATCCTGGTAAACCTTTTCTGCACCCTTTCCAGTTCAATGACACCCTTGAACCTAACAATGTAGACGTATCAACTCGTCCTGTGAAAATCCATCTGTCTCGTCATTCTGCGCCCTCTCTAGCTTCTCTCTCCATTATCTTTACTGGAATCAGTCCGGGGTTAAACGCCACCTGCTCTCTGCCCTGTCTCCGGTCTCTCCGGGATGCTGTGCTGGACGAATCTGGGGTTTAGGGAATCAATCTCAGTACGAAGGGACTGGCTGCAGTACAGAGATGCGGAGACACGGCCTCACGGAGGGTTCCGAATCTGTGCAATTCTCTGCCTTGGCCGGCAGTGGATGCTCAGTCGGTGAGGGGGTTTCACGGATGGAGGTCGTGGATATTTGGCTGGACAAGGAGTGGGGGGAAGGTGGGGTTGGGTGGGGGGACAAGGCTCATCCTTAATGTTATTGTCTGACGGAGCAGGTTGAAGGGTCTATTGCTGATGTCCTCCTGGCCGAGACCGATTCTCATTCTTTCAGAGATGTTGCTGAAGCTCATGTCATCTGCAAACGATAAACCTCTGCCGTCCACCGACTCATTAGTCGGCGTCGAGAGGCACTGAGCTCCTCGCCCCAACCGAAGGAGGAGAACAATCCTCACTCCCCGCAATCGGAAGACCAGACAATTCCCTATAATCCCTGCTTCTGCTCCCCAACCGGATATCCACCGTGTCCGCCTAACCCTGTTAATGTCCATAATGTCCATTTCTTGGCATTTTGTCAAATGCCTTTTGGAAGTCCATACACGCGACGGCGACGGCGCTAAACCACAATCCTTGCACTTCAATCAATTTGTGTTTCTGAGCCGTTACAGAGCAGAGACCCGAAGCAGCTGTTGCATAAAGGATCAGATGTCTGCTCCAGATGTTGGACGTCCACCTCATCCGCGCCCAGCAAGGCAAACAAGTGACCGGTGCCTGCCATAGACCTGACACCGCTGGAAACCCGCAGCAAGTCGGCTAACATCTGCGCACGAGAATTAACGCTGCAGAGCCGGCCAAGGCTCTCCGACCTGAAACGTTGACTCTGTTTCTCTTACCACAGAGGCTGACAGACCTCCCGAGTGTTTTCTGTTTATATTTGAGCTTTACGGTGCAGTTTTTAAATGTTGTCCCGGGCTGACAGTTTTAGCCCAGGGAGGGGTGGGTGCGCCTGCAAAGTGTGTGTTACAATTTAACCCTTGGTGTGTCAGTCACCAGCGGCTGCTTCATGCAGCAACATCTGTTTTTTATTGGTCGGCGCCCTCTACATTGTGTCTACATTCAAACCACCAGGCTGCTGTTTGTCCCAGTCTCAGCGTGGACGGGAGATCGATCAACAATGTGCCCCGTGTGTGTTTGAACAGAATCAGAGGTGCGGCCGGAACAGCTGGCATCAATCTGTATGGTGGCATTTGTCCGCCGATCTCCTTTAAACAGATGTCACAGCTGGCCCTGCCTCCCTCCTGAAGGAGCCCCCCGGTTACGGGGTCTGCGGGTCTGGTTGGGACCGCTGCAGTCACTCTGCGGCCCCCACAGCGTTGGTGAGCATGGGGCTCCGGGATTTAGACCTCGCCCTGGTCCCATCCTTCCTGCGAACTAGGTGGGTCCTGAGGCCAGTCACAGAGGTGAGGCACGAAACGGACTGGGCAGTGCTAGGAGAGAGCAATGAAACGGGTGGCACCGGTCCACGCACGTCACACGTTGCCCCACCGGCTCCCCTTACAGTCAGTGTGCAACTTCTGATCAAACTCTCCTTCCGAGGAGCAAACGCCTCCGCCACTGAGCTCCCAGTCTCCAGGATAACGCCAGGACCCCGTTAAGGTGACGGGCAAAAAAAAAACAGCTCGCCCTTTAACTTTGGACATTTAGATGTAATAGAATCTAAACCACTTGGCAGAGGCGGTGCTGACGCCGTGTGGGTAAAGGGACGGGCTCTCTCTACCCCTTGGGGGAGATTCAGGGTGCGGAGTCGCCGTTTCATCTATGCTCAGCACTGCTCTTTCTTTTGGCTGGAAGGAAAGTTCTATCCATCCATGGAGGTCACCTTAAGTCCTTGCTTTTGATGTTAGCAGTTTACGATACGCTCAGACTTGTCGGGTGTTATTGATTTCTTTAAACTGCTGAAAGAAAAGTGTTCCCGACAGATGTTGTGTTCTCGGGACTAGCAGCTGGAATGCAGAGGCATCCCGGGTGTCCTAGATAGCGCAGCGGGAAAGGGGGGTAGCTGAGCCGAGCAAACTGAGAACTGAATGGAGCTTTTCTGATAAGAACCAAAAATTCTCCAAGAATATTCAAAGCGGCAACCGGCCATCCATCAGTTCAGCATTGTGCTGACACTCTGCTGATTAATGGTCAGGTTTTCGCCGCTGGTTCCTTACCCCAGACACCGCCTCTCGTCTTGGAAAACGGCAGTTGAAATATTAGAAAATGGGACAGGAAAAATCTGTTAAAGAAAACGTATGATACACAAAAATAAGCGGCGTTGAATGTGGCCGCGATAATTAATCCTCTCTTTGTGTCCTGTTCCTGTCTGTCCCCCGCGCTGTCGCTTCCTGAAGTCTAAACTGGGGCTCATTTATACTGTCATTTAATCTCCCACGGCGTTCGTCAAGAACTGAAATATTAAACAGATTATTTTAAATACTAATAGGAATATTTAGATACTCTTTTATGTTAGTCCTTAATTAGTTGTGTTTTCTTTGTTCCCTGACAATTTATTTATGAATTATCTAACTCTAATATTTGACTTACAATCCTGGCGCTGAGTTCCTCTTTTGCTTTTAAACCGCGTTTACTGTGCAAAATCACAGACATCTTGTCATTTAGTCATCTCCCTGGGTGATTTTAAATTGTCCCCTTATTTCCACTCCCCCCCCCCCCCATGACTAAATCGTGATTAAATCTCCGAGTTCAGATCCCCAACATTGGTTTCACCGATGAAGTCGGGCGGCGCGTGTTCTCACCGGGATGGTGAGCGGACCGTCCTGAGATCAGAACACAAATTGTGAAATTGAGTGGGATATGGCTGAGGTAACTTCGGGGGCTGCCCACATATACTGAGTATCCTTGGGACTGAAGTCCCTCCTCATTTGGTTCACACGACTCGAAGACTGAGCAGGACAATTGAGAATGTGAATCTGAAGAACGGATTTTTAAAAATCAATTAAAAATGTGGTAAATTGAAATATCCCCCGAGCCATTTATTCGAAGCGCCACATTCCGTCCTCTCTCGCCCTCCTGTCTCTCCCTCACACACACACACACACACACACACACACAGATGTGCTATAACGCGTGTGTTTTTTTTCCCAAATGCCCCCACTTACTCCTGCCAGAAATTCAAGTTCCAAGCGGCCAGCTTCAAATTCCGATACCGCCGCCCATCTCTCACCCGACCGCTGGAACCGACAGTGTCCAGTTCCTCAAACCTTCATCTCACCCCCATCACAAGCCCGGGGCTCAGGCAGCGCTGGAGACCGACGTGCAAGGAAACTTCCTCCAATTGCTACTTCAAATATTAAATGACCAATTATATTAATGTGATAATGTTTCGTGATTAAAGTTCTGCACTTGATATTCTATGAACATTGTTATTTGATACATGCTCATAACCTGTCAAACCAAGGAAAGCGATTGATGTAAGGTCGTTGGCTCTATATATTAATTTTGCTTCTCTCTCTCTCTCCAGATGCTGCATGACTTGCCGAATATTTTAGATTTCCAGCATCCACAATACTTTGCGTTATTAGTCACTCAAGTACTCGATAACTGCAGAATATTAGCTTTGGAAATGAACTGAGGAACTCACTATTTGTAAAGCTGGTCGCCGTCCCTATGTCCGATTTCTCCGCGCTGCTCCTGCGTTTACACTTGGATAAACTCTCATTTGTTCGGCGATTGAGCAGGTGATGCGGAACCCGGTGGACAACTTCAAGGTGAAGGAAGGGTTTGACAGGACATTTCTAGGGTAAAGATACTTGCGTTGTAGGGGGAAAGAAAACCACGAGTAAGAAATGCAGCAAAAAAAAAGACAGAGACACTTAAATCTGACAACTCTGGGAATACTCAGCAAGTCAGGCAGCATCTGTGAACAGAGGGACAGAGTCATCGTTTCACTGGGACAGTCTGGTGAAAGGCCACCGCTGTCTCTTTGCCCACAGATGCTGCCTGATTTGTTGAGTACTTGCGGGTTTTTTGTACTTTTGGCGGTTAGCGTAACGCTATTACAGCGCCAGCGACCCGGGTTCAATTCCGGCCGCTGTCTGTAAGGAGTTTGTACGTTCTCCCTATGATCTGCGTGGGTTTCCTCCGGGTGCTCCGGTTTCCTCCCACATTCCAAAGACGTACGGGTTAGGAACTGTGGTCATGCCATGTTGGCGCCCGAAGCGTGGCGACAATTGCGGGCTGCCCCCAGAACATTCTCAGTAACGCAAAAAAGACGCATTTCACTGTGTTTCTATGTACATGTGACTAATAAATAAACATCTTAACTAATAAATCCGGTATAAACCGGGATAAACTGCTTTTCACTGTAACTCGTTACATGTGACAGTAATAAACCAATACCAATACCAAACTTCTGTTAGGTAAGAATAAAGAGCTCGCTGACATTGGGGAGAGTTGAGGCAAATCCAGAGACATGCTGAAGGGGACAAATACCTGGTGTGAGGAGAGGCGTTGAGTGAGCCATAAACAGCCAACAGATCGCTTGGGCGCCAATGGCCGACTGCCGGTGGCATCTCTCTGTGAACCACCAAACCAGCGAGATGTCGATCTGAACTCAGACCCTGTGATATACGCCCGCTTTGAAATGCGTGAGGCCCGCGAACAGCACCTAAAACTTCTGGTAGAAGTCAGGTGCAGCCGCCTCCTCACAGTTACAAACCGAACATCACTTTGTCTCCACGGATCTGAGGTGGTACCTTAGTGGAAAGGACGGCAAGGGAGGGATCTGGGGGTAAAATTCCATCCGCAGATGGAATAAGGAAACGTAACCCTGGAAGTTGGAGAATCATGTCAATTCATCTTCATCGTTATCTGTAGAACTAAATTAATTCAATGCAGAGAATGTCAGTCTCTACAAAGAATTGGACATCAGTCAGGCTACGTGATCCGCCCGAGTCATCCTCCGAAGTTACTGTATTTTAATTACATATAACCAAAATCTATGAGGACATTTTCAGCTTCATGTTTAATAACAGTTATCATCGGGATGATAGGTTATTGTGTCTGTTTTCATTTATCAGCCAAGTCAGCATTTCTGTCAAAGCACCGCAGGGGTTAGTAACAGAGCGCGTTCTGCTCTCAAGGCATCTAATGAGAACCAATGCTCCAGAATAACGAGAGAGAGAGAGAGAGAGAGAGAGAGAGAGAGAGAGGATGGTCTTTGGCCAGGTTTTAGTGTAGCTTTGCTTTTATTGTTATTTTGGGTGGGGAGGGGGACGTGCTGAATTTAGTTCACTTCAGAGGACTGCGAGTGTTAGACCTGCGAATGCGTTGTTGGAGCATGTGTCCGGCTAATCAGAGAGAAATCACAGGAACGGATTCTTTGAGGGAGTTTGAATGTCTCAGACCCCGAGAAGGAAGCAGAAGTGAGGCAGGGCCCTGCGCGTAAAGAGAAGAATGCTTAAAATGTGAAACTAAAACGGTGACACTCCAAAACTAGCCGAGATTCGGTCAGTGCGCAGAATCTGGGTGTTTTATGAATTTATGGATAATAGAGCAGTATCTACACCTGTCTGTAAACTGTACTTACCGTAGAAGGAAGGCAAGGGAGCCGGAACAAATCAGAGCTCCGAACAGTCGGATGAAACAGCGAAGGCTGGAAGTGGAGGAGTTCCCGGGGCACTTTAACTTTCCCCTGCTGCAGCGGCTCAGCAGCCGCTCCAATCGGACATTTTTATGTTGACAGTACTTGTCACTTAGCAACCCCCTGAAAGCCCTTATATGCATTGATTGCAAACAATTGTCTTTACTTGGTGCAAGTGTTAAGTGAAGCAGGCCCAAATGGTTGACCGCTAGTCTTTAGGCAAAATCTTTGTTTGGAAGCATCTTTTAAAAGCATCAGCCGGCAGAATTAAAAGCTGCAGTGTGTATGATAATAAATCTGTTGTTTGCTCCGGTACTTTATCCACTGGCAGCCAATTTGGCAAAGCCCAGCCCTCTTTTACAGTGATCTTGACATATTAATCTGGAACCTCGAAGCCTTCAGACTGGGTCCTCCTTTGCTATATGTTATCTGCTTAGACTAATATTGCAATTGCCACCCACTGACATAATTTGTTTCACAGTCACAGCCTTGCAGCATGAATCAAGTGTTGACATTCTAATTTCATGCACACACGGGTGTTTGGCTGAGCTCGGGATAATTTCTAAGTAATACAGTCAACACTGTAATGACATAAAGTAATGCTTAGCCCTTTGTACAGGTTAAGTTTACCGACACACTGATGTACACTCCTACTGTTGACTTCCAGCTGTCCGGGCTACAAGATATATTTCTAGCCACAGATAAATTGATAGATTTATTTGTCGAACGTCGTGACATTTTTTAGAGCGCTATCTGAGAAAAATAAACCCTTCTGGATTTTACTCTTATAAAATATACCAAAGTGTTTGCATCCTGTATTATCTGTTAAATATAATACAATCTCGCAAAAGGATGCAAAACGTTTTAAATGCACTCTAGTCGTCGTGTGCTTTGGGGAGAAAACACAATAGTGTTGAATTGAGGTGTGAGAATTGATTGCTGAGTTCTATTTATTGCAAATTTGTAAAACAGAAAGACATGATTCCATCAGTTCATCAAGGCCTATTGTTCGAATTTCATCGGATCTAAATAACACTTGTGTCGTGTTGAATATTTTGGTGGTTATTTATTGTTGGATTGAGGGCTAATTTTAGTCTGGGTTAAAGGGAAAAAAACTTCCTTCTTGTTGTCAGATATCTGAACCCACTCCACGCGATAAATGATCTACAATAGAAGCAATTACTACTTCGTTATTTTGCTCTATTATTCTACAACTTCCTTGCTTGCACTAAATATTTTGTGAATTGTTGTGTCGAGGTACATAAGAGAAATAGACCCCGTCACCGTAATCGATTAGGTTAACTTTTCAGTTTGAAATAGAACCTGCCTTTAATTTCCCAGCTGTCGGGACTTTCAAAGGCAGAATGAAAGTAGCATCGGGTATAGAGGAAGTGAGAGAGACCGTCTGCCCTAGATACATTCAAAATGTTTCACCACATTTACAAGCTGGTTGTACTAAATGTTCCCACGCTGATTCAAAACACTGGTCGCATGAGAGAGTTAATATTTAATGACAACAAATGTTTACAAAAGACAGATTTTTCAGGTTACCTGTCAGGAGTATTTGACTCACCTTCTTCCTCGCTCAACAGGTCGACCTGAGCTCTGCAGAACCTCGGAAACCCAAGAAACAACAGACAGTTGCCATTTCCTTGTCCTTAATCTTGATTTGTTCGCGTAGGTCAGTGTTGTAGGGAACCAGGCTGAAAAATTACTGCATCAGCGCATTTGCTCGTTAATGCTCCTGTCCTTAGCGCCGGAAAATTGATTACCAGCTTTATGCAACTGTTGATTTTGTTAAGAATTATAGTCCCTATTTATTTTTGAAGACCTGCTGTGTCTCAAAGTAAATATAAAATTTTAACAATAAACACTACAAGTAATTGGCTGATGTATGTATTTGACATTCTGCTTCGCGGTTCCTATTGATGTGTACTCATATTTTCTCCCGATAAAATTATTGGCATTATTTCTGCTGATTCCTTTTTAAAGGAACGGTTCTGAATTACATTATCTCCATCCTTTAGATCCGTGTCGAGATTTTGAAAGACCAACTGCGCGCCTCCAGGTACAAGTGCCAGGTATCCTGGCTCAACAACTTCACCCTCTCGCCCCCAGCACCCCAACCTCTCTGCACTGGGAGACAAGCGAGTGAACGACTGGTCCACAAATAAACCCGCCGAGTATTCTTTTTATTGGAACAGTATCTGATTGTCGGTCACCGACTGGCATTTTTGGGTAATCGATTTACTTAAAATAGTGAATTCGCCCCCGGTATTGTACATGCGGACGCGTTACATCAGTTTGCACAGGCCTATTGTTCAAATTTCCGACCAACCTTGCCCCAGAACTGTTGATTATATATGAACTTAATACCGTCCGATCCAATTCACAAAATAGGCTGAAATATTGTGGACGCTGAGACCAGTGCGGCCAGATAACCCAGCAGAGGAGCACAATCTGATTGAGCTATATGCGTCCTGTAAGATCATACCTGGTTAAATCTTTTGTGTTTAGTGCATTTATTTCGTCATTACGAAGCTCCACGATTATTGTGTCCGAGGCGACAGAAGCTGGTATCAGCGACTCATTGTAAATGTTACCCTTTGACATTCGTCATAGTATGATCTTAAACTAAATAATAAACGTCTGTCCGTTCAATTTATTTTCCTAAGGTTAAGTTGGTTTATTATTCAGGCTACTGCCCTTGTGTATTAGGCAAAACATAAATTATGCATACTAATTACCTTGGATGGGCTACCAGTTTAATGAATTCTTTTAATTAAACTGCAACACAGGGTTTTGTAAAGGCCGACCAATATTTCATCGTTACTGGCCTAACCATCCTTTTTGTCCGTGCTGAATCTTGCCGAGTCCACATCCTGATCCATCTGAAATCCTGCACGACATTCGCCACAACCCGTTCTGTGACGAGTTAATAAAGTGGTGCTCACAGTAAACAGAGCTGATGGCCTCTCCATCTGGATTATGACACACAATAATGGCTGCAGGTTAAAGATTTGATGTATAGATCTGAATTTCATTGCCCCTGAATAGTATTAAAATTTCCGGATGAGTAAGTCAGCAATAAACAGATTGGACAGTCATTGTGTATCTTATTATTTTGCATAATAATGAGATATAGGTTTATAGTGCAGCCGGCTATCCTCCGCTTGTCTAAATTACCATTATGATTGTAAAAAATGTATATACTAAACCTCCAACACTCATCCTGTCCGAACAACATTATCTTTCGCTGCCGCAATAAAACAGGAATCGCTGATCGGGTTTGTCGCAATCATCTTCCTAAACTGTTTCCTTGAATGTTGTAAAATATGGTCTCTTTAAAAAAAACAAAACCCCATTGGTTTGTGTTACATGTTGATTTCTGGCGGGCGTGTAAAGATTCTCCGGACATTGTACAGCCGGGTAATCTGTCCCCCTTTTAACTTTATCTGAAGCGGGGAAGAAAACGACAGGTGTTCCTGGGGGAAAGTCGGACCCGGGACATTGCCCTGATGCTCGGGGACCATGGTTTTAAAGGATGCGTTGCGGATATTCAGAGTTAAGCCATCTGTAGGCTGTGCAGGACTGCGGCGGAATTTATGCAGTGGCTTTGCGGAAATGAATGAATTTGCTTTCAATATCAGGCGTCTCCGCGAGTTCGGACCAAGAGCCGGGGCCCGACAGACGGATGTGTTCATGCACGTCTTTTCTTTTTTTAATTTTGGAAATAAAAATGATGCCAGTGCTCATCTTTTTTTTTAGAAAAAGGAATTTATTCAGGGTCTAAAAGTTTCTACAAGTCGCTCCGTGGTGTACTTTTTCGCCTTTCGCGGCCCATTAGTGCAGTTTAACTCGCGTTATTCAGCAAGTCACAACTATTTGACAAATGTCTTGTCAGGCACTCCAGAGTCACGCAGTTGGGGAGATTGGACAAATGGCAGAGAATTGGTTCTCGATTGTTTGAAAGTCACCCTTTGTGTGTCTGGCAGCCCGCTCCCAGAGGCTACAGGGCGCTTCTGCTCGGCCCTGGTCGTTGGCCGCCAGTGTGAACACTCACACCGCTCTGTAAATTCACTGCGCGTAAAATCACACGTTTTTATATCGCGCGTGTAAATTGTCCAGGAGACAATTTAAGTGTTTGAGTCCGTCTATTCTGATGTCCGATCGTCTTACGGACCGACCCTTCCGTTCCTTGTCTCGGGCTCGCTGAATCCACTGTTAAATTCACTACATACGTGCAGCTGACCAACTGGGTTTAACTGGCGTTTATTCCGGCTCTCAGAATCGCCTGGTTTGAAGCCCTGTCCGTGTACTCTCGGTGTCCGTTTAACAGCGCGGGTGCGCGGTCAAATGAAAGGGTTAAATTGAATTTGAATTCTTGTCGGGCTCCGAGGCCGGTCGCCTAGTACCGCGGTCAGAAATGTGTTTGTGAGAAGCCAATGTTTTGTCTCCTAAAAAGGCTAAATCTACATCGGTGGCCCAGTGTACGCTGGCTATTCTTCACAGCTTCTATTGAAGTGAATGGGACTGAATGAAGTTCCCGGAACCTGTATTTGATCTAGTCAATTGCGAAAACTGACAGGATTCTAATATATTTGTTTAATAGCATTCAATGGGTTAGCTTTTCTCAACTGCGTATTCTCCTCACAACGGTACGCTTATAATTCTGTTCACCCAGTAAACCATCTAACTAGATCGGGCAATGTCCTGGTCTGATTTCTACACTTTTCCAGCAACTGAAAACGCTAAATTAGAAAACAGATGTGAAGTGGTCGGTGGAGTCCAGGAGTGGGGTCTGGGTTATTGTTAGTCCGCTGCCGGCGTTTAGTCGCCTCTCTCTCTCTCTCTCCCTGTCTCTCCCTTTCTCTCTCTCTCTCTCTCTCTCTCTGAAGCTGTAATTGAAACATATTAATTAGATAATTTGCTGTTAGTTTTAAAAGACACAAATAACGGCAGCTAATATTTCCTCGGAAGGAGCACCCTTTCATTTTGTGGCGGTTACAGAGTGCGGAGCAGCGGTGCAGGGGTTGCACACACACAGTTGATTTGCATTGTGGTGCCATAGTTCAGTTGTCTCCATAGATTTTCCCGTGAACGGATATAATGATGAGCTTTTAAGTAGGTGGTATTCTTTTGCAAAGCTTGTTGATATAATTGTGCTCAATGTGTGATGAATGGTCTCGGGTGTCCCTTGTGTGACGGGCCGGCGGCTTCATGCATTTTAATCAGCCGCTGCTGAGAGGACTTGCTCGGTTTTCTCCTCTTGTTTGTGTGTGGCATTTCTACAATTAGATATATAAAGAAAGGCTCCCACACAGATGCCGTCTGAAGGTTCATTATCTCTCATCAAAAACAATCGGATCCACCTTTCTCACTTGTGCTACTGACCGCAACGGGTTCAACCTCTGGGAGAAACCGCCCTCAAACCAACCCACCCCCCCCACCCCCCACCCCCACCCCCCGAATGAGACCGGTTGCAGGAAAACACCGTCTCCGCTTCTGCCGGGGATTTGCGGCAGATAACGAGTCGCCGGCAGCCACGGCGGGCTGTTGGCGGAGCAGGAGAGCGGGGCATCGTTAACTAATGTTTAAATTCGCAGCGCACAATAGGGATTAAACACAAACGGGGTGAAATAATGAACTGGTGTGGAGCGGCCGGGGTGAACTCGGTCCCTCAGTCTTCTCGGTTTTACAATGATTCAAATAAATGCCCGGCTGTAAAATATACGAACGGTGTGTCTAATACATCCCCGCAGTAGAATTCACTGGCCGTAAACAGAAGGGATAAAAACCTATTTATTCTATAAATCACCTCGTACTAACTCAGGATAGTTTTTTTTTAACAAATTCACAATTTCCATTTCCTTGGGAGATTTTGGAATCGGTGCCCAGTAAAACCCATGCCTTTGTCTGGCATACATTGTAGGTATTCTCCGCGTTTACTGTGGGTTCAATTGGTGCTCTGCGCCTAACCCCCGTTGGAAAGTTTTTTTCTCTCTCTCTCCCTCTGTCTCTCTCCCTCTCTCTCTGGAAACCCTCCAATGGCTCCTGTTAAACTTTTGCCCGGTTTTCGGTCCCTGCTAATCGTGGCGTTCGTTCCGCAGAGGACGCGTATTGTTTTTGACAGCAACACACGGCGATTTCCTCTAGTGTAGGTATTTTAATGAGAAAATATTTTTCGATAACCTAGTTCATAACTTAAAGCAGACAGATATTTCCGTGTAACACATGCATGTTGCGACTAACACTCTTACATCCACATGCCGCCGTACATTACTGAAAGTCAACTTTTTACAGTGTTAACAAATGTTTTGTGGGATTCACGACACGATTTAGAAAAAACATTGGACTTGATGATCGGCGATTGCGAGTGACGGGGAGTCTAGAACTGAAGCAAAATGGAAAAAAAGTGCACATATTCACAGGCTGGTGTATGCACGCCGGCCGCTCACATTTACATTTATACACCGGGGCAGGAGGTGATCACAAGCGGACAGTTCTCTCTGCGGTTCGCAAACCCTTCCGGTAAACTTTGGACTGAGCTGGCCCTGCCCTCGCCTTTGTGCCCAATGTCAGTGCACGGCCACCGACTGCAGAGCGGCGCCGGCGCTCGTTAACGTGTCGCCGGGGCTCGGGCTCGGGCTCCTCTGGCCGTTACCAATCTGCGGAGAGGTGGGACTCAGGGTGGCGGGACTGTTGGACAGGATGGCCGAGATCGGCGCGGGTAAAGCCGGCAAGGCGGGCACGGTGGCCGGGGAGGGTTTAATGGGCACCGGGATAGCCGGTAAAGTCTGTCCGCCGTGACACAGGGGTTTAATGGGGACGCCGTAGGCGCTGTAGTCGCTGCTGGGCACGGAAAGCGGCGGCGCCGTGTCCATCACGCTGGTACTGTACATGTGGGGCCAGGCCGTACCGATGGGGCTACCGACAGAATGCATGGGATAACCGGCGTGCATGGGCTGCACCGCCGAGAAAGCAAGTCCGCTGGACATCACGTTTTTGTATTCTCTGGCGATGATGTTCTCGATGGCGAAGGGGTGTTTGAAACTTGTGCTCTGAGAAACGCCCATGTTGTAGCTGGGGATCTGCGGCAGGTGGGTGCCCGACACGGCCAGGGCGCTGAGCCGGAGCTTCGCCTGCTGCTGGAGGTAGTGCGTAGCGTCCGACTGCTTGCTCACCGCCAAGTGATCCGCCTTCATCACCTTGAAACGCTTGCGGCGTCTCAGGAAGCTGCCGTTCTCGAACATGTCCCCGCAGTTGGGATGTAACGCCCAGAAGCTGCCCTTGCCCGGCTGGTCCGGCCTGCGAGGGATCTTAATGAAGCAATCATTGAAGGAGAGGTTATGTCTGAGCGAATTCTGCCACCTCTGCGTGTTCTCTCGGTAGTACGGGAACCGATCCATGATGAATTTGTAGATCTCGCTCAGAGGGAGCATTTTGTCCGGGGAGCTTTGGATTGCCATTGCGGTCAAGGAAATGTACGAGTAAGGAGGTTTCTGGTCGCTGTACGTGTTTCTGCCCGGACGAGGCATCATCAAAGAAAAAACAACTAAAGTCTCAAGGAGTCTACAGAAGGATCTCAGCCACTCAAAGTACAGAAACTGAAACAAAACCAACCCCCACCTCAAAGTTAGCCCAACTTGGCAAAGAGTCGGCTCGGGAATCCGTCCCTGCTCGGAAGGTGCCGGTGAGATACGGTGCGCGGTTCACTCCCGCACACCGGACACGCTCTGTGGACGGGTGATGACTGACAGCGGAACGAGCCGCGTCCCGCACTGCAGCGAATGGCGAGGGATCCGGCCCGTCTTCTCTCACACTCGCCGAGCGGCTCCTTCCATGTCCTGCCTGGTGCTGCTAGTAGTTTCATGTAGGAGTGACATGTGCGAGGCACTCGGTTAATGTAGCGCTCCCGCCGTCACATGACCGGTGCATTTGGGGAAAAGCATTCCTGCTTCCATTTACACCTATTTACATGGCCACCGCCGGCCAATAGAAATCATTTACATTTCCACACAGTTAGGGGTCAAATCCGAATTGGGAAAAGATGCAGAAGGCGAATGTGAGTGTAAGAGTGCCCAGTAACGGGGAGGTTTGTGCCAACCTTCCCCACACTTCACAGGGCGCTTGTTCTGCGATTTAACAAACGACGCTTGGGCTTGAACCACAAAGGGCGAAGAGACGGAGTGCTTTTTATTAACTGTGCCCATTGACCAGCTACATCGGTCCCCGACGCCGGTTAATCTGTTAACCAGAATTACCCAGTTTTTTTTTTAAAAATCGGGGTATCAGAAGATGCGCCTCAAATCGCAAGCACCCAGTGTGTGGGAGCGGGGCGGACCTAGTTCCAATACTGAACCCTGAACTTTAAGTGTGACTGAAAAACGTCCAAACTCGGAATAATTTCACTGCGTCAGACTTGCAAATGGACACTTCTTTTTTTTTCCTTTAGCGAATTCGAAAGCAAGAGCTTAAAAAAACACAAAGTGCTGGTTCAATGCATATTAGTAACTCGCCAAATCGTAACTTAAACACGGTTATTTCCAGAGATTAAACCATGTCATTAATATTAAAATGCCAGTGAAGTCCGCTCGCCTTGGTTTGAATGCGGCCGCACGCTTCCCCTTATTAATCAGGGTACTTGAATCAATCAATGTCACCTCGCAAAAAAATCGAAGCGAAAATAGCTTTGCAAAAACTTTTTAAATGCTTTATGCAGGAAATTAGACTTTAATATGCGTACAGACACCAGACTATCGGGGTGATCTACTTGTAAAATTAGATGCAAATGAGGAGAAGCGCTTTGCCGCAAACCCCATAAAACGCCCAGAAGTCAGTTATATTAATATTCAGAAAACAAATGAAAGCTACTCGCTGTAATAACCGTTTAGTCTTCAGCTCAACCAACTACCCCGTTTCTGCGTCGAGAGTTTGTATTAGCTCTTTTCCCACAAGCAGACCACACACGTTCCAGGTTAGTAATAATTTATGGTAATTTCCCCCATAAATCCACAGTCGGCTCCATTCGTATTCAAACACTCCCAAACCAACCAGACAAATGACAAACACAATATTGGTTTTGATCGCTAATGTTTACATGCCTTAAACGCGCAGGTGTAGTTCATTTCGAGTTTTAGATGAAAATATCGGGAGGGACAGAGAGCCTGCGAAACTTGCAAAGCTCCTAATATTTACAAACCAGAGTGAGGGGCGGCCCATTTTGGTCCTGCCCGTTCCCCAGGCTGCATAACGACGCGGGCCTTGAAAACATCGTTTCCCATGTAGAAAGTCAACGCCACGCTGGGTCCGCGCACGGCCTGGCTAAACACCGGGCTCGCGGGGTTTTCGGGGAGACCGGGTACTTTTTTAAAAATAAGCCATATGAGCATTGAGAGCAGCGGATTTCAACCAGCCGGCATCTGAGTGGGTCGCGAAACCCGGCCGGACTGAAACCACTGCGGCCAAGGATCTGTCGTACAAACTCCTCGCCTTTACCCCAAACCCGCCAGCTCGGCCGTGCCCCCTCTAAATAAACTCTTCATTGGTCGCCAAACCATCTTCAGACAAACTACAGTAACTTTTTTTTACTATCTCTCGTCTCCCGCCAATTTGCCGAATTTGGAAGCCGGTAGGAAATTCACGGTTAGAAAGAAATCCGATTTAGGGAAATGCGTGCGATTAACTTTCCGCATCACCCGGGCGATCTGTTGAAATTTAAGAATATCGGGGTGATAAAATATGTGTTATGGTAGCGCTGGATCAGCCGTGTAATGTGTATATTGGTTGGTCGTTTGTACAAAGAACAACAAAAGTTCTCTAAACTAAATTACATTGCACTTCTGAACTGCGATGCAATTTGAAGTATCTTTTACAGAGAGGGATTGTGAACAATTCTGTGTGTGTCTGAAATTGAATAACAAAGCAACTTTCTGAAGCCTCTCTAAGTGAAGTACTCAGGCGTGACATTCCCAGGGTGACGGGAGACAAAGGCGAGGGTCAGCGAGATGAAAAACGAATCAAACAGCCACTTTCACACGTCGCCGTCGATTGCGGCCTCTCTAAACAATAGGGAACAAATGTAAGAAAGGGGGTGAAAGAACTGAGGCATTCGATCTAACATACGATATTGGGACAACATTGTCAGAGCCGAGTCAATATCAAACAATATCATTTGTTGAATTAAAGCTCGCTTACAATTTCTTTTATTCTCTGTCCTTGCTTTGATTTTTTTCTCTGCTGGCTGGGGATTTCATCCGCTTGCTACGGGACTTCCGGTGGCTCAGGCCCGCTTGATCTTAGCAGAGCGGCTGCTGGACTTTCTGCCAACTTTGGCACTGGCGTTCTTCCCGGTGGCGGAGAGCCGGCGGCCCCGCCACCCGTGCGGTGGTCGCCGAGGGCGAGCGGGGGTGGGGGGGGGGGGTGGAGGGTGAGCGGGTCAAGTCACAGTGAGGCGACCCGAGGACCTTCCCTTCTTAAAGGCAAAGGAGCTCTCTGGCCGAGCGCCTGAAGAACGCGGCGTCTCACAAACATTCCCTTTCCGTCCTCACTACTTGGTGTTCTAGTGCATTAGTGCGGGAAACAGCAACCTGGAACTGGCGCTTATTCCTTCACCGGCTACACAATAATATAATTTAGTGATTGTATCCTGTGATATCCAAGTCCTTAAACAATGCCTCTCTCAGTGATGCGCTGACTCAGACAGATCTGGAAAGTTAAAAGCAAAAAAAACTCTCCCTGCAATTAGCTGGGGTGATGGATGCACAGACACAAGGGGGTCACTGGAATGAACACCTCGGCGGCGAGGAGGGGCGGGAAGAATTTTTGGGGGAAGGATGGGAGGGTAGAATCAACGCTCGGGAATCAGGGCGAGCGCGCCCGAGTGTCGGCTGTTGAGTGGCTGTGGATTTCGCCGTAGATTATTGATGTATCTGCGGGCTATGTAGATTTTCATAGCTAATGAATAAACAAGTACCGACCGCGGGCGGTGCGAATCGGAGTTAATGCAAACATTTGGATAAATACACCAACAATGTAAATTAACTAACATGTACCATGTGCGTAGGCAAAGAGGGAATGGGAAAGGAAGGCGACTTAAATCACAACACGGATGCCGGGACTGCGAAATGCCGAGAATAATGTAAAGTCGCACGTTACAGTTCCAGAGGACACGAGACATGGATAGAGGTACATGCTAACGTCGTCCGTCTACAAAGTGTCACACTCTTAATGTTTGACGGTAAATGTCTCACCTTCAACGTGATATATCTGGAATACATTATTTTAATTAAGTCTATGGCGATTTACTTTCCTTTGAGATCCATTCTACAGAGCAATTAGGAACGTATTGGTGCTGGTACATATGAATATTCAGGAGACTGTCAATTAATTAGCAGACAGGGTATCTCATTATCGCACTCAAAGCCCGTTAGTGCTCAGCAGAATTAAAGTCTGTGGCAGTACGCAGGATTAGTGAATATTTTACAACATACTCATTTAACTTCATTATCATAGTGGTTACAATGCTGCCGTTTTATTAATTAAAATGTTCATTAATTTGCCTCGTATTATACAATCATATCTCTGTGAGATCTGGGCGGGGAGGCGCCAGTTACCGCTTTAATAACGATAATTGGAAGTCGGTGTTCCCGACATTGCTCTTGCTTGTAAGATTCTCCCAAAAAGGCTTGAAAGATAAATATTAAACCTGGTACCACAAAGGGAGCTGCTAAATAGATACTAAATTAATATGCATGTAAAATTAATTAGATGGTTTTCATGACATCAAAACGCCCGACAAATAAGTACCTGTATAGAACACCTTCTGGGCATTTTGAACATATGCTGGAATTAGAGTTAATTGACTAATTACATAAATTACGCATTAACTTTATAACACATCAAGTATAAAAGATATCTCAATTAATTTTGCATAAATTAAGATTGCAAGCAGGGAAGAATAAGAGAAATCGCACTGGCCACGAGGAAACTCTTCCATTTTTAAAGAAAATGCGACAGTCAGATTTCAGGAATCAGGAGTTAACGGGAGTGGCCAAGTCAACCAACTCAAACTGCCAGTGTGGTCACATTCCCAAGTGCCGCACCCCTCCCGGCTCTCATTAGGAGAGAAACACTTCATTAAAATCAATTACTCGGCGCACCATAGATTAGCTTTTGTCAAAATATGGGCCCGCCCTCTCGCTTTAAGCGGCGATACCAGGGAAGGTAAAATTAAATACTTCAGGACATTGTTACAACTGCGTTCTCTTTAACCATTACTATTCCACGGGACTGTAATAAGGCGTAAAACACGACGAGACGAGGACCTTACTATGGCCCAATGTCGAGCTTCTTCACGCAGCCGCTATTACCATTACCGAGGGAACACACACACACAACACACATAAGATACAACACACACACCAGGCACATACAATACACATGTACAACACGCACACAACACTTACACGTACAACACACAGGCAAACACATGCAGACGTACAAACATATTCGCACACACACATCTGAGGAATGTTCTGCAGCAAAGCGCAGATTCTATCCGTCTCTCCCTCTCTCCCTCCCCTCTCTCTCTCCCTCTTTCTCCCTCTCCTCCTCTCTGTCTCCCTCCCCTTTCTCTCACTCCCCCTCTCCCCATCACGCCTCCACACACATACTGATATTTGCCCTCGGGTTAGTCAGCGGCACCCGGAGGGTTAAAGCGTTAAACGCGCGCCGGCTGCCGAATCTCTGGCGGACTTTTTACGGATCTTTGTTTCTGCCCGCGGACGTTCGTGGCACGGGAAAGGATTTCAATCCGAGGCACCGCGACACTTTGTTGACAGTTTACCGAGAATAACTGAGAATAAATAAACTGCTCGGGTCGCGGCCAAACTCCAGCATCACCGTCAGCCCCCGGTCTCTGAGTAACTTCCAGAGTAAGTTGGTGCCTCCCTGTGTCCGAGAGCCGGTTACACATACATCGCATGCACCCTTCTCCCAGTGCGGGGGGTAACTCTGGAGATAACTGCGGGCCATAGCCCAGGTGACCGACAGACATTTCATTTGCTCGCTAAAGTATCTAAAGCTGCGTTTTCCGCGTTAGACCTGTTACTCGGTGGCCGCCAGACCGGGCGATAACTGAATTCCTTTGCTGGGGACGTGATGCATTGAAGCTCATTATGGAAACCGATACATTGCGCCCCAGGACGTTATCGTTACAGACCTTGGCGAAGCCAGAAGGACAACCAAACTCAAAGGTTAATGAAGGACATCTGATTCCGGGCCAACTCTCCAGTAGCGGGCATCCTTCCCATAGAAGACCTAGAAGCAAGTGACAGAGAACGACGGGGGCGGGGGGAATACAGAGAGAACTGGAAATCTCTCTCTCCAGAACTCAGGACAGGTGGAGCAAGAACTGAGACCAGGGAGGCGACAGTGAGAGGGGGCACTGAGCTGGAGAAATGTCAGTGTGGCAGACACAAGACAGAGCGAGGGGGCTGGGGTGGGGACTAACTGTGAGATGGGAAAGTGGATCAGGAGGGATGGAGAGACGGAGCAGCACACGGTCTGTTGGAGGAACCCAGCGGGTCGAGCAGCATCTGTGAGGTGGGAGAGGAATTGTCGACTCTGGTCAGGGTCTCGATCCGAAACGTCTACAATTCCCGTCCCCCCAGTGTCTCTTGTGTCTGGTGGGGGGGGGGGGGGCGCTGGTAAAGCAAGACAGAGCGGAAGAGATCGGCACCTCTCTTCTCCTGAACGGAGATATAGTGACAGGACGAAAGTTCCAGGTGAAAGGGACGAGGTAAGAAACTTGCCCCTGTCTCGCTCACTCCGAGGTTTCACAAGCGTGTGAGAGCCGCCGACCCTCTCTCCGCCGCAGCCCCGCCAACGGGGACATCAATGGGCCGACCTGGAACCCCGGCCCAGGACAGCAGGAACTCTGAACCACTGATGTCACTGGACACTCCCGGTTCTGCAGAGTCGAGCACCGAGGACCGCACCTGCGAATTTGAACCGTTGCATCTTCAAACGCCGTCGCGGGAAGCAGCGTTGGCCCCGAATACACCAGATCAAAGGCGAAGGGGAACAACCTACAGTTACTTGGTCTGTGGGCAGTGTATAGGAGTGTTTACCGATCCAGGGGTCCGGGAGCGCAGGGAGTTAATCCAAACAATGTCAAACGGAGGATTGTTTTTCAAAGATGCGCTGGCGGGCCGTTTCCCCTAATTTCTGATTATTCCTCGAGCCAGAGAGGGACAATCTGACGGCGTGAGGCTCCCCTCGGGTACCCAGGCCCCGCTGAACGGGAGCTCGTCTTACACAGTTTACGTTAATTATCTCAGTGCAGCCAGTCAATAAAAGAACAGACATTTTAACAAACAACAGTTTCCGTACATGCTGCTTCGAATCGAGAGGCCAATTGAGACACTCAGCTGAGGTTCTCGGATACACTCACCTCTGCTCACTTCCTTCAAGCCGGACAGTGGCCATCAATTGCCTCAGTTGAGAGCGAGCACAGTTTTACAAGCTACGAGCGATTTCAGCGAGTTTAGAATTGTTATGTCGACGTTTTCTCCTCATTTTATATGAACGGTTTCATCCCTTGCCCGCTCCCCACCTCTCCCGGCACAAACCGGCCAGGAGTCACACCCCGTGTCCGCCTCCCTCCGGTCGGGGAGTCACACCCCGTGTCCGCCTCCCTCCGGTCGGGGAGTCCCAGCCCGTGTCCATCTGCCTCCGGTCGAGGTCACACCCCAGAGTGACGAGTACTGAGGTCCCTCAGCGAAACGTGGCTTTAGTTGAGACTTGGGACTGGTTTACAAAGTTACTGATCTTCGCGTCACTGTAACACAGTCCTGAAAAGAAGCTTCCCCCACCTGTCTCACCGGCTCTGGGGGCGATTGCACCACGCCAACACAATCTGCAGGGTCTCGGCCCGAAACGTCGACAGTCCATTCCCCTCCAGAAGCTGCCTGACCAACTGAGTTCCTCTAGCATCTTGTGTGTTGCTCCCTCTTCAGTTTGTTCTGGGACGGCAAGTGATTGATACCTGATGCCGGAGGTCCACTCTGAGTAACAAGGACATGGAGTCTGAAGAACTAGTCGACTGTGCCGGTTGGTCACGACCCTTGGCTCTGTTCTTATCGACCAATCTAGCCCAAGACATTTGGGACTGAGATAAGGAGAGATTTCTTCCATCAAAGAGTGGAGAACCTTTGGAAGCCTCAACCTGGACTCGGTCATTGTGTTCATTCAACAGAAAGATGGACAGGTTCCTGGATACAACGGGAATCAGGGGCTATCGGGGAAACGGTGCTGAGGTGGACCAGCCATGATGTTGGTGACTGGAAGAGGAGGTTGAAAAGGCCAATGGCCTATTCCTGCTCCTGTCTCTGACCTGCTTCTGTCAACGTCTGTAAATTGACAGAATGTCCAAGCCCAGCAACGAATGTACAGAAATTCTCTTCAGACTAACTGTGGAAGTTCCTACTTCCTCCAAAACTCTGTCCCCAAGCCAGAAACTCCAACCCTCCTTATGGCAACTGCTTCAAACCAAACCAAATAGTGTCAGATTTGACCCCCAGTCGACCTTTGGACCTGGTATCCATGGTTCCACATCTGCATCAGCACCTGGCCCCAACCCTGCCCCAGCCCACCTTCTCTCATCTGCACCATCGTTAAATTTATCTTGACTTTTCTGATACATTGATGGCCAACCTCTCTCAATGTACTCTACATTAATGACAACCATAGAGGACTGTCGGTGTCCTAACTTGCAATGTCTCTATCACTCAGCACTCCTGGATGCACTACCATACACTAACCCACAGTTATTCTGAGGATTACTAACTTTCCCTGTCTCCCTGTTAAATTTGGGTCCACTGGTTTGACTGGTTGGCTGCAATTACTGGGTTCCTGTTAACCCTGGTGTTTCTGGCTCAACAGTAACCCTTGGTTTTCTAAAATATGCTACCTCACCGTTAACCCACAGCTCAGAAACATTCAAGTTCCTGTTCACCCAAGTGCTTACCAAGCCACACTGGACTCCTGTTAACCTGATGTGTGCTGAGCGTCACTGGCTCCCTATCAACCTTCAGCTTTCTGACTTACGCTCTCTCCATTAACTCTGGGAATAGTGTCCTACAAAGCCTGGGTTTGTTAACCAACACCTCACCTTGTTAATCCTGGTCTTGCTGATCCACCCTGGCTCTCGGCTTTCTGAGTTACTCTGGGTCCAGAACAAATGAGGAGGGAGAAGATAAATTAGTGTTAGTAAAGAAATGCTGCTGGAGGTTAATGAGCCTGGAAACTGATCCCAAGGATCTGATGATCAACAAGCCAGAGTTTTGAAGGAGGTGGCCATGGAGAGACTCCTTTGGTTATTATCTCCTGAAACTCCACAGATTCTGGAATGGCTCCTGCAAATTGAAGGGGTGCAAATGTAAGCCCACTATTTAAGAAAGGGAGAGAGAGAAGATATGGAACTATTGTCCAGTTAACCTGACAACAGTATTCGGGAAAATGCTGGAATCTATAACAATGGATGTTATATCAGACACTTTGAAAATTATAATGAGCAGGTAAGGAGGCATGGGATCCAAGGGGACATTGCTCTGTGGATTCAGAACTGGCTGGCCCACAGAATGCAAACAGTGTTTGTTGACAGGTCATATTCTGCATAGAGGTCGGTGACCAGTGGTGTACCTCAGGGATCTGTTCTGGGACCCTTACTCTTCGTGATCTTTATAAGTGACCTGGATGAGGAAGTGGAGGGATGGGTTAGTAAGTTTGCTGATGACACAAAGGTTGGAGGTGTTGTGGATAGTGTGGAGGGCTGTCAGAGGTTACAGCGGGACATAGATAGGATGCAAAACTGGGTTGAGAAGTGGCAGATGGAGTTCAACCCAGATAAGTGTGAAGTGGTTCATTTTGGTAGGTCAGATATGATGGCATAGTATAGTATTAATGGTAAGACTCTTGGCAGCATGGAGGATCAGAGGGATCTTGGGGTCCGAGCCCATAGGACGCTCAAAGCAGCTGCACAGGTTGACTCTGTGGTTAAGAAGGCATACAGAGTATTGGCCTTCATCAATCATGGAACTGAATTTAGGAGCCAAGAGGTAATATTGCAGCTATACAGGACCCTGGTCAGACCGCACTTGGAGTACTGTGCTCAGTTCTGGTCATTTCACTACAGGAAGGATGTGGAAGCCATAGAAAGGGTGCAGAGGAGATTTACAAGGATGCTGCCTGGATTGGGGAGCATGCCTTATGAAAACAGGTTGAGTGAACTCTGCCTTTTCTCCTTGGAGTGATGGAGGTGACCTGATAGAGTTGTATAAGATGATAAGAGGCATTGATCGTGTGGATAGCCAGAGTGCTATAGGTTTTCTATGAATCCATGATTCTATGATTCTCCATCTTAAAGGAGATTATTTTTGTCCCCTTATTTTTAAACAGTGACTCGAATTCTAGAATCTCCTACAAGAGGAAACCCCCTCTCCACGTCCACCCTGTCAAGACCCCCTCAGGAAATTGCATGTTTCAGTTAAGTCACCACCCACTCTCCCAAACTCCAACAGGACAAGCCTAGCCTGTCCAAACGTTCCTCATTAAACAACTTGCCTGCTCCAAATTTTAGTCTAGTAAATCTCCCGAAAAACTGCTTCAAATGTAGTAGCATCTTTCCTTCAATAAGGAGACCAATACTGTCAACGTTACTCCCAATGTGGTCATCAGTTCCCTCTATAAATCCTACTTTTATATTCAATTCCCCCAGCAATAAACAATAACATTCTGTTTAATTCCTAATTACTCGCAGTACCTGCACACTGCGATTCACGAACTAGGATATCCATATTCTTCTGCACCTCAACACTCTACAATCATTCACTATTTAAAATATATCCTTTTTTATTCTTTTCCTGCCAAAATGAACATTTTCCCATTGTCTACCGCTTGCCAGGTCTTTGCCCATTCACTTAACCTATCAATATCCCTTTGCAGATTCCTTATGCCTACTTCACAGTGTACTTCCCTACCTAACTTTGAATCAATAGCGACCACAACTTCATCCAAGTTGTATTAATAAATTATAAATTTACCCTAGCACCAATCCATGAAACACATCACATCTTGCCAAACAGACAATACCCATTTGTGCTTACACTCTCCTTCCTGTTAGCCAGGATGAATAGGAAGCCAGAGCAGGTCAGTGAATCCAGAGCTAATAAGGAGCCACTGCAGCTCAGTGACCTTTGGGTTAACAGGGATCCAGTGTAGATCAGTAAGTTCAGGCAACCAGTGTAGGTCAGAAAGCCCAGGGTTAACATGGTGCTGAAGCAAGACAGAAAGTGCAAGGTCAACAACAAACCAATCCAGATCAGTGAGCCCAAGGTCAATAGGGAAATGGTGTAGGGCAGAAACTCGCAGATTAGCAGAGATCCAGAGTAGGTCAAAAATATAGGAAGTGAAGGGATAAACTAAATCCAATGTGGGTCAGAAAGTCCAAGGTCAATGGAAAGTGTGGGCTGGAGGGCAAGACCAGATTTAGCAGACAGCCACAGAACCATTTTGTGAGAGAAAGGCTGGGTATTTATGTGAGCCCTGTGTTAACAGGTACCAGTATAGGTCAGGAACTCAGAGTTAACAGAGAGCCACTGAAGGTCAGAAAACCCTTGATTAACAGACAATATCTTGTCTACAAGAGAGAGTTTATGTTTCAACATCCAGAGCTAACAATGAGTCATTGTGGGTCAGCAAACCCATGGTTAGCAAGGAGGTGAGGGTTAACAGGGAGCCAGAGTAGGTCAGCAAGCCCAGTGTTAACAGGACGCCAGTGTGGCCAAGGTTAACAACTAGCCAGTCCAAGTCCAGGAACACAAGGTTATCAGCAAGTCAGAGCAGGACATAACCTCCAGGGTTAACAGGAAGCTAAGGTAGATCAACAGGATTTTGGTTAACAGAAAACTAGTGAAAGTCAATGAGCCTAGGGTTAACAAGGAGCTAGACTAGAACAGTTAGCTCCACTGGTGACAGTTCACAAACTTGTGAAGGATCCATTTATTCCTACTCTTTGATTTCTCTCTGTAAACTAACTCTCAATCTGTGCTGTTACATTATCACCAATTCAATTTGCTCGAACCTTGTTCAGGAACCTTCTGTTTGTGACCTGATCCAAAACCTGAAAATCCATATTCACTACATCCACCAGTCGCCTTCATCTACTCTACCTCATGCATCCTTAAAGAACTCCAAATGGGATTTCCCTTTTTAGGAATCCATGTTGAACCTAGAAACATAGAAACAAAGAAAACCTACAGCACATACAGGCCCTTCAGCCCACAAAGTTGTACCGAACATGTCCCTACCTTAGAAATTACTAGGCTTACCCATAGCCCTCTATTTTTCTCAGCTCCATGTACCGATCCAAGAGTCTCTTAAAAGACCCTATCGTATCTGCCTCCACCACCATTGCCGGCAGCCCATTCCACACACTCACCACTCTCTGAGTAAAAAACTTACCCTGACATCTCCTCTGTACCTACTCCCCAGCACCTTAAACCTATGTCCTCTTGTGGCAAACATTTCAGCCCTGGGGAAAAGCCTCTGACTATCTACACTATCAATGCCTCTTATCATCTTATACACCTCTATCAGGTCCCCCCTCATCCTCTGTCGCTCCAAGGAGAAAAGGCTGAGCTCACTCAACCTGTTTTCATAAGGCATGCTCCCCAGTCCAGGCAACATGTAAATCTCTTCTGCACACTCTCATGTACCTCACATGTACCTCACATCTTCTGTACCTCACATCCTTCCTGTAGTGAGGTGACCAGAACTGAGCACAGTAGTCCAAGTGGGGTCTGAGCAGGGTCCTATATAGCTGCAACATTACCTCTCAGCTCCTAAATTCAATTCCACGATTGATGAAGGACAATGCACCGTGTGCCTTCTTAACCACAGAATCAACCACTTCACACTTATCTGGATCGAACTCCATCCGCCACTTTGCAACCCAGTTTTGCAACCTATCTATGTCCTGCTGTAACCTCTGACAGCCCTCCACGCTATCCAAAACACCTGCAACCTTTATGTCATCAGCAAACTTACTAACCCATCCCTCCACTTCCTTATCCAGGTCATTTATAAAAATAACGAAGAGTAAGGGTCCCACAATAGATCCCTGAGGTACACCACTGGTCACTGACCTCCATGCAGAACATGGCCCGTCAACAACCACTCTTTGCCTTCTGTGGGCCAGCCAGTTCTGGATCCACAAACAATGTCCCTTGGATCCCATGCCTCCTTACTTTCTCAATAAGCCTTGCATGGGGTACCTTATCAAATGCCTTGCTGAAATCTATATACACTACATCTACTGCTCTCCCTTCATCGATGTGTTTAGTCACATCCTCAAAAAATTCAATCAGGCTCGTAAGGCAGGATGTGCCCTTGACAAAGCCATGCTGACTATTTCTAATCATATTATACCTCTCCAAATGTTCATAAATCCTGCCTCTCAGGATCTTCTCCATCAACTTACCAACCACTGAAGTAAGACTCACTGGTCTATAATTGCCTGGGCTATCTCTACTCCCTTTCTTGAATCAAGGAACAATATCCGCAACCCTCCCAAACCTCTGGAACCTCTCCCGTCCTCATTGATGATTCAAAGATCATCGCCAGAGGTTCAGCAATCTCCTCCCTCGCCTTCCACAGCAGCCTGGGGTACATCTCGTCTGGTCCCGGCAACTTATCCAACTTGATGCTTTTTTTTCTCTGAGGTTCATGAATCTTCGGGAATCTTTCTCAAATGGAGGTAGTGCCTTTGAATAATTTTAAAGCTCAGGTAGACAGATTCCTGATAAGCAAGAGGGTGAAAGGTTACCACAGGCAAACAGAAAGAGGTGTTGAGGTTACAATCAGAATGGATGCAATTTTTTTAAATGGTGGAGCAGGTTTTAGAAGCCCAGTGGACTACCCATGTTCCTGATTACCATGTTTGCCTGTAACTGCAAGTTTCCTGACTCACTTTGGTTTAGTGTTAATGTGGGCATGGAGACTACACTTGCTCCCTGCTAACCAAGATCATGACGAGAGTAAAGGTAGGTCTGATTAGAGGCAAAGGTGGGAAGATGTGTCTGGAAGCTGTGGAAGTGGGTGAGGTTCTCAATGAATACTTCTCTTCAGTATTCACCAAGGACAGGGGTTTTGATGATGCTGAGGACAGTGTTGGTAAGGGTAATGTTCTAGAGTATGTAGATATTAAGAGAGAGGATGTGTTGGAGCTGTTAGAAAATATTAGGACAGATAAGTCCCTGGGGCCTGACAGAATATTCCCCACGCTGCTTCGCGAGGCAAGGGAGGAGATTGCTGAACCATTGGCGAGGACCTTTGAGTCCTCGTTGTCCACGGGAATGGTACCAGAGGACTGGAGGGTGGCGAATGTTGTCCCCTTATTCAAAAACACGCACACACACGCACGCGCACACACACACGTGCACGCACGCACGTGCAGGGAATTACAGACCAGTGAGCCTTAAGTCTGTGGTGGGCAAGCTGTTAGTAAAGATTCTAAGAGATAGGATCTATAAGCATTTAGAAGAGAATTATGGACTGATTAGGGACAGCCAGCATGGCTTTGTGAAGGGAAGATCTTGCCTCACAAGCCTGATAGGGTTCTTTGAGGAGGTGACCAGGAAGATTGATGAGGGTAGTGCAGTGGATGTGGTCTACATGGATTTTAGTAAGGCGTTTAACAAGGTTCCACATGGTAGGCTTCTTCAGAAGGTCAGAGGGTATGGGATCCAGGGAAGCTTAGCCATGTGGATTCAGAATTGGCTTGCCTGTAGAAAGCAGAGGGTTGCGGTGGAGGGAGTGCATTCAGATTGGAGGGCTGTGACTAGTGGTGTCCCACAAGGATTGGTTCTGGGACCCCTACTTTTTGTGATATTTATTAATGACTTGGATGAGGGGGTGGAAGGGTGGGTTGGCAAGTTTGCAGATGACACAAAGGTCGGTGGTGCTGTGGATAGTGTGGAGGGCTGTTGAAGCTTACAGAGGGATATTGATAGGATGCAGAGCTGGGCTGAGAAGTGACAGATGGAGTTCAATCCAGAGAAGTGTGAGGTGGTACACTTTGGAAGGACAAACTCCAAGGCAGAGTACAAGGTTTAATGGCAGGATTCTGGGCAGTGTAGAGGAGCAGAGGGATCTGGGGATTCATATCCACAGATCACTGAAAGTTGCCTCACAGGTGGATAGGGTAGTTAAGAAAGCTTATGGGATGTTAGCTTTCATAAATCGTGGGATTGAGTTTAAGAGCCGCAAGGTAATGATGCAGCTTTACAAAACTCTGGTTAGACCACACTTGGAGTAGTGTGTCCAGTTCTGGTCGCCTCATTATAGAAAGGATGTGGAAGCGTTGGAAAGGGTGCAGAGGAGATTTACCAGGATGCTGCCTGGATTGGAGAGTATGGATTATGAGGAGAGACTAAGGGAGCTAGGGCTTTATTCATTGGAGAAGAGGAGGATGAGGGGAAACATGACAAAGGTGTACAAAATATTAAGAGGAATAGATAGAGTGGACAGCCAGCGCCTCTTTCCCAGGGCACCAATGCTCAATACAAGAGGGCATGGCTTTAAGGCAATGAGTGGGCAGTTCAAGGGAGAAATCAGAGGGAGGTTTTTCACCCAGAGAGTCGTTGGCACATGGAATGCACTGCCTGGGGTGGTGGTGGAGGCTGATATGTTGGACAAGTTCAAGAGATTGTTAGATAAGCATATGGAGGAATTTAAATTAGAGGGATACATGGGAGGAAGGGGTTAGATAGTCTTAGGTGTGGTTTAAAGGTCGGCACAACATGGTGGGCCGAAGGGCCTGTATTGTGCCGTATTGTTCGATGGTTCTATGGTTCGATGACCTGCTCTGCCTCCTTATTGATCCTGGACATTAAACTACACTGACTCTGTCAACCTTGGTTTTGTTGACCTGTCACAGCTCCTTTTAACCCTGAGCTTGCTGACCTGTGCCAACCATGGACTTGCTGACCTTGACTGGCTCCCAGGTAGCACATAGTTTTATGCCATACTCTTGCTCACTGGACTTTCTGATCTGCACTGATCCCCTTTAATCCTGGGCTCTGTGACCTGTTCTTGGACATTGTTAATCCTGGGAGTTTGGATCCACACTAGCTCCTGTGAATCAAGAACTCGCTGAACTCCACTGGCTCTCCGTTAACAACGTGAGCTACACAAACTGACCTGGTTCCCTGTTATCCCAAAACTCTGACTTCATGTTAAGACTGAGTTCACAGAGTTACACTGGCTGCCCATCAACATTGGGATTGTTGACCCACACTGGCTCCTCCTTAAACTGAAAGCTGGCTCCCTGTTAATTGAGAGCTCACTGAATTCCACTGGCTCCCTATTAACACTACCTGTTAGTGCTGGGCTCACTAGATCACCTTCCTGATCTACACAACCCCCCTGTTAATCCTGGGCTCATGGTGTTGGATCCCTCTCAACCCAAGTGCTCTGGAACCCCAATAATGCAGAGCTTTCTGACCGACCCTGATTCCCTGATAACCCCAGGTTCATTGATGCACTTAGCTCACTGTTAACCAGGGCTGACAGCCTTAGGCTAGTTCCCTGTTAACCCGCACTGGCTCCTTGCCAGCACCGGGCTTTCTGACTTCCTCTGTTTCCCTGTTAGCGTTGAGCTGTGTGACCCACTCTTGCTCTGCCCTGGATCCCTGTTAAAACAGAGCTGACTGAACTCCACTCGCTCCCGATAAACACGGTGTTCACTGACCTACACTGACTGCCTGTTAAGTAGACTGACTGCGTGTTAATACCACTTCTGCTAACCTTCACTGACACCTTCTGACCCCCGTGATCACTGGCCAACACCGACTTCTAATCCTGGGATTTCTGAAGTCCTCTGGCTCACTTACCCTGGGTTTGCTGACGTATGCAGGATTCACATCAACCCAGTGATTACTAACCCACACCATCTCCCTGTTAATCCTGGACTTCTGATTTGCACTGACTGGCTGTTAACTCTAGGCATGCTGATGTTTGTCAGCTCCCAGTTAGCCCAGGGATCACTGAGCTATACTTGATCTTCTGGCCTCTTCTTGCACCCTGTTCATCCTACACTTGCTAGCCTGCACTGGTTCCCTCCTAACCCAGAGTTCACTCATAACTCTGAATCTCTATTAGCACAAAGCTTCCTGATGTACACCTTCTTCTGTTAACCCTGGCTTCACTGATATTAACTGGTTCCCAGCATGGTGACCTATTTTGGCCCTTCTTTTCCAAGGAGTCTCTGACCTACACTGGCTGCTCATTAACCCAGTTAACCCTAGGCTCACTGTCCTGCAGTACCTTCCCATTATCCCTGGGCTTTCTGACTGCAATGGCTCCTTGTTAAGCTGAGTTCACTGACCCTCCTCACCTCACTCAACCCTACCTTTGCTGACCTGCCTTGGCTTCCTATCTAGGCTTTCTGGCCCACACTGGCTGCCTATCATTTCACCCTCCGACTTACACAGACTCCCTGTTAACCGTGGATTTCCTGACCCTCACTAGCCGTCTGTTGACACTGAGTTAGTTGATTCCCCTTACAGTCAGGCTGCACCAATTCCCTATTATCTCCAGGGTCACTAACCTATCCTGGCTCCTTGATAACTCTGGGTTTAGCAACCTACAATAATGTCCTGTTAACCAAAAGCTTGCTGACTTACACTGGCTCCTCCTTTAACCCTGGCCTTTTGAACCTAATGTTTTGAGAGAAACAGAGTTAATGCTTCAGGTCAAGGCCCTTCATCAGAACAGGAAAAGAGAGACAACGTTAGTTTTAAGATGCAAAACCTTATTGCACACACGAAGGGAAACGGAGAGCACTGGGGGTAAACGAGTCTGTGATCTGGAATGGTAAATCTGATTCTCTCTCCACAGACAATGCCTGACCATAAGATATAGGAGCAGAATTAGGCCATTCAGTCTATCAATCCTGTCCATCATTCGATCATGGCTAATTTATTTTTCCCTCTCAACCTCATTCTCCTGCCTTCTCCCCGTAACCTTTGACACCCTCACTAATCAAGAACCTATCAACTTCCGCTTTAAATATACCCAATGACGTGGCCTCCACAGCCATCTGTGGCAATGAATTCCACAGATTCACCATCCTCTGGCCAAAGAAATTCCTCCTCATTGCTGTTCTAAAGGAATGTCCTTCTATTCTGAGGCTGTGCCCTCTGGTCCTAGACTCTCCCACTACTGGAAACATCTTCTCCACATCCACTCTATCCAGGGCTTTCAATATTGTAAGTTTCAATGAGACCCCCCCTCATCCTTCTAAACTCCAGTGAATACAGGCCCAGAGCCATGAAACGCTCCTCATACATTAACACTTTCATTCCTTGAATCATTCTTGTAAACCTCCTCTGGACCCTTTCCAATGCCAGCACATCCTTCCTTAGATATTGGGCCCAAAACTGCTCACGACACTCCAAATGTGGTCTGACCAATGCCTTATAAAACCTCAGCATTACATCCTTGCTTTTATATTCTAGTCCTCTTGAAATTAATGCTAACCTTGCATTTGCCTTCCTTACTACCAACTCAACCTGCAAGTTAACCTTTAGGGAATCCTGCACTAGGACTCCCAAGTCCCTTTGTGCCTCCGGTTTCTGAATTTGCTCCCTACTTAGAAAACAGTCTACGCCCCTGTTCCATCTACTAAAGTGCGTGACCGTACACTTCCCTACGTTGTATTCCATCTGCCACTTCTTTGCCCATTCTCCCAACCTGTCCAAGTCCTTCTGCAGACTCCCTGCTTCCTCAACACTACCTGTCCCTCCACCTGTCTTTGTATCATCGGCAGACTTGGCCGCAAAGCCGTCAATTCCATCATCCAGATCATTGACATATAACATGAAAAGTATCGGACCCAACACCAACCTTTGTGGAACACCACTGGTCACTGGCAGCCAACCAGAAAAGGCCCCTTTTATTCCCAATCAGCCAGCCAATCTTCTATCCGTGCTAGTACTTTTCCTATAATACCACGGGCTCCTATCATTTTTAGCAGCCTCATGTGTGGCACCTTGTCAAAGGCCTTCTGAAAATCCAAGTAAACAACATCCACTGACTCTCCTTTGTCTATCCTGCCAATTCCAACAGATTTGTCAGGCAAGATTTCCCCTTAAGGAAACCATGCTAACTTTGGCCTATTTTATCATGAACTTCCAAGTGCCCTGAAACCTCATCCTTAATAATGGACTCCAACATCTTACCAACCACTGAAGTCAGGCTAACTGGCCAATAATTTCTTGTCTTTTGCCTCCCTTCCTTCTTAAAGAGTGGAGCGACATTTGCAATTTTCCAGACCTCCGGAACCTTCTGAATCTAGTGATTCTTGAAAGATCACTACTGATGCCTCCACAATCTCTTCAGCTACCTCTTTCAGAGCTCTGGGGTGTAGTCCACCCGGTCCAGGTGACTTATCTACCTTCAGTCCTTTTAGTCTCCCAAGCACCTTCTCCTTAGTAATAATGACTACACTCATTTCTGCTCCCTGACTCTCTTGAATTTCTGGCATGTTGCTGGTGTCTTCCACAGTGAAGACTGATGCAAAATACTTATTTAGTTCATCCGCCATTTCTTTGTTCCCCATTACAACCTCTCCATCGTCATTTTCCAGTGGTCTGATGTCCACTCTTTGCCTCTCTTTTACTTTTGTATCCCCTTTCATATTATTGGCTAGCTTACCTTTGTATTTCATCTTTGGTCATTTTCCAAACAGCTCCTCTCTCCTGCCTCTGTAGTTACCTTTACTCAACTGTAATACTGATATATTCAATTTTAGCTTCTCCCTCTCAAACTGCAGGGTGAATTCTATCATATTATGATCACTGACCTGCTGGGTGTTTCCAGCATTTTCAGTTTTTATTTCAGATTTTCAGTACCTGCAGGTTTTTGATTGTCATTTACTGTTGAAGTCACTACCACTCCTCTTCCAGCAATGCCAGCCCTGAAGAACTTCTCCTGCACTCTCTTGACATGATTTACATAGAAACATAGAATGATTTCTGCCATATCTTTTACCTTGTTCACCCTCAGTTGTTTCTGTTTCACCTTCTCATCTTTGATAAGACACCATGCTAACCCTGGGACATCTGACCTGCATTGACTAGCTCA